>NC_052628.1:15125268-15780358 GCF_016161935.1 Mauremys reevesii
ACAGGTGACAAAGGGGAAACTGATTAGGGTAGTGGCAGCTGGTGACTTTCTTCTGAGGGGGACGGAGGCACCCCGCCCTGACATCTCAGGAGGTAAGCTGCCTGACAGGGGCCCGTATCCAAGACGTTACGGAGGGATTGTTGAGGATCATCCAGCCCTCTGACTACTACCCCATGCTACTCATCCATGTGGCCAGTAATGATACTGCAAGGTATGACCTGCAGCAAATCAGAAGTGACTACAGGGCTCTGGGAGTAAGGGTGAAGGAGTTGGGAGCGCAAGTGATATTCTCTTCGATCCTTCCAGTCAAGGGTAGGAGCCCAAGCAAAGACAGATGTATCCTGGAGGTGAATGCCTGGCTGCAAGGATGGTGTCACCAGGACAGCTTCAGCTTCCTTGACCATGGGATGCTGTTCCAGGAAGAAGGGCTGCTAAGCAGAGATGGGGTCCACCTATCGAGGAAGAGGAAGAGCATATTTGGATACAGACTGGCTAACCTAGTGATCATGTCACCTGAACTGGAAACCATCTTAAACCTGGTGCTTTTCCATTTAGAAGGAGGGGTAGGGATCCAGAGAGACAAAAGATTCCTGCCTTGTGCCAAAGCTATAAAAGGGGGTGGAACAAAACAAAGGGGGCTGCCAGTTATGAGAAATCCCCTAGTTACCACCTGAACTGGAGCTAACAAGGACTGTACTGGGGAAAGGATTGGGCCCAGACTAAGAAGGAGTCTAGTTGGTGAAAGAAGCTTACTGGAACATCTCTGAGGGTGAGATTTACCTGTATTCAGTTTCTTAAATGTATTAGGCTTAGACTTGCATGTTTTGTTTTATTGTGCTTGGTAACTTATTTTGTTCTGTCTGTTATTACTTGAAATGACTTAAATCCTACTTTTTTATACTTAATAAAATCACTTTTGCTTATTAATTAACCCATAGTAAGTGATTAATACCTGGGGAAGCAAACAGCTGTGCACATCTCTCTATCAGTGTTATAGAGGGCAGACAATTTATGAGTTTACCCTGTATAAACTTTATACAGAATAAAACAGATTTATTTGGGGTTTGGATCCCACTGGGAGCTGATTGTCTGGGTGCTGGAAACAGGAGTACGTGCTGAGCTGTTTTCAGTTAAGTCTGCAGCTTTGGGGGCATGTTGGTCTGTGTTGCAGCACGCTAGCATGTCTGGCTCAACAAGGCAGGGTTCTGGAGTCCCAAGCCATCAGAGAAAACAGGCTCAGAGGTAGTTTCAGCACATCAGGTGACACTCCCAAGATGGTCTCTGTGACCGAAACCGTCACAAATACACATGACTACAATATTGATATAGACGGGCACAGCTTGCTCAGGAAGGACAGGCAGGGGGAAAAGGGAGGAGGTGTTGCCTTATGTATTAAAAATGTATACACTTGGACTGAGTTTGAGATGGAAATAGGAGACAGACTTGTTGAAAGTCTCTGGGTAAGGATAAAGGGGGTAAAAAACAAGGGTGATGTCGTGGTAGGGGTCTATTACAGACCACCTAACCAGGAAGAAGAGGTGTATGGGGCTTTTTTTAAACTAACAAAATCATCCAAAGCACAGGACTTTGTAGCAATGGGGGACTTCAACTACTCAAACATCTGTTGGGAAAATAACACAGTGGGGCCCAGATTATCCAACAAGTTCTTGGATAAATTCCCTCTAAGCTGTGTGGCTGTGCAGCTGCCTATTAAGCTCTGCGCAGGGGCTCAGGGACATGGCAGGGAGAGGTATCCCTCTCCACCAACCACAGCATGGACCTGCTGCAGTAGGGAGAGGTGCCCCTCCTCGCTGGCCACAGCACAGACCTGTCGCAGCGGGGAGACGCGCCCCTTCCCTGCCGCCCCAGTGTGGACCTGCAGCGGCGGGGAGAGGTGCCCCTCCCCGCCTGGCCCCAGCGCAGACCTGATCCGGACTTAAAGTGGGTGGGGGAGAGCTTCCAGGGAGAGGAGCCCCTCCCTCGGCCCAGCCCAACCCTGCTGGAGCTGCCGCAGCTGGGGAGAGGTGCCTCTCCTCCCAAGCTGCTGCAGCAAGAGGGGCTGGGGCGAGTCCTCTTTCCCCTGTGCAGCCCCAGGGAAGCCTGCACCTCAAACCCCTCATCCCCACCCCAGAGCCCACCCCCGTACAGCCCAACCCTCTGCCCCAGCCCTGAGCTCCCTCACACACTCCAAACTCCTCATCCCTGGCCCTGCCCCAGCCCCAGAGCCCACACCCCAACCCTTTGCCCCAGCCCCAGGCTTCCTGCTTCTGATGTACTTAAAAAAAAATTTTGCTATTGCTTTTTGAGTCTTTGGCTAGCTGTTCTTCAAATTCTCTTTCGGCCTTCCTAATTATATTTTTACCCTTCATTTGCCAGAGTTTATGCTCCTTTCTATTTTCCTCATTAGGATTTAACTTCCACTTTTTAAAGGTGCCTTTTTGCCTCTCACTGCTTCTTTTACTTTGTTGTTTAGCTATGGTGGCTCTTTTATGGTTCTCTTACTATGTTTTTTAATTTGGGGTATACATTAAAGTCGAGCCAATATTATGGTGGCTTTAAAAACTTTCCATGCAGCTTTCAGGGATTTTACTTTTGATGCTGTACCTTTTAATTTCTGTTTAACTAACCTCCTCATTTTTGTGTAGCTTTCTGAACTGTATTCCTTTCTGAAATTAAATGCTACAGTGTTTGGCCACTGTGGTGTTTTCCACACCAGAGGGATGTTAAAATTAATTATATTATATTATGGTCATTATTCACCTCTTGGACCTGATTCTGTGCTCCATTTAGGATTAAATCAAAAATTGCCTCTCCTCTTGTGGGTTCCAGGACTAGCTGCTCCAAGAAGCCGTCATTTAAGGTGTCAAGAAACTTTATCTCTGCATCCCACCCTGAGGTGACATGTACCCAGTCAATATGGGGATATTGAAATCCCACATTATTATTGAGTTTTTTATTTTAATAGCCTCTCTCATCTCCCTGAGCATTTCACAGTCACTATCACCATGCTAATCATGTGGTCTGTAATATATCCCTATTGCTATATTCTTATTATCCAAGCATGAAATTACTATCCATAGAAATTATGTGGTACAGTTTGGTTCATTTAAGATTTTTACTTCATTTGATTCTTCACTTTCTTTCACATATAGTGCCACTCCCCCACCAACATGACCTGTTTCTGTGATACCAGTTATATCAATATCCTCATTTAATACGAGGCACTCTAGTTCACCCATCTTATTATTTAGACTTCTAGCATTTGTATATAAGCATTTTAAAAACTTTTCACTTTTTAGCTGTCTGCCATTACATGGTGTAGTTGAATGGGCCTTTTTTCCTTTTGACTGTTTCTCATCAGATCCTACCTGTATTTTATCATCTTCCATCCTCTCCTCCTTATTAGGACATAGGGAATCTCCACTTATAGATCCTCCCCTAAGGGATGTCCAAACCCTGTGCTCCTCTGCACCTGTTGGCTTTCCCCCAGCCCTTAGTTTAAAAACTGCTCTATGACCTTTTTAATTTTAAGCGCCAGCAATCTGGTTCCATTTTGGTTTAAGTGGAGCTCATCCTTCCTGTATAAGGTTCCCCTTTCCCAAAAGTTTCCCCAGTTCCTAATAAATCTACACCCCTCCTACCTACACCATCATCTCATCCACGCATTGACACCTTGCAGTTCTGTCTGTCTAACTGGCCCAGTGCATGGAACTGGAAGCATTTCGGAGAATGCTACCATGGAAGTCCTGGATTTCAATCTCTTCAATCTAATAGGGAAAGAACAAGTTAAAAATTACTTAGACAAGTTAGATGTCTTCAAGTCACCAGAGCCTGATGAAATGCATCCTAGAATACTGAAGGAACTGACTGAGGAGATATCTGAGCCATTAGCAATTAGCTTTGAAAAGTCATGGAAGATAGGAGAGATTCCAGAAGACTGGAAAAAACGCAAATATAGTGCCAATCTATAAAAAGAGTAATAAGGATAACCCGGGGAATTACAGACCAGTCAGCTTAACTTCTGTACCCAGAAAGATAATGGAGTAAATAATTAAGCAATCAATTTTCAAACATCTAGAAGATAATAAGGTGATAAGTAGCAGTCAGCATGGATTTCTCAAGAACAAATCATGTCAAACCTGATAGCTTTCTTTGACAGAGTAACAAGCCTTATGGATGGGGGGAAAGTGGCAGATATGGTATATTTTGACTTTAGTAAAGCTTTTGATACTGTCTCACATGACCTTCTCATAAACAAACTAGGGAAATACAATCTAGATGGAGCTACTATAAGGTGGGTGCATAACTGGTTGGAAAACCATTCCCAGAGAGTAGTTATCAGTAGTTCACAATCATGCAGGGGGCATATATAATGTGGGGTCCCAGCAGGTTTCAATATCTCTCTCAATCAACGACTAATGGCATAGCAGAGAGTACATATATAAAAAGATATGATGATAGCTGGCTGGGAGGGGTGCAAGTGCTTGAGGAGAGGAGATTAAAAAAAATGCAAAGTACTCCACTTAGGAAGGAACAATCAGTTGCACACATACAAAATGGGAAATGTTTGCCTAGGAAGGAGTACTGAGGAAAGGCAGTTGGGGGTCATAGTGACTCATGAGCTAAACATTAGTCAACAGTGTAACACTGTTGCAAAAAAAGCTAACATAATTCTAGGATGTATTAGCAAGAGTGTTGTAAGCAAGACACGAGAAGTAATTCTTCCGCTCTACTCCACTCTGATTAGGCCTCAACTGGAGTATTGTGTCCAGTTCTGGTTGCCACATTTCAGGAAAGATGTGGACAAATTGAAGAAAGTCCAGAGAAGAGCAACAAAAATGATTAAAGGTCTAGAAAACATGATTTATGAGGGAAGACTGAAAAAACTGGGTTTGTTTAGTCTGGAAAAGCGACAACTGAGACGGGACATGATGATAGTTTTCAAGTACATAAAAGGTTGTTAGAAGGAGGAGGGAGAAGAATTGTTCTTCTTAACCTCTGAGGCTAGGACAAGGAGCAATGGGCTTATATTGCAGCAAGGGAGGTTTAGGTTGGACATTAGGAAAAACTTCTTAACTGTTAGGGTGGTTAAGCACTGGAATAAATTGCCTAGGGAATTTGTAGAATCTCCATCATTGGAGATTTCTAAGAGCAGGTTAGACAAACACCTGTCAGGGATGGTCTAGATAATACTTAGTCCTGCCTTGAGTGCAGGAGACTGGACTAGATGGCCTCTCGAGGTCCTTTTCCAGTCCTATGATTCTAATGAGAGCCCTGTTGTGTAACTCCCATGTTATGGCAGCCTTGTAGCAGGAGTAAGTTCCAAGAATGCATAGCACAGCTAAGCACTTCTTCTGCACTCACGGCCCACTGCTTATTAGCCCTGTCCACTTGTGAATGAGGCAATGCACATGCTGGGACTTGAGCGACCACCACCATTCAGTGGCTCAAGTTGCATCCATCCCCAGACTACACCTGATTTAGCAAGGTTCTTAAATTCATGTCTAACTTAAATCATGTGAGCAGTCCTATCAGCTGCAATGGAAATACTCAGGCTTAAGAGTTAGGCTCAGGCTTAAGTTCCTTGCTGATTCAGGGCCTTCCACTGGAGGGCAAGGACCCTGCAGGCTTTGCTACGCACTGTGCAAGGACTTGTAGAATCCAGGTCTCCACAGCATAAGGATATGGGCTGTCCCCACTTCTGTGGCCTGTGGTCTCACTGTGCACTGCACTGGGCAACCAAATCCCATTGTTCAAAGCAGACACTGGTTTTCTACACAGCACAGGAAGGATCAAAGCAGGAATGGCCCTTTTGTTCTGTGGTTGTACAGCACCTAGCACAATGGGGGTCCTGGTCCATGACTGGGGCGCCTGGGTGCTACCACAATACAAATAATAGCTAATAAATTGTAACAACCACCTTTCCTCTGAGCCTGCATATAGCATTGCAACACTGGCCATGTACATTATGGAGAGGGGATTCACATGACACTGAAGAATCTGGTAATGGCTATTTGCTGGAAGCAGAGTACTGTAATTAACCACTGTGACAGGCACAATTATGACCTTTCCTATTGCTTGTCAACTTTAAACCCTAAGCTGTGATATGATTTTCAGCCGATTTCCCTTCTTCTTTTAACATGCGACAGGATCCACAAGTCAAACAGAAGGCTGTGCGGCATGGCGATTTAACTAAGAGGGAAATAGACTATTAGGCACAATTTACCTGCTGAACCTGTAGTGCTAGATGAACTCACTCCTGCAGAGCTGGGACCAATGGCCCATGTACGGCGAGGAGAACAAGGAACACCAGTTGGATGGTCATCTGCCAAAATGATCATCTCAAGCAACCCCAGCTAAGAAATTTTTAGGAGCAGGAAAAGACTGTGTTGCTCTTTTCTTCAGCTTTATCCTATCCCATAATCCCCCTCCTTTCTAAACAACACAATCTCTTGAACATTTAGGCACTGCCATCTAATACCGTTAGAGCAGGGGACTGGAAAACATGACCTGCATCCTATTCATACTTCTACCATTGACTCACTATGAATCTTTGGCCCAGTCATTTCAATCATCAGCACTGGCAATTTATTCTAGATACTCATGATTTTATCAGGCGTTGGCAACGGTGTCTTATGATAACTGTATTTTTCTTGATGCTCCAAATCCCTGAGTCATGTGATTGTGAGACTCTGAGCTTTCATTATCAACACAAACACCCCCCGCCCCAATTTCTAGCCCTGGTTATACGGAGAAGCGTGAAAACATGACAGGCGTGCACCCTGAAGGCTCAGCAACCAGAAGCAAATAGTCTAATATTTGTTAATGATCTTATGGTGTTTGGGGTCCAACTCATGATTTTTGAATGCTTAGTGTTGACAATATGGTATACATTTACCACCAGGCTATCAGTTCTATCTTTGTTGTTTAGATTATAGCACTTCGGTTTTGAATCTTTTTCTGGACTTCATCAATACGCCTTCAAGATTTGGAACGTGTCTATAATTAAACCACTGTTAGGAGAGAAGAACTAGAGAGTGTAAAAATATTCTTACACAGAAACCACCCCAAGATCTTATGCAGGAGCTCTCTTCTGAGGTTACTTGTACCAGGGCCAAACATTCATAGAGAGTGATTAAGAGCTTTTCCTGGCCTCATAAGTACAGTTGTACTAGACAAAATAGGTGGAATGATAACACACGTACGCCTGACACAGGAAAAATACTTGTTTGGACTTGGTACCGGGGTGCTAAAGAACATTTTATCCTTGTAAAGTTATGAGCCTGTAAATGCTGCCAAGGTCAGGATCGTACAAGGTAAAGCAGCCTGGGTGGGCTTTACTGTATACTTATCTATTTTTTCCACAATCCATTTACAGATTAATTTGGGCCAGAAATCAGTAACATCTTTAAAAAGCTTCTTTTGTGTGGCATAAATGAACACATATTTATTTGATGGTAAGCAGCAAAACAAAGTAAATAATCTAGGAGGGTTTGTTTTTTTTTAAATGTAGATTTACCGGGTGAATTTTTCAAAAGGGCCTAAATGACTTAGGAGCCTAAGCCCCATTTTCAAAAGAGACTGAGACTTGGTCTTCTAAGTGCCTAAGTCACTTCTGAAAATGGGACTTAAACTTCTACGTCATTTTTCAAAAATTTACCCCCATCTTATTACTTCACCTCTCACTAAGAAATACATATGCCGTTCCATATTTTGTGGTCCATGTTATCTATTACACAGGTAGCAAGAAAAATAACCAGGTATGCAATTCAAACCTGCCTGTGTTCCAGTGTGTTTGCTGATCTCAGGTCAGCTGCTTCTGAACATGTCACCAAATCAGTAAAAGTGTCATCACAACTGACACCCTTGTAAGCAACATCAGCAGAAGGAAACTGCATCTCCATCATTAGACCTCCCTGCCCCCATTGGTGTAGTCCCACAAGGATCAATTCTCTCTCCCATCCTAATCAACATCTACATGCAGCCACTATGTGGATTGGTCAGCACAGCTGCCAACATTCACACGGTAAATAAGCCCCCCGACCTTCAAAATAAACCAAAAATCAAGCTAAACCCAATTCAAAACAAGGCCAAAACAAGCCAATCCCTAAGAACCCCAACACTCTATGTGACTAGATCCCCCCGGCGTGCAGTCTGGGGCTGTGGTGGGCCCACTGTGCACCCCTGACTATCTCCCCCTCCTTGTCTCTGCTTGCTGGGAGCCAATCAAAAAAAAAAAAAAGCAGCAAACAAACTACAAGCCAAACTAGCAACAAGCCAAAAACTAGCCAACAAGCAACTAACAAGCCAATTAAGCCAAAAACAAGCTGAATTTCTGAGCTTTTTTCCCCCACAAGTTTGGCATGTCTGCTGGATTCAAGTGCCATGAAGTCAAGTGTCAATATGGTGGTGACACATGGCTCTACCTAGCCATCACCACATACAGTCATACCACTTGGATGAGAGCACCTCATGGCCAAACAGCAGCTGGTTGAAGCTGAACCTGGGCAAGACGGAGGTGATGCCGGTAGCCAGCATTTTTTTGAAAAAATTTGCAGCCAGTGTGCAGTCCTTTTGAAGTCACACACACCCAGATTGGTCAGTCAGTAGTTACAGTTTATAATATATGTAGTCTTCTCACTGCAAAAAACTTTCACATATAAAGCATTACTTCCAGATGCTTCTATTATCTCCAGTTGACTAGGAGACTCCAATCCATACTGGAAGACGATGACCTGACCTTGGTTATTTGTTATATCACCTCTTAGCTGGCCTACACCAGTGCAATACACCTGGGTAAGAAACCTTCAGCACTTCAGAAAATCTAACTACTGCAGAACACAGCAGCACATGTTTCACATTCTGGGGTGCAATCTAGACCAGGGAGCAGGTGTGTCACCACCTCCCCTGCAACCTCGGTGCTTCACAATGCTTTGCTCTTGTAGCGCCCAACCTGAGATGCTCACAAATAGCCGACCAGAAAGCAGGCCATACCCTGAGTGTCTGTGGATAGCCACAGCCCTGGTCCAGCAGCTCTGACCCAACAGCCTGTTAGCAATACTCCACTCACACACTGGCTTTCACCAGCCTTGGTTACTACTTGCAGGCTGACCCCACCACACTCCCAGTCCCAAATTTCCCCAAACACATATGTTCTGCACTGCCCAGCCGTCTCCTGACAGTTCACGCATTAAAGGTCTGTTGCCCCTGTAAAGGATCAATAGTCAACAGTCTGCTACTTTAACTCGAGTTACCAATCAGTTTAGTTTAAACACAGCCCTGGATTGGTTTAGATTAAAGGATAAAACGAGTTTATCAACAAAAGAAGATAGGGTTTTAAGTGAATTGAAGTAGCAAGTCTTAAAGTCAGAAATAGTTCTAATAGAAATAAAGACAAAACACTTTCTAGTAGCTAAAGTTTAACAGGCTAGACGTGGTTCAAGACGTAGTTCCTTACCACATGTTCCCAGTAATACGGCTGACCAAATTTGCAGATCAGGATCTCCCCCAAAGTCAAAGGGCTGGTTCCTTTGTCTTTGCAGGTGAAAGAGAGAAAGACAACTTGGGGTTTTCAGACCCTGTCTTTTATAGTCCAGTTAACCTTTGAAGTGGGTTCTTCTGAGCAAAGCAAAGATTATTCAAACAGTAAAAAAGGTGACATGGAGTCTGGTGGTGAAGGAGGCTCCTTGCTTCTCCTGCCACCTCTTTTCCCTGCTGTCTTGAGGATCCTGTTTACTGCTTAGATATAAATTGAGGTAAACATATTTCTTCAAAACCACACAGGCAGAAGTATCCTCAATGAATATGTCCCCATCATACAGGGGGATTTCATAACTTTAGATATAATAGTGCTATGTACATTTCACCATGATATTATTGACCAGCAAGTTACTAGTTTTCAAATGAAACCTCACAAAGCATATTTTGTACAAAGATTACAATAGTGGACAGGGCATGAACACAGGGGTGCTTTCTGTCAATGTTTCTTCAGGAACATCGCCTATTGCAAACACATCAACACTGTCCTCCTCTCCCTACACTGGCTTCCCATAGGTGTTCCTCAAGACTCAAAAACCAGAAATCAAATAAAAATAACCCAACAATTATAGTTTTTAAATCTCATTAACGTGGACGGGGGCAAGGGACGGGACTGATTCTTGACTTTCTAATGTCTGCAGTTGACAACACTGCAATTTTGTCAAAAAACTGGACCTCCTTGGTCATCCTCTTGCTTCACACTCCGCAGCACTCTCTCCCCTTCAGTCAGCCATCCAATCCCTTCGCTGTCCCTAACTACTCAGTTTCCTGTCTCATTTCCATCTCTCCCCCACTTCCTTCCCTCACCTTTCCATTTTCCTGGCCTCCTCATGATAACTAAAAGGCCTACCACTGTGCCTGAGGAAAGCCTGGCTTCAGTCCCCTTGGAAACATGGGACATGGTGGCCAGCTTTCCTAGGGCAACCTCCCTTTTATCTACAAAGGTGAAAGGGACATAACAGTTATTTCGCTGAGTGGAGTCTCTGGCTTCAGTACCGGTGGCAGAAGTAGGACATTACTGCCATTTTGGATAAGAGCATATACTTCCTGAGACTCAAGGCAGAAATCCACGAGGACCCTTTTAAAGCCTTGTGCAAGACACATGATGAAATTGTGAGTGCTGGCCACACTGCAGAGGTATTGTGAGGTTTGCCTAAACTTGTGTGTTTAGCGAGCTTTGAGATCCTCTGTTCAGGATGCTATACACATGCAAAGATTAATTACTAAGCCTTTAGTCAGATTGTGTAACACAGAGCTCCTAGTACATATTCCAGAAATAGGTGCCCTCACCTCTACAGACGTTGCTGCTCCATATGCAGTGTTTCTCCGCAATGTGTCTATGTACTGATGAAGGCAAGTGTTTAATTAACAGTTTACTTTTTGGACCTGAGGATACTATCTTTTCGTACTCAGTATGCATAAACATATGATCTATCCTCTCCTTCTGCTCTCAACCCCTATCTACTGGACAAGTTTTTTAGAGAAGACTACAACAAACTGTAGGAGGAGCAATATTACTAACTTGAGCCCAATCCTGTAAAGTGCTGACTACCGTCAAATGCACTTGAAGTCAATGAGAGTTGAGGCTTGGCTCCTTGGCCCATGAAAAAGATGTGTTGGCATAATGCTGCATTTCCATTGAAAAAGCAATAAGAATGAGAGATGGACCCAAATAACCCAAATCCTGAGAAATTCAACACAGAACCTGGCTCTATCTCAAATGAAAAGCAAAGCTACTATATGCAAGGCAGACAACATCAGAACAGTAAGGTCTGTAACACGGGGAGGAGGGAGAGCTCAGTGGTTTGAGCATTGGCTTGCTAAGCCCAGGGTTGTGACCTCAATCCTTGAGGGGGCCACTTAGGGACCTGGGGCAAAAATCAGTACTTTGCCCTGCTAGTGAAGGCAGGGGGCTGGATTCAATAACCTTTTGAGGTCCCTTCTAGTTCTAAGAAATAGGTATAAGCTTTAATTATGTTTAAAATATGCCACCTTGTGGCAGTAAGCTTTATCATCATGTCTTTACTCACAAACATGATACGCAGATGTATTCATACTGCACATCCTTCTATAAGCACAAAAGGTTAACTCTTTCCTTCCATACATTTTCCAGGAAAGTTAAAGCTAAAGATTTGTTTACACTTTTATGGTGTAATACTGTACGAGAGAGGCAAGCCACAGGTATATAAACACTCCTGTCAAACATGCACACATCTACTTAGCTGTACACATGCAAGCAGTCCTGCTGCAGTCTCCCACTTTTCTTCCAACATCTTTTGTTGGCTCACAGCACATCAGAACCAGAAAATACTAGTAACCAGCGTGAATAACATGCTGTCAATAAAAAGCTCTTTCCTTCCCCTAAGGGGAAGGAACAACATGCTAACAGTGTCCTCTGGAAGCAACAGAGTTCACTGGGGGGGACACAATAGTTGTTTGTATAGACTGTGGAATGCTTTACAATGAAGAAAGAAATAAGACTCTATTGACTTATAGAGACAGGCTCAGACCAAATCCCCAGAGTCAAACATACTTGAACAGTGTTGCAATTTGGCTCAGGAAGCAAACTTCGCAGGTTGTGTCCATCTGGACTTATTACACAATGTAGTAAAGACCAGCTGAAGTTTTAAAGACGTGACAAGTGTTTGTACAGCACCTCACAATGTGGCTGCCAGACCCTGATTTGGACCTCGATATGCTCCATAATCCACGTAATAAATAAGTAAACACACACTGCTCAGGAGCTATAGAAGTAGAACTTAAGACACCCACTCTACCGACAAAGCTCATTCAACAGCATTCATAAGAATGACCTCTCAAAACAGACTGAAGTTCTGATGACTGGTGGTCGGTATGATATAAACTGTCTCAGCCCCAGTTTATAGTGGCACTAAATGGTACCTTCACTGGCAGCCTCCACAGAGACACCAAGTACTGAATGGGCACTGGAAAATGAACTCACTTGCCTGGGTTTTTTTATACAGTGCTGCTCTTTGCAGTGCTTGAGCACAGCTCCCACCACTAATGGTAGTCCATGCAGGTCAGGTGTGAGGCCCATAGAGGAGAAAGGTTGCACTGTTACTTACTCAGCTGTTCTTGGTCTGTGGGCAGCGGATTTAGATCTCCAGGACTTTCAATCTGACACTTTTCTTGAGCGCTAACGGAACATTTAGAAAATGGAAGAAAGACCAAATATGAATTGACCCTCAAAACAAGTGTATTTTCCTTTCTGGAGTTTCAGAGCACAGACAACTACCATCCCCAACACTAAAAATAAAAAAGAGGGAAAAAAGCTTGGCGGGTCTGTGGTGAGAATGACAGTAATGCACTCTAGAAGCATAGTATGCAGGTGTCCCAATATATATATATAAGCATAGTATGCAGGTGTCATCGGAAATGCTCTTACCAATCCCTATTTGCTTTCTTTCAATCTGTAATAATAATAAGCAGCTATCTAAATAGTTCTAGGTGCTTTACAAATCATGAAAACGACTGTGGGCTAAAACCACAGAGGAACTTAAGCATGATGACACTGAACTTTTAGGTGCCTAGCTACCCAATGGACCTCTAAAACCCTGGGTTATGTGCCCAGGCTCCAACAGAATATAGGGGAAAAGTTAGGGCCTAAGAATGTGTCACAGGAGCCAGCATTTTGACTGGGGAGCAGTCCACTAACCAGTACAAAATGCCAAAGAGAAGCGGAGGGTCTAAGCCCCACCTCTCAAAGGAAGTTAGGTGGCTAACTCTGGTCCGGAGGGAGATGCCTATCTCCACTCAGGATTCACAGCTGTGAGCCTTCTCCCAGAGTTGGGCACCGACACCAGGTCAGTCCTTTCTTGGGGAAAAACAGAGCGAAAGAGACTCCTCCCTGCCCCATTGCATTAGATCCACTAGCCCAGTAGGTAGGATGCTCACCTCAGATGTGGGAGATAAGTTTTCAAATCTCTGTTCTACTGATTTGGAGCAGAGGCTTGAACCCGAGTCTCCCCCAGCCCATGTGCACGCCTTAACCAGCAGGCTCCTGGGTAGTCTGGGGTGGGTTAGTGTCAATCTCTCCCATTAAAGCTGTTCAACTTTGTATAAATAAATATTCAATGGAGCAGAGAGTTGAATTTGGGTTGCCCATATCCCAAGTGAGTGCCCTAACCACTACGCTGTAGAATCACTCTCTCGCTTCTCCTCCACCCTGTAAACAGTTAATGATTTATACGAAGTGAAACAGTTTCAACATGAGAGTGAGCGAGACCCACCTCAGAAAAGCCTGGGGGTCAGGGACCCAACTGATATATGGGCATTGTGGGTTCAAATCCCTACTTTAAATCAGGAAGAGCGGGGACTTGAACCTACATCCCAGGTGATTGCCCTAACCACTGAGCTACTGGACATACACAACTAGCCCTCAAAATTCCTGATCTGCCAGCCTGGTTTTCTTTGGCGCAAGGTCCAGTCTAACAGGCATGGTCTGAGAACAACTACGAGCTGGAGCCCGGCAGAGGAGACAGGCAGGGGAATGCCTAGTTTAAGAATCCCATGGGGGCTTGTGGGTGAGAGAAGTCCTGGTACCACTGAGCTGCTCAGGACCCTAGGCAGTTTTGCACATACCCAGCACCTAGGGAATATGGGAACCTCCAGGGCTAGGCAGCAGTTGAATTGAGGTTTCAAGGATCTCAATGGCACCTAAATGTTGGATGCCTGAGACGCTTTGTGGATCACCTTCCTTTTCAATATCAAATACCACAAATAAAACAGGGGTGTAGCCACAGATGGGCTGCCCCTCCCAATTAGCACCCAGGCCCACCCAAATCAGAGCTTGAGGGCATGTCAGAGGCACACCCACAGCAGCTCTCATCAAGCTAATGAACTAAAACAGAACGTAGTTGTGGCCACAGCACCACCAGCAGTGCAGATGAAGGTAACTGCCCTGAGCGTACACCCATCAGCAAGACTAGGTATTCAGGGCAGCTAGACCGTCCTGCTGCAGCTACACATCTGTTTCTAGGCACTAGTTGGAGCAGAGTTTGTGCAGATACATCTCGCAAACGTCTACACAGCAGATGGGAGGGTGCTTCCCAGCACGGGCAGACAGACATGGCCTAGCTCTGCTCAAGCTGGCATAGAAAAAATAGTGGCCCAGGGTAGCCTGGAGAGCGTACAGTCCTGGGAGCTCTGGGGTATATCTACGCAGCGGCTGGAGCCTGCTTAAGTTCTTCTTACCAGCTCAGCGGGACAGACGTGCTGGCTCTACTGAATACAAACCCACCTGTACTCCCTTGTTACGGACTGAGTATGTAACAAGGGAGTGCAGGTGGGTTTGTATTCAGTAGAACCAGCACGTCTGTCCCGCTGAGCTGGTAAGAAGAACTTAAGCAGGCTCCATCCACTGCATAGACATACCCCAGAGCTCCCAGCCCATCCCAGGACTGTACACTCTCCTTGGCAGATACTCCTGGCCGGCTTGGGATGGTTCTGGAGTACAGCTTTGAAGGAAGATGCAGAGAAAGAGCAGGAAGGAGAATCTAGGCAACTCCAGGGACCTGGATGGATCCTAAGACCATGGGTGCAGCATCCACTTAGCTGCCAAGCATGGGGTGCAGCCTGGCCAGCACTTCAGTTGCTAACACTCCAGAGACATGGTAGATTCACCACAGGACACACAGCAACCCAGCCCAGGACACTTCCCCTCCCCATCTCCTTTCTGTCCCCAATTCCCCTCCATCCCCCACTGCCTTCCCTGGCCCACCCATGACTACATCCGTGGGACAAAACACAGACACCCCGCACACATGCGGTTGTAGGGAAGTTCAGTCTGGACTTGTCCCAGGGACAGGTCATTGCTCATCTACCCTACGCTGGGGCCCACCCAAATTTCCGCTTCTAGCTACGCCCCTGTAGTATAAAGACCATACACTTCAAACATCATCCACCAAAACTGACATTAAGGATGGTTGGTTATGTCCTATGTAAACTGAATTTCCCTGGAAGCAAGACAACCTGGGTTCAAAAGTGACATCCAGTTTCCTACATATGTTAGTTGAATCGTAGAGACAAGCTGTGGAGCTGATGTGCTTTGGCAGGGGGAAAAAGTACAGTAAAGGTTATGGTGTTGGCTACTGTAGTATTTCCTGCTGATATAGCTGGAGCAGCATTTGCTAGAGAGGCAGTCAGTTGCCTCACCTGCTCCCCCTAAATGACTCATGACATAGGGACAAAGGTAAACAGTGGGCCATTGTAACGCATATAACACCTGAGTTGTGTGCAGCAGACTCCTATTGAAAGAGTTATAGTGGTATGTCAATTGCAATTGAAGATTCAGATTTATACAACAGTTACCAGTTAGTTCTCCGTTCGAAATACAGGGATGGGAAACATCATCTCAGATAAGAGTTTGACTTTTTAAATGTTGAGCACTGAATGATATTGGCAAGGTTATGACCCAAATAAGTCATTTAAACTTATTACACTGATGCACCTTTCTTGGACGAAAAATAAAAATCAATAGGACAAATTCAGTATCATTTTTATTGTTTTATTATAAGGCACAGTGGAGATTTCACAGTTTTCTCCTAGTTCTTTCAATCTGGCAAGTACAAAATGCACACAGTATTCTGCAATACTTGCTTTACACGGAAACAGTCTTCAAACAGAAAAAAAGACAGCCATATTTTCTGGCAATGCGGCAGGAGCACAGATTTTCAAAGATGTTCATCTTAGACAACAAAACTGATTGAAAAAATAATTAAAGCCCATAATGACATGACTGGCACTCTCACTGCAAGGCAGGTTTGGTGGATATTTGACAGTCAGCCCTAATTTCCTGAAGAGTTAAAGGGGAAATGAGACACATTTTATTCAACTGGAAAGAGTGTGAGGAAATATTTCAGAAGAGACACGTTATAGTGGCTTTACATTTAGTTTAATTACAAAGACATCAAAAAAAATCAATCAAGTTATTTTGTTCAGAAATCGGACTTCGCAGCCTTTCCTTCATCTTGCAGGATGGTCACCAGATGAAGCTAGGTAGCGATGCTCTGTATTTGTACTAAGTATTATCTTTTCATTATTCCTTTATTTGGGGAGCATGTAACAGTCGGAAATAGTTGTGAGATACGCACTGAAGTCTCCAATTTCTCTTAGGCTGTGTTCTCAATGATGACAGCAATACCTTGTCCACCTCCAATACAAGCTGACCCAACTGCGTATTTGCCACCACGACGCCTATACAGAAAGAGGAACAGTGAAAACAAATTGTCTCCCTGATTTACTACATAAGGAAGTTAGTCAAAATGCATTGGGAAACAACTATCAAGAGTTTTCACATGCACAATTAAAGAGAAAGCAACAAAGAATCCTGTGGCACCTTATAGACTAACAGACGTTTTGCAGCATGAGCTTTCGTGGGTGAATACCCACTTCTTCGGATGCAATTAAAGAGAGGGTGTTTTGGAATATTAAAAATATATATAAAATTTTAAGCAGAAGCATAAAAAGTGAAATGTTTCTTCAATGGAATTCAGACCCATTGATCTGGGGCATTCTAAAGTATGATGGAGTTGTTCTTTGGAGTTCAGGATACGAAGGAGAAAAGTAATTGGAAATCTCAGGTTTCAATGTAGTTTAAGTGGCATGGATGGAACATCATTTTATAGTTAAGTAAATTTCTAAAAGCACAGCAGCATTGCTCTGCAAGTTGCACATTAGCGGAGGTTTGCTTTATTACTTCATATTGATAAAGTATTGCAGAAGTATGAATACAAATAGGAAGACATGGTCTCTGCCCTCAAGACATTCAAAACCATGAGGAAACTGTTCACATTAAGAGCGCAGAAAGCTCACTCTTGAGGAGACCAACGCAGGAAGAATTTGCGGAAGCAAGTTTGAAGGAGAGGGAAAGCAGTGGAGGAACAAGAAGTGGGAGTTTTCAAGGGGTGTGTGTGTGTGTGGAGGGTTGGGGGGGGGCAGTATAAGACAACAAGGAGCAAACAGTGAGAAATTAAAGGCCTAGTCCAACGCCCACTGAAGTGTAGGTAGTCTTTGTATTGACTTCAATGGGTTTAGGATCAGACCTAAAGGGAGCAGAGACGACTGGAATGAGAGTAGGAGGAAACAAGACTGGAGTTGCAGGACCCTGAAGTTAAGGACTACGATGTGAAGTGATGCAGTGAGAGACGGGAAGCCAGTGAAGGGATTCTAAAAGGGTGTTGAATGGCAGGAGAGGAAGAGGATTTTACAGCTATACAGTGTCCATCCACAACCCCCTGTACTTGCATCAGCTTTGCAAACAGTGTTGCATGTTTTATCAAGAGCTTCAGCTACATACTCACCTTAATTCATGAACCAGATGAGCAGTGATCCTTGACCCTGATGCTCCCAGGGGATGACCGAGAGCAATGGCACCTCCGTTGACATTGGTTTTTTCAGGGTCTAGACCCAAAACTTTTTCAACTGCCAAATACTGAGGAGCAAAAGCCTCATTGACCTGAAAACAGCAGAGACACAATCAAAATGTAGATGCTTGACTTTCCATCAGAATACACGTTTTTAAAGGATCTCTTTGCAATTGTAAGTTGAAATTTTCTATTTTTTTTTAAATAGAACATGAAGCACAGGTCTATGACAAAGCAACAGTGTAAGATTCCCCTTCCCACTCCACCAAGAGACCTCAAACCAGACTTGCAGTAACAATCTCTAGTGAGTAAGTGGACAGTTCAGTCTTCAAAGCCAATCTACAGCTTCTTTTAAACACAAAAATAAAAAAGCCAGCAGCAATATGGATACCTGCCTTTTAGGATTGGACCAGGGCCACTAACATGTTTCCCATAGAGCAGTAGACAGCTCTCAGAGGGTAACCACTTTTAGTCACTACTGACCAAGGGATGCATTTAAAAATCAGTACCTTAGCGTCTCTGTTGCCTAAGAGAACATGTCACTCCTAGACAAGTTACAGACTACAGGATGTTTTTTAATAAAGGAGCTTTAAGCTCCTGAAAACAGGAGTTTAGAGGAAGCACTGAAAGAAACTTAGTTAAATGGCCAATAGCAGTCACTGCAACAGCCACCTTCAAGGATTTCCTTTCAGTCCATCATACAGGGAAGGAGAACCTTCAAGATTAAACACATCTCATTAGATTATTAACCTACTGCTCCTAATTAGATATAACCTTTCTGTCCACACGGCTCTCCTTACCTCTACCAGATCCATGTCTTTCAGGGAGAGTCCGGATTTCTTCAGGGCCTCAGTAATGGCAGGCACAGGGCCTATTTCAAAATTATACATACATGAGTAGCTGAAGAATTTTACAATAAGCATTTAAACTATTTTTTACATGGGAGAGGCTCATCGAGCCCCACCCTGTGAGCCTGAGGGTGCTCATCAGGTTCCCCAATCTACTGTGGGCCCCTAGTAAGCATTAGGTGGTTTGTGACACGCTAACCAAGTGTCTTATTAAGCAATTTGAGGGCTCCAAAACACAAGAACCCTTAGGAGTGGCTAGTTGGGAACTTCTTCAACCCACTCTCCCACAAGCTTAAGAAGCCTCATTACTGCCTTCCTCTACCTCCACCCACTCATTCAGGCTCCTACTCAACACACCATACAGCTCTCTAGCCAAAATGGGGCCTGCCAGCTTCTTGCCAATCCAAATGAGGCCTAACACTACCTGCAGTCTTCAGGAGCTCCACGAGGCAGCTGCAAATGCCCCATATCTTCTCCCCCCAACCAGTTCTTCTCTCCGGATATATGAAGTACATTAATAAAGACAGACTTTTTGAACTGTGGTGAACATGTGTCTAGCTGTGTGTGTCACAAACTGGGAGTCCCCTCACTGCATTTGTGGTAGAAAAATTGTTGCTCAGGAGATGCAGGTTTAAGCTATAAAGTTTGAGGTCAGTGAGAGCGACTTTTTGGTGGATATTACAGGGGGCAATGGTTTAAAAAAAAAAAAATCACCCTTTTAATGAAACTCAGCTACCTAATTTAATCGAATACACTGAGGGAAAGTAATCCAAAACACAGAGACACATAATCCAGAGAGATACCTGAAAAACATAAATGTTAAAGGAGAATTTGGACTACTAGTGAAAAGCAAATTGGATAGGAGTTTGCAATGTGAAGAGATATCACATTAGAGAGGAGACAAATTATTTTTAATACAACACTGGGATGACCTCCCTTAGAATAGTCTGAGGACTTCAATACTAGAAAGATGTTGGCAACTCAAAGATAAAAGAATATTAATAAAAGCAACAAAAATGAATAAGGGACTGGAGAGAGAGGTAAGTAAAGAATAACTAAGGCACTTTCTTTTTGGCTTTTACCAATTTTTAACAAAAATATTCCCAGATTTTACAAAAGCTATTATTCAGTATTTACCAACTTTCACCTGAATTTTGGACCATCCAACTGCATGAAAATACTGGTTATGTTAAGAAAGTCTAATACACTACATTAGGCAAATTTATTAACATAAACACTTCATAGTGTAAATGCAAGGCTGTTAAGTAAGGCATTGTAGTGGAAAAACATACATACACACACATTTGTGTGTGTATATATGTGTACACCTTGTTAACGTACAGTTCAAGAAATAAACTACAGCATAAAACTTCTCATTTTCAATACTTACAGTTCTCTATTTGTTGTTTTTATGTCTACCCATCCCCCAGTATTAACCCAATTATTTACCAAGAAAACAAAGTTAATTTTTATACCTATTTTCAATTGTTTTTTTTTTGTATAAAAGCAAACCCACACTGATAAATTTCCACAAAATATTAAAGTAAAAACCAAAGCCAGGCCTTGACAGTAAACTGAATAAAAGGCCCGATTCAAAGCCCACTGAAGTCAATGGAAAGATTTGGACTTTGGACCAGGGCCTAAGCGAGGATTTTGCACGTGCATGTGTGTGCAGGAGTGTTAGACATATCACCACACACGTGGTAATATACACAGTGAGTGCCAAGGAAGGAAATAATTGTTAGCCCTCTAATGGGAAAAATGGGATGAAACTAAGTATGGGAAATTACGTTAAACATCTCGAGCAACATCCTAGCTAACTGCCAAACAGGTTCCCAGGAGAATTGGGAGAAGCTCTATGTACTTGAGTCACTGAACACTAGCCTGGGAAAAGCAGGGCAGAGAGTACTGTAGGGAACAACAGAACGTGCGGGGATATTCCCCTTCCATATTGAAATACTTTATGTTGTGTCATTTTCTGAGATGGGGCCCACACGAGTGAATCCCTTTTCTGACAGAGCTCCTCCTATCCCCTAATGGTCAAGGCCCAGCACTGCAGATGTCATTCTTTAAGCCAGTGGTTCCCAAACTGGGCTTTGCAAAATGTTACAGGGGGTTCTCGGGAAAAAATTCCCTAATGGCGGACAGCTGTCCCTACAGACCCCGGGCAGCATGGGGCCAGCAGCCCAGAGCCCCTGGACTTCCAATAGCTAAGCAGATCAAAGCAAGCATATCTATCACAGTGAGGAGATTTAAACTTCAAGACTCCTTATAAGAAATGGAAAGGGAGGTGAATATTTTTTTGCTGTTTTTAAAATTAAATAGGCAGCTAGTGTTGTTTTTAAAATTATTATAAAGAACAAGTTTAAGCTTTGTTGTAACGTGCGTTGTTTGCCTGGACTGCTCAAGACCTGAATGCTTGAGTAGGAGGAACTCTTTGAGTTGGCTTCTTAAATACCTTCATGCTGTTTCACATCTGATACTCCTTGATGAAACATAAGCCTGTTACAAGACAAGGCTCCTATTTCAAAGTGATACAAGCAGGGGGCGGTGCCAGGGTTTTTGGCGCCTTAGGCGCAGGGTGTGCCTGCGGATGCTCCACCGGAGCCGCGGGACCAGCAGACCCTCCGCAGGCACGCCTGTGGGAGGTCCACTGGAGCCGCCTGCCGCCCTCCCGGCAAAATGTCGCCCCCCCAAATCCTGGCGCCCTAGGCGACTGCCTAGGTCGCCTAAATGGAAGCACCGGCCCTGGATACAAGCTACAAAAGTGAGATCTTGGAAGAGTGGTGTCATTTTCATAATGTAATAAAAATACTGTAATGATAAATAGTAATTAATAATAAATAGTGTGTAATAAGCATGTCATAAAAACAAATTTTATATTTCCAAAATCACTGCTTTTATAATTTATACTCAGGTAAAGGAAAAAAATCCCTGTAAATACTCATTTTTAGAAGGGGGTTCGTGAGACTTGACATTTTAATGAAAGGGGTTCACAGGATGTTAAAGTTTGGGAACCACTGCTTTAAGCCAAAGAGATCAGTATCAGATATAGGAGATTTGACAGCAGTCTACCCTATAATAAAAACAACTCACAAACTGTTCCTCCATTGCCATCAGGCTCAGTATAGGGACCCCACAGAACACCCATCGCAAGAACAGTCTCATATTTTTTCATGCTACCAAAAGATTTGCTTCACTGCAACTTACCAATGCCCATGATGTTGGGGTCACATCCAGCCGCATGATAGGCTACTATTCTAGCCAGTGGCGTGAGGCTGTGCTTTTTAAGTGCCGCTTCACTGGCAATGACAAGTGCCCCAGCTCCATCACATACTCCCTTTTAATACAAAAGGAAAACACACTCAATGCACTAACTGCACAATCATTTTATGCCAGAGATATTCATGTAAGAGAAACTTGATGGCAATTGTTTATTACACAAATTAAATACACAATTCTATTCTTAAAGGTCAGTTTGTTCTAAATCAAATTATTTTCTTATTTTGTGGCATTTGAAAATTAATACTAGACACTGAGATTTTATATATTTCAGTGTTTTAAAGGAACTAAAATAGATTCTCTGCCCTGTAAATCTATTTCAGATACTTTAAAAGTCAGTATGTGGACTGGGGTCATCATTAACATTTAATAATTTTTCCAGGGCTGTTAAGGGTGCATGACACTTTACAAACACTCGTACCAGGTTTTCCCATCTGTGCTGTGTGTTATGCCGGGAGGTCAGACTACCTGATTGCAGTTGTCCTTCTGGCTTTAACAAATCTACTAGTCTATAAGATTTATGCCAAAAGATAGCAGTGTGACATTAGGTACCCTAAGCCCATAGGCTGCTCTAAGTTACATCAGCATTTGGTTTGGCCTACAGATGACCCAATGATCAGGGTCCTCCACAAAGCACAGCTCAGCTGAAACCAGAGATCTAGTTTAAAATGCTCATTGTCCATAAAGGAAAGAACAGCAGCTAGTCGCAGCAGAGTTCACACAATCAGTGCAAAGTCAAAACTGCAGCAATACTGATTCAAGGCAGATGAGAAAGTGTGGATGTCTTGTTAAGGGTGATGGTACCAGCATAATGCTGGCAGCAGTGGCTACTCTACTGCACTCCGTTTCTAGAGGAGAGAAGGCAACTGAAGACTCGTTTGTTGTAGGGGTGTTGACAAAGCCACCCAAGCCCAAGCTTTGTACTGCAATTTGAGTTCCAGAATCAGAATTTTTTTTGCAGAAGCCACCCTTGGCAGCCCAGTAACATCTCTGCAAGCGAAAGTATGGTGAAGAAAGACTATGAGAACCCTTGGCATCTAACTATATATAACCCTTCTCAGATCAAAATTCTAACTCCTTATAGTCCGTGAGCTCACCGAAGCATTCCCAGCAGTGACAGTCCCATCTTTTTTGAAGACAGGAGGGAGCTTTCCCAGCTGTTCTATGGTGGTTTGGGGTCTAGGATGCTCATCCTGTTCCATAGCCTGTTTTCCTTTCTTTGTTTTCACTTCAATTGGCACCATCTCAGCAGTGAAGTAACCAGCATCCTGAGCTGCAACAGCAGAAAGAAATGACAAGAATTATAATTAAACAGCAGCAGGTGAATGATCAGTGCTGGCAAACATGTACTTTCATTTGTGATCAACTTTACACTTGTCTACGTAGGTATTTTTTTCAGACTTTATTCTATTTAAATTGATTTTTTTTAAATTGGGCAAAAGAATGCAAACAGGTTTAATTTTTTACAGTGAAGAGTCACCCAGTTTTAAATTTGAGCGTTTCAGGCTTAAATAGTGATTCTGAAGTTTACAATTAAATTTGAACAGTACTGAGTGGATATGCGCCAGCATTTACATCTCCAATGTACATTCTGTCCTGCCGTTGGTTCTACATCTTTATGGCTTGCCAGAGAGTTCGAAAGCTGCACAGTTCACTGAGACAAGAAGGAGAAACACGTTGGGCCAGATCTTCAGCTGGTGTAAATCTGTGTAGCTTCTTTAAAACTAATGCCAGTTTACACCATCTGAGGACCCAGCCCCTTAACGTCAGCAGTATCAGTGTGGTGCAGAACATAGGTTAAACAATACCCCCAGACAATAAAAAGACAAGCCCTCAGATTCAACTCCAAGACATTTACATTTGAGGAAGGTCTGAAATTGTCTTATCTGATTTAATCCTAAAACGACTGTCCCTGTTACTCCTGGGGGAATTCTGCGCCACTGCACAATGCAGAATTAACTTTCTGCGTAGAATTTCATTTTTCCCTGCAGAATTGGTGCTGCCACTAGAGGCTGCTGGACCCAACAGAGCCCGCTGGACCCAACAGAGCCCAAGCTCTCCAGCTTGCAAATACAGGACACCTGCTGCTCGGGGGTGGGGGAAGAAAAGGGGCCTGGAGGGTTCCAGTCAGCTGAGGTTCGTCCTGAAGAAAGGAGGCAGTGTACAGGAAACTCTGTACAAGCCTGGGACCCAGCATCAGGCTGTTTCTCTCTCTCTCTAGATTCCGGGGCTTTAGGGGATGTGGGTGTCTGGGCTGAGGGGCACCCCATGGCTGGGCTCTGGGGTTAAGTGATATGGATGTCTATACAGTCCCTAACATCTCATTCAGTACATTAAAAATAAAAATCACCATATAGAGGGTTAGTTTGACCACTATGCAAAGAAGATTGATGTGGATTATGCTATCATAGCTTAAAAAAACAAAACAAACAAACAAAAAAAACCTTGACTGATCAGGCACAGTAAATTATCCCTGAGAATCAGTAGAAATTTTTCCCAAGAAAAGTACCTGACCTGGTCACGTACTTATGTCCTATACTGAAAGGCTTCAAAATGAGCCATTCCAGTCTGCTAGGTAGACAAATACTTTTATAAACAAATTTAGAAATACCAATATACCCAGTAGACTGGAATGAGGACTGGATATAGAACTGCCTGAGACAGATTTGCCCTCAATATCCTAACAAATCCAGAGGATCCTTTTCATATTTCAGATACATGATACCTGAGTTACACATGATACCTGAGTTACACATTTCAGTTGTACTCTATCGATCCTGCAAAAAGTTATCCATCTGATAAACTTTACTCTCTTAAGTGGCACTTCTCAAATGAGTACAGTTACTTACGTGCATGAGTCCTTACAGATCAGGTCCTAAAATTATTATTAAAAAATTAACGGTGATTAATTGCACGATAAAAAAATTAATCATGATTAATCATGTGATTAATTGCATTGTTAAACTATAACACAATATCATTTAATTAAATATGTTTGGATATTGTCTACATTTTCAAATATATTGATTTCAATTACACAGAATACAAAGTGTATGTAAGAGATAATGCTGCCTGCTTCTTGTTTACAATGTCACCTGAAAGCGAGAACAGGCATTAGCTTGGCACTGTTGTAACCGCTGTCACAAGATTAGTGCATCTGGCCTGTAAATATGAGTCACATGTCCCTTAATGCTTGAACCAGCATTCCAGAGGACATGCATCCATGCTGATGACAGTTTCTGCTCAATAATGATCCAAAGCAGTACAGACTGATGTATGTTCATTTTCATCATCTGAGTCAGATGCCACCAGCAGAAGGCTGATTTTCTTTTTTGGTGGTTTGGGTTCTATAGTTTCTGCATCAGAGTGTTGCTCTTTTAAGACTTCTGAAAGCATGCTCCCTACCTCGTCCCTCTCAGATTTTGGAAGGTACTTCAGACTCTTAAACCTTGGGTTGAGTGCTTTAGCTATGTTTAGAAATCTCACATTAGTACTTTCTTTGCGTTTTGTCATATCTGCAGTGAAAGTGTTCTTAAAAAGAACATGTGCTGGGTCATCATCTGAGACATCTATAACATGAAATATATACCAGAACGCAGGTAAAACAGAGCAGGAGATGTAGAATTATCCCCCAAGTAGTTCAGTCACAAATTTAATTAACACATTTTTTAACAGCCTCATCAGTATGGAAGCATGTCCTCTGGAATGGTGGCTGAAGCATGAAGGGGCATACGAATGTTTAGCATATCTAGCATGTAAATACCTTGCAATATGGGCTATAACAGTGCCATGCAAACACCAGTTCTCACTTTCAGGTGACATTGTAAATAAAAAGCAGGCAGCATTATCTCCCGTAAATGTAAACAAACTTGTTTGTCTGAGAGACTGGCTGAACAAGAAGGACTGAGTGGACCTGTAGGCTCTATTTTACATTGTTACATAAATGCACTCAAAAACAAACAAAAAATCTACATTTGTTCGTTGCACTTTCATGATAAAGAGATTGCACTACAGTACTTGTATGCGGCGAATGGAAAAATGTCTTTTGTTTATAATTTTTACAGTGCAAATATTTGTAATAAAAAATAATAATATACAGTGAGCACTGTACACTTTGTACCCTGTGTTGTAATTGAAAACAATATATTTGAAAACGTAGAAAAACATCCACAAATATTTAATACATTTCAATTGGTAGTCTATTGTTTAACAGTGTGATTAATCACGATTAATTTTTTTAATCACCATTAATTTTATTTTTTTAGTTAATTGGGTGAGTTAACGGAGATTAACCGACAGCCCTAATTATTATTTTAGACCATACATGTTCCTCGTACAGTCATAACTTCTCCCCCTGGCATTCTCATGGCCTCTGGGAGACAAACTCACTATTTGCAGTAGGTGTGCGTGCTTTAATAATTACCACAAAGACAAACCTCTCTGCACTGAGTGTTTTCAAACCGCTCTCTCTCATTTATATTCAAAGCAAAATAAGTCTTGTTTGGATGAATAATGGCAATTAATTTTTTAAACTACGGAATCGTTTCCAGAAAGTAGTTGCTTTATTGTCTTGTTTTCCTTTTAAAAAAAAAAAAAAAAATGCTCACCCAGTGGAACAGGAGCATGTGCAGAACGTAACTGAACTCTTGGGCTTTGTGGGTTCAATCACTGGGAAGAATATTGGCTTCCTTCCTTACAGCAATGCATTGTTACAGTTACCAGCAATATATCTGTACCACCACCAGCAAATATGCTATCTTTTCATCAGGCAAAACTAAAGGAGCTGTTTGGTTACGTGGGAAAGATAATAGTACTTTAGGGAAAGATAACGATGCTTTGTATTTCTAAAAGCACTTTCCACCCAAGGATCTAACAGCACTTTATAGAACACTTTGAGTTATGCCTCACAACACCCCCTGCAAAGTGGGCAATTCTGATTTTACAGATTGAGAAACCGAGGCAAAGGGGATGTTAAGTGCCTTGGCCAAGGTCACACAGCAAGTCGGTGGCACAGCCAGGACTAGCGATCACAATTATTTCCTGACTGCCAGTCCTGTGCTTTAACCTCTATGCTCCATGAAAGCACTAATTAAAACAGGTAATGGGTTTACTAGCAGCAGGTGGAGGATCATTTGTAATGATGCAAAATCTGCTGAAAAACTAATGTTAACAGGACAGAGTCAACTTAAGATAAATGAAAACAATATAATTTCTACCTGGAAATCTTTGACCTATTGGTGTTACAAGTAGCTACTAAAACAACTAATTGAAAGAGATCACAGGATTAAAAAGTTTTTCTTCTGTGGACATTTGATAGCATTTTGTGTATATCATCAGTTCAGTCCCAATCATGCAATGGGATCTGCTAGAATAGGCTTGAGAACTTGACTCTAGCAACTCAGGGCTTGTACACGCTAGCTCTTACTTCGGTATAACTTAAATTGCTCAGAGGTATGGAAAAGTCACTCCCCCAGCAATGCAAGTTACACCGATCTAAGTGCAGGCATGGACAGCACTATGTCAATGGGAGAAGCTGTCCTGCTGACAAAGCTACCGTCACTCATAGTAGTAGAGTAATTATGCCGATGGGAGAGCATCTGCACTAGCAGCGCTACAGCGATGTAGCTACATTGGTGCAGCTGCGCCGCTGTAGTGATTCTATTGTAGACTAGCCCTCAGCAACAGAGGAATAAGACACTTTAAATAAAAAAATAAAAAAAAAAATATTAAATTAAATACACAAAAATTGCCAGAGGAATTTGGGGGCAGGTGTACAACCTGAAACTACTTTAAATTGGTGCTTCATGGTTTGACTGGATTTGAAGTTGATGATGTCCATTTAACTTTTAATTCTCAAAGTTTACTGACCAGCTTTCCATCTCTGCTGTGTTTTCATTGCATATCGGTCACAGTCCTCTCTCGAGATGTTATATTTTGCAGCCAGATTTTCAGCTGTAATTGCCATTGGGGTATTAATGTGCTGGTCCATTAGGCCTGCCCACAAAGAGTCTTCCATCTGCCAGAAACATTATTAAAGGGAAAGTCTTATGCAGAATCAGTATTACAGTATTCGTACTTTAACAAGATCTTCACCAGTGCTTTAGAAGTTATCATTTAAAAAAAAATCTTGGTAACTAATTAGGTTTTATAACTTTATCTGAAGCAGGTGCATGTGAAAAGTACTTCTGTGTAATTGACTACAAGAACTATAGCAGAACTGAAGTGACAATGTACACAAAGAAAACTGGTGAGATCAACAATGCCACAGAGCAAAAAGCTTAATGTGCAGTTCTACCATCAAAAGGGATTTGGGAAAAATAGCTGTGTTTGTCTTTCAACAATTTCCAAATCAAATATTCTCAAGTAAACTGCCAATCCTTCAAATAGTCAGCCTGGGCTCAGCTGATACGTCTTCACTGCAGAGTTACCTTGAGTTATCTACACACCAGTTTCATCTCTGGAGTGAGAGCAGCCACACTACAAAACAATACTTCAGTTGCTGTATTCACTTAAGTGTGATTCTCACTCATGTGTGCCATTAAGACTTCTGGGAACACATCTTATAGTTCTTAGGGCTGCACTAATCTGCACTCTATGAATTCTTTACCAGAGAAGTGTGGGAGAACTCCTCTGTCCTTTCTGGATCCAAGGAGGGAATAGTGGGAATGCAATGGAAGACTATCAGAACAGGTTTTCAATTGTGTTCAGGATTTTGAAGCAATATATCAACTAAACTGAATTCTGAAAGTTTAGGAGTTAATGGATGATGTTAAATTCAGTATAGGTATTAAAAAATAGTTCTGGAATAGTTAAAAAGCTGGCAGTCTTAACAAAAGCTTAGCTGGATCAGACTGACTGTTTTGATAAAACTGTTGTACATTAGATAAAACGCCTCAACATCTGAGTCTGAACCTAATCCACATTAGTTTTGGTTACAAAATTATGGGTCCAGTGTTTTCTACTGCTCTGTGAATGAGACCTAATTAAAACAAAAGAAAATCACATTATCAGACCTTGAGATCTGTTCCGAATTTGGTTCCAAATCGAATGTTTCGGACGATGTATGGAGCCTGGCTCATGCTTTCTGATCCACCACAAAGAACCACTTCTGACTCGTTAAGGCAAATTTCCTATTAAAATAATACAGATGCATCATGTGTAGGTTTTAGGGTTGTCTGTGAAAATAAAATACAGCAATTGCTTCAGTAACATACTTTGCCAATTAGAAAACTAGGTGCATAACTTAAGAAATAATTTATGCTTATGCTATACTAATTTTCTGACAAGGAACTGCAAAAATTGTACAGATTAATGAAACAGCACAATTCTCCGGTCAGTGAGATACTATTACACCAATTTTATAGAAAGGAGGGTGTGGTGGAGAGAGAGAGAGAGATCAAAGCCAAAGTTTTCAAAAGTGGCCTCTCAGCTTGGGTGCTTAGCCTGAAACATACTGGACTTAATTTTTCAGAGATGCTGAGCAACGGAAGGTGCCACTGACTTCAGAGTTGCGGGCACGCAGTACTTCTATAAAAATAAAACAAATAAAGTCAGGTCTTATGATTATTTTGTGGGGTCCCAAAAACACTGGCAGCTTTTGAAAACTTGGCCTAAGTGACATGCCTAAAAATCACACAGCAAGTGAATGGCACAGCCAGAAACAGAACCAAGGAGTCCTGATTCCTAGTCCCTTGCTCTGACCATTAGGACACACTGGCTCCTCAAACATTTTGCTACACTGATTTTTAATTGAAGAGGAATATTTTTAAATCTACAGTGGACTCTCAGAGTTACGAGCACCAGAGTTACGAACTGACCAGTCAACCACATCTGATTTGGACCTGGAAGTATACAATCAGACAGCAGCAGAGACAAGAAAAGCAAATACAGTAAAGTACTGTGTTAAATATAAACTATTTAAAAAAAAAAGGGAAATTAAAAAAAACAGATTTGACAAGGTAAGGACTTTCTGTGCTTGCTTCATTTAAATCAAGATGGTTAAAAGCAGCATTTTTCTTCTGCGTGGTAAAATTTCAAAGCTGTATTAAGTCAATGTTCAGTTGTAAACTTTTAGAAGAACCATCATAACGTTTTGTTCAAGTTACAAACATTTCAGAGTTACAAACAACTTCCATTCCCAAGGTGTTCGTAACTCTGAGGTTCTACTGTGAGCAGAGTTGAAACTATTTTTATATTAATTCAGTATAGACTATTATTAGCCAAACATTAAAAAAAGTGTATTACCGGGGTTGTATTTTAAATTGTGCAGCACCTTTCTGGCAGGGAAGGGAAGCACCTTGTAAAACAATTTTTGTGCAAGTCTTGTAAAAGTAATTGTGGTAGAGTTTTTTTTGTGGACACCTTCATAAAAAAAACTCCATGAAAGAAAGAAAATTTGGACTTCACCATAGAATTATAACCTTACTCTCTGCATTCAAACTAACAAATACTCCTGGGTATGTCTACACTAGAAAGATACATCATGGACCTCAATCAGAGTAGCTAACCTCAATGTATCTTTCTAGTACAAAGCCAAAAGAGTGTGTTATGAACTGTTTCAAGAATTATAACCTCAACTTTAAATTTTCTTAATCTTGAGGAATTTGTTTTTGTGGCAGAATTTTTTCAAACTGACATTTATTTTTTAGCTGTAATGATTACTCAAGCTTGCACAAAACACTGTTTAATTTTATAAGGTGCTTCTCTTCCTTAAACACCACTCTGCACAAACAAAATAAAAATATTATATGAAATGTTTCATCCTTGGATAAAAGGAAGGATAAACTGTCTTGTGTGAACAGTAAAACATAATTTCACTGCTAAAATAGCAGAAGTCAAGGTAGACGTTACCAGCTTCTTGAACTGAGAGGTGTACATCAAGGTAGCTCACCTCAATGTATTTTTCTAGTGCAGAGAAAATCACAGTGGGTACAGCGAAAGGTCTGCTTCTTGACTGTGACAACATGCAAACTGTTACAAAAACAGCTGTTTTTGTTATGGGAATGGAAAGGAGGTAGACTGCTGCTGTTAAAAAAAAAAAAAAAAAAAAAAAGCCTTACATATATAGTGAACTTCATATGTGAATCCCTATCAGAGCATACACTGAACATCTGTATGTCTAATTAGAAACTTTTGGAGAAGATTGTCTAGTGATTATAAAAAGAGGAAGAGAAGTCAGGAGATCTGAGTGGTGTTCCATTAAACATATTGTGACTTGCACAAAGTCATTAACTTCTATTTCCATTAGGCTCCCTTGCTTTAAAACGAGGATACTATTATTAAACTGTTTTTGTGAAGTGCTTTGAGATCCTTGGAAGACAGACATTTTAGAAATACAAGTGACTGCTGTTACAGTTCCAGGGTAACTGCACCTTTGACCCCTTTGTAGTATCCCCACTCGGTCTCATGCCTCCAGCCATCACCTCTTTCGTGTTAAAGAACATATGTTCTTCTCCCTCTTGCCTGTGAATTTAAGCTGCAGTTTCTTCCTTCAATTCACTGTGATCACCTTAAGAAGCTTGAGTTCAGTATTTGCTGTCCTGCTCTAACCCAAGGGCTACGACTGAATTTACCAGTGACCAACCAACCTTCATACAGCAAAATAGTCATTTGAAGCAAAAGCATTACAGAGAAAATGTATCTCGAACGCAACAAACAGCTTATACGTATGCATGACTTACCAGGTATCACCCACCTTCCTCATGGAGACCTGGGAGGTTTCAAAGTCCTCCAAAGCCTTTCTGCAGGGGCTGTCCCTCTTGTTTAGTCTCACGTCAGCTCCATTATGATCCTTTACAGTAGGCTGCCCACTTAATACAATTCTTAGTTCTTTGTCTGTTGGGCCTCTTGAACCCAATATTCCTCAGGAGGTGGTACTTTCAACCCAATTGTTTAGCAGTCTAAGGATTTACATTAGTTACCCCTCAGTGATTTTAGTTCCCGCTAGTTCACTCATGCTAGGTGACTTCCCCATAGTCATTGCATTGCTTGTCTTGTTTCAAGAAAAAAGTTAACTGTGTCACACCCAACGGGTAACAATACAAGGTGAAAGGGGAAATTGAGTCACTCTCGTTCATAAAAATATATCAGAGGTTTCTCAGTTCTCTACACTGCTAGCTATTTCAGTTACCCAAGTGGTTACATCAGCAGAAAGTGTGAGAGCTAAAAAATACTCTGAAACTTCTGAAGCCCAACCTGCTTCTATTGACTCAAGCGGGTGCAGGATCAGGCTCCATGATGAAGAGAACAGAGTGCATCTGCAACACAACTGAGCTTTATTGAGGGTATGTTTACACTGGAATAAGTGCCTGAGGCATGGCCGCAGCTGGCCTTGGTCAGCTGACTTGGACTCGTGAGGCTAAAAATTGCAGTGTAGACATTTGGACTTGGGCTGGAGCCTAGACTCTGGGACCCTCCCACCCCTCGTGAGGTCCTAGAGCTTGGGCTTCACCCCAAGCCTGAATGTCTACACAGCAACTTTACAGCACTGCAGCCTGAGCCCCGTAAGCCTGAGTCAGATGACCGGGGCCAGCCACAGGTGTTTAAATGTTGTTTAAGTACCCTTAATTTTGTAAAAGTTGCTGCTTTCTTGTCCTCCATCCCCTTCTCAACTAGCCCTAATGAATTTTTTTACACTAATTATATGAATGTCTTTAGAAGGTTGAACTCTTGTATGCAACAACAGAGCTCCATGGGAAATCCCTATAAATATGGAAAGTTAAGCAAACATTTGATTTTCAGTTCCAAGGCACTCCAACATTTACTACAAAGGCACCTTTAAATTCCTCCTTAAGATATATGTTTATTGGGATGCTCACAGGAGATCACTTACTGATAACAGCTGAACACCATCACGGTATTCAGCAGGGAGTCATTCTTCAGCTAATTCAAACCCCCAGCACTTGTTTCAGAACACATCCCCTCTCTCACTACAGCAGTTTGATAAAAGCTATGAATAATATATAATTGTAGCCAATATACAGAGAACAAGTATTGTACCTGACATCCATTGGCGATGGACTGGAAACCAGAACCACAGAGTCTGTTGACAGTAAGGGCAGGAACGGGGATAGGAACTCCCACACGCAAACCAACATGCCTTGCAATATAAATAGCATCTGAGGAGCTCTGTAAAGTGAAAAAAATAGCAGCATTTGTAAACTGCTAATTTACTTGGACAACAACTGTTTTAAACAGATCAAAACAGGATACCTAACACCTCAGGTAAATGTTAGCTCTGGAGGACCCGATTCCTTTGACCCGATTCCTTGACAAGTATAAGCCACAGGAAGCATTTATATTGTTTCAAAAAATCTTTTCCCAAAGTATCTCCTGAAAGCAGGTTTCTGAACGTATTTCAAAAGAGACCCTTTCCCACCAGAGCTACATGCCAGCCTGAAAATGGTACTGCAGCTGAAAAGTTTCAAGATATAAGAGGCAATAGTAACTAATTCCCTCCACTAACTGATGATAACCACACATTCAGTAGGGCGCCTGCTGACAAAAGCACCAAATCCTGATTGGTGACAACCAATAACTTCAACTGGAGTTGCAGGTACTAGGAATGCATCAGGACCAGGACCAGAAAAAGTGGGTAATGAGAAAAAAGAGCATCTATGTTCAGCAAGCAGGTAAATGTATTGTTTTATATCTGCTTTGTGTGAGAGTAAAGACAACGGATAGATTTTTTTTTTTAAAAAGCCCTAACTCATCTGTATAGTAAAATCTCATTTCCTAAAGAGGTTTTTAAATATGAGTGAGTTACCAGCCATTGCCCCACTGCTGTTTGATGATCAAAACACCTGTACATAGACTAGTAACATTTAGGGCCAAACCCACAATAACTTCCATCAGAGCAAAAGCATCTATGAGTCCAGGGGTCGTCAGCCTTTGGTGCCTGGCCCATCAGGGTAAAGCTGCTGGCGGGCTGGGCTGGTTTGTTTATGTGGAGCGTCCGCAGGCACAGAGCCCCTCAGCTCCCAGTGGCTGCGGTTTGTGGTTCCTGGCCAAAGGGAGCTGTGGGAAGCACTGTCTAGCAGTGTCCACATTTTGATTCAAGACAGACATTTGTCTCTTGTGGGGAAAAAAAGAAAGCTTGATTTTGGCAAGACTACCATTACCACTGTGATTTTATTAGCATGGCACTGTTCTTTGTACAAAAAACAGCCTGAAATTTGGATGCACTGATTTGTCTATGATGCTATCTAGATCAGGCACCATGCTTATAAAATGGGATGAAACCAAACAAAACAGTTCAGCTGCTAACCGTAGATGACAAAACACAAGTATCAAAGGGTAAAATGTACATATGGTTGGCAGTTATTAATGGGAGAAAAACAAAGCAAAGTTTATTTATACTTCATGACCATTCTCTGGTCTCAGCACTCTTGGAAAAAACAGTCACTGGCCAGGTACAATATTTTTAACACTGAGGGTAATTAACTACTGGAACAATTTACCAAGGGTTGTGATGTATTCTCCATCACTGGCAATTTTACAATCAAGATTGGACGTTCTTCCTAAAAAGGCATTCTCTAAGAATTTTTTCAAAGAACTTCCATGTTATAAAGGAGGTTAGAGACCTATACAGGAGACTAGACAGTTGTTCCTTCTATCCCTGGAATCTATAGGCTGAAGATGAAAAAGATCCTAATAATGCTTAGTCAGCCTGTCCAAAAATGAAGCTAGTGACCTAGTCATGTGGGTGAGTACAGACTACTGCACCGTAAGCAATTGTGCCTTGAGACGATAAGCTCTTTGGGGGCAAGGATTTGTTTGTTCCGTTTCATCCACCCATCCAGGCCACTAACTTGCCTGGTGCTATCAATAAGATATTACATTTATTTTGCATTTCTTTAAAGAATTTCTAGGGTTCTCAGGTATTATAAGCCCCAGCAAAACAGCGATTAACTAAAACCCAAAGAAACCAATGTTTGTTCAGTTCTAACTCTGAAGTCATGGACTACTAAGAAGAGCAGTATACCCAGGGGCTTGAAATTCAATGAGAATACAAACTGTTTTTTTAATCAGATTGCATTTCACAGAAAGACAGGCTTCCCCAGTTTAAATTATCCTGGTCCCAACAAGGTCAATGGAAGCATGGTCAGCCCCTTAAACATAAAAGGGAATCACTTAATTATTAATACTTTGTATTTCCAGCCCCTTGATTTATTTTTTGGCTCATCCAACAGCACCCAATTGAACAACAGATGCAGTTATATGTAGAAATGCATTAGGGAAAGGTGTTCAGCAAGTAACTAGGTACCAGCAATTATTCCATCCTACTAACCTGCATGACATTACCCACAATGACACTGTCAATGATCTCAGGGGAGACTTTGCCAGCAGACAGTGCAGCGCGTGCAGCATATTCAGTCAGGTCAGTGGCTGTGAAGTCCTTGAGCAGACCTCCATAAGCCCCAAAAGGTGTTCGCTTGGCTGAAACAATGAACACACCTAGAACACAAACAAGAAAAATCCATAGGTTTAAATTAGGAAAAGGATGGACAAGATTCATTTGATTTTCTTGAGTGAGATATGGATCAAATCTGTGAGGAAGAGAATGGACATTGAATAAAGAGATGTTTCAGGTAATTAGGTTGAGAACCACTGATGTAATCCACCTCTGCTTTTTTCCATTTGTGGACGCCTAAAAAATGTCAAATGGAGGTGCAGATGCCAGGGGTCCGAAGACCTCAGGTTGAAAACCACTGCACTACATCACCCAGAGGATCAGTAAGATTATCAGTAACTATATAGTGCTGTAAATTTACATAGGGCTTTATAAACAAAGAAAATATGGTCCCTCCCTAACCTGAACACCTTACAATCCGAGATACACCAGACACAGCCTGGAAAAATATTTCAGAGAAGGAGGCATGTGTGGAATGAATAGTCAGGAGGAGAAGCTAAGGAGGATTCCATGAATAAGTGTTTTTTAAAGAGAGATTTAGAGGAAAGTAAGGGAGCTTGAATGTGCAATAGACAGAAATTGTCATATCAGATCAGCCCAGTGCTCCATCTAGTTTAACGCCCTATTTCTGACAATAGTCAGTACCAGATACTTCAGAAGAAGAATGTACAAGAAAGCCCAAAATGGACAACTATAGAATAACCTGCCTATTGGGGAAATTTCTTTTTAATTGCCATCAGTAAATTGTTGATTTAGACCAGGAAGCAGAGAAGGCAGCTCGATGCAGAAGCAAATTATTTTAAATCACCTCTTTTTTTTTTAATTTTAAAGGCTTTTACTTTAAAAAAAAATAGTATTTCCTCATCTAATTGCATGTGCGGGCATCTTATACAGACCCACACACAGTGAAGAGAAATAGCCTAACTTTAATTTTCTATATCACAAATGGAACATATATTGATAAGATGCATCTAGGTGAAAAATGACTAGGCGCAAGCCACGAACTTTTACCCATAGCTACTTCCTCAATTTCTTGTCTGGTGAAGGGTGCCATAAGGTATCTAAACGTATTGCCACACTTGCCATAAGGTATCTAAACGTATTGTAAGAAACTTTAAGAGGATGTATAAAGATGTAGTAGTGTGTAAAAATGACAGTGACGTGTGTCATCTATTACTCCGAAATGGAAAACTGCCTTCTGTTTCTCCCACTCTTTTTATATTTTTGGAGCCCACAATGCTTGTGATTGTAATGATGGCTATTGTAAAAGAAATGCCAGTTTAAGGGAACTTTCTGAACTGACCAAAGTTCAAGCTTGCCCACCTCAATGAATATTGGATGTATTGTTGGAAACTGAGACATCTGATATCCCTGATTTGCCTGGAAGACCTTCTGGGAGGTGCCATAAGGCAGAGCATGCTAGAATTTCAACAGTCAAGACAGACATTAGTTGGGATTCTGAAAGGTGAAATCAAAGGAGTTAGAGACCTATGTATCTTGGCAGAATTGACAAATATCTTTAAGCACCTAACGTCCATTGATTTCAGTGGGGAAATAGACACCTAAATGCCTACGGTATGTGAATCCCACCCATTGTGTTCTTTTGGGCCCCCATGATACTTCTACTTTTCAGGACTGGCCTTATGGAAGGAGATAACACAGACTATGACAGGCCACGTCAGCCTGTCCAGCCTAAATGCTTGGAAGACCTACCAGTTTGTGGTACTGACCAGCGATGCCATATGAGCATCAGTAAAAGTTCATGCTGGCAAAGGTACCAACAATAATTTTCTGAACAAGTCCTGCTTAAAAAATTACAGTATTTAACTTGCATCTGATGAAGTGGGTATTCACCCACAAAAGCTCATGCTCTAAAACGTCTGTTAGTCTATAAGGTGCCACAGGATTCTTTGCTGCTTTTACAGTATTTAACTGTTTCCTTGGTTTAGTGAGAAGTGTCAGCAAGACCAAGAACTAAGAGCTGCTGTTTACTACTGAATTACAAATAATATATTCTGCCTTGGGAACTGGGAGGGAAAGCAAATAGGATAGACATTTAACATACAGGAACTTCAGGAGGGAGACTGAGTTTACGTTAAGGCCCGAGAGGTAAACTAGCTTTGTTTTGATTTTAAAATTTCAACCAATTCAGTTGATTTCTTTACCACAGCCAAGGTCCTATAAAGGGGGGTTTGGAACTAAAGGACAACTGCATTCTTAGGTTCCTGGGATTAGGATTTATAAGAATTTACTATGTGCTGTACTGACCTCATGATTTTATTACAGGCAGTAATAATTTGACATAACTAATTGGCAATTTAATTCAGCATCATTATTAACCCACTGATTGGATTCCAGTTGTGCCCTTGATTTGATAACTGTATGTTTACATTTTAGTTAGTTTAGTAAGAGCTTATAGTAGTTGGCCTTAGTGATATGTTTATTTGAACTTAATTTTGCTAGTTTATTAATTTTAATAAAACTGTACAAAAAAATTACACAGCCATTTTTTCTATCAAATTAGCAACTTGAGCCAGAATCCTTGAGATCTAAGGTAAATTAGTCAAATTACTCAAGAGCCCACTTGACTCTAAATTAAACCTTGTCTCTCACGCATACCCTCCCTCCACACCAAACCCAGTCCACTCTACAGCTGGTAGAATGTGGCTGATACCATCTGAACTTTCAGAATTCTGTGATGAGCAAAGAGAGTTCAATCATCATCAAAACAGGACAGACTGATTGGCCTCAGTGATCTTTCACTGCTCAGGAGTTCTTTATGCATTTTGCTGAGGTAAAAAAAAACACCCTCGGATTTATTGCCTTCCCTCATGGCCATTACGAAACATCTGAAGTCATTATTATTTTCAGGGAGAGGAAACTAGAAAACAGCAGACTGACCTAAAATGTATAGAATAACCATGGATTACTGACATCCCCACCCAGCAGTCTCAAAAACAAAAACCTCCTACATAACTTTGCATAGAAGGACTCCTTATCCAAACCCCATGTTATGAATGGAAATGATGGAAAGCGATGGAAAGTTAAGGAACCATAAGAACACTTGGAAAAATCTTGTGCCAACACAGGAGAATGAGAATCCTGAATTAAGAGGGTGACTATACATCCGATCTTGGTCGGGACAGTCCCTTTATTAAGCCCTGTCCTGGCCGTCCTGACTTTTGCTTTAAAAAAAAGTGGGCATTTGTCCCATTTGCTCTTGCCAACTGATCGACTAACATCAACTATGTTCTGACTCAGCAGAGTGCACTACAGACTGATCCCACTCAGTAGGGATAACTTGTTAAGGAGGATAGCATTTTGCAACTGAAATCCTGTGCTACAGTTACGCTGTTAGCCAGGCACAAAGCTAAACCATAATAATAATAATAATAATAATTCTTATTTGTACTCTGGTTGAACTTAGAGGCCTACTCATGGAACAGAGCGGAGACCCAATACTAAGCACTACACAAACACGTACAAAACAACAACAAAAAATGACATTTCCTATCCTGAAGAGTTTATAATGCAAGTAAATAAACCATTAGTTTTTTATCTCAATCTCATATACAATCTACCCTTAGCTGAGAGCAGCCATTGCTATTAACAGATGTGTTAAAATAGGGGTTCTCAATCTTTTTTTGCTGGGACACCCTTTAAAAATATTTCAGGCTGTGATGACCTCTCTAAAAAAGACTGACAACCCCTCCATACCATGCCATGCTTACTTCAGCGCTGCTGCTGGCCATGGCACTGTCTTCAGAGCTGGGTGCCCAGCCAGCAGCCGCCACTCTCGTGATTCCCTTACAATAGTCTTGCAACCCGTTTTTGGGTTGGACCCCCCCCGTTTGAGAAATGCTAAAAAGTGTTACGCTTTTACCTTAAACAATTACACAGGTTCAGTCAGGATGTGAGATTCAAAAGACAGGGGGGTACCATCAAATTCTTGGGGAAATACCCTGGTGAGCAGCAGAGCCCTTTGACTCAGCTGTTGGCAAGTGGAAGTATGCTGGGATATTTACTACAGTGCTGGCCCTGGATCATGATGTAGGGCTTTAATGACAGCTTTGGTCAGTGGGCTTTTCCAAGTCCTGGGTTTATCAGTACCAAAGAGATTGATCAAAGAGTTAGCGAATGTAATGTTAAGACCTCTAATTACCAAAATATCTTGTTCAAAGTCTCCACACTGAGCAAGGCAAGCAATGCTTTAACCCTTCCCCCAGTTTTCTTCTCTGGATGGCAAAGTGGTAACAAATAAGGCCAGCACAATTCACCTTTGCCTTATATAAATCTACTTCCAAAGGTTAATTAACATAGAAAGATGGTTAATGATACAACTGTGAATGTGATAAATTCAAGCTCTGGAGCTAATATGGCACACTGGGTTTTTTGTTTTAAAGGGATGGAGAGGAAATACAATCATTAAGTAAAAATACACTCAAATCCATGGAGAGCCAAAATGTGATTGCTTCCCATGGTTTTCAGAGTTGACTGGCTAGCTGGGATGAGGTGTCAGCGCACTTGAGGTTGGTGACCCAGAGCACACTCTTTAAAAAGTTTCCAGTATATTTTCAACATGCTCCAAGACTATGGACTTAGAGCACTGCCTTTTGGGGCTGACTGGGCAAAGCCCTCTTGTTCAACTGTATTTTAACCAAAGGTTTATTCCCCCATAACCTTTAAACAAACAAGGGTGTAATGAAAACAAGGCATTTTGGATTAGACTGTCTAGGAATCTCTTAGTGAATGAACTCAGTCAGCTTTATATTGATTTCAGACAGACTGAAGTTTTAAATTTTGTCTGAGATTTCTACATTCCAGGACACAGGAGGCTAAGTATATTAGTGAAATGATGGCACAATCTCCTGAGATGCCAAAGCATATAGTATTTAATAGCCCCATGCTAGTTAATTAGACAGAACAACACAGGTGTTGCTGACTCAAAGGGCCCGAGGCGGAGCAACAGCAGGGTTTTTTGCCGGTGTCGTGTGCTAAACTAACACACAGGGTGAGAGAAAGCACCACGTTTATTTTAGCCCAAATAAGGGTGCCAGGAAAAAGAAAAAGCTCAATCCTGCACACACCACACGGGGGGGTCCAGCATTTATACCCCTTGTGTGTGTTGTTTGTTTTTTGTTTTTTTTCCCCCCCCTCCCCCCTTCCCAACAGCAGTTACTTTAAACATTACATTTCAGCATGTTAGAAAAGTTCCCATGCTTTGTCTTATCTTGTTTGCCCAGTAGAGCATGTAGACTTTTTCCCCCCCACCCCGCTTTTGCTGTTTTTCAAACCTGCTGCTCTGCACTGCTGAGACAGCTGACACATTTGCTTGCTGTCTGTCTCTTAGCATCTTAGGCTGGTTCACAGCATGGAAGACCTCACTTTACCACTTTGGTTTTTTTACCACTTTGGTGACACCAAAGGCTTTGAAGAAGGTACTTTTTGAGCCAGAGATATGAGATGAGGGCAAGGGCAGTGGGGGAAGTGAAAATAAAATTGTGTATCCCTTTTTGCTGGCAGGGGAATCGAGAGTATGTTAGAAGAACATTGCATACTTTTATATATTTACAATCATGTATGTAACACACACACTTTTAACTTTTTGAATCTCAACATCCCTCCTTATTGTTTGACTCCCATAATTTCCTGCAACAGTGAAAATGTACATTGATAAAAACCTAAAAACAAGCTTTAAAATAAACATGAATCTTAGCCGCCGAAATTATAAACAAAATAAAAGACGAATTCTATGAAACTCAGGTACAGTTGTGCTGGCAGCGATTTGCACCACAGCTCAAAGGCCGCAGCGAGGAGCCCCTGAAAACAGAGGCCTCACCCTGCGGGTTTCAGACACTCGACCCTTTATTTCATGGAAACAGAGGGGGTGCGGGGGTCACCCTATAACGTGGCGCACAAGGGAGTCTGGGACGTGACCGCCAGACACGCGGCGCGGGCGGGCTGCTGCCAGGGGCACACGGGCTGGCAGGGCCTGGCTGAGACGGAACATTTTTGGGGCGAGCGCCTTACCTCTGAGCAGAGCCATGGCTGGGCTGGGCTGGGCTGGGCTGGGCTGCTGCTGCGGCTGAAGGTCCCCGCGCCTTCCTGTCTGCTCCGCCGCCCAACCACCGGGCGTGGGACGTGACTGCCCAGGGGCGGGGGCGGGGCCGGGCCCGGCCCCTACCCCGCCCCTAATTCCCGCCTCACGCGGCACTGCCCAGGGGCCAGCCCCCTACCCCGCCCCTAATTCCCGCCCGCCTCACGCGGCACTGCCCAGGGGCCAGCCCCCTACCCCGCCCCTAACTCCCGCCTCACGCGGCACTGCCCAGGGGCCAGCCCCCTACCCCGCCCCTAACTCCCGCCTCACGCGGCACGGCCCCGGGGCCAGCCCCCTACCCCGCCCCTAATTCCCGCCTCACGCGGCACTGCCCAGGGGCCAGCCCCCCACCCAGCCCCTAATTCCCGCCCGCCTCGCTGCCATCCGGAACAGCACATTCGGCGCAAGCCGCGTTATGGACCCGGGGGGGCGCCGTCGTTGTTAACGTGAAGGCCTCGCGCCAGAGGCGGGTTCCTGTAGGTGCCGGGCTCAGGGAGGGCAGCCGCCCCTCCCCCACCTATCCCCTATGGCGTTGGCGCTGGGGGCCGGTGGAATCGGCGCCTGCGGAAGTAAAGCGGAGCGGGCTGGAGGGGGAAGCCTGTGGTACTCACTGCCTGGAGCCCCGGGGGCCCCTGTACTCACTGCCGTCTGCCCAGTGTCTTCTCTTCCCGCCCTTCTGTGCTGCTGCCCCTTAACACCCCCCTCCTCCTCCTCCTTTCCCCCCTTTCCTTTGGGCGCAACACACACAGTCCAGTCCCGTGCCTGGGCGGCCCTCACACCCAACCCAGTCGTGGTATTACACCCCCCCCACACACACACCCCTGCCGCGTGCGCGCGCACACACAAATCCCTTGCACATTGGGGATGCTCCTGTAATGGCAGCCCCCCACTCCCTAGGGAGGAGACCAGCTGCAGGCGTCCTGGGAGCGCTGGGGACACGGAGCTGCTCAGGCCCGCTGATCTCCTGGAGTCTGTGAGTTTGTCAATCGATCCTACTGCCTTTTCCATCGGGGGTACCCCTGACCCCCACAGAACAATTTGGAAGAAATTCCATGAAAACTTGTGATGTCGTCCCCTGTTGCTCCTATTACTCAGCACACCACCCCCTTGGAAGAGGCTTTTGCTCTGCAAAGCTAGAAATAGACAGGTAAGTGTTTTAAAATACACATGTATGACGACATATGGTGGTTGTTTTAAAATAAAGTTTTTGTGTAGAAATCTCTGTTAGAAGATTTCTGTGGTGTGAGAGATAATTAGGCTTGTCAGAATTAGATTCTTATTTTTTCATAATTTTGATGGATGTTGGTGTTTATTGTTAAGCATTCTTTATTTTTATTGTTTTAAATTTTCTCAATAGATCAAAATTACAGGTTTTAAGAATTTCTCCCACCCCCTAATTTACAGTTTAAATTTTCACAGTTGCAGGAAGTTATGGGGGTGGGGGGAATCAGACAATAATTTAATTACAGTAGACTAAATTTTAAAAAGTTAAAGCTTTATATCTGTTAAAACACAAATTGTCAACATCACATATCAGAATATACGAAGTAAATATCCTTAAATCAAATTGAGTTCTCAGGCAGCATTTTTTTCTTTTGTCTATTTGTAAATTCAAATGATCATAGATGGAAATATTTTAATTGGTTTGTACAGTGAAATTGACATTCACCAACATTTACTGATAAAAATCTACATCTACTCCTAGTTCTAATGTGACTGGGAGAATGACAGGTGGGAACATCTTGCATGAAGGTGGCAGGAAAGAAAAAGTGTGGCGCTCACTAAGCCCTGGTCTGTGATGATTAGCCCACTGCGCAATCTGAGTTCTGCAGAACTACATGATGAGATTTGTGCTGAGAAAGGCAGCTGAGACCAGAACAACAACATATGTCCTGAAGCTGGAGCCACATGGGTGGCCCCTGCACAGAACCTCATTGGTGTTTTTTGCAGGATCAAGATTTATACAGCTGATTTCTGATACACATTAAAATAATATTTTAGGACACCTCTGTAATGAATCTGTGCTTACAGGATAAAGTAAGGGATCAGAAATCAGCAGTTCTTGGGTTCAGTTTCTGGCTCTACCATTGACTTTCTAATGTGATCTTAATCACATCACAAAATCTGTGTCTCAGTTTCCCTAGCTGTAAAATGGGACTTATGATACTTACAGTAGAAGTTCAGAGTTACAAACACCAGAGTTATGAACTCACCAGTCAACCACACACCTCATTTGGAAATGAAAGTACACAATCAGGCAGCAACAGAGACAAATAAATACATAAATAAGCAAGTACAGTATGGCATTAAACATACTATGAAAAAAGGGAAAATTAAAAAAAAATTGACAATGTAAAGAAACTTTCTGTGCTTGTTCCATTAAAATTAAGATGGTTAAAATAAGCATTTTTCTTCTGCATAGTAAAGTTTCAAAGCTGTGTTTAAGTCAAGGTTCATTTCTAAACTTTTGAAAGAACAATAACGTTTTGTTCATAGTTATCAACATTTCAGAGTTATGAACAACCTCCATTCCGTGTTCGTAACTGAGTCTACTGTACCCACTCTGTGGCATATAGAGGTCTGTAAAATGCTTTGAGATGATTGGGTGAAAGGTGCAAATGAGGCGGCTATTTACAAACAATTTAAACTGCATCCCTTTTGAGATAATTTATAATATGATGGGCAGTAATTTCCAGATTCTTCATTCTATACAATTTTGTTGCTGAGAGAGAGAGTGGATTAAAAGTTTGTGTGTGTGGATCAAGGCTCTGCATCGACATTTTGGGGATCCCCCAGACCAGTAAGGGATTCTGTCACTGCCTGACTTATAACCTTGGGTGCCTAAATGCTGTGCTGCTATGGCTCAGACCTCTTGACACCAGTAGCCAGCCTACAAGCATAAAGGTCTCAGCCCTGGCTTCCATCCACCTAGTTACTCCTTGCAGCGTGACCCCACTAGCCCTTCTGGTCCCAAGTCCCCCCAAATCCACCTCCCTGAATTTTAACTACCAGACTTTTCCCCTCCAGTTCATCACCCCCAAAAAGGAGTGAAACCTGCCCTCAGTTATCAGTTCACTTTGACACACACACTCCACACAGTTTGCACAGCCCTGGCTGGGGTAAAAGTAAACAAAACGTTTATTTAATAGAAAAATCATAAATTCAAAGATGAAATAGTAAAGAAAAACACAAACAGGTTACACCAAAGATAAATAAAGATGCAATCTCAAACTTTACACTTCAATATTAGCTAACTTGTTTTAGAAAAGGGAACTTATCTGTTGCCTCTGAACAGTTTTCCAGCATGCCCTCTGTCTTAGTGGGGATCCAGTGTTCCACATACAACAGCACCCTGCTTAGATGTTGTTCCTCGTAGCTCTTCCAGATAACCTTCACTTCAAACCCCTTCCCTTTAAACAGCCTACAGGGTTTGCAGAGCTTTTTTCCCCCTCTCTCAGGCTACATCTACAGTGCAGCACTTACAGCTGTGCCACTATAACACTTGTGGTGGAGATGCTCTAAGCCAACCGTCAGTTTAATAACTCCTGCCTCTGCAAGAGATGGTAGCTATATCAGGGGGTGAAGCTCTCCCCCTGACATAGCGCTGTCTACATCAGCACTTAGGTCCGTGTAATTTATGTTGCTCAGCGGTGTGGATTATTTATATCCCTGAGCAACATAAGTTATACTGAAGTGTAGACAGGGTCTTAAGACTATGGTAATTCATGGGCGGCAGCAATACCCTCCTTTAAGGTATGTCTCCACTTAAAATGCTGTAGTGTGATGCTACATATACTGACAGGAGGGGTTCTCCTGTCAGCATAGTTAATGCACCTTCCCGTGAGGTGGTAGCTAGGTTGATGGAAGAATTCTTCCATGGACCTAGTGCTGTCTCTACATAGGGAGATAGGGCAGTATAGCTAAATCTCTCTAGGGTATACATTTTTCATACCCCTGAGAGAGGTAGCTATACCGATATAAATTCCTAGTTTAGACCAGCCCTTAATTTTCCAAGACTGGGGTTTTCTTTTCATTTTCCCTCTTTCCATTACCTAATGGCCCACCATTGTCTTTCCTTAAGTTGCACAATGCTAGGTGCTTACAGTAAGTTTTGTGTAAACAACTAGCCTGAAAGGTGACCCTCTCTGCCTGTTTACTTCACCCTCCTGTTGTGAAGTGATGCTGTAATTGCACCCTAGTTACATTTACAGTGTTCTACACATATATACATGCATGCATGCATTCATAACCAGCCTGTATGTACATATCTCCCAATGATCATCAAGTTTAGAATATTACAAGCTTTCATAAAAGACCTTACTTCACATATTTCCATTGTATGTATCTAAGGTATCCAAGGTGTTGAGGGAGTTGGCCGATGTGATTGCGGAGCCATTTTGAAGCACTTGGAGGAGAGGAAGGTGATCAGGAACCGTCAACATGGATTCACCAAGAGTAAGTCATGCCTGACCAACCTGATTGCCTTCTATAATGAGATAACTGGCACTGTGGATATGGGGAAAATGGTGGAAGTGATATATCTTGACTTTAGCAAAGCTTTTGATACGGTCTCGCACAGTATTCTTGCCAGCAAGTTAAAGTATGGATTGGATGAATGGACTGTAAGGTGGATAGAAAGCTGGCTAGATTGTCGGGCTCAATGGGAGTGATCAATGGCTGGATGTCTAGTTGGCAGCCAGTATCAAGCGGAGTGCCCCAGGGGGTGTAGAGGTAGAAATCCTAAAGCCATCTTGGATCCTCTAAAGGACAACTAGGCATCCATGTTTGTGAGCCTTCTTGTTCCCTCCCCACTCCAATTTAGCGCCTTTTCCATGTTTAGGTGAGAAAGACAGTGGCTGTCAATCATCTAATCCACCTAGTAACCAAAAGTCTATATAAGCGGTGTTCAGATCAGATCAGGGCTGCCCATCTGCGTGGCAGAATGCAGAACAGACAAAGGTAGGCCATTTGCCCCACGTGGGCTACTTTAAGTAGAGGATTATTCACTCACACACACTTAGGGCTTGGCTACACTTACAAATTTGCAGCGCTACAAAGCGCCAGTGTGTCAGCCCCCCAGGCGGGGAGCCCGCCCCGCCAGCTGTCCGCTAGTCCCCCCAGAGGTGGAGGGACGGACAGCGCTGCTTCTTCTCAGCGCTGGCGCTGGCGACACTACTTAAAGCGCGCGCTGGCCAGCGCTGCGCCCAGCGCTAGCGCCAGCTAAGGAAGTTTATAATCCATCTTTTGTAAGATTCGCTTACTGCACGCACGACGACGCAGGTAGAGGGAGGGGGAGTTCAACAACTTACCTGAAAGACGCTCGTCCGGCCCTCCTTTAAGATCCTTCTTCCATCCAGGGGATCCAGTGGTCCTGGCGTGCCGTACCAACCTAAGGAGAAAAAGGACATCAGTAGTTCACGCTGCTAAAGATGTTGTTATAATCATTGTGTGTTTGTCCGTATAGTTCTCTCTTGTTACAGCCTGCCTTGTTTTGTTATCTGCTTGTTGTCAACTTGGTTATTTTGGGGGTCCTTGCCATTACCTCCCTTTAATAAACTCTGTTGTACCTTTATTTCGTAAAGTCTTCTGTAAAAATACAAACCCCCAGTGATAGATACTGGTAGGGGACGACCCTAAGTCCGAAAAATCTGGGCCGCTTTAATCTTAGCCTCTGTTTCGGTCAACATGGGGTCTGTCCTGGGGCCGGTTTTGTTCAACAGCTTTATTAATTATCTGGATGATGGGATTAATTGCATCATCAGCAAATTCAGATGACACTAAATTATGGGGAGAGAGAGATACATGGGAGGGTAGGGATAGGGTCCAGAGTGACCTACACAAATTGGAGGATTGGGCCAAAAGAAATCTGATGAGGTTCAACAAGGACAAGTGCAGAGTCCTGCACTTAGGAAGGAAGAATCCCATGCACCGCTATAGGCTGGGGACCGACTGGCTAAGCAGCAGTTCTGCAGAAAAGGACCTGGGGATTACATGGACAAGAGCTGGATATGAGTCAGCAGTGTGCCCTTGTTGCCAAGAAGGACAATGCATATTGGGCTGTATTAGTAGAAGCATTGCCAGCAGATCGAGGGAAGTGATTATTCCCCTCTGTTTGGCACTGGTGAGGCCACACCTGGAGTATTGCATCCAGTTTTGGTCCCCCACTACAGAAGGGATGTGGACAAATTGGAGAGTCCAGCGGAGGACAATGAAAATTATTAGGGGGCTGGGGCACATGACTTATGAGGAGAGTCTGAGGGAACTGGGGTTATTTAGTCTACAGAAGAGAAGATTTGATAACAGCCTTCAACTACCTGAAGTTGGGTTCCATAGAGGATGGAGTTTGGCTGTTCTCAGTGGTGGCAGATGACCGAACAAGGAACAATGGTCTCAAGTTGCAGTTGTGGAGGTCTAGGTTGGATATTAGGAAACACTATTTCACTGTGGGGGACAGGGAGTGAAGCACTGGAATGGGTTACCTAGGGAGGTGGTGGAATCTCCATCCTTAGAGGTTTTTAAGGTCTGGCTTGACAAAGTCCTGTCTGGGATGATTTAGTGGGTGTTGGTCCTGCTTTGAGCAGGAGGTTGGACTGGATGACCTCCTGAGGTCCCTTCCAACTCTAATATTCTATGGAACCAGTTAATTCAATTGCTTATTCTTTGGGGTTCAGACCCTCTGTTCTCCTCTTGGTATGTCTTGACCCTGATAGTCTCACACCCCTTTGTGAGTTTGATGCTGGAGTTTTGGCCACTGACCATGACATAAGCTTCACCTCTGGTCCCCTCTTTTCTGGACAGAGTGTTGGCTATCTCCAGCCCATCAATACGTTTAATTTCCATATCATATTGCAAAGCTATGCTCATTCTATGTAGCTATACCAGTACTGTGTGTGGTCTGTTAATACCCTGAACCGCCTATTGAACAGGTAAGTTCTGAGGGCTTGTCTACACCTGAAATGGTACAGCAGCACTACAGCTGTGCTGCTGCAGCGGTTCAGTGCAGACACATCTACACTTTTGGCGTAGTTAATCCACCTCCCTGAGTGGCTGTGGCTAGGTCAATGGAAGAATTCTTCGGTCAATCTAATCATGTCTAGGTGGGGACTTAAATCGACTTAACTATGTCACTCAGGGTTGTGGATTTTTTACACCCGGGAGTGACAGTTATGCCAATCTAATTTTCTAGCGTAGACCAGAACTGAGTTATTTCACAGCCCATAACACTCCTTATCTATTATGGTGGTTCCGTGGGAGAGAGTTTTTTGCTCAGCAATGCAATGGGTTGTTTCTTGTTATCCTCCCCAGTCTGCATTAGTATAGCTGTGAGACCTTTGTTGAATGCATCAATGCACATTTTAAACATTTTCTTAAAATCTGGACTGGCCAAAATGTGTGTCTTTGAGAAAATTTGTTTCACTGTATCAAAACCCTTTTGACAGGAGTCTGACCAAACCACTTTTTCTGGTTTTGTTTTCTGGCAAAGGCTCACGATAGGAGCAACAATGTCACTGAAACCTCCCACAGCTTTTCAATAATAGTTAACCAGATCTATAAAAAGATTGAATCTGTTTCTTAGTTTTGGGGACAAGCCAATTCACAATAGCTTTCTGCTTTCGAGGGATATGGGTAGACTTGGCCTCTGCCCATCTAATGATGCAGGTAAGGGATCTTTGCTGCCTCTACTGTATATTTTGACACCTTGACTATGCAGCCTGCCTCCCTCCTTGAGGCTTTAATATCTTCCCCACATGTGTTTTGTGTTCCTCCTAGGTATTACTCTCAGCTACATAGACAATACTGGTATATTGAGCATGTCCTTGAATCCATATAGTACCTGATTAACCAGCCTCTGAAATGTGGCTCCTGCTTTAATTTATCCAGAGGTTAGTACCTTAAACTCAAAAAGTCCAAAATTAGTAATGAATGGAGACTTTTTGTGTGACTCTTTCCAAAGGAATTTGCCACTTGTCCCTTAGTTAAATCTAAAGTAGTTAAATGTTTAGTTCTGCTACATCTGTCTAACACATTATCCACATGAGGCATAGGGCAAGCATCTGGGACTGTAACCACATTCAGGGCTTGTGTACGCTTTAAATGCTGCAGTGGTGCAGCTTCCCTGCTGTAGTGCTTCAGTGAAGACACTCCCTCCTACGCTGACCTAGTGCACCTCCCTGAGAGTCAGTAGCTAGATTGATGGGAAAATTCTCCTGTTGACCTACACTGGAGTTAGATTGGTTTAACTGTGTCACTCGGCTATGGATTTTTCACACTGCTGCGCAATGTAGTTATACTGACCTAATGTCCTGGTGTAGACCAGGCCTACATTTTCTGTAATCCACATAAAACCATACTGTATGGTTGTTCTTTGAGACTAGAACAACTGGGGAAGTCCAGGGGCTGTCTGAAAGTCAGATCTACACTAGGAAATTACATCAGCATAGCTATGTCTCTCAGGGGTGTGAAAAATCCACACCCGAGAGAGAGGTAGCTATGCCAACCTAACTCGTGGAGTAGACAGTGCTCGGTGGATGGAAGAATTCTTCTGTCAACCTATACACTGCCTCTTAGGGAGGTGGATTACCTACACTGACAGGAGAAACCCTACTGTCAAAGTAGGTAGTGTCTACAGCAGGGGTAGGCAACCTATGGCACACGTGCCGAAGGCGGCATGTGAGCTGATTTTCAGTGGCACTCACACTGCCTGGGTCGTGGCCACAGGTCCGGGGGGGCTCTGCATTTTAATTTAATTTTAAATAAAGCTTCTGGAACATTTTGAAACCTTATTTACTTTACATATAACAATAGTTTAGTTATATATTATAGACTTATAGAAAGAGACCTTCTAAAAAGATTAAAATGTTTTACTGGCACACGAAACCATAAATTAGAGTGAATAAATGAAGACCATAAATATTCTACCTTTTTCCATAAAAGCCTCCCCCATTATCCTTTACAAGGGTATTGCTATGAACATCCACTTTTCACCTGAGCGAACCCCACCCCTTTCCCTTCCTCTTCCTCTTCCCCCTAAGGCCCCACCCTCTGGCCAGGCCAGTGTGGAACCCAGCCAGGAAGCCTGGGCAGTTGGTGGGTGGGGAGCTGCAGCAGACCCTCCACTTGCCCAGGGTGTGTGTGTGGAGGGGCTGAGAGCAACCCCCAGCCTCTGTCCCCGCCTGTCTTAGAGCAGATGGAGAACCCACAACTCCACAGCTGCCCATGTGGCTCTCCCCAACCTGGCTCCAGCCAGCTGCAGTCTGGCCACGGTAAGAGCCGTGCGGGCATCTGTGAGGAGCCATGGAGTCATGGACCCTCCACCTGCCCTCGGCCAGGCGGAGAGCCCAGGGGGGCACGCAGGGGTGAGGACAGGCTCCCTGGCCCCGCTCCAGCTTCCAGCTTGGCCGAGGACAGGACCTCAGGAGCCCTTGGTTAGAGATTGTTGTAAAAAGCCAAAAATCTAATGTCTTTATTAAGACCATGATTTTTAGTGTCTAGCAAAGTTATAAATTTAAGCTGCTCGGCTTGTCTTTTGAAGGTGTTGTGCAGGTTTTTGCAGATTTCCTTTGAGAATAAGGACTGAGAGGTCATATACAGAGTGATCATTTTTTGAAATGTGTTCATCTACAGTGATATGCTGTTTTTGTCTTTTGTCTTTTATCATTTTTCTGAGAGTTCATTGGAGAGCATAATGATTGTTTGGTTTCACCCACATAGTTTATATTTGGGCATTTAGTACAGTGGGGTGAGGTACATCACATGCTGTGATAGGATCCAGGGGGTTTTCTTTTCAGTTTCTATGGTCCATCATTGTCTTTCCCTAGGTAGTACAATGCTAATCCTTATAGTTAGTTGTGTGTAAACAACTAGCCTGGGAGTTGACCCTCCTTGCCGGATTACTCGACCGCCTATTGGGAGGTGATGCTGTAGTTGCAGCCTAGTTACAATTACAATGTTCTGTACATATATACATACATACATTTGTAACCATAGCCTGTCTACATATCTCCTCATGACCATCAAGTTCAGAACATTACAAGCTTTCATAAAAGACCTTGCTTCAAATATATTTATACACCATATCATTGTATATAGCCAGTTGATTCAATTGCTTATTATTTGGGGTTCAGACCCCCTGTTCTCCCCTTAGGGTGCCTGTTCCCTGATTATCAAAGGTAGTCAAAGGCTAGAAGCAACAGAGGGCTCCAGCAGGTGTGATTATAGGTGGTGGCAAGCACTAAGGCTCCAGGTGGCTTCAGGCCCACAGCCATGATTACTAGTGATGGTAGGAGGTGCCACAGGGACAAGATGTACCCCCAGTCCCAGGATACGGCATGATCTGAGGGAAGAGGGATACAGCGGCTTACATAATTCCTACATTTAATGGTCCTGTTGCTGCCTGTTAAACATAAGGGCTGGAGCAGGAGGTGAGGATGAGGAGTTAATGAAGAAGTCACAATATTGCCAACTTCAGGAAATCAAAAATCATGAGATTGGCCCCAAAATCATGACATTAAAAACAAAATTGTGTTTTTTTAGACCAGTCTCTTGATTTTTGAACTCCCCCTGCCCATTCCCAGCATGTGTACATGTGACAGTTAGTGTTGTCCACTCTCCCACATGTACTGGATAAGGTGATTTTTGGCCTCTCTCATTCCCATAACTGCCAGTCTCCTGCCTAGCAATTAATCCAATCTCCTAGTCCCTGCCTCAGTTCTCTCCCCACCCAACCCCCCTCAACTCAGCCCCCCTCTTAGGGCTTGGCTACACTTACAAATTTGCAGCGCTGCAGCAGGGTGTGAAAACACACCCTCTGCAGCGCTGCAAATTGCGGCGCTACAAAGCGCCAGTGTAGTCAAAGCCCCAGGGCTGGGAGCCGCGCTCCCAGCGCTGTCCATTATTCCCCACAGGGAGGTGGAGTACGGACAGCGCTGGGAGAGTTTTCTCCCAGCGCTGGCGCTTTGACTACACTTGGCGCTTCAAAGCGCTGCCACCATAGCCTCAGTTCAGTGCCCCAGCGCCCCATACTCACCACCCCATCAGTTCAGCCCCCATATCCCATTGATCTCCACTACCCTCAGTTCACTCTCCCAGCGCTCACTCAACCTGTTCAGAACCCACCATCAATCTAGCCCCCTGACCCTCCTCACTTCAGCCCCCAGCCTCATCTCTGCTCCTTAGGGTTCCTCATCCTCCCCAGGCCTTGAGGGGTTCAGTGGGGTTCCATCTCCCACTTCCCAGGCTGGCAGAGGAGCAGCCACCTGGCGCTGACAGCTGGAGCGCTGGCTGCACCTGGAGTGGCTGACAGGATTTTCTAAATAAAATTAAGCCTCACTTTTAGAGCTCTCAAAGGTCAGGGTTTTTTCCCCAGTTAATTCAAGTGCTTATTTGAGGGTTGGCCCTCCCCACTTCTGTGAAGTTTCTCTGCCCTGCTGGGATGTAACTATGAGGTCTCTTGTTAGCTTAATAGCTTTGTTTATCTGGTATGTAACTGAATTCACATGTCTTTCAAAGTACTTTGGAATTAACTGCTGGTGGAGAAACCTCATTGCTTTGTTTAGGGAGGGGAGGGGGATTCCTGTTTGACTGGAAACACATTTGTGTGGTGGCTGAAAAAAAATCCTGACATTTGAGATTTCTATTGTGTGATCATGAGAGAGGCTTAATTTTACTGAGAAATCACGACTCTCATGATCAATTCATGAGTGCTGGCATATCTGGTGTCAGAGCAGGGAGAAATCTGATATACAGACCACTAAAGGCTGAGGTACAGACATGAGCTAGTGATTGGACTTGGTGGGAAGGTTGGGGGTGGGGGAGAGAGAAGCTGGACTGTAAGGCTGTGAAGAGAAGCACAACCTGTGGGAGTGGTCATCTGCCCTGCAGAGGGGAGAGAGCAAGCTTGTCTGGGGATCCACAAAATTCAAGTGTTCTGATTAGACCTGGTGTGAGCAGGGTCACATGCTTTGGTGCTTTAAATGATGGGGGCAACTGGTGGCTATTTTGGGTGGGGCTCTTTATCTTTCCAATATGGACTTTTAACAGGTACAAGCAATGGTGAGGAAAGCTTTGGAGACCCTCACAAGACAGGGCTTCTTGGCATAGAGCTTCTCCCCAAAGGACAAATATGAAATGTGTTCATAGGGGAAGTTTTCTTCATAATGCTATGAGATTGGTTTATGCCCTGAAACAAGGTTTATTTTCCTTCCCAATGTTTATACTACCTACTCTAACCGTGGATGTTTTAGTGACATGCGTCTGACGAAGTGGGTATTCACCCACGAAAGCTCATGCTCCAATATGTCTGTTAGTCTATAAGGTGCCACAGGACTCTGTCGCTTTTTAGTAACCATGTAATCCCCACGCAGCATGCATGCAGATTGCTTTTTCCAGGAACTAGAGCTGGGCATGAACCTACACTTCCGCTCCATATATTTCTGAACTTCTGGGTAAATTCAGATCAGTAGCCTAATTGAGCAGCTGACCTTAGTCTCTATTCTGGACCAACCCTCAGATTTGTATAGCCCCAAATTCTGGGAGAGCTTGGATTTAAAGTTCAGCTTCATGATCTATCTTGATGAGGCACAATAATCTGAGCTGGGCAGTGTGCATAGGCAATGAATGTGGAACATGCTAAATGATTCTGAACACGGGAAAATGAGAATTTTGTTTAACTCCTTATACCTCAAATGGCCTGAATAATTTTTTAAGAATAAGGGATCCTCAGGGTTTAATTAAAAATATTTTAGCTGGTCAAGTACTTTGCCAATATGGTTCAGAGTGCCATTCTTGTCATGTGCAAATGGGAAAGGGCTCCTTTTTCTTGCACTCGCTTCAGGAAGGATTTTGACTGATAAACCGAGTAATTCGCTATTTGAAGAGCAAATACAGTAAGCTGGAGAGTACAAAGATTAGGTAAACAGCACCACTTGTACTGGCTCTACCCCTCCCACGGGGTTCCTGCTTTAAAGGTCCAAAGTCGATGATTATAGTGTCTGCCCTCAGTGTTATCCATAAGCCTAATAAGAGTGCTAGTTTGCAGTACTAATGCCTATTTTTCTAAGGAATATTTGTAGAATTTCAGTAAGGAGGGTGGTGGGTTTAATATTTATTGCAATTTAACAGACAGACATTCTCAAGAGTAAGATCTGCTTTCTAAAGATCAAAGTTAGTAGTGGAATGGCTCTTTAAAACTGTCAGAGGCTTCCCGAGTGACGATACTGGTGCAAAACATGCAATTACGTATTTCCATGTGTTCTAGCTAAGACTGGAAATCATTTTCAGTTGTCCTGGCCCGGTGTTCCCGAAGTTCTAATAATAGAGTATTATTTATTATACACATTGTCTCAGACACTCTCCCATTCATGATCTCTATGGCAGCCACATCAATTGGTTATATAAGAGAGTCATATCAGGAAAGTACTGATGCGTTTTTCAGCTGTCTTTAGAGCAACATGTGTTTTGTCCCTTTCGGGGAAAAAAATTTTCTTTGCTCATCATTTCATCTCCCTCTCTCATTGGTTCAGTTTCTGTCAGATTAACACAGGGAGACATGACAGCACTATTTGATCAGGCACTCTCTTTAGACGATCTGCAAAGCTCCACAGACCATAGTTTAGGAACCTCTGATTTAGTCCCTCCCCCTTTCACTTCATCTAGTCCAGTGGTTCTCAAACTTTTGTGCTGGTGACCTCTTTCACATAGCAAGCCTCAGAGTGTGACCAAATATATAAAAAGTTTTTTTAATTTATAAACACCATTATAGATGCTGGAGGCAAAGCAGGGTTTGGAGTGGAGGCTGACAGGTCGTGACTCCCCATGTAATAACCTTGTGACCCCCCAAGGGATCCCAATCCCCAGTTTGAGAACCCCATATCTAGTCTGTCCAGTACCCGTATTGTTAAATTTGCTCTTATGCATGCACACAGAGTAATTCCACCTGGGAATGTATTTTTCTTCGAGTAGTATCCCTAGTGGTGCTCCACTATAGGTGTGCGTGCGCCTCTGTGCTGTCGATCAGAGAATTTCAATAGCAGTCCATCCCGCCAGCACACTCGCAGCTCCTCGGCTGCCATGAGTCTAGCCAGCATGCGCGGGCATTTCTCCCTCAGTTTCTTCTCAGCCACCCTAAGCTAGAGCCGGAGCTGAGAGCGGTCCGTTCACAGAACGTTAACTCCTGATAGTTTTGCAATTTTTTTTGCTCCTTTGAAGCCCCTTTCTTTTAGTACTTATTTGTTTTTAGTTGCTGGAAAAAAGAAAACAAAACAACAATAAGGTCTCGCCTACCGCCCCCACCCTGGACAAGTCACAAGGATATGCTTGGCTCCCCAGGCTTCAAAAAGTGTCTTAGCTGCAAACATTCCATCCCACTAATGGATGGACACTAGTAGTGTATTCGCTGCCTTAGGAAGAAGCACAATCTACAAAAGTGTGGTTGGTGCCAGCAGCTAAAACTCAAGTCCAGGAAGGACAGAGAGTTAAGGCCAAAATTCCTGCTTATAGAGTTGACCCTTCAACCTCCAGAATTCTGGAGTGAGATATTCCTGCAAACTTCTACGTCAAGGAAATGAGCCAGTTACTAAAGACTGGTAACAAGAGGTCTGTGAATCCCTGTAATGAGGTTTTGTTGAAGATAAAAAGGGAAAAAGCAAATACCATTTTGATTTCCCGCACCTGGCCCAGTCAGACATGGTACCCTTCCTGTCTCAGCTGGCCTTCTGTTCACGGTGACCCTACCAATCAGTCCCTACCTCCTATCACAAAACACAGGTCGCACCCTTCACCGCAATCCATGGGTCCTGCATCTCAAAGCGTGGCTCCTTCATGGTTCCAGCACATAGAGGCATCCTGCTTGGAGGTGGTACAGGAGGTACTATTGCACAGTAGGAATGGTGCTACTTGTCACACCTACCTACAGAAAATGAAAGAGATTCCAGATATGGTGCCAACACAAGCATATCACCCCTAATTCAGCCACCTTACCGGTGATCCTCGACTATCTGTTATCCCTAAAGAAATCGGGTGTCTCTGTTAGCTTGCTGAAGGTTAACATGACAGCAATTGTAGCTAGAAGGTAGAAGGCTACTCAATCTTCTCTCACCCAGCTATGAAGAGGTTTCTAAAATGTATAGCAAACCTCTTCCCACAACCCCAGGCCCCCACTCTGCAATGGGACCTCAACCTAGTGTTAAAGGGCCTGAATAGACCACCATTTGAACCCATGAACTTGCTTGTTAACTCACTCACTTTTCCAGGAAGACAGCATTCCTCATCACCATCACTTCTGCCAGAAGGATAGGGGAGATAGCAGTTTTGAGGTACATCCCCCTTTTACAGTGTTCTTCCCAGAGAAGGTCACACTCAGGCTTCACCTAAAGTTCACTCAAAATAACTTCTGCATTTCACATGAATCAACTCATTCAACTCCCAACATTCTATCCAAAACCTCATACAGATAACAGATAACATCCTCCATACGCTCGATGTGAGGAGAGCTTTGGCCTTCTACTTAGACAGGACAAAAGCCTTCCGGAAATCTCTAAGGCTCTTCCTTTCAGTTGTGTAAAGGTCAAAAGATGCAGTGATCTCAGCTCAGAGGCTCTTCAAGTGGGTCTCCAACTGTATTAAACTCTGCTACCAATTATGAGGGGGTAATACCCCCATCTTCAATACTCACGCATTCCACAAAGTTGGTGGTCTCATCAAATACCTTCTCTAAGGATATCCCCGTATCAGAGGGATGCAGAGCAACTACACAGGCATCTGCAAATACCTTCCCAGAACAGTATGTCATTCTGAGTGATTTGGCTTCATATACCCAGTTCGGGGCCTCTGTACTATCATTTGTATCAGACTCGACTCCAAAGTCCCAGCCTCCAGCAGTGAGTACTGCTCAAGAGTCACCTACATTGGAGCTCCAATAGGGACACTACTACTCGAAGAAGTTGTTATTCACCTTGTGCAGTAACAATGTTCTTCGACATGTGTCTCTCTGTGGGTGCTCCACAACCCTCCCTCCTGCCCTCTTACTTCGGAGTTCCACTTGTTGACTCTACAGTAGAGTCGGAACTGAGAGAGAAATGCCCACGCATGCTGGCTAGCCTCATGGCAGGTGGGGAGTGGTGTGTGCGCAGGCAGGACGGACTGCACCAGGTGAGTAACTTCCTCTTCCTTCTTAATTATACTAGGCCAAAGTCTGCCCTCACCTACACCTGTGCTATCTAATTGGGCCTACCACCACAAAGGATAGAAATGACTGAGTACACAAATGGCTCATGTTACCTTTCCAGCCAAATTTCTGATAGGAACAATGTTCTGAAGAGAAGAGGAAGGTTGAGTTTTTTGGTTAAAAGCGCTGGGCTGAGTGACATGCACCTGGATTCTATTCCCAGCACTGACCTAAGTGTCTTGGGTAAGTCACTTAATCTCTCTGTGCTTCATTTTCTCCCTCGGTTAAAGATGATGATACTTTACAGGGAAGTACTGAGGCTCAGTACCAGGCAGTTCTTAACATGTTCGTTAGTAGTGTACAGCACTCAAACCCTATTGAAGTCACTTCCATTAATTTCATTGGGCTTTGGAGCAGACCCTTAGATGCCCATAGTCATAAGTAAAAGCCTTTCAGGATTGATCATTTTAATGTTTGTGAAGTGCTTTGAGATTAAGATGGAAGCTATTGTTGAAATGCAAAATAATATTACATTTTCAGTTTTGTCCAAAAAGTCACAATTTAATTTATTCAAAAGTATTTATTTCACAAATTTTTATCCACAGCTGAATATTACAGTAACTATTACAAGCATTTTCCTATAAACAAAGGTGTCTTTTACAGATTTGTTCAAAATGGAAAAATATTTTATCAGCAGTAGTATTTCATCTACATTCAGGGTTCACCTCCCTGAATATCATTCAAACTCCTTCAGAACAGCTGCACCTTCTGCTCGTTAAGGTAATGAGACTTCACACAAAAAAATAGGACTTGGACTGTTATCATAGCACATTTTTGGACAGTTTGTTTAAATTTCAGTTTTGTTTCAAGATCTATTTTCTGATATTTGCAGTTTTTAAAAAATAAATTCTATACTCTTGAAGGGAAAAATATTTTCCAAATTAATTCACTTTAACGTTTACTCTGCTATAATTTCAGAAAGAAAATAGTCAGTTATGGTTGTACTATATGTAATTCAATAAGGTTGGAAGAGAAGGTTTATGGAGGTTCATGTAATATACTTTAATTATGTTGGCACATTTAAGTGCAGTTAAGAAATGTTACTTCTGCAACACTGTCCGCAACAATTTTAATCTGACAAGAATACGTTTTCATAATCAGATAATAGGCTGAGTGGGAAAGAAATATGACCTAGTATTACAAGTGTTTTATCATTGTCACTTAAACCTTTTGCAGTTCACTTGGGCTGTACAAATTGAGGGTGAAATCTTGTGAACACTTACACATGTGAGTAATTTTACTCACGTGATCAGTCAGATTGGGTTTGATTCTCCACTATTATTATTGGTCTTACAGCTAATAGAGTGGAGAATCAGGTCTATTGACTACAATGGGACTACGCATAAGTTATGTGTATGGTTGCAGGATCTATATATACAATCTTGCTATCCTTGTTCAGGTGAGAAATTCTCACTTATGATTAATTCCAGTGGATTCAAGGATGTAATTGAGTGAGGAATTTTTTGCACAAGCAAGGGTTGCACAATTCAGTTTTGAGCTTTGATGGATGATGTTCCTTTCCCCAAACTCTTAGTGTAAATTTACAGTAGCTGTGAAAGATCAACAGGAATGGCTACAAAAATACAATTGAAAAGAAACTGAAGCCAGTTTCAAACTAAAATAAAACTTTTGGAAGTTATGTCCTGGATGTAGTGGAAGTGTCTTGAACACGGACTACACAGCACAGAATGCATGTATGAAGTCAAGTTTATGGTTATAGTCAGTGTTGATTATTTTTATATTACATATAGTATACGTTTCCTTGGAGATTAGGGGGCTAGTCCCAATCATTCCCTTAGAAATACAATGCATGGAAAAAAATGTGATGAGATTAAAAACATTTTTGCAAACCTTCTCAGTGTAAGGTAATGCTCTGTAAGTGAACTTATGAATCTACAGACTTTGATATGACATTAATATTTTCCCACAGTTTAACACTTTTTTCAGAGAAACATTGAGAAGTCACAGTTATCTTAGTAACAGCTAAAGGCACACAGTGGGAAAGTGCTCATCTTAGTCATCAATACTTAAAACAAATCTGAAAAACAAAGTTTTCCAAAAGCCGTGCTTTTACATTTAACATTTTTGAATTTTTTTTTAAATGTAAAGACATTGCAGATTTTTGACGGAAAAAGGCCTATTTGAGCATGATAATACAACTGAATTAAACCAGATATTTTAAAAATTGCTAACAGAAAAGATCATGTACGTTAAAGATATTTTCTGCAGAATCCTTTTCCAAATGCAGCTTAGTGGATAAGTTAAATTATTACACATCAAAACATTAAATACCCAGTTCCTATCTATTTCAATACTAATGGTTTGTAAGAGAGTCTTTTTATAATACATATAAATTAAGTTCCTTACAGCTCCCAGTGAAATACCATTATCCCTTTGAAGAACATTAACCACATTTTACACCTGTGATTAGTAACAAGACCATTGTGGAAGAGGATTCTGCAGCTCCCTTTAATTTAGTCTGATTGATAAGCATGAAGTTTGGTGAATCCTGTTGGAGTCGTACAGTGAATAATTCACAACATTAGAGAGAGGTAGAGACCTGAAGAGCCTGAGAGGAAACTGCTGGCATAAGATGAGTTGTGAGGACAGCATCTGTGTAACCGTCTCACGGGACTAAGTTTTGCTTTAGATTATTTTTCTTTAGTATGAAGATGAGTTCACGGCAGGAGAAACATAGGATTTAATTGAAAAAATAAAATGCACTGAAAAATTTAACATATGCTTTGAAGAAATATTGTAGCGGAAGAGGTAGCTAATAAAAAATACTACTTTAGACAGGCATTTGACACTGAGAAGAGCAAGAAAGCGGGCTTTCTGAGCTGCAGCCAACATGTGGTGTGATTCCTACTGTAAATGGGAGGCAAATGAAGGCATTACTGAATACATACATTAGATGCAAATGATCAAGGAGTGTAGTTTGGAGGTAGTGCTGGCACTGTACAGGCAATAAATGTTCTGCTATACTCTATTATGGGCACTGGTTCTAGGAAAAGGTTCCTCCTTCATTGTGAATTGGCTTAATTATATCCTTCACTGGTAATAGCTATGCTAAACCATAGTCTTTTGTTTGAGCGCATGTACTTTTGCTGTAGATATAGTCCAATATAACTCTTACTAGCACTCATTTCTTTAATGTTTGCTTTTAATAGCAATATACATACACAGGACTATTATAGTATGTGTATATACACAGATTATATACATAATGTCTAAATCAAGACACACTCCTTGTCTAAAAGGTGACCATGGTATGTTGTGTTTGGGGTGTAGTGTATGTCTAAGAGATTCTCAAGTTCTGGGATAATTGGATACCTAATCATAAATTTGCTATTTGGAGATGATTTACAGCAACTAAAAATAGTCTGAAAAATGCAGATAGGTTTTTCTAAAAAGCACCTTGTCATCATGGAACTGCTGAGACACTATAAGAACCATAGCAGTAAATGCAAAGAAATCAAGATTTTCTTAGGCAGGACCATTATGGAGGTGAACAGGCCTACATGTTCATGATTTGCAAAAGATTGGGTCTTTGCAAGTGACAAATCTCCCCATTGCATTTTGCAGCCTGGAAAGTTAGAACTGCAAAAGTGTTGTGACCTTAAAGCTGCAAAGGTCATAATTTGTAAACATGCCCCATCACAAATTAATACAATCATTGCTGTTATATGGCACTGTCTATCTTTAGATGCCATTTTCTTCTAGCGAGGAGAGCATTTCCTATGACTACTGGGAATTAAATAGATTCTGGCAAGTACTGAGAATGATCAATAAATGCTTTGGGAATAGCAGACCCATTTCAATTCCTGAATAGTGAGGAAGAGGGAACTTTTTATATTAATAAGGATTTCAAAAAAATCCTATTGGATTACAATTCAAATGATTTTATCTGATAATTTCTTGTATTTGACAGTTTTTAATTCATTATTCTGATAGGAATTTAAGATTATTGTTGACTTCTATGTTCTGTTAAAGTGCTTTGGGTTATCAAAATACAATTTTAGGATTTTTGAGCTGGGCCATGTCTACACTTACACTATTGATACAGCTGTGCTGCTGTCAGAGCACTTACTTAGCTGTGTTATGCCAACAGGAGAGCACTCACCTGTCAATATAATAAAACCAGCTCAGTGAGTGGCCGTAGCTATGTCAGCAGGAGAGCGTCTCCTCCCAACATAGCGCCGTGCACACGAGCGCTTATGCCAGCAAACTTTATGTTGCTCAGGGAGGTCTTTTTCACACCCCTCAGCGACAAAAGTTTTGCCGACATAAGTGCTAGTATAGACACGGACTTAGTCATTCAACTTCTTACCCATTCTCTTTTGCTTTAAAACACTGTGAATTAAACAAATGATTGCTAGTATTCCTTTTGTTAGCTTAGGTCCTGAAGCTGCACCACTGGTCAATAGAAGTATTGCTATTGAATTCAATGGGTAAAATTCTGACCCTGTCTAAGTCAACTGGAGTTTTTCCACTGACTTAATTAGGGCTAGGATTTCACCCAGTGTGAGCAGGATCAGGAACTTCATTTAACTAGATTGGGTTTACATGTGTTATCCACACATGTGAAAAATGCCATAACTTATAGAATGACGCAGGCAGAGCCATTCCTTGGGTATGGTGAATCGGGGCAACCGCCCTGGCCCCACGCTTCCATAAAATCATGAGGCGGCGGGTAGGGAGGTGAGGCAGGAGGACAAGCAGGGTCAGAGGGCAAATGGGGAGGTGAGCGGCAGGCAGGAGGATGAGGAGGCAGGTGGGCGGGCATGGGTGGGTAATGAGGCAAGCAGCGGCCACTGGCAGCCCCCCTACCAGAACCTCCCCCTCCCCCCAGTGCCACCTGCACATGGATCAGTACCTGCCCCTGCACCTACCGTGGATCAGTTATTTCACGGCATCAGGAGGCACTGTGGGGGAGGGGAGAGGAGTGAAACTGGGCGGGGAAGAGGCGGGGCAGGAATAGGCAGTAGGGGGAAGGGGTAGAGTGGGGGCGAAGCACCCCTTGACAGATTAGAAACTCGGTGCTTATGTCCCGGCCTGAAACCCCCCTAGGGACAGCCCTGGGTGTAGGTCTAGTTTTGTTACATGGATTCTGGTACTGGCTATATCAGCCCATGGAAACAGCTACTGCCCTCCATAATTATGTAAGGTATTAAAAACCCATAGAGCATCTTTGTCTTTACTGGATGTGGCAGTATCTTAACTCCTAAAAGCATAGGGTAAAGCCAGGAGTGGATTTTAGAATGCAAGTTTCCAGTACTGCCGGGGGGGAGAGAGACTACAGCCCCTCACCTCCTGGATTATTGCACCAGAAAGCTTTGAGGCCATCACCACAATTTTGTGGGCGAGAGAAAGTCCAAATGACCACCTCTAGCCACATCTCTGCAGCATGCACAGAAATAAAGGCGTATTGGATGAAGTTTGGAGAGCAGTGGTGACTTTCAGGAAGTCAGAATTCCTCACAAATAAAATCCACCTTGGTGAAAACAAGCATAGTTTTCAGTCTGTCACCTTAACCTGTGTGATGAACACTTATTTGCACATTTTGCAACTTATATTTCTGAACTGACCATTGTGATACAGTGACTAGCAACTGGAAGAAATGTGAAATTGTATCTCTGTATAGAAATGCATTAATATGTACAAACCACCTTATCAATGCCATCGTTTTTCTGAAGACCGTGTTTTGACTTTGATTTTTATCTGGAGTTTCTTCATAGCCCCTTATGAAGACCAAATTAACCATCTCCCATTTACCAGTGTTTGCTGTTCATATTTGTTGGAGACTCTGCTGTGGGCTTTGCACTATTTCAACATGAAATCAAGCAGTAAAAAAATTCTGTATTTCAAGTATTCTTATTTTGAGCTGCAAGTTACAAAAAAAAATAATCACATACAAGATCAGTGTCTTATTGTAGTATAAAGTTTAGCACTAACTGATTACTGTGTATTGGTTCTTCCATAATCTTGTTTGGTCCACATTAAAAAGATTTCTTTTTTTTTTTTTTGCTTGAATTCTCTGGTGAAGGGGGACCGGTTTGAAGACATTTTCTTCAGACTTCATTGAGAAATTCCAAGTTGAGAGAAGCAGGGATGTGAATAGAGTCCATGGTTATGGAGGATGGGCTGAACGGAAACAAAACTGGGAACATATATTTGTAGTCTAACAGCAGCTGTGGAGGGTCATTTCGCTCTTGCAAATTTGCCTATGAGGTTTGTGTGGAAAAAATAAAAGGTTAGTGTGTTTTTCATCTCGATCATTGCTTTTTTTTTATTTGCATTTGCAACACAACACAATAAAAGGTCTGAAGAGAGATAGTGTGTGTATAGGATCTAAGGATACAGGAAAAATGTGCTCCAGTTTCATCCCAAGAGGGAAAACTTATTTCTTGAGCACAGCATGCTGGACAAATATAAAAGATGGAGTGATCCCTGCCCCAATCAACATACAATATTGATGTTTAGGAATATCAAATATAAAGTTTCAAACACATCTCTCTAAATACTGATTGTGTGTAACTGGAGCCTGACCAAATGGAATTTCTGAGTGATGTAGGATACAGGATTTAGAGAGATGACAAACTAACCAGCACTTTTTATGATTAGGGGAGAGGGAATAAAGATACACCAAGTAATTGAAATGTTATCAACATAAGCTTAAATCCTGGCAGGTGCTAGGCATAGCACTGTGGCCAGTCAAAAGAGCATGGGCAGAAATATGTTCCCTAGTCTGGTTTGGCTAGACCCGCTCTGGCAGGCGCCAAAGAGGAACATTCCAGAGTTGGGAATTACGGGGGTGGCGGTATTGAATGTATGATCCTGTACGCAGTCCCTAAAAAAAAATAAAATTGCTGCTGCTTTTCCAGTATGGTTTTGTGCTTCTGTGGGGACAGTTATGCCACGTGTCCTACACTGGCCAGATTTTGCCCCATTCTCTTTTCTGTCATCAGAAGTCAGCACTGTCGATACAGAATTTTGTTATCCACCCAGTATTTCTTTTCCAATAATTCCTCCCGCTTTCTCCTCTACAGTGTTTTGCCGTGATCTTCCTTCAAGCAGTGAACAGGCCTCCCCGCTGGAGATGCATCCATGATGCTGCATAAGTAGCCAGGGAGTTTGCAGCAGAGCAACACAAGTTGTAACTTCCCACAAAGTGATGGAAAGTGCTGCCCATTCAACTCCAGGAGTGAGAAAGTGGACCTGGACACTGAATACGACTCTTGTGTAGCAGCATACGCTACCAGCAACCTGCTTGTCCTTTTATCCAGCACATCAACAGGACTGAGAAGAATGTTAAACACTAGCTACTGTTTTCCTACTTTCTCTTTTTGACATTCAAGCATGCTGAGTGGCAGTTGATTGCTGTCTTCCATCTCAGAAGTGGCTGCATTTCAATGATGTCCTACATTCCTGTATCCTACTAGCCTTGCTTGCAGGACTAGTCTCATTGAGAAAATGAACGCTTGAGTGCCCAGATACTATACTGATAAGTAGAACTGGGCAATTTTTTTTTTTTTTTTGGTGAACAGAAAATGAAAACATTGCAAATTTGACGTGAAATTGCTAAAAAGTTTCAGCCAAAATCTTTGTTTTCAGGATTGAGATGCCATTCACAAAATGGCTGGAGGATGAGACAGTGATAGTGCCTGCCTTGTAAAGTTTTGCTCAGCGCACTCTCCTAAGATATGGAATAGGAGTCAGGTTCAATTGCCCCCTCTATCTGGTCTGAAGAAGGGATTTAAACTTGGATCTCACATACAGCAGAAAAGTTCCCTTACTCCTGGGGCTATTAGATCATCTGGAGTGGGTTTTTCTCAGTCTCTACTGTTGAAGTTGTTCCACTTTGTATAACTAATTAGTCATTGAAGGTTGGGACAAAGACAGAGAGTGAGAATGACCAGGGCCGCCCAGAGGATTCGGGGGCCTGGGGCAAAGGGGGGGGAGCTGCAGCGCTTGTATTCACTCGATGGCGGTCTGTGTCCTCAGCGGCATTTCAGCGGTGGGGGGCCCTTCAGTTGCTCCAGGTCTTCAGCAGCACTGAAGGGCCCCCTGCCGCCGAAATGCCACAGAAGACCTGGACTGCCGCCGGGCCAGGGCTCGCAGGGCCCCTGCAGGGCCCGGGGCAAATTGCCCCACTTGCTCCCTTCCCCCCCTGGGCGGCCCTGAGAATGACTATGCAGCCAAGTGGTTAGGGCACTCTTCTGCAATGTGGGGCACCCAAGTTCAAATCACTTCTCCATATCAGGATTAGGAGGGAACTGAATGTCTCTCTCCCACATCCCAGGAGAGTGCCCCAACTACTAGATTAATGCTTCTAAGGGAGGTGGCACCATGACCCCTACTTCCTCCTTTTAAAGATATCTAGAAACAATGTTTCCTTCAACCCAAAACAGACTTTTTCAATTCACCGAAGTTTTTCAGAGTTTCCAAACTCGAGCAGACCCAAATTTATTTTGTTTGTTTTTTGGAACTGCCGGTGACCTGATAAATAATTATTCGCCCAGCTCTACTGATAAGGGCCATGTAAGTACCTACATAGAAGTGACCAGAGCTCAGGTTATAATTTATTAAATGAATTGGGATCCTTTACAATGAAGAGTTCTACATGCATGTAAAGAATTATTACTCATTTTTATCAGTATTTTAAAGCAGAATAAAAATGCTTTCTGGCTTTGATGGAGATTCCTGGTATCTTTTCAAGATCATAAAATATGTAAATTCAAAGAAAGCAAAGTTGAGAGAGTCTTGTATCATACACTGATTTAAGCATCATTTCCTTCTGTTCTTTTGCTACTGTACACTGGAATATTTGATTTATTAGAAATGAATTGTGAGGTAAACGGAACTCAAAATTGGATAATATAATTTTATAGCATATCTGACTAGAAAACGGAAATCTTATCAGAGAAAGCAGCATGATGGGGCAAGAGCAGCTATTTTGCGTAAATGTGTTATTTTACCCAGAACATTAGACCAAAAGAAAAAAAATGTCCATATTGCAGATATAACTTGCAATACAATATTTTTCTTGTTTCCTGTTGAGGGCTTCTCTAAAATTACCCAATCTTGTTTTGTCTTTGTTTTACAATAAAAAAATAAGTGTGAGTGAATTTGAATAACTTGATGTTATGCTCTGTTATGTTCATGTACAACTAATATGAAACCAATTAAAGTAATATATTAAAACAAAAACGTGATGAATAATTCTAAGGATTAGATACCAATTCTAGCTATCTGTTAAATGTAAAGTTACTTTGTGTATTGAAGCTAAATTAATTTAACTTCACGTTAAATATACCACCTAGCCTTTTGTGGTCAGGAACAATCCCATGACGCAAAGGTAGAAGTGCTGACCGTTACATTCTGGCCAGTTCTGATTAGGCAGCATATATTTATCACTCATGAACTGCCTCTCGTTATTTCAGTTGGACATGGTATGCTTCTTTCCCTTTTAAACTGTTATGTGATAGTCTCATGTTAAACAGTGTTGAAGGACTGACACATCCCTCTCCAGAGATGGCTGCGTTTCAGTGGTGGGTAGTGAGAGTAGTTGGTAATGTGTTCTGAGGCATTTTTCAGGAAGAGAAGTTTTGTAGAACAGTAAGATATTACTATTTAAGGATGTATACGTGAAGGCTTCAGTAGGCTGACAGTGTCCCTTTAACAATCAGAGAACCTTTGATTACAAGCACTGAACCTTCATAATCATGTGTTAAAAGAAGAGAGAGAAGTGAGATGGAACATTAATGCTAAATCGATACCATTTTCTCTTTGGATTTTCACAGTTGCTGGTCTCCATTTTACATAAGAATTTTCACTGTTGGTGTTTGTCTCCATTTTATGGCCATTTCACTTACCTGAATGTTTCGTATGAAGGCTACTGTCACACGTTCTTCAAACTCATTAACAGGAGTATAGAGATTTAATATCTTTACTATCTGTTGGAAACAAAACAACAGAGTTTTAGATGGCCAGCAGCAGCTGAACTTTTCAGCGGCATGAAGAGTCGCTACCCAGTTTCTTGATGTTGTCACTTTTGTAGAATTTTGCATCAGTCTCCATATAGGAGACAGCTAAGATGTGTAAATTGAGGAACGCTGGGAGTGCTGCTTCATGTCATTAGAGAAGGTTGTGGACTAACCATCTTAACTTAGTGTAAATACTCAGAATCTCAAGAAAGCTGAACAGAACTGAATGAAAAGTAACAGAAAACCTTGTATGTAGAAAATAGGAGATGAGGGTCTACAACATTTATCTTTGAATGTCATTAAACTACCTGTGGGTGAGCAACCTGACTAATGGCGCAAGCATATTTCAAATTTCTTGTGCTCCCTTGTTCCCTTCGTGATGCACGTTATATCCTCACCTATCTGTCAAGTCCATTTTTAGAACAGTACTTGCCAACTGGTGGGTCGCAGCCTACGGGTGGGTTTGTGATGGGGACACATGCAAGGTTGCACCACATGGGCATTAGGATCCAGGAAGACTCTGGATAGGCGACTTGCTCCCTCCTTCATGCTCCTGCTGCCACTTCGGCCACACCCTTTCTGGTTTTAGCTCAATCCTGCTGCAGCTCCTCATCCATGGCCCTCTATCCCCCACCCATTCCACTCAGCTTCTGTGGAGGACAAGTGTTAATTCCAAAGGCTGCACAGATGGTGGTGGAGGGAGAATTAGAACACCCAGCACCCCACACTACCCCTCGCTTCCACCCTTTGTCAGATAAAAGGGTGTACAATTGAATATTGAAGATTAAGAACCTGCTCCACTACAGGAGTTTTGCCATTGATTTAAATGGAAGCCTGATCAGACCCAATGAACAACTGGTACATTGAAGTAGCAGTTGTCAATCTTTTGTCACCTCAAAATCTATTCATGAATTCTTGCTCTGAGCACACTTTTTTAGGATAGAGTGGGCCCTGATAAGAAGCTGCTTGTGGATGCTGGGTCACAAAGACAAAACCACTGATTTATACTTTAAGCTTCTCAGGGTAGGACCCTGGCTTTCATGGTCTACTGAAGCCCCTAGCAAAAACAGTGGCACTGTGAAATGTTCTATATAATATCATTCTAGTATTGTCACTCTGAATGTCTGAATCAGTGTGAAGAAATGCAAACAGTTACAAGCATGGTTGAGAACTCTCTTTGTTCAGAATATTACCAGGCTAAATCATCACTGGGATTTATAGTCTGTTACAGTCTGATTTTTATGTTCTCAGCCATTTTGACTTAACTAATTACACCCATGTGACAGCAAGGCATGCATCTACACCGTGCCACGAGTTCTAGACCACTGTGATATCAGAGGTTACTCAACCAATTGCCATCCTTATTCTACAGCTAGTTTGCATACAAGTGTTTCATTGGTTGTATGAGGGAGACTGCACAGATGATGGATTACTTGGCCCAATTGCCACACCTGTATGACAGCACAAGCTTTCAGCTACTAGGACTGAAAAACAATGACATCATCTGAAAGCTCAGCTATAAACATCAGTCCCTAGAAGAATATTCTATATTGTAAAAGAATATTCCATGTTGTAGCATGCGTCTTGACCTCTACACACTGCAGTGAGAGAGACTGGCCTGTACACAGAAGGGATGATGTGGGAGATCTCACCTTTTCTCTCTCTCGTTTTGTAATGAATGCCCCAGAGGCATATATTTCTGCTCTACTCCTCCTTCCTTCCCTTCCCATTAAATACACTTTGTAACGTTCCTGTGAAGTTTGGTCCAAAAGAAACTCCGAGCTTTTATTCTGGAGGCCTGTAACACTTACTGGCAAATTGTTCATTGTCTGCCAAAGGCAAAGCTGGAAGGCAGCCCACAGGCCAACAGTAAATCAATTTTGAGGCACCACTGCTACAGATTTGTAGAGGATTCTTGTTATTACGAAATAGCAAGATGGTTTTATTACAGTTTTACAGAATACCTATTGCATTTAAAAGAAGTATCACTGACTATTCAGCAGAACAGTTAGTTATGAGGATCGCCCCACAAGTGTTTTCTCCCATTGTAGCTGCCTGGGTTGTGTGGGATGGTCCTATCTAAAGCTGGAAGCGGAGGAGGTGGCATCACCATCAAGGGAAGTCACAGCTGGGCTCTGAAGCCACTACTAAAGGAGGAAGAGGAATTTGAAGTGGGGACAGCTGACTCAGAGATGTGTGTGCATTACCCACAGCTGACTCATCTGATCCTGATCCTATCCTGCACAGCGAATGTAGAGATTACCTGTCAGGAGAGTTAGAGAGCTTGGCAGCTAGTTTCTTGGCAGCAGTAGCAGCTGGGAGGGCAGGATGTGACCAGAAAATTACTCAAAAAGGATATGTCCCACCCAGCATGTGACAATTGAGGAGCACCATGTCCTAAAGCATCCTTACTGCATGGGAAAGAACTCACACCTGTTTCACAGCAAACATGTTCTCCAGTCCCTTACCTGCTGCGTAGAGAGGGATGTACACAAGGAACAGATAGCCTCAGCATCTTCTGATGTTTTCTTTTTGAGCTGAAGCAGTTGTGCTGCCTGGATCAGGGGCTCCACTGTCTCTGCTGCTCCACTCTGTTGCAAATTCTTCCCACGCAGCCATTCCTCCAGCTGGCTTATGTTATACCTGGCCCCACACAAGTAAGATGTCAGTTAAAAGTTTCCTTCTGAGGGCTCATTTACAAGTTCAAGAAACATTGCACTGCTGGAACGAGTGGAGTTTTTGATGCAGATGTGTGATACATACTGATTAAGTGGTCCTGAGAACCTGGACTCCACAAACCACAGGAGAACAGGGCCGCCCAGAGGATTCCGGGGGCCCGGGGTCTTCGGCGGCGGGGGGCCCTTCCGTTCCGGGACCCGCCGCCGAAGTGCCCCGAAGACCCGCGGCGGGGGCCCCCCGCCGCCGAATTACCGCCGAAGCGGGACCCGCCGCCGAAGTGCAGCCCGGTCTTCGGCAGTAATTCGGCGGCGGGGGGGGCCCCGCCGCGGGTCTTCGGGGCACTTTGGCGGCGGGTCCCGGAACGGAAGGGCCCCCCCGCCGCCGAAGACCGAGCTGAACTTCGGCGGCGGGTCCCGCTCCATCTTCGGCGGTAATTCGCCAGCAGGGGGTCCTTCCACCCCGGAGCGGAAGGACCCCCCGCCGGCGAAGACCGGGAGCGAAGAAGCTCCTGCGACCGGCCCCGCAAGAGTTTTCCGGGCCCCCCGGAGCGAGTGAGGGACCCCGCTCCAGGGGCCCCGAAAAACTCTCGTGGGGGCCCCTGTGGGGCTCGGGGCCTGGGGCAAATTGCCCCTCTTGCCCCCCCCTCTGGGTGGGCCTGCAGGAGAATATTCATAAAGTTACAGGCTAGATTTTATTTAGCTGTGTAAAGGTAGAAGGGCACAAGCAGCTAGATTTTCAAAGGTATTTAGGTTGCTGGTGTGATTTTGAAAAACACCTAAGAGCAAGTTAGGCACCTAACAGGAGCACCGCCAGCTTTTTTGCTGCCGTAGGTGGTGGAAGGTCCCACCCCCAAAATGCCACCTCCCAAATGTTAATGCCCTAAGCAACCACCTAGGTTGCCTAATGGGTTGCATCGGCCCTGGCACCTAACTTCCATTGATCTCAATGTTAGTTACTTAACCCAGGGCCACCCAGAGGATTCCGGGGGCCCGGGGTCTTCGGCAGCGGGGGGGCCCTTCCGTTCCGGGACCCCGCCGAAGTGCCCTGAAGACCCGCGGCGGGGACCCCTCCCCCGCCGCCGAATTACCACCGAAGCGGGACCCGCCGCCGAAGTGCAGCCCGGTCTTCGGCGGTAATTCGGCGGCGGGGGAGGGTCCCCGCCGCGGGTCTTCGGGGCACTTCGGCGGCGGGTCCCGGAACGGAAGGGCCCCCCGCCGCCGAATTTACCGCCGAAGACCGAGCTGAACTTCGGCGGTGGGTCCCGCTCCGTCTTCGGAGGTAATTTGCCAGCGGGGGGTCCTTCCGCCCCAGAGCGGAAGGACCCCCCGCCGGCGAAGACCGGGAGCGAAGAAGCTCCTGCGCCCGGCCCCGCAAGAGTTTTCCAGGGCCCCCGGAGCGAGTGAGGGACCCCGCTCCAGGGGCCCCGAAAAACTCTCGTGCGGGCCCCTGTGGGGCTCGGGGACTGGGGCAAATTGCCCCTCTTGCCCCCCCCTCTGGGCGGCCCTGACTTAACCTGCTTAAGTGCTTTTGAAAATCCCACTAGGAGTCTAAATACCTTTGAAACTCTGACCCGAGGTGCCTCCCCCACACTCCTGTGCTCAAGCAGAGTCCTAGTCTTTCTGATCTCAGCATGCAAGCAAAATATCATTAGGAGTTTGTTTTTAAATCATCATTAATGTGTATCACAAAAGGCAGTTGGATAGGTTTGTGCCATGGCAGGTAAGTTTTCATTGCTATTTTGTACGGTTGCACTAAATACCCTCTGGAATTCCCATAATCACAGCAAATTAAATATTAAGATAGATACTAGGCACCTGGACCCTGATTCTGTAATCAGATCCACATGGACAGACCCTTGTGCCTGCATGGAGCCCATCTGAAGTGAACAGGGATATATGCACAGGCTCACAGGTCTGTCTGCATGAACCTAATAGCCTCAGATATTTCTATGGTGGGCATGTTAGAAATGTCTGTGATACTGCAGTACAGATAGGCACTGTAATGAGCATTTAAATCTGAAACACAAAGTGAATAATCTGTTGCAGTTATTATGCAATTGGAATTCACTTTATATTCTGCTCCTTCCTGCCTGCTTTTATTCCTGGACTTCTGCGGTTTCTGATGCATTCCCTGTTGTATTTCACACAGCTTTGCTAGTCCCATAAAATTCCCGTCTTTTTTCTGCTGGAATATTTAGTCTACCACCTTCCCCACTGTACAAAATTAACAAGTTGCCTGTACATAAGCAGGTGCCTTCCCACCACTGTCCTACCTGAGCTGCATACCAGTGCTCCATGAACAGACATCTTTTCTCAGCAGGAGGTTGTTCAGCGTTACTGCATTGATCATATAGAAGAGCTGCTTGAAGACTTGCTGAATAATCTCCGGGTCCAGGCCCTGGTCACACATGATGCTGTGAAACGTATTCAGTTGGCGAATGACTGCGTCTAAACTGTAAGAGTTGTCACCATCTACCATGCTGGATGATCGATTCCTGTAGCCCATTGACTTCACGCCTGACAGACCCTGGATGCTCTCGCTTTCCAACATTGCAGACACTGGGGGTGGGGGGAAATTTCAGAAAGGAATGGGGACAAGGCCTACATTTCCCTATAAATCACCAGGAGTGATTTGTTAGAGTCCATGTAATCTGTGCTTAATTTTATGTAGTTGCTAATATGCTACATTCTACAAAACAAGACAATATTATGGCCTAATGGTACGAGGAAATGACTGGGATCCAGGAACATCTTAGTTTTTAATCCCAGCACAGATTCCTTCTGTGGCTTGGGGAGAGTCATTAACATCTGTAAATGGGGATAACTTTAACTTACTGTACTTACCTCAGCGGTGTACTTCAGTTGGGAAGATTAATTAGTTAATAGCTATAAAGTAATTTGAAGGTGAAAAGTCCTATGTATTATTGTTAAGGAGAAGAACTTACTTAACATACTGTGAAAATTACAAATACCTCTGCCCAGAGCTATAATAAACTCTCCTTTTAGTCCCAACCTGTAGCCTTAATCAAGTCTACATTTAAAGTGATTAAGTGGCTGGGAAAGAAGATTAAAAGAAATAAATCTGTATCCATTGGCTAAGTAACGATTAATGGAGAGATATGACACGTCTCTCCAAGGAGCAAAAGGCTGCACACGCTGAGATGGTACAGCACGGTACAAGCAGGTATAGGTATGAGGGGTGTGATAACAGTTTTAGAAGAACATAGTGTAAACATTTCCTAAAGGTCTCCCAAGGGAAGTGGTGGAAACCTCATAGCTAGAGAATATATATTGTTGAAGGGAGCAGTCCTTCACTGGCAGGAAGATGGACAAAGTGACAAAGGTATTTTCTCTCTTGTTATTCTGATGCACCCTTGTAAAGCAGAATAGTTTTTTGTAGACGTCCCTTCTCTCATGACTGAGATTTTTGGTTCTACAGTTGCACACAAACTTCATATCCATGTCAGAGGACTGTGGGATTAGAAACAATGTCATAGCTCCACTTCTTGGCACTACCAGCTCCCCAAAAGGAGGAGGAAGATAGACTGTTCCATCACTGGGAAAAATCCCATTGACTTTCCCTTCAGTTCAAGCACTGTCTCATTCATGAACTTTATAAATAAAGCCACCAATCATAGTAGCCTTCTCCAGAGCACCAGGGATATTTTTCTTAAACTGTTATCTGTTTTATACCGCCACATGCTTTCGTTTGGGTGGGGAGAAATGTTGCTAACACAGAGCAAAGGTCTCGTATACACCTTCACATAATATAAATACCCCACACATACCTATCATTGGTTGCAACATGCCTTCTGCTATCTTAAAGAGCTGCTGATAGATCTGAATGGAAAGGTCACTTAAAACCTGCCGGTACTCCGTGAGGTCAAAGTTCTTAAGACAGTGCTCATTCTGCTTAGCGGTATTTTGTGTCATAAAACCCTAAAAACAAAAAAAGAGAGACCAAAGCCCCCCGTTCTGTTATTCCGCCTAATAACAGTCCACTGACATCACTGCATAAAGGCCTGTAAAAATAAATGAAAGTGTAATGTTTCTAGAATGCTACCTACTGTAGATTTTGGTCTTAAAAGTTGAAGAAAAGATCAAGACTCAAAAATCACCTACGATTATTCAACAGCTTATTCATAAGTTGTTAGAATTTTTTAAAATGAAGTATCATTACGTAATCAGCTTCATTTTAATTTCAGCAAGTGGAAAGGAATTGCAGTTAATTAAAAGATAAAGCATGTTTCCCATTGAGTTGAAAATGACTGTTTCAGTTCCCTGTTAAACACTAGGCTACCCATTTGTTGTATCATGAGCACATACTTATTCAGAGCCGCCAGGAGCCACATATTTTAATCTTAAAATTAAAACTTCTTTGTAAGAATGGAAATATTTGCATGATGATAAAATATTTTGACCTCTTGGTTAACTTATGAGTTATACACTAAAAAACCTAATTTTTTGAAGGTGTCTCCCAAAGTTTTCAGCTCTGCTTTTAACAAACAACTTGAGAATTCCCCTGCAGAACTGGACACCATCAAATTAGGCCTGAATAAAGACTGGGAGTGGTTGGGTCATTACAAAATCTAATTTTCCCCATGCTAATTTCCCCCTACTGTTATTCGAGTCTTCTTGTCAACTGTTTGAAATGGGCCTCTCATTACCACTACAAAAGTAATTTTTCCTGTTAATTGAATTATCTTGTTAAACTGACACTTGGTAAGGCAACTCCCATCTTTTCACGTGCTGTGTATTTATACCTGCTACTGTATTTTCCACTCAATGCATCTGATGAAGTGGGTTCTAGCCCACGAAAGATTATGCCCAAATAAATTTGTTTGTCTGTAAGGTGCCGTAAGGACTCCTCGTTTTTGTTAAATGCAGTACTGCTACAGAGACAGCAGAGGGCACACAGAAGCACAAACCACTGTTACTGACCAAACCTTACCCATACAATTCCTTTCATACTGTATACAAATTATTGCCTATACAGCGTCTCCCACATTAGAATCTACAGAATCTTGACAGATAATTTGATTCCAAGGAAACGTTGGGCCTAAACAAATATTCTTGCCTGTATCCTTTGAAGCGTAACAGCGGGCTATGTTTAACACAAATCAAGAGTGAATTAGAAGGGAACTACACAAGCATCTTCTATGTTCCAAATTTTGGTACCATAGTATATGGCTGTACCTAAAACGGTGTCAACATCCCAGTGGACAGGTACCATATAAAGATTTTTTATATTACCAGAACTGCGAGAATCTGATTTGGCCACAGATTATCAAAGTTGATCGACATTAAACTGAACAGGTGTGAAAACTGTATCAAGAAGACTTGTATAAGAGATTACCTCCTCCTCCCTGAATAAACTTTATGTTATGATTAGTAGTTTTTGATCTCTCGCACCTCAGAAGTTCAGAACTAATTGAGCACAATTTAAGAAAAAGCAATCACTTTCAGAAAAAAGATTTAAACCCTTTTTTTTCTGTTTAAAAATCATCTTAATAAAGGGCCCAATCCTGCAAACTGACTGCATTGAAGTCCAGGGGAGGGATCTCAGTACTGGACCCGAGAGAAGACTTTTTCAATCACAGAACAGGTGCGGCATCCTAATTGTGAGGTTGAACATTGCTATAACTAGAGGGAAAAATTTTAAAATAAGGGTCTGATATTCCACTGAAACAAGTTTTACACCAGTATTCCTCTACGAACGTCACAGGAGCCACTCCTGAGTGACACCAGAGTCAGTGAGCAGAGACTCGGGCCCTTGTTGTAAGAATCTTTCAAAGCTTTTTTTTTTTATTTATTTTTTTTTTTTTTACCATTTCAGCATGATTATTGATAGTTTAACATCCTAGTGGGGTGCCTGGAGATGAGCACTTAAATGGAATGAACAACAGATTTCAAAACTGGGTGAATGTTTTTCTGAAGCTCTATTCTTTACATAAATGTCTCACCGTATCCCCGCTGTACTGCTTTAGACAATGTAAGAGGCGACAGGTGTTAGCCAACCAAAATGACGTCATCTGAAAGTCATCATTGTGTTTCTGTGAAGAGCAAAATTAATATGTGAGATTCCTCTTTGGCATATGAAACTGGTCTATTCGGACAAGGTGGCTGTCCTAATAGCAGAACTATAACTCTGTGTACAACACATGCAATGAATGGCATGCTATTTTCATTCCTGCATGAAATCTCTGTTACCTTCTGGTACCATGGCGGCTACTAAATTCTGCTCTTAATTACAACAGTGTAACTCCAGAGTAATTCCATTTGAGTCACTGAAGTTGCTCTGAATTTGCAACAGTGCAGCACAAAGCAGAACGTGGCCCATATAGTAATATTAGCTAATCAAATCACATGCTTCAAGGCACGAACAAATCACCTGCATGGATTAGGAAGGATTCTCCACCAACATGTACGACACTGTTCATTTGGTTAGATGCATCGTGTTAGTTTGTTTTGCCATTCTCTGAAGCATGAGATATAGGCCACTGACAGAAACAGGACACCGGATTTGATGGTCTAATAGCTATGTGAGTCATCAAGAGATGTGGCGCTGAACATAAGTTTAACCTGTAGTGCTACTGTATTATATCTGACATGCCCTAGGGCTTCACTCTGAATGCAAGCATTCTGTTTAACAAAGAGCTTCCTTAACCTACAAACGAAGTGGAGAGGCACCACTGTGTGGCCTAATGGATTGAACACGTGCACAGTCACCAATAATTTTAAATTCCAATCCTAGTTTGACAATGATTCACTCGCTGGCATCAGGCAAATCACAACCTCTCTGTGCCTCTGTTTTCCCATGTATAAAATGGATATAAAACCATCCCCCTTACGAGGCAGGTGAAATAGAAATTCATGTTAGTACAGCAATTTGGAAATGAAAAGCATGGCAGAAGTACTCAGTATAATTAATAATTCCATTTTTGTAGTTCTTTACTGTAGTTCAGCTAAATCCTGGAAGATTCTTTGGCTAAGAACTAAATGTTAATTAGGATGGGATGGCCCTGCTTGTGCTGGATCTTTAATGATTCATCCCACTGCAGACATTTCATACTTTGTCTTTGCTTGAAATGAAGCAGGGCCTAGCTGAAAGAGATTGGGATAAACGGTTATAAATCAGAGTCTATTTTGGTCTGGAGTGTCACGGACATTAAAGCTATATGTGACCAGCACATTAGGTTATAGCACAGGTACTGAAAAGAGCCAGCCTCCCCTGTTCTCAATTCAGAAGCAAAATCCAAGCATCTCTCCTATCCGTAGAAAAGTAATTTGCATCTAACTCTTCGATGATTTTTAAAACCCACATGTACTGGGACAGTTTTATTATCTATATTTAGTTGACTTTAAAAGAGAATCCCAGAGTAAAACAAACAGCAATAATCAATGGTAATATCATGTCAATATTATACTCAGGGCACGAGTTTGTTGAATATTTGCATGATTGCCATCTGAATCTAAAAAATGAGACGTCTTTAGGTACCTACTTCAACCTCAGAACTAGAGTGTTACATCACATGCAGCCTCGGAGCTCATTTTAATACAAAGACGACATACCTTTAATACTTTCTTAATGCCGTTTATGGTGGAGGTGAGTAAGGAGTGCACTTTCTGGTCGTCATTGATGTAATCTGCATGCCTGATGCACATGTAGAGGATGTAAGCAGGAAGACATGGAACTGTGGCAGAAACTGTCTGCGGTTTGAGATCTAGAAGTGGAACAAAACAAAAGGGAGTCTTCTTACAACCTAACTTTTGTTAGCTGAGCAGGAGAATCAGAAACAGTAGAGATGTGTGGAAACCAATATCCCACACATCTGGGAAAGATCAGTACCAAACATTGCAACTTAAGCTCATGTCTGAGAAATTCCTGAACTTATTGAAAATGCTTCATACAAGCTGCCCCGCTATCGTGTACAAAAACCACTCCAGAAATACCATCTACTCAATCTACTCTTCATCAACATGCTGAATCAGTATAGCGTGTGGTGGAATTTACTAAATATTTAATGGGAAAGCAGGGATTGCCCAAAGAGGAGGAACTTTAAAAGTAACTGCTGTGATCTGGTACCATTCTTCATTTACTTTTTGTAGAGTTTCATTATGCGCAGGTGTGATAACAGAAATCATAAACACTAATGCAAAGTGAGGCAAGTGTGACAAAAACCTGAGTATTGGATGGTAGTGCACGTGCCAGCAGCGCTCCAACCAAAGCCTTCAGCATAAGTAGTGCTCAGGAGGTGCATATTGCAGAGACCTCAGAATGGCTTAGATGACAAAATGTTTCTGTTCCACAGGCCTATAAGAGGCTGAAGGTCTGTATTGTAATATCCCTTTTCCATGTGTCAACCCATCATGGTGTAAGCAGAGACGGCTCTAGGTATTTTGCCGCCCCAAGCACGGCAGGCAGGCTGCCTTCGGCGGCTTGCCTGCAGGAGGTCCCCGGTCCCGCGAATTCGGCGGTACGCCTGCAGGAGGTCCGCCGAAGCTGCGGGACCAGCGGACCCTCCGCAGGCATGCTGCTGAAGGCAACCTGCCTGCCGCCCTCGCAGCGACCGGCAGAGCGCCCTCCGTGGTTTGCCGCCCCAGGCACGCGCTTGGCGTGCTGGTGCCTGGAGCCGCCCCTGGGTGTAAGGTTGACAATTATTGCCCACTTAAGGAATTACAGCTTCATTTTAGCATTTCCAATGCATTGTCATCCTTGAGTAAGAATTACATCTAACAACAACAAAAGAATGAGACAAATTGGAAGTGAATTTATTGCTGGTGTAACTCCACTGAAGTCAATGAGTTTCCTATGAAGGCATGAATTCTGTCCATACCGTTTTAGAACATTGAGCTATCCCAGAATTCCTGTTCAGCCACTCTGCTCATCAGTTTGCACTCTACTGCTCTGCCTCAGGTGACCAGCCCTTTAAATGCCCGGGAATTTTTAAAAATCTCCTTCCTGCAGCCAGGTGTGGTGTGTGCAATCAGTTAATCTTTCCAGGTGACCATGCCTGCCGCCGTGGCAAGGCCCCCCAGCAATGGGGAGCAATGGGGACCGGGTGACCCCAGCCAATCCCAGGATAACGATGGACACTTCTGAGCAGGGCTGGGGACAGGAGAGAGGAGGCGGCGCGGCGCGGGGGCGGGAGGGAGGAAAAGCCGAGTGTGGGACTGGGGGGGAGGGGGAAGACCAGCCAGGGGTGGCAGTTCAACTGTGTTTCTTGTCCCAGTCACGCAAAGTGCAAACTCCTCAGTGTAACAATTCATGTCTGGAGATAGTGGATACAATGCTGCCCTGTTAAATGTTTCTTCTCTACAGACTCTGGCTCTCTCAAGGCAATCTTAGCCATGCAGGCAGAGAGTTCACCAACCCACACCCCCCTTCTCTTGTGTTCATGAAATGTTGTGTGTCTGTCTGTCTGTCAAATTTTTTTTTTTTTTTAAAACAAATCTTGGCTTTGAAAAGTCTTTATATTATTATAGCAGAGAAGATAAGATACCAGTAAAGAAAAGAGAAGAGGAATGCAATTCATTTTATAATAATAGAATAATAAACAGTGCAATTCACTCCCATGCCCAGTCAACACAACAAACACATTTTTCAGCCTCAAATTAGCCCTGCTCTCTGGCTGTGCATATTCAGCCTCCAGGACTTGAACCTCGGTGGTCCATGCCTCAACTGAATGTTCACCCTTCCTTCACAAATATTGGATAAGTAAACAGCACTGAATCTAAAGCACACTACTAAGTGGGAAGAGAAAACACGAGGACGGCAGCTTATATGAGAGAGTTGGATAAAGGAGGTTCTTGATCTGACCAAAACACTCACTACTTTTGTTTTTCATTCCCTCTTTCAGGGCTCAATGCTGCAAGGTTCTGAGCACCTCGTGCAGGGGACTCTGGACACTCACAGTTATAAGCAAACACATATGGTGCTGGGATTCATCTAGAAATAGTTCCAGATTTCTGGGCCAGGGGAATCTCAAGTCATGTGTCACTAGGGTGACCAGACAGCAAGTGTGAAAAATCCGGACAAGGGGTGGGGGGTAATAGGAGCCTATATTTAAAAAAAGCCCCAAATATCGAGACTGTCCCTATAAAATTGGGACATCTGGTCACCCTATGTGTCACAGATGCTGGTTACTATTTGTTGGAAGACGATCAGAAGTGTGGCTAATTACCAGTCCCTCAGGGGTTTGCTGGGCAGTTTGAAGTGATTATCCCCAACACTGATTTAAAAAAAAAACCCTCCAAAACCCTTTGTTTTTATAAAATTCTTGAAACAGTTTGAGAGATTTCCCCTGGCACTGCCTGTGCCGCCCGTTCTCAAATATAATGGAACTCTTCACAACTCTTCACTCTTCATTTATGTGCCGTCAAACCCATTTCTAATATGCTACTATTTACATGGTACCAAAAGTGCACTAGCTGTGTGAAGATATGGGGCACAACGCTGAAGAGGTTCAAACAGGGGCTACCAAGTCCAGGACACCAGATTTACTTTGCTGATTTGGAGAAAAAAAATCCTCTCTTCTAGAACAATCACTTTTCATTGAGTCTTTATCATCTTCTAATTTTTGGATTCATAAAATGAAAGTCACAGGTTCCCTTTACAAATTATATTGAGACGCTTCAAATTTGTAAATTCAAAGTGGGAGGAACCTCCATCCTTATCCTTCCCCTCCCTCTCCATCTGCTTACAAGGACATGCACACATAAGCTATTAATATAGAATATAAACCCAAGCGAGGACTCAACGTTGGTTTATTCACTGCTTACCCTGTCCTATATCTGTGCACGTCAGAAATAACTGTGCTCATTTACCCTAACAAAATACTAAATGAATGAAACATTCCAGCACTTGCTTTCCAGGAATGATTGGAGAATCAGGTGCAGGACCCCATTGCTATTAACCTGAAAACAAATTTTTAAGTCTGAAAAAAGAAAGTTATCAGTAAAACACACATTCCATTCTTTTCTTTGCAATTATGGACTTCAGACAATTTAATCTAAGGAAAAGAGTCAAAGCTAGCTGAGAATTTATGCCCTATTCAATAAAGCACTTAAGCACACGCTTAACTTTAAACACGAGTTTAAATCCATTCTTATCCTGCAAAGCACTTAGGCACATTTTTAAATAGTTTGCTGAATCAAGGTCTTAGCTAGGTAGCTGAGTACCACATGCCTTTAATATGCGCAATTTAGAGAGGTTTTACAAATATCAAACTATGTTAAACCTTGAAATAAAGCAAACAAACTCATTTGACTGGTTAAATACATGTACACATTTATCCTGGAGTCATACAAAAATAAATGGGGTTAGTATTTCATATTTTAATGGTTTAGAAGGAAATGGGAGAGGGAAATGGAAGGAGAGGCAAATAAGGTCCTAACCTGTAATGAGGTTTCGGATGAGAAGTGGCTCATCTTCCTTGTAATATTCCAACATTCCCTGGAAATCTTTTTCCTTCCGTTGGACAGTGACCTGCCTGGTAAGCTCATGTCGCCTCCTCTCTGTCTGGGCTGTAGCTTGGGTCGCTGTGACGAGAAAGAGACAACTTTGAAGACGGCTGAATGAATCGCCGAGCGCAGTACCTCCATGATAACTATGCATTACAGGTCTGAGCCAACGTCTGTTCAAGTCCTTTGTGTCTTTCCTTTGACTTTAACGGGCCTTGGATCACCCCTGTGTGAATGTGTGGCAGGAGTTTGTTAGAATATTAGCTGCTTTAGATAGACAGATAAAGGACCAGAACCATAACTTGAACTCCTCATTCGGGCAGAACTCTCACTGACAAAGTAAAGGGTGCAAGATAAGGCCTACAAAACTACAAACATTAGTTTCTTTAATAAATGTAAGATTCACTGGACAATATTGAGAAGATGGTGACCTTACTGGAATCTTATGAACATATTACTAACACTAACAAAAGCCAGGCTTTGGGAAAATATGCCTAAGCAACATACCTTGTGGCAGAATGTACAGCGAAATTAAAAACTACCGTGTCACGCTGTTGAGTATTGTACCTACATACAATTTTAATCAAATGGAAAATCATGAAGGCCTAATGCAAGTAATGGTAAATGTCAGTCAGATGCATGTACATTACAATGACAAAGGCCATCTGCCCCAGCTGTGCTACTGTGAAATTCCTTGTTTATTCAGCTTAATTTCACTTAATGTCTAGTTTTCTGAAATCAGTTCATAAAATCAGCGCACCATAGTTTATCACTGTATCCAGTGAGGAAGATAAACAGTTTCTGTGCCATATAGATATCTTGTCCCCATATTTTCTCATCAAACATGGGGCACTTTTCAACAACCTTTCTAAATATCTTTAATCCCCGTATCAGTCACTTACTTAAGAGTAGGTGAAGTTTCCTTCTAAAACACTACATGGGCCACAATATACACTGCGTTAAAAGGGCAAGGGCCATTTAGAGTAATTAAAAGGACCGTTTCAAAACCCACAGCATGTACCAAATATGCCAGGTAAATGCCTTCTAGTAAGAGCTGAACATCCATTCTCGCCTCAGTTCTGTGGATGATTTATCAAGTTTAAGATGATCCACATCAACAAATTAATGGAGGTGGCAAGATCCAGGATCTTTGGAAGAGATTGACCATACAGGGACTGACAACGTCCACTGAGGACAACTGAAAGATTTCAGCATAATTTGGGAAATAACTTCCCAGTTATCTCCACCCTTTGGTTTAGGGCCATACATTGCGGATGGATGAGGTGACTGACTGAAGTTTTTTTTTTTTTTTTTTTTTATCATAATGGTAACTGAGACTAAGGTTCAAAAGTGCCCTAAGCATGGCTTGGGGTGGGGTGGGGGAGGTTAAAAACGTGGAACCCAATTCTGTTCTTTCACACCAGTCCAGATCTCAGTCCATTGAACTCAATGACTTCACCCATATAGTAAGGTGGAATGACACAGAATTTGGCCATTGGAGCTGAAGCAGAAGTTCTTGTGCACATCCATCTGAAGAGCAAAGCATACATTTCACCTGTGTCCAGCTGTTCCACTATAGAAAGCTGCTGGACTCATCCCCTGCCCAAACAGAGTATCGTACCAAAATAGAATATAGAAGAATTATAATTGGAGAGACCACAGAGACTCACTGGGCAACAGAGAGCTTTGTGGCAGCTGCAGAACAGAGTCTCCATTTGTTATGCCTATTATACGCACACCAAGAAGTTTGACTCCTCCCTCTTGCTCTGAAGCCAGGCCTCCTCCATGAAGAATGAAGCTTTGCAAAAGAAAACCTATACAATGACCTGCATTGAACTCCTAAATTACTTGGAGAAGAAACTGGTGACTAGTTTGTAGGATGACAAAGGAAAAAGATGAGGAGTATCTGACAAAAGTGTTAACTTTTAATTACATTTAGTAAAGGAGACATAATTCTGAATGAGATCAAAGAAGAAAGAGCCTAAAAAAAAGTCTATGACAATGGCTCTAGGCATTTGTGACTGTCATAGCACTAACTCCAAATCCCAAATGTTGCTATGGAATATGGGGGCTGGTATCTGGTCCTGAATGCCTGCATGCCTTTTGAGGCTAGGCCTGCATACATAGGAAAGAATGTCATTGAAACACGTAGCTGAACAGGCAGTGCAATAGTAATGAAGAAAGTGCCTTAAGAATACTGAACAAAGGTCCCAAAGAAGGAGCTGGGAGACGAATAGGATGCAAGCTCATTGTTAGACATCTGAAATATGGAAGATGAACTACAGAAGAGGATGGTGCTATTTCCTAGTTATGCTTCAATACTATAGGAAACCTGCATACCAATAAGAGGATAATCCAAGGAAACCCATCCTGAAAGGTGAAAGAAGGATGGCCGAGGAAGCCTAAACTACATGTAATGGCTTGTCTAGCTGAACAGTTAGTGTGTGGAGTGTAAATCTACCGTGCACAGCAAGCTGCGCACTAACTATCCATGTGGACCCTCCATTTGCACACTATAAATTCCCTCGTGTTCTTTGACATTCTCCCGCCTCAAAGCAGAGTATGTCACAGCACACTAGGGAACTGCTAGTGGGCAGTGGCAAGGTCCACATGGACAGTTAGTGTACAGCACACTGTAGATTTACACCATAGTTAGCTGCACACTCACTGTTCATCTAGACAAGCCCTTAGAGTGCTATAGAGAAAGAATGAGGATTAAATGGATTGACCACCCCAGGGGATTCTTGAGGCCTAAAGAAATAATAAAAAAACCCAGGTGCACGTTTCAAAAGTCTGGTATAACAGCAGCAACGTGATGGGCTGTGATCTTTAAACTCCTTGTTCCATAGTTTCTGGGGCTGCAAGTTCAATGGGTCAGGAATCCTCGGGAGAAAAAAAGAATAAGGGCATCAGGATGAAGGGATTCAACCTGCTAGACGCATTTAGAAGCTTGTGGAGGCCTGGACAGCTCCTCTCTCTCGCAGATGAGGCAAGGGGTCTAACTGTTATACAACCAATAGGCCTAAAGTGTCATTTCTTTGGACATGAGCATTCAGGGCATTACTGGGACCTGGCATACACCGGAGAAGAGAAAAGGACCCAAATCAAGGCCAGGTCCTAAGATTTCCTTATTTCCAACAAAGTCACTTGTTTTGCCTGGCTCTTTTGAAGTCAATAGAGTTACACCAGGAATGAATCTGTCCCCAGGACAATTTTAAAAAGGAGACATACCAAATGCTCAAGCGACATTCAGAACTTGAAATCGGAGATATGTCCAAAAACACTTAGGTGCAAGACAAGTAAGTGCTCACTTAAAATGGGTACTGGTGAAAACAAGCTTTGATTGCCTCAAGCAGCTATCCATTTTGCATGTGCATGGTTTACATTCAAGCACAGCTAAGGTGCCAAGTTCTGATTATATGACCGTGAGGGTAACACCTCCAAGAAAACCGAGCACAAACACACTGAATGCAGGAACGTCAAGGCTCGGATACCGTTAGGAACAGTGAAGTGAGAGTCATGCACATTGTTTCTACAGGAGAGAACTGACAGGCATGTATTGGAAGTAGGAGGAAAAGCTTCTGGGAATGACATGTGCAGTGATCCTTAGGGTGTCCCTGGGACACCTACATGCTTCTCTCTGGCGTTGGAGGTGGAGACATAAAGCCACAGAACAAAACACAGGGACCTAGACTGAACCTAGAGTAACAGAATTCCATCTCCCCAGAGAAGGTAACAAAACCAGAATTACCTTCAAAATCCTGGACCTTCTTCATGTAAATCTTTAGCTGTTTCTTCAGCTTCTTCTCATTCTTTTCTAGTTTTTCTAGTAACTCTTTGAGATCCTGAAAGTTAGGAAAAAGAGTATTTAAGAAATTGCCCCACTGGCTGATCAGGACCCAGCCCTCTTGGATACAAAGACAATGTGAAGTACATATATGCTGTATTGAAGTGTGTTAAAAGGTGTGTGCAAATGCAACACTCTGCAAAGCTTCCCGGAGGATAGTGCTTTACTTCTCTCCATTGATAGATATTTGTACTATGCTCTGGATCCCTGAAAACGTGCAGCATTTCAGGGTCAATTTCTGCAGCCCAGATAAGAAAACATCTGCCTTTCAGACTTGTCATGGCCACTGCCATCTGCAGAATTCCTGTGGCCAGGAATCACCCAGTCACCAGGGAGCCTGGAAGAACAGGGTCAGAATGGCACCTGTACACCCCTGCCTGCAGAAAGCTTGTTTATTCCGAAGTACTGAAAGGTTTAAAAAATTAGCCAATCTACGCACATCCAGTGTTTAAAAAAAATATTGATTTGTCTTTGCAGAGGCCATTTCAATCAGTGTCAGACCAATCGATCATGCAACTTGAGCTCCTTCTTTTCATGGAAAAGTAGAGAAAGCGTGCTGTCAAGTTTCTCCTGCACACCGGTGAGAGAGGGGGAGAAAATGGCAGCTTTCAAACGGTTTCCGACATGATGTTATTTTAAAGAACATCTTTCTTCTCTCCCTAGCAGTGACCTTCTGATCCAGAATTTATGGCGTTAGGGCCTGATGCTGCGAACTTCTGAGCTCCCTCAATTCCCAATGAATCTAGTGGGACTGAGAATGCTCAGCATCTTGCATGTTCAGGCGCTCAATGGCTGTTTTTTAAAAAGTCTTTTTAAATAATATTGCCATGGTATTTAAAGCATGACTCTGCTCCGAACAGTGACTCCATAAAAACGGCAGGAGGGAGTCCCCTGTTCATTGCCTTTCAGTGACGCCCATAAAAAACCTACTCAGTTTACAGGTAGACAGATTTCTTTCCCTAAGGCCTGGGCTATGTACATTTTTTGTGCTGGTTTAATTATCTTAGGGTCTATGCAATTATTTTGGTTAAAAAAAGTCATAATGGTACAATCCCTAGTCTGGATGCAGTTTTATATCAGTAGCAAGGTGCTTTACAGCTGACTCTCCTTCCCATACAGGATTAGCTGTAATGACATGCGGCATCTTTATACCGATATAATTGCATCTACGCTAGTGAGGATGTTGTTTCAGTCGTACTAGTATAGTTAGAGAAGTACATCTTGTGTGTGTAGACAAGCTCTAATTGACAGGCCTGCAAACTCACCCTAGAACCTGAGAATCCCACCTCATGCACCACTGCCAGAAACAAAGTGTCTGCAGGCCAAATTAGGCCTTCAGTTATACATGTGCTGCCTCTCACGCACATAACAGGGCAGAATTTCACCCTGCCACTGGAACTTTATCTTTTTTTTTTTTTTACGACGATTGGTGAGCGAGGTAAGAATCCAGTTCCCTCTCCTACAGTTGTGCTGACTCTGGTGTAAACAGTAGTAAAACTTGTATTTGTCATTGAAATCAGCATATGTGATTGTGAACACCCAAAGGGCACAGAAGTATTGAGTAAGGAGGAGCCTAGTCGCACTTCAGAGTAGATCTGCACTTCACGTGCATTTTGGAGAAGAAACTCGTCTACATCTGACTCTTCTTCCTAACTTCCGTATAGGGCAAGTCAACATTACAAAATGAAGTCGACCTAAGTTATGTTGACGTACAGCCACTGCAGTAATTACATCACTTTTCCATGTTCACGCTATGCTCCTCGTGTTGGCGGTGCATGTCCTCCCCAGGAGCACTTGCACCGATTTAATTGTCAGGGTGGGGAATTGTGGGATGGCTCCTGAAAGGCAGCAACAGTCGATATAAGCAATGCAGGGCCAACACTGACGCTGCATCAACTGAGCTGCATCAGCCTAAGCGCTTCAACTCTCACAGTGGGGGAGTTATTAAGTCGGTGTAGCGGGCAAGTTACATCGTCAGGAGCGCCATTTTAGTATAGACACTTACAGAGCTAAGTCCATGAAAGCTGCCTTATGTCAACCTAACTCTGTAGTGTAGACTAGGCCTTGGGCTTTGTTATTCTACATCCTATATCCCCATACTGCTGGTCATCCCCCCCCCTTTGATGGCTATGTAAACAGTTAATCACCCACTAAATGACTGATAGGCTCATGGTGCTGGGTTAGGATGGGCTGTTTTGTTTTCAAGGCATAAGCATAAACGCTATATAGCGATCATTTGGCTGGATCCTGCTCCCATTCAAGTCAATGGCATAAGTGCCATTGACTTCAATGGAACAGGATAAGGGCTAAGCCTTTTCTCCCCTATCTCTAGGGTTTGCTGCCGCTACCCTCACTGCAGGCAAGAGATGCACCTCTGCCAAGGGATTAAAGTTGAACGCCTCGCACAGCAAGCAAGAGATTTGTTTTGCTGCATGACATACTTTTCCCTAACGCAGAGGATTAAGAATGAGTTAAAGTTGCCCCTCAAATTGGTCTCATGGGGTCTCCTCTCTGAATGACTGTTTAACATCAGCTGAAGAACAAATCATTCTTTCATCTGTCTACCTGTTCACATAAATAAGCCCACGGCTCCTGTTCCTGACTCCTCCTGGAAGTATTATGCAGTAGGTAATGATTTATAGTTTATCATCTCAGGGCTTTATTTCCTGGCTGCCATTCATATGTAAATGATTCTGACTCGTCTGTTTGAACACGATAAAGTTTTCCAAACAGATGCTCCTTAGTGAGGCAGCAGAATCTACCCACCCACACTGGCTCAGGAAATGCCAATGCTTATAAATAAGGCTACAATTTTGGCACACAAATTTTTAGTAAATTTCACAGCACAGGTGTGCAAAAGAATGAAAAGTCATGGAAAGTTCACCAAATAATGTAGTTTTTGCTACATCACCATACAGAAGACTATTGGGGGTGCTGAAGGTGAGGCCCTGTGGGGAAGAGAAGATTTGGCAAGCAAGCCCACCCTGCATTCACCCTGCAGCAGCAGGTCCTCTCCCATTGGCCGGGACCCGACTCCCTGCTCTGGGTGTTGCACAGGGAGATGCAGTGCCTCTCAGGTATGGCCCATCCACCCTTCCACAGATGGAGATGGCGGGGCGGATGAGCCAAACCCGAATGGTGCTGTGACCCAGTGCACCAGGTCACCATGCCACTCAGTTTGGGGGCCTAATCAAATGTACTTTTACAGCCATTTCCAAGATGTCACAGACTTTATTCAAATTAATGATTTCTGTGACAAAACCGTAGCCCTACTTATAAATAACGTTAATAGATTCAGAGGTTTAAGGCCAGAATGGACAACTATGATCATCTAGTCTGATTTCCTGCATAAGACAGACCATAACATTTCAACCATTATCCCTGCTCCTGGAGGGAGTTATTCTTCCCTACTATGTATATTAAAGCTCACAGGGCCAGATTGTGGCCGTAAGCCATTTTGCTTATGTCCAGGGAATGGCACAATGTCACTGGGTATATCATAAAATATGATCTTTTACACCATGCAACATGAGTTCTCCTACTCATCATCGAACCCTTACAAAACAGTGGTTCAGTGTTCTACAGCAATTGCTCACTATGTTATTGGAGCACCACTGGGAGAGCTTGGGACCACTAATGCATATAGCTTATGTGAAGGCAGCTCTGCTGGCTGGTTGTGTCTTTATATATAAAGGTGGGTGTGATGGGAGTACTTCCCATCTTACCTCTATCAACCACTGATCTGTCTTTACAACATAGGTCATGAAGGACAGTGGTTTTACATGGTCTCTTACCAGATTTTCATTTGTGAGACGTGCGATTTCTTGCTGGATGCCAAATTCCACCTGGGCCTCTGGTGGTAGCTGTAGGGTCTGGAAAAATGCCTGCTGCTGTTTCTCCATCTCTTCTCTCAGGGTTTCCATCTGGGTTTTCAGAGTTTCCACCTCCTCTTCGTGCTCTCTCTTCTGATCCTGAAGCTGGGCTTCCAGGAGCCTGATAAGAGGAGGAGTGAAGGGACCATTATGATAATCTCTTCTGATCTTCTGTATTACACCGGCCAAAATACCCCAGTAACTTCCATCAAGCCCATGACTTCTGTTTGAGCTCTAGCATATCTCAGAAAGACACCCAGTCATGGTTTAGATTCAAGTGAAGGGAAAATGCTATGAAGATTTGTGTAGTTTTGTGGGGAGGGAGACAGTTTGGTGCTAATGCCCTGGTCCACCACTCACTGAAGTTAACTGAAGGATACCCATTCACTTCAGTGGGAACTGCATCAACCTCTTGATGTGTTACATGAAAGTTACACTTCTCCTACAAAGCAATGGTAAGGTGTTTAGTTACAGTACTGTACATCCTTTCCTGAGAAACCCAAATATCTAAAGATACTTTAAAATAACTAGATAAAAAACAGCCAAGTATGAATTAGTTAAGACTTAAGCCTAGATTTAAACAATCACCAGTGATTTCAGGTGTTTCCATTTTTGGATGCCCAATCTGAAACATCTTAAAGCAGCTTGATTTTCAGACAGTGGATGTGAAGCAGTTTCAGGAAATCAGGCCCCTTTCAGTTGGCTTCAGCTTTGCACCCAAACACTGAGATACCCCAAACCACTAGTCACTTCTGAAAAAGTAGGCTTAGCTTTATGTGGAAAATATCACACTTATTCAGATACAACAGAAAGACTGCAAGACGTTTCCATTTTCCATTTATTTTTTATTCTTTTCTAAGTCATCTTGAAGAATAACAAGTTAAATAAACCCCTTAGAAAGTGCACCAAAGGAAAATTGAAACTGTGGCCGGGAGGTGGGCAGGGGGCCTTTAATCACAAAAGGAGAAGAATTCCATGTGGATGCACAGCATGTAGTTCTGTGCAGCGATGAATTAAAGCACAAGCTGTACTTTCAGTAAAATGGACCGTATGAGCCATTTTTCTGCATTTCTCTCTCCTTTTCCTCCCACACACCTTCCTAATTCAAATGGAAGAACAATTCGTCACGTAAAGGTTACTGCTCTCCTGAATGCGGCTGCACTGCTGGATGTACTGATAAACAAAGTTTGGCAAGTTTAATTTATTTTTAAGGGTACCAATTATAGTGTACCAAATGGAAATCTCTCCCTTAGTGCTTTTAAGTATTCCAATAGGATCTAAACAAGATTACAAATGCTAGCAAAGTGGTTCCAGCAAGACTTAATGGTTTGAACAAGGGACTGAAAGTTACGAAGTCCAAAGCCTTAGCTCTGTTTCTGCCACTGATTTCCTGTGTGGTCTTCAGCAAGGTACTTAAGCATACGCCTGAAGTCTGGCACATGAGTCATCCCACTAAAGTCAAGAGAACTATGTTGGTGCTTAAATGTAGGCACGTGCCTATGTACTTTGCTGAATCAGGGCCTTAATTAGGGCAGGTCAAAAAGGTCTTCTATCTAAATTGTGCTTCAACAGAAAATACGATTTTCAACAAGCCAAAGTTTTTTGGGTTTCTGTGTGTGCAAAGTGTCTACTTTCCATGGAAAATGTTGTCTTTTTGATTTTCAGCTGAAAACTTTTCAGTTGTTCTGTTCAGAGGAGTCCAACATCCTCCCCATTTTCTGCATTTGTACACACACACACACACACACACACACACACTTTATAACTGTCAGATGGAGATAATAATGAACCTGACCTCACTGAAATATTGTCAGAAGTTAATATTGTGCTGGGCTTGGAAGGTGCAAAACCTTCCACTATGCGAAAAAGCACAAGTATTTTCATGATGCAGCTTCATATGGGATCAGGTTAGATCTGAACCAAACACACAGACAAATATGGTCCTCTTGTATTTGCTGTTCTGAGGAATGTAGGCAGCCAATCATCCCAGTCGTATTTTTCATATTATTCTTGAAAGAGCTGCTGCTCTCCCTGATTGCTTTAAAATTGACACTACATTTTAATAAATATTACTAGCACTTCCCCCGATAGTGCTTTTCATCAGATGATTGCACTTTACAAACACTGATGGAGAGGCTCACAACACCTCTCTGTGAGGCAGATAAGTATTATCATCCTTGTATTACAGAAGGATAAAGTGAGATGGTAGAAAGATTAGCATGTAATTATCAGAAGTTCTGAGCACTCCAAATAATATCAGAATTGGGACTCCGAGATTCTACTTTAACCATTATTCATCCTCCTAAAAGGTGATTAGTTTGGAGAGGTTATTACAGATGCAGTCTCCTTGCACGGGGGACACTGAAATTGCAGGAATCACCTACAATGTTTCCCTCTGATATATTCATCCACAAAACAGGAGTGCATTGGAATGAGTGTCGGAGGTAGTAATAATTCTCTTTCTGGCCAGGGCCGCCCAGTGGATTCAGGGGGCCTGGGGCAAAGCGGGGGAGCTGCGGCGCTTGTACTGACTCGGCGGTGGTCCGGGTCTTTGGCAGCGGGGGGCCCCTCAGTCACTCCGCGTCTTCAGCAGTACTGAAGGGCCCCCCCGCCGCCAAAATGCCGCCGAAGACCCGGACCGCTGCCGGGCCAGGGCTCATGGAGCATTTCGGCGGCGGGGGGGCCCTTCAGTCGCTCCGCGTCTTCGGCAGCACTGACGAGCCCCCCGCTGCCAAAATGCTGGCTAAAGACCTGGACTGCTGCCGGGCCAGGGCTCGCAGGGCCCCTGTGGAGCCCGGAGCAAATTGCCTCACTTGCGCCCCCCACCCACAGCGTCCCTGCTTCTGGCACACTTCTAGACATTGGATTAAGTGGAAAAGGAGTAATCCAGGTGAATTTGAGCATGCAAAGAGGACAAAGAAAAGAGTACATTTACAAGGGACTTAGCACCTTTCTTACACGTTCATGAACAGAGCACTTTAATACACTTTTACATAAGGAGAAGTGCAGTCAGAGCTAAAGGGACCACAATTATGACACTTGGAGCAAAACCCTGACTCCACTTAATTCAGTGGAAGTTACGCCAATGACTTCAATGGAGCCAGGAGTTGGTTCATAAAATACCGTTGTTCCTTCCCACCAAATATAAATATCTCTAAAGCACATCTCTAATCCAAAAAGGTGCTGAGCACTTCCAGTACCCACCGATAGGGTAAGGTTTCCCAGCACCTCTGAGGATCAGGTTCATGGACACAGTTCTAGTGTGGTACACAGTGATACATGCTTGCAGTAATGTTGCCGAACTGCATCCCAACCCAAACTTTAGTTGGTTGCTGTATTCCTAGAGACGGGCCTAAGTGCCAAGGTTTGACTTGGGACCACAATTTCCCGAAACTTTAGAAAGGTTCCATCTCCCCCTCAAAGTTATGGTGGTTCAGCTTGGGTTAGCCCCACCTCCAGTTCCTATTGTAAAGGACAGCGAGGCAGAGAGAGTACACATGAGCGTATGGAAGAGGTGGGGGAAAGGAAAGAGGAAGAAGAAAAAAGCATTTGACCTGGCAACTTGCTTTAGACCCTGATAGGCCAAGCCGAGCTCTCCATCTTCATTGAGATAGCCCCAGTCCTCAGTCTTGCTAGAAATAAAGGGCAGAGAAAAGGGAAACAAGAGGACAGGAAAGAAAGGCAAAAGGTCAATTGCAACAGAATGGGGGAAAGTAAGGAGTCCCCATTACACTCAGGCAAACTCTTTAAAAAAAAAAAGAACAGAACCGTCATTAAGCTCTCTCTCCCCTTTGGCATCACTACTAAACTGTACATTAAGAGCCCGTCTCTATTGCGTGGTCAGAATCCTCTTCCTACCCCTGTAATATCACAGTCAAGTGGTTGTGCCCCCTTCCATGGTAATACAATAGCCACTGTCAGACTCTGCACTCCTCTATCCCTGTCACGGGTGGAGCCACTGTTGCCAGCTCACATGATTTTATGATGTCTTGTGTGCTATTTGCTGTTTTACTTCCAGACCCAGCGTCTGGAGAATCTTAGCTTTCATGTTTATAAGTGGTTAGCCTACATGGAGAAAAGCTGGGAAGTCTGAGCCAAATTAACTCAAAAGGCTCAAAAACGAGAAGGCAAATTAAAAGAAGCCAACATTTACTATCTATTAAAATCTCATGATTTGGGGGGTGGGCATAACTCCTCATTTTTAATGTTTGGGGTGGCAATACTGGACTCTCAAGGTGACTGACTGAGGTAAGTAAGCAATATCATCCCTTTTCATGCAGAAAAGTGAAGCGACTTGCCCAAGATCACAGATTGAGTCAGAGGGAGAACCAGGAGTAAAACCCAAAGTCTTCTGACTCCCAAACCTGTGCTCAAGCCACTAAACAGTGTTGCCTGTCATGGTAGCAAACTGTGACGTTGCCAACACTGGCTTGTGACAGTCAATGTACAACTCAGACAGGTGGGAGCTGTAAAAAAGGATAATCTATTGTCACACAAGCATCATAGTAATGGAGAAGAAGAGCGTGGTAGTTTGCCAAAGTCTACATATTTCTAATTTGGATGAGTGGGGCCATCACTCTCTATGGACAAGATTTTATGGATTCCTTTTCCTGGTGGATGTGGATATTATCGATCTGGAGGCAAAAGGGGAGGATAAACAGCAGAATTAAAGAGTTAGGAAAGACGGAACGAGGACAGAGAGAAAGAGCACAAGTATTGCTGTCCAGCTGAGCCACTGCACGCTGTTCCTTCAGTCAGTGGCCGTGCCCCATACATGGAAGCCTAAACGGGCAATACTATGCCCAGCAGTTCTGACTGAGGATGCGAGGAAGGAAGGTAATTTGTGTTCACAGCAAAAGTCCTGGGAAGAAAAGGGACAAAACAATGGAAGGTAAAAACAATCCAAAGGAAGTCATCAGCTGTGGTCTATTGCGAGCCCTCTTTATAGCTTGGATTTTACTAAGGCTTTTGACACGGTTTCACATGTCGTGCTCATAAGTGAGGTGTGGCTTAGGTGAAATTACTCAAGAACTGGAGAAGGGCAAGCATAGTACCTATCTTTAAAAAGAGAACCCTAGGAATTACAGACCAGTCAGCCTAACTTTGATACCTGGAAAGATACTGGAACAAATTATTAAACAATCAGCTCATAAGCATGTAGAGGATTATATGGAATTTTCTTCGTTGAGAGGGTTACTGGCCTAGTGAATAGTGGGGAAGCAGTAGACATGATATATCTTGATTTTAATAAGCCTTTGGACACAGTTCCACATGACACTCTAATAAGCAAAGAGGGAAATATAGTCTAGATGAAATTACTATAAGGTGGGTCCACAACTGGGTGAAAAGCTGTACTCAGTAGTTATCAATAGTTTGCTGTCAGACTGGGAAGGCATATCTTGAGGTCCCATAAGAGTCAGTCATGGGTCTGATACTAGTCAATATTTTCCTTAAAATCTTGGATAATGGAGTGGAGAGTAGGCTTATACAATTTGCAGATGACACCAAGATGGGAGGGGTTGCAAGCACTTTGGAGGACAGGATTAGAATTAAAAAGGACCTTGACAAATGGGAGAATTGGTCTGAATTCCACAAGATGAAATTCAGTGAAGACAAGTGCAAAGTATTTCTCTCAGGAAGGAAATATCAAATGCACAACTACATTTATACTGCTGGAAAGGATCCAGGGGTTACAGCGGATGATAAATTAAATATAAGTCAACAATGTGATGCAGCTGTGAAAAAGGCTAATATCTTCCTACGGTATATTAACAGGAGTGTCATATGTAAAATATGGGAGGTAACTGCCCCACTCAACTTGGCACTGGTGAGCCTCAGCTGGACTATTGTATCCAGTTTTGGGCACCATACAGTTTAGAAAAGATGTGGATAAATGGGAGAGAGTCCAAAGGAGAGCCACAAAAATGAAAAGGTTTAGAAAACCTGACCAATCAGGAAAAGTTAAAAAAAACCCTGGGGATGTACAGTCTTGAAAAAAGAAGACTGAGAAAGAACCTCCTAACAGTATTTAAATATGTCAAGGGTTGTTACAAAGAGGATGGTGATCCATTGTTCTCCACGTCCACTGAAGGTAGGACAAGAAGTAATGGGCTTATTGGCAGCAACAGAGAGTTAGGGTAGGTATTAGGAAAAACTTTCTAACTATAAGGGTAGTTAAGATCTGGAACAGGCTTCCAAGGGAGGTTATGGAATCCCCATCGTTGGAGGTTTTTAAGAAGAGGTTGGACAAACATCTGTCAAGGATGGTTTAGGTTTATTTGGTCCTGCCTCAGTGTAGGGGGCTGGACTTGATGACTTCTCAAGCTCCCTTCCAGGCCTACATTTCTATGATTCACTAGAGTGGCATGGGGGCATGCATTCATACATACTCACTCACTGTCTTCTGGTACAGGCATAACTTAGGCCCTGTGGTCTTGATTTCTCCTCTCACTCAGACCTGTTTTACAGTGATGTAACTATTAGCTTCACTGGAGTTACTTTTGATGTACACCACTATAAGATTTTGATCCTCTTCCCATTGGAATCTGGCCAATTACTTCAATGGAGGGGTTAGGCCTTTTGTGAGGTAAGAATCAGGTTTGCATTTCAGTTGGTTCATGCTGGCAAACAGCAGCAATAGAAAATGCTCAAGACACTGGTTGTTCACTTTTCTCTGTACATTCTGGCCCAGCTGCATTTTAGTTACTTTACTAATATTGGTCTAAACCCCATTTCAACGCAAGAGGCTCAGCTGGCAGAGGAACAACAATCATGATGGATCAGAGCATTCAAAAAAAATCTAGCCTCTTGGAGCACTGTCTGCTTTGGTGCAGTGCTGGCCAGAATCAAAGAAACTTACTACTACTGTACTATCTTATGCTTTTGAGCCATATATTCAGCGGGAGTAAATCAACATAGCTGCATTGAGATGAATGGAGCTCTGCTGACTTTAAGCAGGTGATCTGGCCCTCTGAATTTGAGAACCTGAATTTGAGAATTTGAGTCAGTTTCACTTTACTCCTCTTTCCCCTTCTTGGCAGTGAAGCTGAAGGGGATCTCAAAATCTAAAGCAATATTTCCCACAACTTGAAATCTTTAATCTAGTCAGTTTCATTTTGCTGTCAGCCAGACCGAGGCAAAAATGAAGATAGAGGACACCAAGAAAGGGAAGAGAAGCCAGAAAAGTAAGGGGAACAACCATCATAATGAGAGAACGCAATAGAGATCGAGAGGAAATGGCTTTGAGAGCACAGAAAGCACATAGGATAGAGGGCCTACTACCAACAAATGAAAGGAATTTTTCCGCACTGAAAGTAGTAGTATTTTTATTGGAACCTCACAAATATCAATCTTGATCTTTTTTTTTAAAAGCACAGGGCAGATATGACCCAGCTCTCAGGTTTGATGTACATCCACATCAATTCCTCTATCGGCAAAGCAGCATGAATGGTTTCAGATACATCATTCCCACTGGCTCTAGTGGGCAAAGCACCGGGACGAGATTCTGGTCCGAGTACTTGACCTGGGTTGTAGTTGCAGCTTTTGCTACTAGCTCACTGTGGGGACCTTGGACGGTCCAACCTTCTGTGCGTCAATGTCTCCATCTCTAATACGGGGGAACGTAATTATCTATCCCTGCATACCTCTGAGATCTTCAGATGAAAAGTGCAATATAAAAGGAAAAAGTCTCGTCACCACTAGAAAAGGTTTGCCCATATAGCTATACCAGTAAACTCTCCCAGTGGGAATACAGTTTATACTGGCAAAAGAGTTGTTCTTCTTAAACCAGTTTCCCCGAACAGAATTCACCATACTGGTAAAAGACTGTTTTGCCGTATAACTGTCTACACTAGGGCTTTTGTTGACGTACATTACAGGTGCAATTTTTCACTCTCCTGATGCTGCAATGCTGCCAAAACCTGTAAGTCTAGACTAGGTCTCAATTCTTTCCCATTCTCCAGTACGTTGGAAATTACTGGTTTTCTGCATGAGATTTCTCCCCTTCTTTAAGTGAGGAAAGCAAGAAGTGGGATTGTGATTAACCAAGCCTGGGCAGGTAAGGGCCCGATGGTCCTTTTATGGTGTTTTACATTCTCCCATTCTTACTTCAAAGGAGGAGTGTCTTTTCAAATCTGCTGAGAGAGAATCAAAAACACTGAAGACATGAAAGGATTATTTAGTCTTTTCCTCTCTCCCTCTGCTTATACAGGATTGCCCTGTACAATATATCCTGCACTTCTTTGTCCAGTCCAATTTTAAAATGACTCAGTTACTAGCACTTCCACCGCTTCCTTTGGGAGACCATCCTACAGTGTGATAGATCTCACTATTAGGAACACTCTCTTGATAGCCTCATTTTCCTTTGCTCAATCTCATTCCTTCTATGCTTACTTAAACCACTCAAAACAATGTATTTCCCATCTTTGCATTTACATCCTACCAATTCCTCTACTCTATTAGAACAGCCCCTTTCAGTCACTAAGGCAAGCTGTACGTGCCAAGTTCTTTCAATCTTGCCTCAAAACCATCCCTTGAGCCCCTGAATCTTTTTATTGTTACTTTTCTCTGCATTCCCTCTAATTCACCCATATCATTCTAGATAAAAGGTGCCCAGAAAAATCTTGTCTCACCCGTGTTGTAGAAGTTGCGCATTAGTGGTCTTTTCTTAATTATTGAAAAAAGCAATCAGTTGTAATGACAAAATGAAGAGAGCTCGTATAACTTTAAATGAGGTGTCTGGACATTTTACAAATGAGTAAAATGAGATTTGTAATCTGGCCAAGAAACATTTGTTATAACACGATTCATGTCACTTCAGTTCCAAAGTGAGTTTGAAGGTCTTTAAAAAAGGAAAATAAAATTCACTTGACAGTTTGACTTTCAAAGAAAAGTGAACCACTAAAGAGACACATTCTGTGCTATATAAAATGCTGTAGCAGGAGCCACTCAGCTGCGAGGAAAAGCCCTATCTTTTAATTGTAAGTGATTTCCTTTCTGTGGGTAACTCTCAAACAGGGCCGCCCAGAGGGGGGGCAAGTCGGGCAATTTGCCCAGGCCCAGCAGGGGCCCCCACGAGAGTTTTTCGGGGCCCCTGGAGCGGGGTCCTTCACTTGCTCCGGGGGCCCCGGAAAACTCTCGCGGGGCCCAGGCCCCCGGAGCTTCTTCGCTCCCGGTCTTCGCTGGCCGGGGATCCTTCCTCTCCGGGATAGAAGGACCCCCCCGCCGCCGAATTACAGCCGAAGCGGGACCCGCCGCCGGAGTGCAGCCGGGTCTTCAGCGGTAATTCAGCGGCGGGAGGGGGTCCTTCCATTCTGGGACCCGCCACCAAAGTGCCCTGAAGACCCGCGGTGGGGGCTGCACTTCGGCGGCGGGTCCCGCTTCGGCAGTAATTCGGCAGAGGGGGGTCCCCGCCATGGGTCTTTGGGGCACTTTGGCGGCAGGTCCTGGAACGGAAGGACCTCCCGCCGCCGCCGACTTACCACCGAAGCGGGGCCCCCCGCCGCCAAAGACCCCGGCCCCCGGAATCCTCTGGGCGGCCCTGCTCTCAAAAGGGGTGGGAGGGATGGGAGTCAGATGTACCACTCCCAAATGGAAACCACACACAAAGTGTGAGTCTACTCTGCAAAGTGACAGTGGAGAAATGGCATCATGGAGCCCATGGTTATCCTCTCTCTATGATTTCCAGATCAATTTTTCTCAGTTTACAAGAAAAATGACCCTCCCCCACAACAGCTCTCTATATTCAGCCTTGGATATGACAGTCAAGCACCTGAATTGCACATCAGTCATCTAATACATCTGAGCTGAGTCAGGTTTCTTGCTGATGAAGCAGGCATATATCAGTAAATAACCCAGCCTGACTTTCAGCACCAGCTTGAGTTTGGAAAGCTGGCTGAAAAAACATCCAAGCCTTTTTTTTTTTTTAAACTTGTAAATTGAATAATTTGAGCTGGAGTCATTGAGAGAACATCCAACCCCAAGATATTGTTTCTACAGATTCACTCTTCAAAGGAGTTAATTTTCTAGGTGCACAGAGATTTTACACCTAAAATTGGTGGGAGCATTAAAAGCTACTTATTTCCTTTTAGCCTAGTTGATAAGCCTTAACACAATTACATGAGTCTATCATCCCACCTGCCACCCCCGGTTACAAGGTATTTCTTGTTGTTGCAGAAGGAGTATAGAAAGGGAATGTCTACATATGCATATTACCATGAATGCTCTTCCATCTCACAGCTAATTCACAGCAATGCTATGTCTGAACTCTAGAAATGAAGCACAGGTTAGATACACGGGCCAGTGTTCAGAGTTGTTTTCTATGTGCTCTGCTTTCAAGCCATACATGAAGTCAACTCATGGAAGAATATCCGGAGTTCTTCAGGCCTATGGCAAATCTTTTCTAAACTTTGGTGTCTAAAGTTAGTTTTCTCAATCCATATTTAGGTGCCTAGATAAAAGTGGCCTTTATTCTCAGCTCTATCATCGTCCCTGCAAGCTTAGGTCCTTGGCACTGCTAAGCATAGACTGCCTTTATTTAGGTGCTTACATATGCATTTAAAACCGTAACTGTGGTGGACATCTATCAATTTGAAAATTTTGGTCTATATTGTCTTACTGTGATTTCTTCCAGAGGTGAAACAGCTAGCTGAGTTATAAAGTTTACTTGACTGACCTGGGCCAATTTTTTGTTTTAAATACTGTTTGACCACCATGCTTGTGGCTAGAGGCTCAGCACTGGGACGTGCATTTAAACACTGACAAACAAATAAATGATTGCCTTCACTGTTTATTAATTATTATTATTTGCATACTACTAAGGAGAATTCTGACTGGATGGTGATTTTTCCCAGTTGGACAAAAATCCTTCCCTCCTCCTGTTTCTATTTTTTATCCATATAAAAATGTGGTCAGTTATGAAATCAACTCAAAAGGGTGCTATTATCTTAAGAGAAAACCGCTTTGGGAATGATAGGCAATAAGCATTTAGTCTGGATTCGTCGGTATGGTATTGATTCAAAACCACTGAGGGTTCCTTCACCCAGAAGTTCAGATTGAGTGATTCATTAAAAAGTCAATAGGACCACTCTTCTTTAATTAAGCAGATTAGTTAGTTAACATTTACACCACACTCATTTGTCAAAATACAATGTAAACACTGCCATCTTCTCTGAATAAAATCTGAAAGGAATTTTGAAACATCAAACTCACAAACTTCACTTAGTTCAGCTCCAACTAGGACCATTTTCAGTGGTGCAGATGAAAGGTGCCAGCCCTGCTCCACTGAGCAGAGAATTTCTCTTCTTGCCCATGTGGTGTATTTAGATAGTATTGTTACCATTTGTTTTGTGTGTACTGCACCTTTAAATGGAGAGAAATTCCCCTCCCAGATTTTATGAATTTCTTTTCCTGGTGAAAAAGGAAAGCGCTTTCATCTGCCAGAGTTTACAAACTAGTTAGGTACACTATTTTATTAGAAACCATTAGTCAAACTCTGCAACAGTTAGGTCTCATGAATATACTGGGTAAATGAAAATTTGCAATGGGAAAAAAAAAACCCTATTCCTGTCAGATAACCAGGTAGAGACAAGCAAATATTCAATTTCCTTGCAGTAAAATAAACATTTAATTCACTTATTAACTTGTCTCTTCACAAGGTTTTAGCTATATATTTTATGTACTCCTGGATAGTTGCACAAAGTGAATTTCTCAATAACAGTATAAACTCTGTTATAGTTATTAATATTATTATTATAATAAAGGAAGATAACTTCAGGGTATGAACTATAACTATAGGAAATCTGTAATCAAAGAGGATTCTTGGCTCAGAGTTTAGATACAAAAATAGCAGATAATGTGGGTGATGCCTGAGACTGCATAGATGTGTACATTAGCTCATTTCACTGGAACAGACTTTTTGCCTCTAGGGAAATGGGATAGGCATTCTCCTAACAATTGACTTACCAGCATGACATTAAGAGTGTTCTGAAACGACTACCTCATAATTCTTCTCCAAAATAGAAGCCGGATTCTCCTCTTGCTGCTATATCAGGGCTGGATTTAAGATTTTTATATTTAAAATCTCTCAGTCTTTCAACTCCATGGGCTTCCATACTGCAGGAGTGCACTGCCCAGCTTCTGCAGTATGGAAGCCCATGTAGTGGGGACAACTCGGCTTAGGGGGGCATTTATTTTTCTCTCTGCAACCTTTGGTTGTTCCACCTGCCCGGTGCTTCCCCTCCTTCAGCGAGCAGCGGACCCAATCCTCTGAGCTTTGGATCCTACTCCCAACTTCACAGCTCTCTCTCTCTCTCTGTAACAGGCCCAACCCAGACTCCAAAAGCCAGCAGTGCCCCACCATCCAGATCTTACTTCAGATCTGAATCTCTGCTTCGTGGCCTAGGCCCACCTTGGCGGTAAAGATCAATGAAGATGCACTTACCGATTTGTCTGACACACCCCATGGTAGGCCTCAATTGCATCCTCTGCATCGACATGCTTGTCGCTGTTTGGCCAGCTGGTATACGTGTTGATGTTTGAGTCCTAAATTCACACGCAGAACAACAACATCATCATCATGAAATCCCTTGGGTCCCATTCAAGTCTTTCAAACTCTGGATGCTAAGAGCGTGTTTAATGGCCTTGCCTAGAGGGCCTATTCTGGGCCTATTGCCTTATGTGGACAAGGGAGGAGCCTGTGGGGTTCATGCAGGTGAGAGTGGGCCTCAGTAACGATGACAGATCGAGGGGACACACTGTCGGTTTGCAGATGAGAGAGTTTGGGATCATGGTCTGAAGCATGGAAGGTGCAAAAAACCTTGAGAAAATGAAGTGGAAATTTAAAACTCCAAATGCTGGAGAGGGGGGATTTTTATACATAACAGACTTGCTTTAAACAGAAGCAGGAAAATACCCTCACATAAATTCCAGGGGCCAAGTTTGGCTCTCGATTACCCAGGTGTAAATGGAGTTACTTTTGCTTTACACCCACATGCACAAGAGCAAAACCTGGCCTAAAACCTGTTTTCCTGTCATCTTCCCCCTTCCAAATGTTACACAAGATCACAGGGGAAGTTTCAGATAACCACCTATGGTCACCTTTAATTTACCAAAGCACAAGCACCATCTTTCATGAAATCAGGACAGGTAATGAATAGTCAGTGATAGGAGCAGAAAGGAAAGGAACAAGACTTCCCCTTTTAATTACCATATTTTTGCCAGTGTCTTTTTGCTGGGCTGCCTTTATAATCTGTGCCCTTAGGATAAGCACCTCCTCTTTCCGCACTTCCAGTTCCTCATTGGCTGATTTAAGCTGGTTTAATAAGAGGGTATAACTGTCCTGGACATCACTGGATGAGTTGTTTTGGGTCACCCGGTCTACAATAGTCTTCCTCAGCTCATTCAGTTCATTTTTCAGTTTCTTGTTCTCCGATTCCAATTCTTGCCTCTGTAAAATACCAAACCATTATCTAGTTCATCCAAAGCGTCCAGCGCATTTGTACAACTGCCCTCATTTATTTCTGTTCTGCCTTTAATGTAACTCAATTACAGAAGAACACAACTAAAAAAACCCCAACTAGTGCTGATATCAGGGTTGCTACTAGTCCAGCCATGTGCATCACAAAAACTATTTTTCCTGCCTCCCTTACTTCAAGTTGTACCAGGCTGTAATCAGAGACCCTTTGCGATTTACCAGTAGCTGCTACCGTGTAATTGATATCCATGACAGCCCGTTAGAACGCTCCCATTTTGCTTAAGAGAGTTAAACAAAGGAAGAGCAGATCCCACAGAGTGTCACTTTCAACCTGCATGAACATGAAGAAGTTCCTCTAGGAGACATCTGAACCCAATATTCAGATACTTCTCCCTTCCCTTCTCTTTTTAATTAAGAAATCAGCACCTGAATGGTGGTGGTCAAAGTGCCAAGGATAAATTTGAATATTTGGAAAAGCCAGCCTCTGGGGACACATTTACTACCCAAAGTTAAGAGCTACAGTTTGGGGTAGTCCTTTAGTAAATTCTGTCTCTCTTTTAAAAATTAACTGCAATTTCCCTCACCCCTCAACAGTACCCTTCCATCCCCACCACCAAACCAACCAGAAACCCACCCAAGAGTTCAACGTGTTTGCTACGGGCAGTTGTAAGATTCCACCCAAGATGGAGACACACAGTTTACACTGCTGTTTCACCCTTTTAAATCTCCAGCTGGGTGAGTTACAGCGGTTTGAAAACACAGTACGATTTATTAATCTAATTTGTAGGAGCTGCCTCCACTGTGCTGTTTGCAGTTAGAGAATTTTCCTTCTCTGACTGCTGTCAGTCCACAGCATTTGACAGACAGGGTCAGAAATTCACAGGTTTTACGCCAGGTGTTTCTCTTGAATAATGAGACTTTGTTGTACCTATTTTTGCTGAGATGGTTGCAACATTTATTATTTTATTTTTGCTAGGCAGGAAGGGGATGAGGGACAGGGGATTAAAGTTTGAAGGCTAAAGCAACCACCACTCTGCATATGCGAATTCAACAGTAACAACTTCTGGCAAGTAGCAAGTAAACTGTAGTTTAACCTGTTTACTGGTATCTAGAAAGCACCTGAAACATCTGTTTGCAAAGTTAAGAACCCCCTGAATTTGAAATCAACTAGAGGCAGCATTCTCCATTGGGTACAGCAGCAGGCTTGTGAGTCAAGACTAGGGCTGTCAAGCGATTAAAAACATTAGTCGCAATTAATCGCGCTGTTAAACAAGAATAGAATAGCATTTCTTTAAATATTTTTGATGTTTTCTACATTTTCAAATATATTGATTCAATTACAACACAGAATACAAAGTGTACAGTGCTCACTTTCTTTTTGATTAGGAATATCTGCACTGTAAAAAACAAAAGAAATAGTATTTTTCAATTCACTTAATACAAGTAATGTAGTGCAATCTCTTTATCATGGAAGTTGAACTTACAAATGTAGAATTATGTACAAAAAACCTACATTCAAAAATAAAACAATGTAAAACTTTAAAGCCTACAAGTCCAATCAGTCCTACTTCTTGTTCAGCCAATCACTCAGACAAACAAGCAACAAAGAGTCCTGTGGCACCTTATAGACTAACAGATGTAGTCTATAAGGTGCCACAGGACTCTTTGTTGCTTTTTACAGATCCAGACTAACACGGCTACCCCTCTGATATCAGACAAACAACTTTGTTTACATTTGCAGGAGATAATGCTGCCCGCTTCTTGTTTACAATGTCACCTGAAAGTGAGAATAGGCATTCGCATGGCACTGTTGTAGCCTGCATCACAAGATATTTACATGCCAGATGCGCTAATGCTTCATGCTTCAACCACTATTCCAGAGGAGATGCGTCCATGCTGATGACAGATTCTGCTCGATAATGATCCAAAGCAGTGCAAGCTGATGCAGATCACTTTCATCACCTGAGTCTGATTCCACCAGCAGAAGGTTGATGTTCTTTTTTGGTAGTTCGGGTTCTGTAGTTTCTGCGTCGATGTGTTGCTCTTTTAAGACTTCTGAAAGCATGCTCCTCACCTCGTCCCTCTTAGATTCTTGAAGGCACTTTAGATTCTTAGAGCTTGGGTCAAGTGCTGAAGCTATCTTTAGAAATCTCACATTGGTACCTTCTTTGTGTTTTGCCAAATCTGCAGTGAAAGTGTTCTTAAAACGAATAACATGTGTTGGGTCACCTTCCGAGACGGCTATAACATGAAATATATGGCAGAATGCAGGTAGAGCAGGAGACATACAATTTCCCCCCAAGGAGTTCTGTCACAAATTAAATTAACACTTTTTTTTTTTAATGAGCATCATCAACATGTACACATGTCCTCTGGAATGGTGGCCGAAGCATGAAGGGTCATACGAATGTTTAACATATCTGCCAAGTAAATACCTGGCAACACAAGCTACAAAAGTGCCATGCGAACCCCTGTTCTCATTTTCAGGTGACACTGTAAATAAGAAACGGGCAGCATTTTCTTCCGTAAATGTAAACAAACGTTTTTCTTAGCAATCGGCTGAATGGTCTTGTAGACTCCAAAGTTTTACATTGTTTTGTGTTTGAGTGCAGTTATGTAACAAAAAAAAAATCTGTATCTGTAAATTGCACTTTCACGATAAAGAGCTTGCACTTCAGTACTTGTATGAGGTGAACTGAATAATACTATTTCTTTTGTTTATCATTTTTACAGTGCAAATATTTGTAACAAAATAATATAAAGTGAGCACTGTACACTTTGTATTGTGTATTCTAATTGAAATCAATATATTTGAAAATGTAAAAAACATTAAAAAATATTTAATACATTTCAATTGGTATTCTATTGTTTAACAGTGCAATTAAAACTGTAATTAATCATGATTTTTTTTTGAGTTAATTGTGATGAAATCAACAGCCCTAGTCAGGACTCTTGGATTCTAATCTCGACTTTGAGCTTCACTTGGTGAATGCGGGCAAGTATCTTAACTTCTCTGTGCCTCAGTTTCCTCAGCTGTAAAATTATGTGTATCACCTAGTGACCCCCAAAACGCCAGTCATAACCGGGTTCCTATCATGCTTGGTACAAATGCATCTCCAAGGGTTACATGTGCCGAAGGTGCTTTGGTCAAAATAGAAACTGGGATTCCCACGCCCACATCCACTATACATATGTGTAATAACCAGCAGTTTGGGAAGAAAGGGCAGACAGGGAAATGTATCTCTCATGTTATCTTTCCATTTCCTTCTTGGTTGAACATAACTCGCTACACATCCAGCGGGTGATGCAGCTTATCCATAGTGTTCCTTCTGAGTGGTTTCAGGCACAGTATGATCTTCAAGCTGACATGAAAATCTCTTTCGGTACAAGCAGTATGTGTGATTTGACAAGCATCTCTCCCGCATTCCGTAAGTCTCCTGCCTTTTCTTTCCCTTCTTTACTAATGCCATTGTTAGCGGAACAATTAGCAGCATCTAAGACAATTTGGAATTACAATTTCTACCAAAAGGTAGAAAGAGGTTTATTAAATTACTTTCCACAGAGTGGCAAAGTGACTTGCCCACAGTAATAGGGAGAGCTAGTATCAGAATTTGGGATTAAAATTCAGAGAGATCAGGCTTCTCATACTGCACTTAGGCAATGTCTTCACTAGCACTTTTGTTGGCAAAACTTTTGTCAGTCGGGATGTGAAAAAAACACACCCCGGACCAACGTGACATTTCACTGACAAGTGCACCAGTGTAGACAACGCTATGTCGGTGGGAGACGCTCTCCTGCTAATGTCAATCTTTAGGGGTGGTTTAATTATGCTGACGGGAACCCTTTCTCCAACTACATACTCTGATAAGTCCATGGATCCATTCAAAGGATTACACAGGGAGAGAAAATTTCCTTTGAATGAATCAGTCCTTGTATCAGAATGTGCAATAGGAGCAGAGATTTCTGACTTGTTTGTAAGTATTGCAGATGCAAACCTGGTTCCCACACCTAATCTAATACATCAAAATAACCCCCAGCCTCTAGAAAGGCATTTCAACAGCAGAGTTGGGTAAAGTCCAACCCTCTAAAAGTCCTGGAATCTGAAGCAGAAATTAGCATTGGTGGTGGTCAGTAATCTGTCCTTTCCTCTATTTCTTATATTTGTTAGAAAAATCTCTACAATGCTCTGTTAATATTTCAAGTTCCAGGGAGAAAACAAACATCCCAGCTAATTAAACCAATGGAAAGTATGCATTGTGTTCTGCTAGGAGCAAAAAATCACCCCAAAGACTCCTCAGTGCTTCCACTCCTACCCCACTTTTCCGGACAGAAGAAGAAATCCAGAAGATTGATAACTATGACTGGGCAAACAAAAAAGTGCTTAAGTGGCATTCTGCATCTCTACAGGAAATTACACGACCAACCCTATGTCTGCTTGATTTTATTTCACCCTGCTGTCCTGCCATCACAATGCCTTGCAGCACAAGTTCTGTCAGTGTCTGTACCAAACTCCTTATAAATCTATTTAATATTACACATACATGCATGCCCATGATAAATATGTTATTTCCATTTGCATTGTGAATCTATCAAATTTCTCTAGGAGTAAGTGCAATAAAACAAAATAATAATTATCTAAATTCATGTGTTCAAAAAACCCTCTGTGATGGATACACTAGGACAGGGATGGGCAAACTTTTTGGCCTGATGCTGCAGGGGAAGGGGGACAGCAGAGGAGGGGCTGGGGGCTAGCCTCCCCGGCCGGGAGCTCAAGAGCTGGGCAGGAGGGTCCTGTGGGCTGAATATGGCCCACGGGCTGCAGTTTGCCCACCTCTGCACTAGGACCTTGCCCACTCAACCCCCACTCCTCGGAAAGAGTCTGAGGGAGAAATTCAGCTCTGTGCAAAGGACCAGCACAAATCCTATGCAGCTTAAGTCTTCAAAATAGGGCTTAAGTGGTGCTTAGGACTTGTGCTGGCCCTTGCCCAGGACTGAATTTACTTGAGTGAACAGGCCTTGTAATGTGCCTGAAGATCAAGCCCAGGCTCTGTTAGTGTGAGAAGAAGCAGCTAATTCTAGAGTCCAGTCTCTTCCACTGACAAACGACACCTATACAAATAACACTGCCAATAAAATCTGGGGACAGTCAAGTAGAAATCCAGCTGATCTCAACTGAGGAATGACACCGTCTGTAAATTACACAAGACTCAAACTGTAAAGGGCTTTACAGGTCAAAAATCAACATCTTGAATTGGACCTGCCAGCGAATTAGAAGCCAATGTAAACTCTGCTTCATGGTATAATGTGATTCCTGTATGAAATATTACTGAGTAAATAGTGGGCAACAGCATTCTGCACCAGCTTGTTTCCTAGTTGTCTTCTCTGCTACCACCCTGTCCAGATGAAGTGCTCTGCAATAATCCAATCTGGAGGGGACCAAAGCCTGTATAAAGGTTGCAAGACTGCATGCAAAGGGAACAATCAATCTCTTTGCTAAGTGAAGATGAAAAAAGCAACTCTTGGCTATTGCTACTATACAGACATCCAGAAATAAACGTACAACCAACATTGCGAACCTGAGTTATCAAAAAAGACAAACCTCAAATAGGCAGATAATCACTGGTGCCATTTCTTCTGGTGCTCTCTCTCTCAACCACCAGAATGACATCAATCTCATTCAGACTGAACCCTCCACCAGCTAGCTGTCTCCATGTCCCGATTTCAGCTAGACACTGGGAAAACTGAGTGAATGAGTTGTCAGTCTGACAACATACATGTGGAGCGGAGTGTCAACAGCATACTGACTCTCCCAAACTTCTCACTGTCTTCCCGAGCTGTTTCACATTCACCGAACGGAGGGGAGTGTGAAGCTCACAAGATGGATGAACAGTGGTCCTGGCTCCCCAAGAGAGAGAAAAGAATGAAGACACTCATGTACAACTCCTACCTATCTCTGCCCTGGTTTGCAAGTGGGTCAACGAAAGCTCAAGATCAAGGTTATCGAAGGCTGCTGTTAGATCTAAAAAGAATCAGCACAGACACCTGATCTATGTCCATCACTGAAGGTAGACGGTCAACTAATGAAACCAGCCCAAGGGCAAAGCCCAGGGTGTAAAGGATCAGGGAATACACTCAACTCTAAAAGGTGCCAGAGCTGCCCTGCTGCAACCTTCTGAATAATCTTTCCAGCGCAAAGCAACTCAGCAATAACTGGCAAGAAGCATGTGATTTATGAACTAGGTACTAAAGGACCTGGGGGTGTAGGCTTTAGTAGGACAGTAGAACCAAAAGTGCTATGGTTCTTCCTTGCTGTAGTTTGGCTGAACAAGTCTATTTGCAAAAAAAGTGTTATGGTTCTTCCCCACGTTAGTTTAGCTGTCTGGGAGTGGTTGCAAGAGAAAAAACATTCCCCTCCCCCCCCTTATTTTAAATGAGGAATGAGAAAGAGACATGGCCTCTGAGGAGGTGGATACTAAAAATATAGTCCAGATATTGATTCTGAATGAAAACAGTTTGCCAGTGATGTAATAATGCTCATCTTTTTTCCATGCTGTGTTGTAGTCGTGCTGGTCCCAAGACATCAGCAAGACAAGGTGAGTGAGGTAATATCTTTTACTGGACACAACTTCTCATGGTGAAAGAGACCAGCTTTCAACTTACACTGAAGAGCGCTGTGTAAGCTTGAAAGCTTGTCCCTCTCACCAACACAAGTCGGTTCAATAAAAGATATGACCTCACCCACCTTGTCTCTCTAATATTTTTTCCACTCTTTCTGATCCCTGAAAGAGAAATTCCTCCAACAGATGCACATTAACGATTTATGCACGAGTTTCAGACATCTCAGGCATTAATCATAAGCCTAAGAAGGCAGGAAAAAGGTCTCCTTAAAACGAAGACTTTTTAAACCTCAAACTGGCATAAAGGAAAAGTAAATCAAATTATGCAATTCTCATGAAGGAAAGAGAGACTATAAATATTTGAGTAATAAACTTATGGGGGAAAACCACTAGAGAAGAGAGAAAGAGCATAGCTCTGTTACAACATGGCACCAGCTGCCGAGGGGATGCGACAGGAAAGTAGCACTCAGAACCAGTTACGAGTAATGCTTTCTTTGCAAATGGAGCCCTTTTTAGCAGAGAAGATGTGTGCTATATGCAAAGTTGGGTAAAATGCCAGTGACCTATATTTTTGTTTCTCCAACTCTTTCAATTTGGAGCTGGTTGCTCCCAGGTCACCCACCTATGGGAATAAGTAGTACTTTTGCTGCAGGAGTTTATGCTTCCTGTCACAATTTGATATAAAACTGTTGCTTCTTGCTTTTAGCAGGAACTGTAGCTCTTTTTAGACAGAAATGTTACCAATGCGTTAAGTGACTGAGATGTTACAAAGCTTGACAGCACAGGGTAGAAGTGTTAGACACAAATTATAACTTTGTAAAATGGGGTGAATGTTTGCTAGTCTTAGGTCAATTCTCAAACTATGGCTCAGAGAATCAGTGGTCCGTGGACTCCTTCCTTATTGGTCTGCACATATCAAGAAGCAAGAAGTAGAGGATTAGGATGTTGGGAGAATAGGTGGGTCCAGGAGAGGCTTTCTTTTTAAATTATCAGATCCACAGAATTGAAAAGATAGAGAATGATTTTCATAGGTAAAAGCTGCTCCATACAGTTGCCAGCTCACATTTCCATGTTGCTAACCACACAGTGTTTTCCTTTATGCAAACAGAAAAGCAGGAATTGCGTAACATCAATACCAAAACAAGGTTCTAAGGAGCTGCATTTATTCAGAAATACGTTGGTTTTAGACTAAACCTTTTTTTTTTTTTTTGAAACTAGCGTTACTATCCATACAAACAAAACTGCATTAAAAGACAGTTATTAAGGTTACTGCGGGAAGAAACTCTAAAGTTAGAAATTTACAAAATTAAGGTTGCCCACTTGCAACCTGTGCTTGAGTTAAAACAACAGGAGTTTGCAACCTCATGTTAGTTTTGTGACCCCCAAAACAATGGGAGAGATTGACACAGCTTGAACCTGCAAAGTTTGTCCACCCCTAGTTGCAATTTTATTTTGTGATAATAGCTCAGGTGACTTAAAACTGTTATAGGTGTATTTAACCAACAACAGTTGGAAGAACTCTGGGGCAGGGATTTGAGATGCCGGTCATACTTCCATCTTGAACTTTGCGGAGATACTAATAAAGCACAGTAGGTATCTACTGACAACACACTATGTCCAGAGAGTGTAAATGCAGCCCCATTGCTTTAGTCACTGAAAATTGGCTGAACAAAGCACCAGAGAATGGTACTGTAGGCAGTTGTGTTTATAGAGGGGATAGACAATAGATCTTTTCCACCTCTAATTTCTGTTTCTCTGCTTGAGCCTGGGGAGATAATGCAAATGGTACAAATGGGTACTATGTGGTCTCTGTAGCTTAGTGTGTGACCGTCTATGCTTGGTTAATAAACACTTTCTCAGATCTCCTGAGAGTCTTTCCATGTTTGTCCAGGAACTAGGGAGAGGAGAAGGATCCAAAATTTGTTTTTGAATTTGTTTTTGACATCTCCAAGGATTAACTAGCTGAGCAGGGTACGCTAAGGAAGAGTTGTACTGAAAATGAGTTTGCACGACAGTCAAAACATGCATAAGCACTCCAACACAAACATAGGGTCTGTCTACACCACGGGATTATTCCGATTTTACAGAAACCGGTTTTTGGAAACAGACTGTATAAAGTTGAGTGCACGCGGCCACACTAAGCACATTAATTTGTCGGTGTGCGTCCATGTACCGAGGCTAGCGTCGATTTCCGGAGCATTGCACTGTGCGTAGCTATCCCATAGCTCCCGCAGTCTCCCCTGCCCATTGGAATTCTGGGTTGAGATCCCAATGCATGATGGGTCAAAAACAGTGCCACGGGTGATTCTGGGTAAATGTCGTCAGTCAATCCTCCCTCCGTGAAAGCAATGGCAGGCAATCATCTCGCGCCCTTTTCCCTGGATGGCCTGGGCAGACGTCATAGCACGGCAGCCATGGAGCCCGTTCAACCTTTTTTTACTGTCACCGTATGTCTACTGGATGCTGCTGACAGACACGGTACTGCAGTGCTACACAGCAGCATCCCCTTGCCTTTTGCAAGTTAGCAAAGACGGTTACCAGCCCTACTGTACCGTCTGCTGCTTTGCAAGGTGGCAATGACGGTTACCAGTCACACTGTACCGTCTGCTGCTGTCATGGGTGCTCCTGGCTGGCCTCGGTGAGGTCGGTCGGGGGTGCATGGACAAAAATAGGAATGACTCCCCAGGTCATTCTCTTCTTTAAGTTTTGTCTAATGGAGAGTCAGTCCTGCCTAGAATATCAGGCAAGCCTACTAAAGAACCAGAGAGGCAAACGGCCGCTCCGGGTCAGAGCCACAGACATCCAGCAGAAATGATGAGCTGCATGCCATTCTAGGGGGTGCCCCTGCAACAATGCTACCCATTGCTTCCCTCCTTCCCCACCCCTACTGGGCTACCGTGGCAGTTATCCCCCCATTTGTGTGATGAGGTAATAAAGAATGCATGAATAAGAAACAGCACTGACTTTATTGCCTCTGCAAGCAGATATCAAAGTGGGGAGGGGAGGGCAGCCTCCAGCTGCTATGATATTCCAGGCAGGAGCGAATCTCCATTAGACAAAGCTTAAAGAAGAGAATGACCTGGGAGTCATTCCCATTTTTGCCCAGGCACCCCTGGCCGACCTCACCGAGGCCAGCCAGGAGCACTCACAGGACGACGATGATGGATACCAGTCCTACTGTACTATCTGCCGTCCGCAAGGGAAGGGGATGCTGCTGTGCAGCGCTGCAGCACCACGTCTGCCAGCAGCATCCAGTAGACATATGGTGACATTGAAAAAAGGCGAGAAAGGATTTTTTCCCCTTTGCTTTCACGGAGGGAGGGGGGGGCACAATAACATATACCCTGAACCACCCATGACAATGTTTTTGACCCTTCAGGCTTTGGGAGCTCAGCCAAGAATTCAAATGGTTTTTGGAGAGTGCGGGAATTGGGGGATAGCTACAGTCGTCAGTCGTCCCTCCCTCCGTGAGCGTCCATTTGATTCTTTGGCTTTCTGGTACGCTTGTCTCAGCTCCTTAAGTTTCAGCACTGTGTTGAGTCCCTGTTGTGGCCTCTGTCTATCATAGCCTTGGAGATTTTTTTCAAATGTTTTGGCATTTCATCTATGGGAATGGAGTTCTGATAGAACAGATTCATCTCCCCATACAGAGATCAGATTCAGTATCTCCCGTACGGTCCATGCTGGAGCTCTTTTTTGATTCTGAGACTGCATGGTCACCTGTGCTGATCAGCGCTCCATGCTGGGCAAACAGGAAATTAAATTCAAAAGTTCGCAGGGCTTTTCCTGTCTACCTGGCCAGTGCATCTGAGTTCGGATTGCTGTCCAGAGCGGTCACAACGGTGCACTGTGGGATAGCTCCCGGAGGCCAATACTGTCGAATTGCGGCCACACTAACCCTAATTTGAAATAGCAATACCGATTTCAGCGCTACTCCCCTCATTGAGGAGGAGTACAGATATTGATATTAAGAGCCCTTTATATCGAAGTAAAGGGCTTCGTTGTGTGGACGGGTGCAGGGTTAATTTGGTTTAACGCTGCTAAATTCGAGATAAACTCGTAGTGTAGACCAGGCCATAGTCACACAAGAATAAGAAGATACAAATCTTCTCTAAAGGAAATACTATGAAAATGCCCACGTATGGTATACTGTCAGTGAAGAGAAACACATGTTCTGCCTGAAAGAGGAGAGAAGACCGCTTGTACAATAGACTCCGAGCAACAATCCATCCTGCAAAACATTTTCACTCACATATTATACAGCAAGGCCAAAAATCACTGGTGTCACCTTCCAGTGTAAAGTAGTGCTCTCATTTCCTGCCAGGTTTACTGAATGCATCCTTAGAGCTAAACAAATAAAAATGTCATCACCATTACAGTAAACCTCTGTGCTTCATATGAAAACAGTCGCTTAGATGTCCACACAAATGTTTACTAAACTGCACTCTCCTGCACAACATCCAGGTGCAAGTGTAAGCAGAGCCTGATAACCTTAGCTCAGCCTGTATCCGGTAGGCAGAGAACCGGGGCAGCAGGATTGTGGGTGGATAGCTCAGGATTCTGTTGTGGGGGATAGGAGAGGATGACTCTGTAGCTGGGAGGGCACAGGGAGACTGAGTTGGACCAAAGCTGCTGACGAAAGGCTGACTTTGCAGCTGGGTTCAATGCTACCAATGTGATAGGTGCCTTAGCTATATGAGAGAGATTGATGCAGAGTTGGGGAGAGTGGGTGTTTGGAGTTAAAAACCACATCAGACTGGAACTAGGGAAGGAGACATGCATGTGGATTCACAATTGCTGCTGATCAAGTTACCCCAAATGCAGTATATGGATGGACCAATGTGCACCTGAAGATCTTTTGGTGTGCAAGAGAAGAGTCAAGCTAGGAGGCTTGTAGTGACAAGAAGCTCCCCCTCCCCCTTTCATCTTAACCATGCCTGCATTTGCCACTCGGCTCTCACATAGATAACTGAGTGGCACAGCAGATGGCATATGCCAGTGAGGCGGCATTCCCTAGGAACATCTGCCATCACTCTGACCGCTGGAAGCTACAACTAGTCCAGAGAGTAGAGAATAAGCTGCAGAGTGCCTTCAAACTGCCACACAATATCAGTCTTTAATGGACAGAATGAGTTGAGAGAGGCTTTGGTTTATTACCAATGTCAGATGGATTTACTTAGGCTGTTTGAGCCATTCAAAAGGTTATTAGCACCGAACACATGAAAATAATCTCTCATTCTAAAATTCTTTACCTTCAGACTGTTGTAGGCTAGATCTGTATCACGGTCTGAATCCATTTCATTCTTCGTTTCAATTACCTGGATGGATTAAAAGACAAACAGATATTTGACAGATGGCTAGAGAAGCTGGTAAATAGGCCGGTTTTCCATAGGCAACAGGCAATCTGACTTTGACTGCAGTTCTGGGTCACCTCCAGTATTTGTTGTTGACTGGTGTTAAAGTGCCACCAAAGAAAGCAATACCCTAAATTGTGTATGGTAAACAGACATTAGGTGAAGCACAAAGGCCAAGGAGGAATATAACAGGGAAAAAGAAAAGAAGTGTAACCCTCCTTCCTTTCCCCCAGGCCAAGACTGTATTCAGACTAAGACCTTGTCTACACTAGAACTTACGTTGCTCAGGGGCATGAACAATCCACACCTCTGAGTGACGTAAGTTATACTGACCTAAGCACCGGTGTAGACAGCGCTACGTCAGCGAGAGAGCCTCTTTTGGAAGGCGAAGTAGTTAAGCCAATGGGCGAGCTCTTCACCAGAAGCACGACAGCAGCACAGCTGCATTGGTGCAGCACTTCTAGTGTAGATGCAGCCTCTGTGCCTGAGGGCTGGGATCTAATTTATGTCTGAAGATTCGTCACTTTTTTGGGTGCTATATAAATAATATCAAAATATGTTTTAAAAAAAGGAAATGATGGAATTTAGATTGGATACTGGCATTTTCCCCAACTTCTTTTGGCATTTTCCCAGAAAACGTACTACTAGCAAATGAGATCATACTTAAATCCATTGCATTATGCAAGTCTTGCCATAGGTAAAGTACAGTTTTCTTGTAGCTCGGAGACTCATGAAACCAAAATCACATCTTACAGCAAAAATTATGGTTTCGACTCATTTCCCCACATGGCTCTGCCAGATGGCCCAATGCATCAGGGTCAAGAACATAACAAGTGGCTTGAAGCACACAAACGTAATGTTTAAACTTACATTACATTAGAAAATACCATGTACATGGGGCCTAATATTATTTCCTTAAATTCATCTCAAGGGTCAATTGAAGGTGGCAGAACAGAATAGTTCTCAACTCCGTTGTGCTCAGACTATCAACTTCCACTCTCCTGCCTTTCCACTGAGGGAAGAGGTAGCACTGAAATGCAATTCCTTACAGGCACACTCATCCACTGTTCTATGATTAACAAATAACTAGGGGTGTGTCTACATTGCAGAGTCACTCATACAGAGGAGTAGGCCCAATAACCCTTAACTCTGTGAAATGCACAAGGAGTACTGGCCCTGGAGGTCCAAGTGCAACAAGCAGATGTTGAGTGAAGCTGCTACCAACCACAATACACTCGGACACTATAACTTTCTTTCAAAGCTAGCAGATCCTAATAAAGATGGAGGAGCTAAAGTTTATCAGGCGGTTTGGCTTCTTTAGGTTCTTTGAGGGATCTCAACTGCAGAAAATGTCAACTGCTGAAAGGACAGGATTTAAAACTGCTGTGAGGTTCCCTATAACCACTACCTAGCTAACTCTTACTTAGTCCTGACCCAAGTGCAAGCAGGTCAGTAGTGCCAGACATTCTTGATTTTTTCTTTTCTCCTCCCTCCCTATTTCTGTTCCCATGCAAGGTCAAACTGCTCTTTCATCAACAGAAGCAACTACCACCAAAAACTGTGATCAATTCCCAGAAATGAAACCATCAATTAATTCCTTGCACCAAAACTCATCATTGAATCACTAAATGTTTTTGTGCACTGACCCTGTTTGATGGAGAAATCCCCATATCCAGTTGAGATCATTAAGATTTGCAATTCTTGGACATTTTATTCTATGAATGGCTTCATCTGGGTCAAAACATGGGCTGAGAGGAAGATACAAGAGAAGCCCATTTTCTTATGCCTATCACCCTATGCATACATTATAGCTATCTGAGAAGCGACACAAGGTTCTGGAGACTGGGACATAAGAGGTAACAACACTGATATGCAGAAATGTCATATTCTTCTGGTTGTCTTCCAGAGAGGATGAGGGAATATATTTCAAAACCAAACATTTCCATCAAGGAGCAGGTACAGTGGGGGTTGAGTTTGCTACCTCTATAGTGCTACCATGGAATTAAAATTTAAATGCAAAAAGAAGCACCGAAGAACTGGCTGCACTGACAGAAATGCTATTTTTGACTTTCCCTCTTCTTCTGTTGGGCAGTGAGGAACAGTGACAGCTTGACTCAAAATCACATCAAGTCCAAAGTGAAAACTGATCCGGAATTAGTCATGCCCCAGAGCAGGACTGGGCCTGCTGAGGGGTGAACCTTGACAAGGACCCTAATCTTGGAAATATAGTTAGAAATGGACAAAACTATGAATGCTTCAGAACCTTGACCAGTTGGAATGAATCCAACTAAAAATGTATGGGGAGGTTTTAGGGGGGTAAAACATTCAGGGTTTGGCTCATTTGTAGTTAACTCCTTAAGAGAGACAGCTTCAGAAAGATTTAAAATATGAGGGGAGCAAATTATGGCATATTGGCAGGAACCTTGTTTTTTAAATCTCTATCAAGGAATGGAGATTATTTGTTAAAAGCTGTTGTACATCTCTTATGTTGCTTTCCTGCAGTCACCAGATGGAATAATTTTATTGACATTCAATGGGAGTATCTGGCTACAGTGAATTAGAGATGATTGATATCACTTTAGTAGACTTTGCCACTGCTTTTATAAATGGACACATGGATCTCCTGCTTAAGAGAAATAACTGGAATAGATACCTGAAAAAAATGCATTAAAACAGATAAAAAAAACCTTTTTTTGTGAAACCAAGAACTATAATAACTAGACATCTCATATTCAGCTGCTGTTGCCGAACACTATGTACTGTACTATGCAGCTGTATACTGTATTGTTATATAGCTCTTCTCATAGAAAGAACCACTATAATTCAAACAAAAATACCACCTATCATAATGGGCTCTGAAATATCTAATTCACAGAGGTTACCGCTCCCGAAGAAAGGGAAAATACACAGGCTGCCATGAAAAGTTGACCTATATTAGCAGTTATCACAGCTATTCTCTATCAGAAGGACAAATTGCTGTCTCAGATACCACTGTGGGGGTTAGTACTTGTGGGTAAACATTGACCTTCTAGATGACTGTACTAATAAGGCCCAAAATATAGGAAGGGTTTTTTTTTGTAAAGCAACTCAGACATTCTGCACAGTGATGTTGGAGGAATAAACTCTGCTAGTCACTATACCTCTATTGCTGTTTTGCAGTTTATTATCTGAGGACTGGCCTACACTTAAAAATTAGATTAACCTAGCTAAGCTGCTCAGGGGTGTAAAAATGTCTAGCCCCAAGCTCTGTAGTTAGGTTGATCTAACCCCTGGTGTAGATGCGGTTAGCTTGACAGAAGAATTCTTCTAGCTGCCACGCCTCCTGGAGAGATGGATTAACTACATCAATGGAAAATCCTCTTCTGCCACTGTAGGAAGCATCTATACTGTATCACTGCAGTCACAGAGCTGCTGCTGTGTCACTATAGCGGCTGCAGTGCAGACATGCCCTTAGAGCTGGCAAGGGCTGTAATACTGTATAACTATTACTGGACTCAGTCTTGAAAATATGGAGCTATAAAATACCCAGTTTGGGGCACAGACCTACCTTGTGTCTGTAGAATGCCTACCACACTTGAGAGTACTATGATCAACATTTCCCCATTTTCATTCCTGAAGTTGAACTCCTAAATCCACAGACAGGCACATAAATAAATAGTCTGATTTTCAAAGGTGCTGAGTATTGAAACCAATAAGAATGAAGGGCACTTAGCACTTTGAAAATCAAGTCACTTACTTATGCAACTTCATATACATTTAGATGCATGGCTTCAGGTATCCACATCTGAAAACACTGACCCATGTTAGTAACAAGAACAGAGTGTTATGGTCTCATGTTTTTAAGACTCATACACGTATGAATAGACAGTGCCTTGATTCATCTTCTATTATTCAGGACGCCTTTTCACTTGCTGGTCTCAGATATTAAGACTGAGTTCACAGCTAAAATTTCCCATAGGGATAGTAAACAGGATCAATGGTATATTGGATTCATTACACTACAGGCCAACAGCCATTGCAGGGTCAATTGTCTCTGGGGTGGGATAAATCATGATTTTACATTTCATTGATTTCAAAGCCATTGCTCATGTGGAGGGAGGGTGGCAAGAAACTAAAATGACATTGTTACTCATGGATGAACAGAGTGATGTATATATTTAGAGAGAATGAATTACTTTGCTGGTTAGACTTTATATTCACAGGCATCCATCTGTTCTAGGAGATCAAATGACTCAGGCAGGCTAAGCTACCAGAGGTGTGTGAGGCTCTTCTCTCTGCATATTTGTCCCTTTGAACCTCTAAATCAGCCTCTAATTAGGTTAAACTTTGAGGAAAGAACTTTCCTCCTTTTTGCTCAGGCATCAAGGCAGGATATGAGCTCTTTTGTAGTTAGAGTGCGGAGATTACATTTAAGGAAGCTCATGACTACGCAGTAAAACTTCTGTTTATCTATTCAGACACATTCCAATTCCTCCAAGATTGATCATATCTTTGAACCTCTTAGCTCTTACATAGTAACTCGGGGAAATGCAAATCCGAGATGGATGATGAGCTGCGGATGTGTGAGTAGTCTAAACATCATGTTCTAAAGAGGAAGGATAGTCCATTGGTTCAGGTGTTAGCCTGGGACTTGGGGGAGCCAGGTTCATTTCCCTGTTACACCAAAGACTTCCTGTTTGACCTTGAGCAAGTCCTTTAGTCTCTCCACGCCTCAGCACTTCATCTGTAAAATGGGGATACTACTTCACTTCTTCACTGAGGTGTTGTGTGGATGAATACATTAAAGATTGTGAGGCTCTCAGATACTATGATAATATGGCCATATAAGTACCTCTGACGTCTACAAGAGAGACAGGTGTTCTAAATTCTTTGAATCTTTAGAACCACTGGTTTCAATGCTGACAAAGTTAATTCATCTCTTTACCTGCTGAGACAGATAAACAGAATACCATGCTTCACTGTGTGAGGTTGTATCTGTTGAATGATATCTTAAACTGGGCATGGCCAATAAAAGTATTTTCATAAGAATAGGGATTGCCTATGTGCTGTTAGCTAAAAATTTCACCTTGTTCACTACTGTAAACAGTATTCTGCAAGCATAAACTACAGAGATGCTGCCTTCCATTCTGGTAGTGGCTGCCTGGCCTCCATCCTCTACCTCAGAAGAGGCTGCATTTCAGTGCTTCTGTATGCATCTACAATCTGTATATCCCTTTCAGGTCCTTTATGATGAAAGCTGCTATATAACATCCAATACCGTGATTGGGAATTATACATGTTAGGGTTTGGTCATCCAGTACAGCTTCCTGTAAGAGGATTATTTGTATATATCTTCCCATCTATGCAGCCACTCTCAACTCAAATGCTTCTAATGAGTTTGTCATAAACCATCTCATCAGGCAAAACCGTTCTGCTGGCTGATTGTCCTTAACTGCCAGAAAGGTTTTCTCCTCATTTCCAAGATCAATTTGACCTTTCTTAACTGAAGGCCATTGCACCCAAATCTTAAATCACACACTGCATGCCCTAAGGCACTCAAGGAAAGCCAATTAGGATATGAAATTTAATATTAAAATCAATAAAAGGGCATCTTTTACCTGGGATTTCTTTTTCTCCAGCTGGGTTTGCAGTTTCTTTCTCTCCTGTTCAAGCTCCCTCACTCGCTTTTGTAGCTTCAGGAAGAGAGTCATATCCATGGCTGCTTTATCCAAACCAACATCCTACATGGGGGAAGAGAGAGAGAGTGAGAGTAATTTTATCAGCCCAAAAACATTAGTGAATAGAGTTGGGGGAATAACAGATTTTTTGGTTCACTGGCAACTTCAAAAAATGTTTGAAGAATTGTTTTGAGTCTGACCAAAACTAAAACTTTCAAAAGAAGAAGCTAAAACAAAAATTTAGTTTGGGGCCAAACAAAAATCTTAAATGAAAACGTTTTGTTTCAATTCTGAGCTTTTAAAAATATTTATTTTTAAACAAGAAAACGTCTAAATGAAAATTCATTTCAAACCGAAAAAATAACAGTTTAATTTTTTTCCCCCAAAGACTTGGATACCCACTACCCCCAAAACAATTTGGCAGAACTAACACGTATTTGCAAAACACTTTGTTGTCACTGAATCTGTATTTTTCTCTGAAAAAAAGTTTTGGTTAAAAAATTTCTCCCAGCTGAAGTGGTGAATGCTCCACTCAGTAACAGTATGTGGGCTACGCACAGATCTGTACGTTCACGTCACCTTCCAATACTTAACACAAGAGTTTAAAGACGTTTCCACATTTTGAAAGACCAATATTAATATTAAGGGCACACGTTATATTAAGTTTCCAATCATAAATAGGTTATAAAGGGTTAATGAATGGTTAATGGGCATTTTAATAAATTAATCAATTGTTATATAGTTCATGGAGTCAATGTGTTGCTTATAGCCATGGCTTATATCCATCTATAAAAAACTCTTTACTGATTGGCTTAAAATCATCTATGAGACATACTAATGTATGTAACAGCTTAAAACACACATTAATCTTTTATTAACACATCATACGTTACTTGTAGATGGAGCTTTAATACTGAGGTGTGACCAACACTGAGGTTTTGCTATTGTCTAGAGGCCCCAATCCATTGTACTTACATAGTGGAGGCTTTCATCAGTGGTTCGCAGAAGGCTTGATAGATATTAAAAAGCCTCATGGCAGCCAGGTGAGGTAGGTAAGGGATTATACCAGGAGTCGGCAACCTCTGGCACGCCACTTGCCAGGGTAAGCATCCTGGTGGGCCGGGCCAGTTTATTTACTTGCCGTGTTGGCAGGTTCGGCTGACCGCAGCTCCCACCGGCCGCGGTTCGCCGTCCCAGGCCAATGGGGGTGACGGGAAGCAGCGGTCAGCACATCCCTCACCCGTGCCACTTCCCGCCACCCCCACTGGCCTGTGACGGCGATCCCCGGCCAGTGGGAGCTGCAGTCCACCGAACCTGCCAGTACAGCAGGTAAACAAACTGGCCCGGCCCGCCAGCGTGCTTACCCTGGCGAGCCACGTGCCAGAGGTTGCCAACCCCTGGATTATACAGATGGGGAAGCTGCAGCATGGAGTGATGACATGACTTGCTCAAAGTCACAGACTAGAAAATGGAACCCAAAGCATCCTAGGCCTTTATTCTAGCAAAGACTGTATTTTATACTCCAACTTAAATATGAAGTGTACTGTTTATATAAACTGATCTATGCCACTGTTAGCAGGGAGTAAGCAAAATATACTTCCCGTTCTTCCAATAATTCTTCACTTCCTCGATCAAGTCAGATATTTAACTAGGACATTTCCTTCTACATTGAGATATTTGAAATAGTTCTTACAGAGAGGATGTGTTGGCTGGCAAGGATTTGTAAAAAAAAGCAAAGAAAGAAAACTGTTCTTTAGGAGGTTTATAATGTAATTTGGTATCCTTTGGAACGAAAGATGCTATAGAAATATAACCTTACAATCAGTATTGATAGTCAGTCATAATAATGTTTAATGTTTTGTATGTGTTTCCATATTTACCAGGATGCACCCTACATATCAATACATTAGGTTTAAACAGTGTTTAAGGGCCTGATCCTGCACTGAGTTCTTAGTAGTGCTCTATGCAGGATCAGGGCCTTCAGATTTCCCTCTCATACAATTAACAAGAATCATTCATAGCATGAAAAAAGGATCAATTCTCACTAGTCACATACTCAAAGCTGTACTCTTCTCTACGGGCTCCATTTAGAGCGAGCGACATATCAATTATTCCCTCTTGACTAGCCAGAATCATACAGAGCCCCTTAGCCTGTCTGACTTATAGTACCTCCACTTGTTGTATTGCATCCTCTGTGTCTCCTATCTCAGATGTTGAGACTGATGGACAATTGGAATCAGACTCTAGACTGCTCTGGTTAGATGGGTTCCTTCTGTGTCCTGGGGTCTGCTGTCCAGAAAAAAAGAGATAATAGAGAGATTTAGTAGAAAAGACACTGTACTAAGGATTATGTAAACTAAGTTTTTGGGACAGGGACCTTATCTATTAGGTGTTTTATAAATAATCATGTACACTTATGGCACTTTCTGCTTAAAATAACGGGTCCATATTATTCATCGAGTCAAAGAACCATGTTCAGGACTTTACAAAACAGAGGGAGAGACAGCTCCTTATCCAAAGCTCTTACAGTTTAAGTAGCTGGACAAGACAATGCAGACACATAATATATCTGCTGGTCAAAAGGAGGATTCCTCATAAAGCGGTTTAGTTTCAAAAAATATTTTTTGATATTAAGAGACTGTCATAAGAGGGTCTACCATTTGCTTGCTTTTGGGCTTCGTTTCTGGTTCTTGTGCACTGGTGCACATTACGACAGGGGGACATTTAATCAAAATGTAGTTTAAAACAACAAAACACAAACACACCCAACTCCATTCACGTATATATAAAGAAACAAACACAACCACAACCAACAACTTAAAAAGTGTCTATGCACCAGACACCAATTTTCTCATGTATTCTTGGAAGCTACTTTAACACATCCAAGCCTGGCTACCTGCGATTTGTGAAGTTTGAACACACCCATCTGGATTTGGAGCCTAATATATATCACAACAGCCTTATGGTTTTCTTTTAAATGTTCAGCCTTTGAACTGGATGACAGCATCCCTTAATAACCAATTATCAACGAGGCTACTGCTAAAATTCTAAGAAGGCTGAATCTAAAACTTAGACTTTTAATATTTATGACACCACAATGATTTTCTTAGAATTGAATAACAGAGTATATCTGTGATACTGAAACAGAGAAAAGATAAGATTTTTGCCTCACTGTTCATAAGGAATCTGTCAATGCGTGACCAAGCGGCTACAGAAAACCATGCATTTCCAGAAGAAGGTGCTCTTGGTCTAATGTCAATGCATAACTTCCCCCTCAGAAATATCAACACAAATGAGTTCTATAATAGCATTGTTGTCATCAAATGAACTCAGTTGCATTATCCAGTTACCAATAATACACACAGGACATCAGATGGTAGTGGTAATGTGAAAAGCCTCTTCCATTACCTTTATAATAGTCATCTCATCCCTCAAATTGTCATATCTCTGCTCCAGCCTTGAATACTCCTTTACCAGGTTCTGATAACGAGATCGCTCCTCTTCCAGCTCCTTCTTCGTCAGGAGATTTTCCTTGACAGTGTTTTGGGCAAATTCATCTTTAAAAGATACATATTGAACTGTGATGTTCAGTTCTGAATTGATTTCTTATAGGCAACTGCAATATGTTTTATAGTTCAACAAAATGCTCTCTGCTAAGAGGCTTTTTTGTAATCTTGCACTCTTATTTAGTGAATACACTAACAAATCTCTGGCCAGCTAGGAATGTCATGGTTGTCACCACACTGCACAGAAAAGCTATTTGGAACTTCATGGATCCAGGTAGAATACTCTACTCCTGCTCCAAAACCAGAGGTCTCTACCAGTTGAGTAAAGGATAATCTCCTTTAGCTATTAGAAATACGTCTCTGATGCACAAACGAGCAGTCTGAGTCTATCCAATAGAGGGCAGCGGTGCATACATATTAGCCATATTACTCTATGGAAATACCTTATTTACCTATGTTGGATGTCAAGTGGGAAATCTATGCAATCATACTATTGCACACTGTTGGTGACTGCAAAGAGGTAACCAAACTAGGGGTGATGAGGGAAGAGAGAAAGAATCCCTAATACAGAGTTCTGGTAGTGCAGGATTACTCTGTACAATGCAGTCTTTGCTATGTGTACTTCCCATAAACATTAATCCTTTCCTACTGCACAGAATACCATGGGCATTTTAAAATAGTTTATTTTTTGCATGTGAATTTATTAATTTACAAGAACTCTTTTCTGAAACAAAATTTGTTTCCCCCTGTTATTTGAAGAAGAAAAAAAAATTAAAACTGGCAAGTCAAATTACCGTTTATTTTTTATTTAGCCAAACATTAAATTAACATTTAAATAAAAAAAACAACAACTAAACTAACTTTTCTCAAGCTTTTACATAGTGGAAACATTCACTCACAGATAGGGAACATTCATGGCAAGTTTTTGCAAAGGATTATGAACCTGCTCCTGAAATCAGTGGCAGAAATCCCATTGATTTGAATGGTGTAGGATAGAGCCTCGTAACAACAATGCTACATTGGAAAGGAGATGGACTGGGTGACCTAACAGAACCTTCCATTTCTACAATAATCCTCAGAAAATAAGGGTGGGATTTGTAAAAGTGCTCAGAGTCAGCCTCGCTCTTTTCTCGTTCAAGGGGCGTGTTCTCATTTACTGCAATGGGAGCTGAGCCTCTCAGCAATTCTTTTTTTAAATTTTTTGAAATTTCATCCGAATGTCAAAATTTGAAATATTCCAACCAGCTCTAATGTTTCTAATATTAATGCTATCTCAACACTAGGTAGAGCTGTGCTTAAAGATACCACTACAAAGAGGGTAAATGGTCAGCGTGCTGGGTTCAAATCTCAGTCTGCTCTAAAGAGAGGTCAACATTTTCAAATATAGATGTGTCTAACGTTAAATATTGACCAAGTAGTTCAGGTACCTAAATAAGTGGATTGATTTTCAAGAGTGCTGAGCAGTCAGCAATTCCTGTCTACTTCAACAGAAGATTCTGGGGGCTCAGCACTTGAAAAAAATCAAGCGTCTTGTTTAGGTGCCTACATATGAACCTCAGAGCTTAATTTTTCAAAATCTAAGTCCTGGGACAGCTGGCAGTCAGTCAGGACTGTGTGCCTCTACAGGGGTCCCTTGGGAAGCTTCCACAGAGCCCGGCATGCATTATGCCTAATGCTAGCTAGTGCCTGCCGAAAGGCACTCAGAAATTCACCTCTAATTGAAGCCAATATATTTTGCTATGTTAAGCTGAATAGAGTCTGATAATAAGCGCAATACGTGCAAGAGTGGAATGTATTCCTTTCCCGCCCTGGGACTTTCCGGGTTGTTTCCCTCTGTAGTTCTCTCACAATCTAAATCTCTGCTTTAAAATTTCACTTCATTCTGTCACATTCAAGACGCCATTCATCATTGTTCAAATATTACTGTTTGAACATCTCTGCATCTAGGCTTCCATCTGTCAGCATTAAAGGGTCCCCCCTCCAATCACAGTCATCCTGATGAAATTCTAAGATGTAACTGAATGGAAAACCCCGTTAGGTACTATATTCCTTATTGAATGCCTCCCTGATTAAATCAGGTTCATGTCTTGTCATCCCCTGGCACAGTACAGAGAGAATAGAACTGTTGAATAACAACAAACGTCGTCAAAGAAATAAAGGCTGCTGGAAGATTAGCACATTTCAGTTTATGAGCCATTGCTGGGGCATAGGAGAGAAATGAATTTTATGAAAAACAGCTTAATCCTCGGTTTATTGCAAGTGTTATGAAGCTATAAACCATTCTTCTTACCTTCAGACTGACACAGGATTCTGTTGTTAAGCTCCTCTTTTTCCTGTTTCAAAAGAGCATTCTCCTCTTCTAGATCTGACACGCGCTAAAGAAGAAACAAGGCAAAGTAATTCCTCTTGTAGTGTAGGGCAGCTCCAGGTCAGGCTCTCTTCAGGGGAATAAGTTTCACACACACACAGTTTTTTTGTTTGTTTGGTAAGTTTCTTGTTTGTTTGTTTGTTTAAACCAAATAGGGTTTTTTTTCTCCTGGCCATTTTGGAGCTATTCTCACTGCATCAGGAGCATGAATGGTAAAAAAAAGATTAACTGCAACTGAAGGGTGTTTATTTTCAAAGTAAATTGTCCCATAGACACTAGTGTTTACTGCAAAACCTCAATGCAAAAAAGGTCAAGTTGGCAAATTGTATCTATTTCTTTGAATAGGAACACAATACACACCAGTCACAGGGCTCCAACAGTTGATTATGTCATCCAAATACTGAGAAGCCCATGCTCAAAATTAAGTACTGAAGATCTATACCTCTCTTAAAAATTACAACATTGACTTTGTTACAATATTCTGCAATTGATCCTTCTACTACACTATCACAAAACAGGCATTTGCTAGGTATAGATTTCTATGGCAGTGCAAATACCATTTGGAGGGGTTACAATTACAGGACTTGGAATGTGAAAGAAAACACCACCATGACATGTGTTAGAGACAAAGTATCAATGCTGCAGCTGTGAAAGGGTTCAGAAAGGTGAAAAGGAACAGAGAAAAGGAACGAACAGAGGAGAAAAAGTACACCATTGTTCTGAATATTCTAAACAGAATAATAAAAAAAAGTGCTGTACAATGTAAATGAAACCAGAATGCTACACAGGACTGGATACCCAACTGTCCAAGCGGATGTGTTACCAGCTATAACAGCATTTCAGCACACTGCCAATTAACAGGGGATTTAGAGGTAAAATAAAGAGAAAGAAAATGTTCTCAGACAAAAAAAAGACTATGCAGATTTAAATTTCCCAGGTGATGTGTCTGTCTAAGTCGTTATACTGTGCTTATCACCATGGTATGAAAGTGCCTGACAAACAAAATACTACATATTTCAAACTTTTTTAACTCTGAAATTTTATGTTTATACCCACTCACTGAATTTTATACTCAGATTCTATGCACTCTGGGATAAGAACTGTTTTACTCTGTTTTTACAGGACCTAGCAAATTGGTTCCAATCCTGATCAGGGCCTCTAGATGTTACCGTGGAACAAAGAGGTAATAAATCATAATAATTCCTCCTCCTCCTCCAGCAGTAACTGACAGATAGTTGATGACTGCACTGACTGAGCACTAACAATTCCTATTAAACACAGAAGTGATAAAAAATGCTATTTAAAACATGAGGCAAAGTAAAACTAAATATCATGTAGGACACCTCAACTCCTGGAGTGAAACTAGTAGCATTACTCTACCTACTAAATCCATTTATCCTTGGTACTGTTAATTTATTCAATAGTATTATTTTAGACAAGTCAAAACATGAAAACATTATATTAAAGAAGTGTGACGTATTGCTCTGTTTAAGTTGAGCACTTCTACTGTTGCCAGGAAGGAGAGAACAAAACAACACAGTATTCCAATATACTGTTATTCGCTAGGTCTATGCAGTTGCAGTTCATAGCATGACCATCATAATTTAGAAAATAGCTGCACAGAACATATGGGGATCTTGAGCTGCCTGAAGAAAACCAGCTCCATACTGCAGCATAATAAAGGTTTTTCCACTGTCCAAGCAAGAATAATGACACAATTCTGCTAAAACCCACGTATCTTTAGTATCAGAGGGGTAGCCGTGTTAGTCTGCATCTGTAAAAGCGGCAACAAGTTCTGTGGCACCTTACAGACTAACAAACGTATTAGAGCATGAGCTTTCGTGGGTGAATACCCACTTCATCGGATGCATGTCGACATGCATCCGATGAAGTGGGTATTCATCCACGAAAGCTCATACGTTTGTTAGTCTATAAGGTGCCACAGAACTCATATCTTTAGTGGCAGCCTAGTTGATTTGTTCATATTGAATTCCTCAGTTTTCTGGGAAGGCAGAATAAACTGAGGTATTTTATAAAACAATGGTTACCAAAATTGTTAGTGGAAGTAAAAGCAGAGAGAACATTCTAATGCAGTCAGAAATTCAACCTGCTTTGAACTATGGTGTTCAAGCACAGTAACTTACAAATCTTTTATAATGATCTATTCACAAGCTATCACTATCCACATCCAGCTCTCTGCTATGTCTGCATGCATAACAAGTTTACATCATAGAATTGTAGGACTGGAAGGGATCTCGAGATGTCATCTAGTCCAGTTCCCTGCACTCATGGCAGGACTAAGTATTATCTAGACCATCCCTGACAGGTGTTTGTCTAACCTGTGCTTAAAAATCTCCAGAAATGATGGAAATTACACAACCTCCCTCAGCAATTTAGTCCAGTGCTTAACTGCCCTGACAATTAGGAAGTTTTTCCTCATGGTCCAACCTAAACCTCCCCTGTTGCAATTTAAGCCCATTGCTTCTTGTCCTATCCTCAGAGGTTAAAGAAAACAATTTTTCTCCTTCCTTCTTGTAACAATCTTTCATGTACTTGAAAACTGTTACCATGTCCCCTCTCAGTCTTCTCTTCTCCAGACTGAACAAACCCAATTTTTTCAATCTTTCCTCAGAGGTCAAATTTTCTAGATCTTCAATCATTTTTGTTGCTCCTCTCTGGACTTTCTCCAATTTGTTCACATTTTTCCTGAAATGTGGCACCCAGCACTGGACACAATACTCCAGTTGAGGCCTAATCAGTGTGGAGTAGAGCGGAAGAATTACTTCTCGTGTCTTGCTTACAGCACTCCTGCTAATACATCGCAGAATTTTAATCTGATCCTCCAAAGCACTTGCAACCCCTCCCACCTTGGTATCATCTGTAAACTTTAAAAGTATACTCCCTATGCCATTATCTAAATCATTGATGAAGATATTGAACAGAACAGGACCCAGAACTGATCACTGAGGAACCCCACTTGATATGTCCTTCCAGTTTCACTGTGAACCACTGATAACTACTCTGAGAATGGTTTTCCAACCAGTTATGCATCAATTTACAAGTAGCTCCATCTAGGTTGTATTTCCCTAGTTTGTTTATGAGAAGGCCATGCGAGACATCAAAAGCCTTACTAAAGTCAAGATATACCAGATCTACTGCTTCCCCCCATCCACAAAGCTTGTTACCCTATCAAAGGAAGCTGTCAGATTGGTTTGACACAATTTGTTCTTGAGAAATCCATGCTGTTACCTATCTCATTATCTTCTAGATGTTTGCAAACCGATTTCTTAATTATGTGCTCTATTATCTTTCTGGGTACTGACATTAATGGATACTGCTGCAGACTAGAGAGAGAGACTGAGATAAAATAAAGAAAAGCCTTTTTTTCAATCATGCAGAATTACTAATGACTGTCTCAGCTGGATGAACATATGATTATGCTGTACCAGAATATGAACTTGAGTTTCATGTACTTAAAATAATTTATTTCAAATCTTTGGATGTATAAATGGGAATATCAGCTAGGAGAAGAGAGGTTATTTTACCTCTATTTAGCAACGGTGTGACCTCTGCTGGAATAGTGTGTCCAGTTCTGATGTTCACACTTCAAGAAAGATGTTGATAAACTGGAGAGGGGTCAGAGAAGAGCCATGAGAATGATTAAAGGATTGGATAATATACCTTATAAGTGCTAGATTGGAGGAGCTCAGGCTACTTAGCTTAACAAAGAGAAGATTAAGGGGTGATTTGATAAGTACCTTTATGGGGAACTGAAATTTGTTAAGAGGCCTATTCAGTCTAGCAGACAAAGGTGTAAAAAGATCCAACAACTGGAAGCTGAAACATGAATTAGTTCAGGGAAGATCTATGGTCTGTGTTATGCAGGAGGTCAGAGTAGATTATCACAAATGCTATTATTCTATGAATTTATGAAAAACTACGTATTTCTACTTTGAGAACTGGAGCATGTTTTAGTTTTAACTACACATTTTTACGGAACACTGGTATCCAGTGCCAACTACCTGACAAAAAACAAATGGAGAAAAAACTCTAATTTCTACTACAGAGCAGATTGTATTAAAGCTAACTGAGTGAAAAATATTTCCCAAAGGCTAAAGTACTATGTATGTGCCCTTTATGAAAGTAACCCACAAACACTGGGAATGGAAAAATAGAGATTTTGCAGCCTCGGGCCCAACTTCGATTGGAGAAAGAAAAGAATAGTATAGAATAGAAACAAAAAGAAATATCCTTAGCCAGAAGCTATCCTTTATCCTTGATAAACCCTAAATTAAAGCTTTTATATCAGACCTAATGGGTTTTGTTTATTGCTTTCTTGCTTCTATATGAAAGAGAAATGGGAACTTATCAACATTCACGTTTCAGAGAAATGTGGTGAGAACAGAAAGGTCCATTTAATGCAGGTGTAGATAAGTAGAGCATGTTATTCAGCAGCAATGCTGCAGAAATACCTTCTCCAGCTGAAAGTCTCTATCTTCAACACATTTCCTTTTGGGCCAGATTTCAAGAGAGCTCACATTTGTCTACATGAAGTGGCTGGATTTTCTGAAGCACTCAGCATTCAGCAGCTCCCATTGAGAATTGTCTATTTTACCTATTTGCATGGTGGGGACTGTTGAGTGCTGAGCAGTTTTGAAGATCTTGTCCTTATTTGGGAGCTGTTTTGAAATCTGGCCCCAGTTGTGGGTGCTGAGCACTTTTGAAAGACTGACCCTTTAGACTGACAAAAGATGTTAGGATTGTCCTAAAAAAAAAAAAAAATCCTCACAACTCACTGAATAACTCTGTTGAGTATCTCTTGAAATCCCTAAAGAACTGTTTCTAAGTATTCACACCAGAAAAGGAAAAGGAGATGCTCATCCTATAAATGAGAAGAATTATCCTAAAAGTAGGAAGATGGCAGAGAAAAGCAGAAAGAGTAAGACTTAAGAACAGATTTTGCAGTTAAATCGGAACTAAAATGGACTTGATCATGTCAGCAGCTGTCACAAGTCCAAGAAAGCAAAGGACACAATCAACTTGATCTAACTGGAAAAAAAAATGTTCTCAGGTGATTTTTGTGCTAAAATCTAAAGAGAATGCATTTCTGCCTTTATCACCATGTTTCCATAATATTGCTATGGGGAAAGCTTAGGGCTTGATGACCTAAGGAAATGGACTGAAATAGCAATTTGGAATATTCCAGAATGGATTCCTTTGTGGACACTCTATTCTGAAACGAAAGTCACAATAGCTTTTCTGCAATAACTATTCCCATTAATTTCCCTGTACCTACGAGCCGTTAGTCATATAGTTTTGATGATTTACTATGACAGCCACATTATCAAATCACTCAAATAGCAAAGCTTTACAATTAAACCCAGAGGATGCTTAGTACTAGCACGCTTTCTTCACGTCCAATCGCAACATGAAAACCAGCCTCAATGTCTATATAGAAATTTGACAGCCCCGAGCCCAACTCAGCTGACCTGGGCCAACCACAGGTGTTTGCTGTGTAGACGTACCCTTAAGGCTAGTGTCTGCTCACACTAGTGCGTTTCTTGTACAAAGGCTCGATATTGCCAACATTTTATATAACTTCAATTTCAAGAAAGATGGATTGCTCGGGTGTATTTACATACAGGGGCAGAAAGCAACTTCTGCCTCTAGCGCAATATACTGATTCAAATCCAGCTAAGCTGGTATTACTGAGAGTTATTAGAAATGGCAGGTTGATTGCTTATGGGAAGTGATTTGGCAATCTCAATCCAGTTCCTAGTGCACAGGTACCCACAACACAAAACCATCACTATCAGCATCATTAGCAGTCTCACGGCCACAGATTGAATGGTTCTGGGCAATGAACAAGCCTTCGCTCCCAACACTGTGTCAGAACATGATAGTATCCTTTAAATAGTTTTGTGTGCCCACTAATGGCGTTCTCTGTGCCCTATGTTTTAGAAGCCACCAGAAACCAGTTAGAGCAGCCGTACATATGTGGCTAGGCCTTGCATGTTTGTGTAGTTAGCAAACACAGTTATTTGGGACCCAATTGTGCCCAGATGGTTTCTGCATAGTTATGGTTGTGCAAAGTTGACCAGACACAAACACCATATGCCCAGGCCATGGTTAAGGCACAGAGGCAGGGAAGCTTGAACTGCCACTTGCTGTCTGCATTGTGTGGATAAGCAGTGGACTTCATGTAGTGAAAGGATGAAAAAGCAGGACTTTCGAAAGCCCCTGAAGGAGTCTGATGCCTCACTCCCACTGAAAGTCCCATAGGTACTTTTGAAAATCTCACCCTTAGATTCTTAACAAAAACAACCACCTCTGATTGCCTGAGGAAAAAATAAAAGGCCTACCCTCCATGGCGCCTACACACCACATGGAGGGCACGTGATAAACACAACACACACCTTTCGGAGTAGATCTTTCTCCTTATCATAGGTGTCTTCAATAATCTTCCTCTCACTGTGGGATTTCTCGAGCTCCAGCCTGAGGCTCTCAATCTCTTTTTTCAAGTTTACAAGCTGGTTGGAATCCCCTCGATTCTGCCGATATTGCTCCAGCTCCTTCTTCAGCTTTTCCACATCAGTGGAATAGGCAGAGGTAAGTGCAGAGAGCTGCTCATTCAGGTGCCTGTATTCTTTGTTCTGCAAGCCACAACCCAGGAAAAAGAAAAGGACCAAGTGAGCAGGACCAATTGCAAAAACAACAGGTAGAAAAATCCCAAATGCGGTAGGTAATACATTTTAAATAGTAGATGTCAGTGCGCATATATGCTCCCCTTTCCTAATTAATAAAGCAGACATAAGCCAAACCCAACTTAAAATGACAACAGGAAAACTTAATAGTAATATTTCTGTAACAATTATACAAGCATTTATTTACTTTGTTAAACTAGAAATAAATGCAAATAATATTTGTTACTTCTTGTAACAGAAACAGTAAACTACATTTTTATTACACCGTCAAAATAAGCAGCGTTGCTTAATGCAATTGGTTTGCAGTATTTTATGCTGCAGTTTATCTTTTTCCTCTCCGTACTTAATGCCTTCAGGATCCTGCTGTGACAATGAACTGTAATGTAATTGCAGGCTTGAGTACAAAGCTTTATGCCTCATCTGTGGGATGCAGTGGTTCAATAGGCCTTTTCACTCACACTGATTTTTTTTTTCACTTGTCATCAATTGCTCACTTAAGTAGCTTCCTCTAAAGAGTTTGAGATCTGAAAATTCACCGCCCCTTGGTTGATGCTTGTGGCTCAAATCAAAGTTAATGGGAATCACATCTCGTACAATTCCCTTGATTATTATTACAGTCAACCGCACAAAAGAATTTCTCTTTCTTCCCCCGAAAATTCACAGATCACAGCAGCATGTCCTCTTAGGTGAAAAGTCTATCAAATATCATTACTAGTATTACAGAGCCGTCTCCCTGGGTACAGTTGCTTATGATAAATAAGGTTATTTAAAAACTCTTCCTCTTTTCTTTTGTTTTTTTTTAAAGTGACCTGCAAAGGATTTTTAAAAACTGGGTTTATGCCCTTTTTTGCTTCTTTTGCTGTATTAACAAAACCTGAAAGATTTTTTGTTTTTTAAACGGTTTTTCTCTGGTTGAGGTTTACTTGGTCTTCCCTGGCTTTGCTGGAGGATGTGTTGATGGGTAGGGGGCATCTCAAGATGTATAGTATGAGCTCATGCACCTTGACAAAAGTGCTTCAGTTAACTCTCATAATTTGGTGCTTTTGTCAAAGCTTCAGCTCCTGGAGTCAGGGGAGTACAGGAGAATCCCAGCTTTCATTTTGGTCAATTAAAGTTTCTAGCCCATGTGACTGCAGAGAAAAGCTTGAAAATGTGAAGCCTAAAGGCTCAAAAGCCAGAAGGCAAAAACAAAGTCATAAATGTATTACAGGTGAGTCTCATCTTACGCTGGGGTTATGTTCCGCTGTCAGCGCGCAAAGCGAAAATCGCGTATAGTCAAAATTACATTGAGTGTAATGGCAGGCGGAATCACCCGCACTACAGGTACAGTATTTAAATTGCTATTTTTCTCTCTCCCTTTTTTTTTTTTTTTTTTGGCCAATCGCGCAAAGCTGAATTTGTGCATGTTAAATGTGCGTAAGATGAGACTTGCCTGTATTTTTAAAGTCTCGTGATTTGAGGAGGCCCAGATTCATGATTTTTGAATGCTTGGGGTTGGCAATGCTGTGAAAGGGTCAGGGTATTAAATCTTTAACAATTATCTCCTTTGCCAAAATGGTCATTAGTCACTGAAGTTAAATAGGTGTTAACAAAAAACAAACACGAAGGCTGTAGCCCTGGCCACAATGAAGTCAATGGCCATTTCCAAAAAGGTCCGTTTAGAAGTAAAAGTTATGCTTTGGAGGTGAAGAACTGCAGCACATTCTCGCCAGCTCATGAAACTCTGACTCTTCCTCCTCTGTAAAGGCACTTGTGACCACTGCTTGCTCTCTTAATACTAAGTAAAGTTTTCTGCATGAGCTCCAAAGATAAGATTTTGGATCTGTCAGGTGACATTGTTTCAATACCCATTAATAATCAGGGCACTTTTTAGTCACAGAGACAAAAGAACATTCACCTTCCCAAACGCAGCAAAGCCACATGCATCTAGTATTGGTTGTCTGAAGCATAAAAGTCACCTGCACAGTACCAAAGCATACCCCTCAGAAAACCAATGGGGTGTGTGCATGCATGCATGTAAAGCTATGCAGATTCACGGTATGCTTCTTTGGAAACAGTCTCACAGGGGAGAGTCACAGGCAGCTACGTTATAAGTATGTTTCATCACCTTTTTAGGACACACAACATGGAAGCATAAATGGCTAAAATAATAGGCCTGATGTGATGAATGAGGTACCTGGGGGTAAAGTATGTTGTAGCAGGCCACCATCAAAATGAACAAGAGTCACAATAACTAGATAGTATCAGAGGGGTAGCCGTGTTAGTCTGGTTCTGTAGAAGCAGCAAAGAATCCTGTGGTACCTTATAGACTAACAGATGTTTTGCAGCATGAGCTTTCGTGGGTGAATACCCACTGAGGGCACTGCTTGCATCCGAAGAAGTGGGTATTCACCCACGAAAGCTCATGCTGCAAAACATCTGTTAGTCTATAAGGTGCCACAGGATAAATAACTAGATAGGCACTAAATTAACGTTTGGATAAAAGGCCGCTTGAGAGCCTCATGTGCACCTCCCAAAACAGTAATAAATGGTGATCCCAGTGAACCTTGTCTTTCCTGAATGGAGAGCTCGGAATGACTTGCTGGAGAGAAAGCAGTAAGGATTAGAGGGTACTAATTCTTCCCTCTGAAAGGTGCATACGGTACAAAATCTAACTTCATCAAAAAGAGAAACTTCAACAAGAGATTTGGAGGAGCGCTAGATGAATAATTGATTTTTCAGTTCATCAGCAGTTCTAAAAAATAATAATAAAAACAATTGGTTTGACCCAAACTGAATCCAGAAATTTTCAGAATTTTTCAGCAAATTGACAAAGTGCATTTTGGGTCAAAGACAACATTTCCTCTTGAAGCACTAGATTCACCAGGGGATTTTGGCACTAGTCCCATAACAGACAGAGGAGGAAGAGCCATACCTTATAACTTTTACCCCCATGGTCAGGGGAATCAACCAAGCATGTGAGGAACTCAGGTTCAATTCCCCACTCTGCTTGATGTAGAGCAAGGACTCCCATCTCCCCGGTGAATGCCCTAACCACCAGGCTATAGGCTATTCTGGGGTGGGTTATTCTTAATATCTCCTGATGAAGCTGATCCACTTTGTATGAAATACTTGAATAGTCATTGGGTGAGAAAGAGAATCATGCTAGCCTAATGGTTAGTGAACTCTCTTACGAGGTAGAAGGCCCAAGTCCCAGACCCTGATCGACTAAATATTAAATTATTTATACTAAATGGAAGAGCTTTAACAGGAGAGATTGAGGGAGACCTGCCCCACATTGCCCAGTGGTTAGAGTGCTCTCTGGGGGAGGTAGAAGACCCAACTTCAAATCCCTGCTCTATATCAGGGTGGAAATGAACCCAGGAGAGTACCCTTAATTACTGAGCTGAAAGTTTAAAGGGGCACTCTCAGCAGCACCACCTCCTCCCCATTTTGTAAATAGGGCAAAAGTCCCCTAGTGAATCAAACACACACACACACACAAAATTGGCCAAAATTATTCAGCAAATTTGCAAATAGTTTTCGGTCAACCAAAACTGCATTTTTCAAATAAACTATTTGACTGGGAGGAAAAAAAAAAAGGCCCAGCTCTAACACAGCACTAAGCCAACTATTTCTATCTACCTATAAGCTTCCCAAGTCCTGCTTCCCAGCTGAATGATAACTCTGCATGATGCTTTGCCATTCAGGATCAGAAAAGCCAACATTATCTAAAGATCATATCTCCTCTATTTTTATCTTTGCACCCTTTTCCTTGCAGCAAATAATGACAAGTGGTTGAGGAACAATAAAATGGATACCAGCAGAAAGTCTGGTTTGGCAGGAGCTTTCTTCTATAACACAGCAAATCCCCACCCAGGGGATCTGTCTCAATGAGTTAAAATTTTTCTTACTTAATTCAGTGTGAGCTAAGGTTAAATGAGGACAGGCCCGTTTTTTTACAGATGAAAACAGGCTGGCGATTTTCTCCTCCTAGCATGCTGTAACCTTCACAAAAGCGTTCTTTATGCACTCTGCATGGACTACACAACTACAAACAGCTGGTAAATGGGCTCACTGTAGACTATCTTTTGTGGAGTTTAGATTGTAGTTTTGATTTGCATGCTGCTATGTAAGCTTCCCGTTCAGTAATCAAACTTGGGTGGCTAAGATAAGGCAACTAAGTCTGCATTTGGGTACTTGGGTCTCTAACTACCAATTTTAGGTACCTAGGTGTGGATACAAGTGGCCCAAATTGGGCATTCTAATCCAGGCACTCAAGATTGAAAATTGGACTCACAGGCTTCATTCACCACTGCCATAAGTGAGTGCCACTCATTTGAAGCTGAAAGCGGTGACACTGGCTCACAGTATTAATTACTGATGGCTTGATTGTCTGGACGAACTTATTTAAGACATACAAATTTCCTATCCTCTTCAATACTGCAAACAGCCAACAGGAACTCTTGTGTAGTACAGAGGCATGTGAGCTTTAAGGCTGTGAGAGACTGCACATGATACAGAATTTTTCCTGACTTGCCTCCAACAGAATGGCAAAAGGTACTTGCTAATGAATGGGTACCACAAACCCCAGCACCTTTTATCGTCTGTGTATATGGTAACAAGAATGAGAACTTATCTGAAAACACCACCATCACCAAGTGATACAAGGAGTCAATTAAGGAGACTGTTTATCTGCAAAGGGACAATCGAAGAGCCCACATTAATAGGATGATCTCCAGCATTTGCCTTTGAAATGCTCATGTTATGTTGTCAAGCTACATGGACAATGCAAAACACATCTAATTAGAATGGCTCACTTACTTCCTCAATAGCGAACAGGGAAAATCCCTTAAACTGAATTCTTCTTGCTAAAAGACCTGTAACCGAGAAGCTATACTGTAGCCTTCTTATGACAAACAGCACTTGATTAATGACTTCATCTTTTCCAAAAGCAACCATACTAAAAACTCTCTCTCAAACTGTCAGGCATCTGTCACTTAAACGTAACATTTCAAAATGCAATGTATTTGTATTACAAAGATGGCTGGTCAGGTTTAAAACAAGCCTATTCAAAAGGCGTTGCAAACTGTGTATTTATTCAATTTATTCGTTACCTTCTAGTTGGCTGTCAAATTAACTGACTCCCAGAATATATGGTACGGTCCAATGGAATGTAATAGTTACTCTGCATTCCAGGTATTTGTTAAAGCAGGAAGCTTAAGAAAAACACTTTTTCCAAATTTATGTCTGAAGTATGTGTTTTAATTCTAGCTATTCTGGATTTTCAACCATGTGGTTTGAAACTGCCTGGTTTTACTTTTCACCTCAATCAGCCTGGCGTGTTTTTTCAGGAGAGAGGGTTACTCACCCTCTGCAATAACTGAGGTTCTTTGAGATGGGTGTCCCTGTGGGTGCTCCATTTCAGATGACTGTGTGTCCCTATGCTTTTGTTCAGAGAATTTCAGCAGCAGTGCTCATCTGGGTTGCACATGCACTCTCCCAGTCTTGTGCCGTTGTCGGTGCCTATCTAGCGTGCATGACCAGACTCTCCACTCAGTTCCCTCTCTACTGAAGTAGAGGGGAGGAGGGCGGGTAGTGGAGCACCCACATAGATACCCATCTCGAAGAACCTGTTACTGCACAGGGTGAGTAACCCTCTCCTTCTTTGAGGAATGTCCCTGTGGGTGCTCAACTCCAGGTGATTGTTGAGCAGTGCCCTTCGGTGGATGGAAAGAGCTTCGGAGTTGCATGGGTAATTGATGACAATACAGTAAGTCCTACCAGTGTGTCCGATCCTGAGCCTGGTCTATTGCATAGAGCTCCGTGAACATGTGCAGATACCCAGGTAGTTGCTTTGCATATCTCTATGATTGGTGCTTGTTTAAAAAGGCTACTGAGGTTGATAAGGACCTGGTGGAGTGGATTTGGATCCCTGTTAGGGGTTGTAACTCCTTCTGTTGGTAACAAAGCTAAATGCACCCAATAAACTGAATGCACCCAGAGTCTGTTTGGAGCTAGCGGAACCTTTAGATCGGTCCAAAGTTGAAATGAAAAGCCTCAGTGACTTTCTGAAGGGCGTAGTTCTTTCAAGGTAGAACACTAGTGTGCGTCTGACATCCAGACCGTGTAATATTGAGTACCATTTGCTCCCATGGGGTTTAGGGAAGAACGAGGGAAGATGGATTGGTTGGTTCAAGTGAAACGAAGAAGGTACTTTGAGTAAAAATTTAGGATGAGGTCTTAGTGTGACCTTGTCCTTGAAAAAGATGGGTGTATGGGGTGTGCCATAAGAGCCCCACATGTCAAGCAGACATAATCGCAACCAAGGCAGCCACCTTCTTTGATAGGTGTGTCAGAGAACATGTTGCTAATAGTTCCAATAGGGCTCTGGTGAGGCAGCAGAGAACCAAGTTCAAGTCCCAAGGTGGGTAAGAACTCAAATTTCAGGTTAGACATTTCTGATATTCTTGAGAAAGCGTTTAGTTATAGGATGGGCAAATATAGATATCCATCCCATCCACCTTGCAGTGAAAAGAGGTAACAGACACGAGATATACTCTAAGGAAGCTAAGCGATAAGCCAGATTTTTTAATTTCCAATATGTATTTTAATATCGTTGGTAAGGGAGCAGTAACAGTCTGGGCTTGTTTGTTTTGGCAACAGATGTTGAATCTCTTCCATTTATGCAGGTAAGTATTACATGTGGTTGTCCAACTGCTGTTTAATAATATGTCCTTCACCTGTTCCAAGAAGGTCAGTTCATCATGATGGAACCACGTAGGTGCCATGCTCTCAGGTGAAGCCTCTCCAGGTTCGGGTGGTAAACCTGTCGGGTGGTAAACCTGCGATAGAAAGATTAGGTAGAAGGGGAAGAGTATGTGGTGTACATACTGCCATCCTCAACAGGAACAAGTACCAAGTTTGTCTGGGCCATGTGGGGGATATCAAGATGACTTTGGCCTTGCTGGTCCTTATTCTGTGAAGCACCATTGACAGCAGGAGGATAGCGCGTCCCATTTGATGAAAAAGACATCCCCCAGGGATCAGGAGCCCAACCCTGCTCTCGAGCAGAATTGCAGGCATTTGTAATTCTGAGATGTCATGAAGAGCTCTATGGATGGGACCTCAATGTCTGAATATGTTCTGCAGAACTGTATTGTTTAGTTCCCACTTGTTCCCTGGGAGAATTCTCTGCTTAATGTATCTGTTGCGGTGTTTTAACATCTTGGGAGATATGAGGCTAATATACTGACATTGTGCCGGACACACCAACTCCACAGTTTAATGGCTTCAGTGCAAAGGGAGTGTGATCTTGCCCCTTCCTGTTGGTTTAGATAAAACACTCAAGCAATCATCATTACCCTTATGGTCTCAATTCTGATCAACGGTAGGAAGTGCAAGCATGCATTGAAAACTGTGTGCAGTTCCAGGTGTTTTATGTGCAACAATGTCTCAGAAGAAGACCATCTGCACTGAATTGTGTGGTGCTATAGGTGAGGGTCCCTCCCAGACTATCAAGGAGGCGTCTGTTGTGAGAATCATTTAAGGTGGAGTCTGTGTGAAAGGGACTCCCACACACATGTTGTGGGGTTGGGTCCATCAGTGTAGAGAGTCTTTGACTTTGAGTGGCATGGTGAGGCACTTGTTCAGACTGTGTCTTTATGGAATGTAGATGGTTCTTAGCCAGTCCTGAATGCAGTGCATGAGAAGTCCAGCCTGTCATACCACAAATGTGGTTGCCGCCATATGACCTAATAGTTGGAGGCAGGTCTATGCTGATATCCGTGGGCTGCTCAGTAATGTGGAGATCAGATTGACTATAACGACAAGTCTGTTTGTTGGCAGTGACACTTTGGCCTCCAGAGCACTGAGATGGGCCCCAATGAAATCCAGTTTCTGCACAGGTGTCAGTGTTGATTTTTGTATGTTTAGTTATAATGCCAACTGTGAAAAGAGGGCCACTGTCCTTTGAGGAATGTCCACGGCATGTGCCCAGGTGAGTGCCTTTAGTAGGCAAACGTCCAGATAGGGAAATATTACCCACTGCTTGCCGATGCGTGCAGCCACTACTGCAAGAATTTTGGAAAACACCCATGGTGCTGTTGAAATGTCAGTACAAAGTTCTATCTTTCAGCAATGTTCTGTCCTCGGAGTAAATCTGAGAAACCTCCTGTGAGTGGGATGCAGAGTTACGTGAAAACAGGTGTCTTGGAGGTCGAGGGCCGAGAACCAGTTCCCCGTTCCAATGCTGGTATTACCGTTAGCATGACCATCCTGAACCGCCGGACCTTTACAAATTTATTGAGTTTTCTGAGGTCTAGAATAGGTCTCTCCCTCGTTCTTTTTCTGGGTTAAGTAGTAGTGGGAATAAAAACCCTTCCCTCTGTGTTGTGATGGCTCCTGTTCCACGGAGAACAGATGTAGGAGGTGGTTTACTTCTTGCTGTAGAAGATGTTTGTGAGAGGGGTCACGGAAGAGGGATGGTGAGGGAGGGTGAGTGAGTAGAAGGGATGGAGGTGAAAGGGCCTGAACAGCCTGTGTGCATTATTTCTAGAACCCATTTGACCAGGGTGATGGATTTCCATTTTGAGCAGAAAAGGGTCAGACACTGTCTTACATGGGGGATGGTCAATGATGGTGTCAGCACTGAGGAAGTGGGAGGTCACTTGGACCCTCAACCAAACCCTCCAAATTGCTGTTTTGCAGAGGGTTGCTGGGACGCCAATGACTGAGGTGCAAGTGGTCAGTGCCTTGGAGGTCTCGGTCTGTGCTTTTGTGTGTCGTATTCCTTCTGTTGTTGGGCATACGGGGCAGACCTTGTCTGCTGGAAGGGATAGTATTTACCCTGTTTTTTTCTTGTGGTAGGTGTGTATATCCCCTGGGTACAAAGGGTTGCCCAAGAGTCCTTCAGGGTGTGGAGGGACTCGTTGGTCTTTGTTGGAAAGAGCTTCTAGCCATCAAAAGGGAGGTCCTCCATTGTGGATTGTACCTCCCTTGGGAAGCCAGACAGGTGGAGCCATGAAGCTCAATGCAAACGATGGTGGTGGCCATGGAGTGTGCCACCACGTCTGCTGTATCTAGAGATGCCTATAAGGCATTTCTGGCTAGGAGATGGCCCTTGGAGATGATGGCTTTACATTGGTCTCTTTTGTCTTCTGGTATGTAATCAATAAAGTCTGTGAGTTTGGAATAGTTTGTATGGCTATATTTTGCCATCAGTGCACTGTAATTTGCAATCCGAAGTTGAAGAGCGGCTGATGAATAGGCCTTGAGGCCAAAATGATCTAATTGTTTCCATGCTTTGTCATATGGGGTGGATCTGGATTGGTCTTGTCTGCCTCGTTGACTGACAATGTCAACAACTAAAGAGTTCAGTGCGGGGTGAGAAAATAAAAAGTCCATCCCTTTTGAAGGAACGCAATACTTTTTATCTGCTCCATTTGCAAGTGGGTGGTATTGTTGTCTACCATATGTTTTTTGCCTGCTCCATAAGAACTTCATTTATCAGAAGCACTATTTTTTATGAAGATGAAGTTCGGAGAATATCCAGTAATTTGTGTTGAGACTCCGGGACCTCCTCTACAGGGATCTCCAGGGAATTGGCAATTCTTTTGAAGAGCTCCTGGAAATGTTTGAAATCATCAAAAGTTGTGAGTGGTCATAGCATTATGGCCTCTTCTGGGGAAGAGGAGGAAATGTTGGCCGATGATGTCGTTTCCTGCTCCAGGGCCACCTCCTGTTCCTCAAAGCTTTCCCCCAGAGGTTCTGATGGTGTAGCCAGTGAAGGTGGTGGTGGAAATCTAATCCTCTCCCTGTAGGAGTTTGAGGGCCAGGCATATTGTCTCCTGTGTGCCCTCCAGGGGTTCCAGTAGGGCCACTGCATGGGGAATAGCATAGGTGGTGGCATCTATGGGTGGCCATTACCTGGTCTGGGTGTCAACCCTGTGGTAAGACTTAGGCTGTACAGGTAAGCCTATGCTGAAGTAGTTTGGATGGGAGAGGAGTGGTGAAGGTGTGATGGGTTGACACAGGACCATGCATACCAGAGATACATTGGTATCAAAGAGTGGTGATTCTGGCATCGCTGAGATCAGTAAGTCTTTCTGGTGCAGGCAATGGTGCGGTGCTGATGGTTTCAGTGCTGAGGTGGTCAGCGTCAATGATGTTGTTATGCTTGCAGGTGTCAGTGCTGACACACGAGCGCTCTGTGCTAAGGGGGCAGAATGTGGCGCCATAGCCTGTGGAGACTGCATCGGTGCTGCATCTTTAGGCAGCTCTGTTGGTGCTGTGGCAGAGGAGGTAGGCTTCTGTTTGCCTCTCAGCCTGCCAGCTTCAGGAATACAAAAAGACTATTATAATCCTAAACTAGCTATCGATTTTAATCATTGCTGGGAGCGCGGTCTCAGGCCAAGGATGGTTGAGAAGGAACTGAGGAGGGTCTGGTCACGTGCGCTAGATAGGCGCCGACAACGGCGTGAAACGGGGAGACGCATGCATGACACAGATGAGCACTGCTGCTGAAATTCTCCAGTCAAAGGTGCAGGGACATGCATTTACCTGAACTGGAGAACCCACAGGGATGCTACTCAAAGGAGAAATATTAGGTACTATCTATGTGACATCTGGTCGAACTGTGTTCCAGAATGTGATTTCATCATCTTTCCATTTTTTCAGCTAGCAAAGCTATGACACATGGTGACAGCTAGGTTAATCTTGGTAAACGAATGCAGTGAAACAAGCTTTTCCTGTTCTTGTGCTTTTGATTGATCAGTGAAATATGTCTCACATTAATCATCAGCATGCAGGAAATCTCTACAAATTAAACAAGAGCATTAACTCCCATGGTTCTTACTTATTTACCAAGTATTCTGCTGCATTTATTTAGATTTCTTAAAAGCATAATCAGTAATCTCTTGGCACATGTAAAAATATTAACAGAATTAAACAAGGAAGTTTAAGTGGCACAATGCCAAAAAAAACACTTCTTCAACCACTGAATTCAAAATCCCACAGCCACTTTACCTCAGTACCTTCCCTGCAGATCAGAGGGGGATGGGGAAACAAACAAAAAATCCTCCACCAAACAGACTTTGCAGCATGTCCCAGCTTTGGCAGACCGAGGGCAGGAAGTGAGTTCATGGAGAATAGATCCATCAATAGCTATTAGCCAAGATGGTCAGGGATGCAACCCCATGTCCCTAGTCACTTGATTGCCAGAAACTTGGAGTGAACATCAGGGAATGGGTCACTCACTGATTGCTTGTTCTGTTCATTCCCTCTGATGCATCTGGCATTGGCCACTGTCAGAAGACAGGATATTTGGCTAGATGGACCATTGGTCTGACCCAATATGGCCGTTCTTATGTTCCAGAGGCGAGGACCTTTCATTGAGAATGCCCTGGCAGCAGCTAGCTCAAGTGCTGGAATCCACCCTGAAATCATTCAGAGAGTGGCAGTCTCTAAGGTAGGCTGGGCCCATGCAGAGGACAACACAATACTTCAAAAATCAACACCTTAAACTTCATCAACTGGCAGCCAGTGCAAGGCATAGCACGCTACTTATGGGAAGTTGCATTGAACAAATGGTAGCCACATTCTGCAGTAGCTGCAATTCTCGGGTGTGCTGAAGGTATAGCCCCACGTAAACCTCTCTGGAACAATACTTGTTACATAAAGTCTAGTCAGCCACTCATTTATCCACTTCCCAAATTCTGTCTGCATGATACATGCAAGACAGAAACAGAACCAAAGTCGTTCCAATAGACCGTATTCTGGAGCTCACCTGATCATCTATCTTCCTCTGAAGCTGAACCACCTTGTTCTCCATGCCGATATTGAGTTTCTTCAAGTGCTGTGCAGACCTTGCTTCAATCTTCAGTTTCTTCAGCTCTTTCCTGGCCTTCATGCGCCTGAAGTAGCATTGGATGACCACAGCCGCACACTTGAAGTGGAGGAATCGCTTACGAGCCAGCCAGGCCCGGGCATGTTTCTGGATGATGGCAGCTTTGTGCTCCAAAAGGATCTAGAAAACATGCAGAAACAAAAGACCATCAGAAGAATAATCAGTAATCTGCAGTAATACAGAAACAAGACAATCTGGAACACAAAACAAAGCTGCTATTAGTTAGTAACAATGGCCCAATTGAACTTACTGCACAGCACTGCCCTGTTTGTTCCCCTCACATTTCTCCTTTGCCCCAAAAGGAATTGAAGTAACATCCCCCCATCTTTACATTATTCTAGTAAAACAGTTGCTGGAAGAGATGAATGATCATCTAATTGCTATTATTTTAGAGGGGGCTTCCCCCTTTTTTATATTTTCCATCTATCTTTAGTACTTGTATGGCCACTATCACTATACTATCAGAGCACCTCACAAATATTGATGCATTTACCCTCACAACACCCTTGTGAGGTAGGGAGAGGCTGTTACCACCATTTCTACAGATGAGGAACTGAGAGGCTGAGCGACCTTCCCAAAGTCACACAGGAGTCCATGGAACGACAAGGAACTAAGGAGGCGCTATGCAAGTTTCTCCACACAGCTCTTCTGATGCTTCTTAGGCCTGGTCTACACTAGGACCTTAAATCGAATTTAGCAGCGTTAATTCGAACTAATCGCTCAACCGTTCACACCAGGAAGCCATTTAATTCGAACTAGGGGGCTCCTTAGTTTAAATTTGGTACTCCACCCTGACAGGTGGAGTAACGCTAAATTCGCACTTGCTAGCTCGAATTAGGCTAGGTGTGGATGCAAATCGAACTTAGTAGCTCCGGGAGCTATCCCACACTGCACCACTCTGTTGACGCTCTGGACAGCAGTCCGAGCTTGGATTTTCTGAGCAGCCACACAGGAAATGACCCGGGAAAATTTGAATTCCTTTTCCTGTCTGGACAGTTAGAATCTCATTTCTTGCTTTGACATCGGGGCGAGCTCCGCGGCACCTGCAACGATGCAGAGCTCTCCAGCAGAGGAGTCCATGCAATCCCAGAATAGAAAGAGGTCCCCAGCATGGACAGACCGGGAAGTCCAGGATCTGATCGCTGTGTGGGGCGAGGAGTCTGTGCTGTCGGAGCTGCGCTCCAACAAGCGTAATGCAAAGACCTTCGAGAAGGTCTCCCAAGCCATGACACAGAAAGGATACAGCCGGGATGCGATGCAGTGCCGCGTGAAAGTCAAGGACCTGAGGCAAGGCTATCAAAAAGTCAGAGCGGCAAACGGACGCTCCGGAGCACAGCCCCAGACATGCCGCTTCTACGAGGCACTGCATGCCATTCTCGGTGGGTCTGCCACCACTGTCCCACCAGTGACCGTGGACTCAGTGGATGGCATAGTGAACCAGGACAGTTCCTACTCGATGTTCGCCGATGGGGAAGACGACGAAGGGTCCGTGGAGGAAGGCGCAGGCGACAGCGAACACAATGCCGCTTTCCCTGACAGCCAGGATCTGTTCCTCACCCTCACAGAGATCCCCTACCAACCCTCCCCGGCCGTGAACCCGGACTCAGAGTCAGGGGAAGGATCAGGCGGTAAGTCGTATAAACAAGAAAACATTTATTTGTACGAAAACATGTATACAAAAAATAGAAATTCTATATCTAAATACTATATCTAAAAGTTTTTAACGGGAAACTATACGAACAGTAGGTCCACACAGATTGGGATGGAACAATAGTCCTCCATGGACAATTCCACAAAAGCTTCAAAAAGTTCCTCAAATACCCTCCGCAGGAGGTTTCTAGGAAGAGGTGCCTTATTTGGTCCTCCGGTGAAGCACACTCTTCCACGCCACGACATCCGTAGATACAGGGGAACCATCGCCTCAACCAGCTTGGCCGCGTAGGGTCCCGGTCGGTGAAGTGCTTCCCTTAACATCCTGTCTTTCTGTACTTGAGAGACCCGCCTCAGGGTAATCTCATTCATGAAGTGCTGCATCTAATTAGGGCAATTACCGAATAGTTACTGTTCTTAATGGTTTACTTATACTTTGCATAACAAAGCCCCTCGCTTAGCAGACACGTGCTGTAGGCCACAGAGGAAAAGCATACATTGATCTTTCCCCTGCAGTGTCGGGAGTGGCTGGAAAAGGGTCATAGTATCTGATTTCCAGATTGCCTTTAGCAGGAGGGCACAGCTATCCGTTAACTGATAAGCATAATGTACTGTAAGGCTTACCAGGACTGTCTGCTAGACGGATTCAGCTATCTCTCCCGACTTCTCCGCTCTCCTGTGCAATGCCGCAGCCAATCAGAGCGTAGCCCAAAATGTTGTGCTTCTCTTGAGACCACGTGAGACTTGTTGCCCGGTACGGTCTTCTTCATAGAAATTGACTAGACGGTGTTCACTGTTCGCAAAAATGTATCTGTTCAAGGAAATCACTAACTTTCCCCATCACACAGCTTCGGCTCTTTCCCGGACTGCCCCGGCATCCCCCTCGCAGAGACTGGCAATGATTAGACGGCGAAAGAAGAAGACTAGGGACGAGATGTTCGCTGAACTGATGGCCTGCTCCCGAGCAGAGGCTGCAGAGCAGAAACACTGGAGGGAGACCCTATGTGAGCAGCATCGCACACTCATGGAACGTGAGGATAGGTGGCGGCAGGAAGACCAGCAGACCACCCAAACGCTGCTTGGTCTCATGAAGGAACAAACGGACACGCTTCGTCGCCTTGTTGATGTCCTGCAGGACCGCAGGCTGGAGGACAGGGCCCCCCTGCAGTGTCTCTGCAATCGCCCTCCCCCGCCAAGAAGTCCTGGCCCCCCCTCACCCAAAAGTACAAGACGGAGGGGCGGTAGAGGCCATGAGAACTGTCACTGAACCAGAACAGAGCGACCGTGTACCCCGCACTCCTCACGTTAGAAATTTGTAGAAGTGCTTCCCTTATAGGCTCAGCCAGTCCCAAATCCAAGGTTCATCCCCCCACTGTTTATTAGATTAATAAAAGATGTTTGCTGTTAATCACTGTTTCGGTCATGTCTTTCCTGTCAGAGGATTTTTCGGTGTATGGGGTGGACAGGGGTTTCATACTTGCACGGTATAGCCTACAGTACCAGGGTACAGACTTGGGGAAAGGATCAACTGCGGGGCACACACACACTGCAGTCAGTAGGCACCAGGGTCATTCTGTGTTGTGTATGCTGCCCCTGGTCATTTCGTAATGTGTATGCTTGTCCAGGGTCCTAGCGCCTGCCACGCCATTACTGTGAAGGCAGGCTGCCCTTACGATGCACTTGCAACGGATCCACGAGCCTATCCGCTGCCCTGAGCCCCAACAAGAGCCCTCATCCATGGACAGATACTCACCCTTCTCCCACACCCATCACCCCTTCCTACGCACAAACCCGCAGCCCACTGCCGTCATCCAAACCCCTATGCAAAGAAGGTACCACTCGCCCCTTCCTGCAAACCCTCCCCTTCATGCAGAACCACTTTCAGCCGTCCCCCACCCCAGAGACCTATGTAGGAGCAGGAGGATGTCAGTCCTCTATGGAGGAAGCGGTCTGTACGTCAGTGCACACCGTGCCCAGCACAGTATGCGTCCATGTTTCAACACCAGAACAGAAATGCAAAGCAAAACAAAGATTTATTAATAATGAGTGTAACAATTACTTTGCTTTAAAACGTGCTTTGGAAGTGGGGGAAACTTGGAGAACGCGGCATGTAGCCGCAGATCGAAATCGACACAAACAGACACAGGCCCAGGGTCAGTTTCTCTTGAAAGCAAGTGGAGAGTCATAGGTTACCCTGATCTCCGAGGAAACTTGCTTTCAAAGCCTCCCGGATACACAGCGCTTCCCGCTGGGATATTCTCTCGGCACGGGTGTCTGGCTGAGCGTAAACTGCAGCCAGGCGATTTGCCTCAAGATCCCATCTGGACAAAAAGGCCTCGCCCTTGCTCTCACACAGATTGTGCAGCACACAGCAAGCAGCAATAACTACGGGGATATTCTTTTCGCTGATGTCCGAGCGAGTCAGTAAGCTCCGCCATCTCCCTTGAGACGTCCGAAGCACACTCCACCACCATTCTGCACTTGCTCAGCCGGTAGTTGAAGAGTTCCTTCTCTCTGTCCAGGGCGCCTGTATAGGGCTTCATGAGCCAGGGCATTAGCGGGTAGGCTGGGTCCCCGAGGATCACTGTAGGCATCTGCACATCCCCAACCGTTATTTTGTGGTCCGGGAAGAAAGTACCTGCCTGGAGGAGTCTAAAGAGACCAGAGGTCCTGAACACACGCGCGTCATGAACCTTGCCCGCCCACCCGACGTTGATGTTGGTAAAACGTCCCCTATGGTCCACCAGTCCTTGCAGCACCATGGAAAAGTAGCCCTTTCGGTTAATGTACTCGCTGGCCTGGTGGGCTGGTGCCAGGATAGGGATGTGAGTCCCATCTATAGCCCCACCGCAGTTTGGGAATCCCATCGCGCGGCCGCCTATGATGACCTGAACGTTTCCCCAGGGTCACTACCTTTGAGAGCAGTTGCTCAACGATTGCGTGGGCTACTTGAATCACAGCAACCCCCACGGTAGATTTGCCCACGCCAAAGTGGTTCACTACTGACCGGTAGCTGTCTGGCGTGGCAAGTTTCCAGAGGGCTATGGCCACTCGCTTCTGCACACTCAGGGCTGCTCGCATCCGGGTGTCCTGGCGCTTCAGGGCAGGGGACAGCAAGTCACAGAGTTCAAGGAAAGTGCCCTTACGCATCCTGAAGTTTCGCAGCCACTCTGTTTCATCCCAGACCTGCAGCACTATGCGGTCCCACCAGTCCGTGCTTGTTTCCCGGGCCCAGAATCTCCGTTCCACACCATGAACTTGACCCATTGCCACCATGATCTCCACTGCCCGGCGTACCCTGCTTTCTGAGAGGTCTGCGCCACTCTCCTCACCGCGCTGCCAGAGCCTCCTCGCCCGATTTCTCAGCAGCTGACCATGGAAGAGGTGGACGATAAGGTGCGAGGAGTTGACAACGGCCATAAGTGCAGCGATGATCGCAGCAGGCTCCATGATCGCAGTGCTGTGGCATCCGCGCTGTAACCAACCAGAAAAGTGCGCGAACAGATTTCCCGCCGGCGCTTTCAGGGAGGGAGGGCGGTTGTGAGTGACGGTTGAATGATGACAGTTACCCAAAACCACCCTCGACACATTTTTCCCCCAGCAGGCATTGCGAGCTCTACCCAGCATTCCAATGGGCAGCGGGGACTGCGGGAACTGTGGGATAGCTTCCCAGAGTGCACCGCTTCCAAAGTCGACGCTGGCCCCGTTAATGTGGACTCAGAAATTCGAATTAGTGTATTTAGTATGGATACACAAATTCAACTTCATAAGGTCGAATCCACAAATTCGAACTAAGTTGATTCGAAATAGTCTTATAGTGTAGACAAGGCCTTAGTCTTCACTTACAGCACTCTATAATTTTGGTCTAGGCACTTTCACAAATACAGGCTGCTGTAGAGATGTGGATGGCTGTTTCCAAGGAATAAACAGGAGACCTACTAAATTCACTTCCCGATCTAATGAAATTTTATACGAAGATCTTCTGAGGGCAACAGGGGAGTATACTAACCCACTGTGCCAGATGTGGCAATACATGGAGCCACACATCAGCTGTAAAGTTTGCATTTGGACCAAGCTCTCTATCTAACCTTCCCTAAAGCTTGAGGGTGTCTGGATCCAGATGCTTGGTTTCCACCCAACTGATTGTTGATTGTTAAGGTTTGAGTTCTCTTGAATAGTGGATAGCTAAAAAGAATAGCGTTTCTGAACAGTGGTAGAATAGCAGCCCTGTAGATGGACATTTCCTATCTACAAAGCAGGTATTGCATGAGCAATGACATTGTGAGTCTCCCCAATCCAATGGGTATCAGCTGGGGCCTGCAGGGATCTCCCAAGTGTCTAGTTCAGTCTACATGCCCATTCATTTTTTACCTCTTTTCTGGACCGAGGGTACAAGTGACCTTACTTATTATCAATTGTAGTGATGCCCTTTGGAAACTGGACTGAAACCACTGAACAGCCATCAGATAGTAATCATTTTTGGTGACTACCAGGTGGAGCTGGATCTCAGCTGATGACTTTGAGGTGGAGGATTCCCTATGCCATTATCCGTCTCCTGAGCCCAGCAGTCCTTTCCTGTGTCATTTATTATGATCATCAACATCACTTATTTCCTTTCACTTGGCATCTGTTACCGTATTAAAATTAATGGAGATCATTAATTAAAAAGGCAATTACAGTAAATGTGAAAGCAACTAGCCACCTTTCATTTAAGCTTGACTTTAACATACAGTAGCATGGCTCAGACATGTACATTTTTCCTCAGGTAAGATTTTCACTGGATGTGTTACATCAGATGACATTTCCTGATTTCCACTATGTCCGAACGCATCTGTTTGTGTGAATAACTCCATTAAGCTAATCCTTTGAGGCGCTGCTGCCTAATCATTTCTGCTCGCACAGCTTTAGTGCTGCAATATTTGCAGTTAATACTTGGGAACTCCAGAAATACAAAACCTCACAATTTGGGAAAAAGATCAAAGCGTCCTCAATAAATACACGAGTGGACTGAACTCTTGGTAGATAAATTTAAAGGCATCTCTCCCTAATACAGTGACATTTTGTGAAATAGTAATACCTTGTGGTAAATTTTCCTTACAAACATGCCCCGAGTGAAGGCCTGAATAGTGATAGTGGCGTTGCGGATCTTCTGGAAAGCATGAAGGATCCTCAACATTCGGTATTGTTTCTGGAAAATGATGGCAGCTCTTGTTTTCCTTAGGTAGTCCACCAACCTGTGAAGTGCAATGAAGAAGAGGTTAATGGTAATAAGTATCAGAGGGGTAGCTGTGTTAGTCTGTATCCACAAAAACAACGAGAAGTCTGGTGCATCTGAAGAAGTGGGGTTTTTACCCACGAAAGCCTATGCCCAAATAAATCCGTTAGTCTTTAAGGTGCCACCGGACTCCTCGTTGTTTTAATGGTAATAGTAATTCAGTTCCAAATGTCACCCATATCTATACACAACATTTTTGCCATAGCTGGTATTAAGCTGCATTAGCAAACAATCCTTCATTGATGAGTTGTTTGACACTATTTGAGAGAGAAAAACAGCAGTAAACTCAGGAAAAGAAGCTGATGCCATCTCTCCTGTTAAATTAGTGGTGATGTACATACATCCATTAAAGGCTTGCTGTATCTGGGGATATTTGAAACACTAACAGCAAATGTAACATTTGGAACTGCTTTTAGTACTTCTCTTTAAAAAAAAAAGTTTATTTTTTCCATCTCACTCTCTCTCTCGGTTTCTTTTTTTCCCTGTCTTAAATTCTCAAAACACTAAGCCGTCATCATCATCAAGGTTAGTTATTCCAGTCCCCTACTACCAAAAACAAGGAGTAGTACAGCATGTTCACTGGTTACAAGTACATTGAGCAAAACAACAGCAAATTGATTTGACATTTAAAGCAATGCGCACTGGTTTGGCAACATTCATGAGCAGGACTCCAAGCGATTCATACACAGTGGATAATTTGGGAAGTGGTTAGTACCCTTGTGTGTCGCTGCCATTCTGAGACTATATGGGGAAAATGTATGACCAATTTATTGTTAAATCTCTTAATAAATATCCATAAAACCACAGTTTAGTTTGATGGTTAGCTTGTTTCACTGATTTTATGATGTATTCATTGCCCTCAGCATGAAACATCACACTTGTATTTGCTTTGGTTTTACAGGTTGTGTTAAACTTTTTGTCAACATTAAATTTAAAAAAGGCTCTTTGTATGGGCCCTTGCATTCCTTCTTACAGACACACAATGCCTCACTGCATTGCACAGAACTGGCACCTCTTAACCAGGGAGGGGAGGCAAGAGCAAAAAGGCTGTTTATCCAGCAACACCATTCTCTATGCACCCAGCACGAAGAGATGGATCGCACAGCAAGGTCATCTCAAAGGAAGCAGAGGGTTGAAGTAAGGTCAATCAGGACAGAACTGTAGCCTGATTTAGACTGCAATGATAATATTAATTTGGATAATATGGGAATTTAATGTATTAATTTAATTATTTCATTTTAATAATAATATTTATTATCATCAATATTAATTAGTATGGGTCTTAGGCTCGCCAATCTGTTTGAACAGAAGATACAAAGTTCTTGTCCTGAATCAGGCTCCACAGAATTTATAAAGGACCCTCGGGGGTATGCCAGGAAGCTCACATTGAGACAGATAGAGCCTTAAAGACTTATTAAAATTAATAATAGTAAGTAAATGGTAAAATACCCAGAGTTATAAAGTTCCAATTGCATTACTGCTATTCAAAAGATACATATGATAATATTATAATACATGCAACAAAGCTTTGGTTAATATACTTGTAATGATCAAGTGATCTCTCTCCTGCCATCCATCTCCACCCTCTGACAAACAGAGGCTAGGGACACCATTCCTTACCCATCCTGGCTAACAGCCATTAATGGACTTAACCTCCATGAATTTATCCAGTTCTCTTTTAAAGGCTGTTATAGTCCTAGCCTTCACAACCTCCTCAGGCAAGGAGTTCCGCAAGTTGACTGTGCGCCATGTGAAGAACTTCCTTTTATTTGTTTTAAACCTGCTGCCCATTAATTTCATTTGGTGGCCCCTAGTTCTTGTATTATGGGAATAAGTTAAAAACTTTTCCTTATCTACTTTCTCCACTCATGATTTTGTATACCTCTATCATATCCTCCCTTAGTCTCCTCTTTTCCAAGCTGAAAAGTCCTAGCCTTTTTAATCTCTCCTCACATGGGACCCGTTCCAAACCCCTAATGATTTTAGTTGCCCTTCTCTGAACCTTTTCTAGTGCCAGTATATCTTTTTTGAGATAAGAAGAACACATCTGTATGCAGTATTCAAGATGTGGGTGTACCATCGATTTATATAAGGGCAATAATATATTCTCTGTCTTATTCTCTAGCCCCTTTTTAATGATTCCTAACATTCCTAACATCAACTTTGCTTTCTGAGTAAAAGGTCTTAATATAGATATGCTAACTTTGCTTTAGCTTAACATACAGAATATGGCATGTAGGTCTCTTGCATTACAGCCAAACTTACTTTAATATAAATCTATAAACCTATTACAATAAAACAAATACTTAAACTATAAGAAAAGATATATATTTTATACACACACACATACAGGCAGGCAGGTTAGTTCTATAGGCTACAGAACGTGAATATGGAACATCAAGTAGTAAGATTCCTCTCTCCCTCTTCCCGCTCTTTCCCCACCCCAGCTCTAGAGGTCGTGACTGCTTGATACACAGGGACTCAATGAGATCTCAAAGAATCTTCACTTTCGTTTGGAATTGTCAGGAGAAATGTACCATACAACCTCCTACTTGGGTTGTGCTTGGTTGCGCTAGGTCTATAATCCTCTTCCACTGTGCACTGTTTGCACAAAGCTTGCCTTATGCAGGCACATTCCTAAGATATGCCATTCACCTGGAAGGTCCGTGTTTCCTCATCAGCTGATACGAAGGAAATGCAGCCCCAACACTGTAAGTGACACTTTATTTCAACTCCTAACTGCCAGGGAGTTTGCATTATGGCAGCACACTCCTGGGCATGAAAGGTTTTCAGGCTGTGTTTTCCCAGCAAGTTCCAGCCACAGCTGAGGGAAAGGGATAGCCAGTCTTCCCTGATTGCCCATCACAGGGCCAAGGTCTTAGAAAAAACATGTCCCCAGCAGCCCCAATATAGGTAGGCAGAGGGATGGGGTTGAACTGATCTATGCAAAAAGGAGCAAGAGGGTGGGAGGTAAATAAATAATATTTAAAAATGTGTGTAACTGTCAAATGTTGCACAACGTGAATCGATGTAATTGGGTGAGATTAATTACTGCTACCCGGGTCCTCTTCCTTCTCTCCCCTCCTATTTGTCATCCTCACTTGTTATGCCTCAGCTTTAGGTAGACTGTTAGGTCCTTGGGGCAGGGACCACATCCATGTCTTTGTACAATACCTGCCACCGTAGAGCCCCGATTAGGTCGTGTGTGCATTACTGTAATAATAACGAAGTACTGACTGGACATGAGTTGCGGCCACTACGTGAGGCATCTGTGACCGTAATAAATAAAATCACCCCACTCTCTGGCTCTGCTCATCACCATATTTTCCATGAGGTTTTTACATTTCATAACTGAAAACAGAATGAAGCGAATTCAGTTACGACAACTCTAAATATACAGCCGCAATATAGCAAGATTTACAGGAAATCAGTGTGTCACCTCTGAAGGGACAGAGATTTCTCAACCTCAGCCATCCAAATTAACTGATAAAAATCAACATCCACTCAGTAAACCAGGAGAAAAGGACAGACCGTGTTTAAAAGATAGGATGCCTGAAGAGTACGCTTAGCATCTTGTGTCACCCAAGTACAAACAGGGTTAATTGGGCTGCAGCTTATTTTGCAGCACCTCTGAATGGAAAACATGAACTCAGAGCCAAGGAATAGATCACTGCTCAGCAACCATTCAGGTAACAGACTGAATTCCATCTAAAGAAATCTTAAATGGGGTTGAAGGCAGACAACATAAAGGATCAAAAACCCTCTCTGGCACATGAGATTGCTAGTCCAGTAGCAAGGATTTTTAATAAATCTATTCATGGGTAGCACAATAGCTAACATCGTACCTATCATTAAGAAAGGGGGTGGGAAAGGTGATCCAGACAATTACAGACCTGTTATTCTGACCTTAGCGATATGCAAGGTTTTAGAACAAACTGCTTACTCCTAATAACCTTTTCAAGGTGGTTATTCATACAGCTGGGTTGGGAGCCTTTCCCTACAAGTTTCTTCCCCCTTACTTAGGATGCAAATTTCAAATCATTTTTGTATAGCTCATTTGAAGAAATTCCAAGTTTTTATTCCTCTCTCTCTCCTTTAAACAGACAAACCCTTCAATACCTGTATTCCAGTCACGAGGGCTACTCCATCTTGTTTCTGTAACCCCTGCAATACCTGATTTGACTTCCTGTACCTGTAGTTACAGTTCCTCCATTTTATTGCCCAAGCTCCTTGCATTCGTGTGCAAGCAACTCCGTTGTTTCCCTTGGACCTCACCAGGTTTTCTAGCTTGTGGTGTTCCATTATCCCTTACTATATCTTCAATTAGGGGATTTTCCTGCTCCTGAATACTGAAGCCAGGTATGGTGATTTCACGAGTCTCTCAACCTTCTCCTCTCATCTCCCAGTTTAAAGCCCTTCCTATCAATCAGGCCAGGCTTGATCTCAGAAGGTTAATATCCTAGGTAGTCAAGTGGAGCCCATCAGTTGATAAGAGTCTTCTTTCTGTAAATGCCTCCCAATGGTCGATCATCCCAAAGCCTTCCACAGAGCACCAATCCTTGAGCCATCTGTTGATCTTCATTATCTTGTCACGCCTTCACCATTATTCTCTAGGGACCGGAATTACTCCTCTGAATATCACTTGAGCTTCCATTTCGTTAAGTGCCTTACCCAGCTGAGCATTCCAATCCATTCCAGTGAGAATCCAGCAGTGTCATTCATCCTGACATGCAGCACCATCAGTGGATTTTTCCTCCCTCCCATCATAATCCTCTTTAGCCTCACATCCACATCTCATGCCCTTGCTCCTGGCACAGAGCACACACTTCTGTTTTCTGAATCTGGTCTGGTGACATGCCTGTCAATTCTTTGGAGTGTTTAGTCCTCAATCACATGCACCTGTCTCTCCCTGGTGCTTGTATGACCCTGTTTTATGTTCTCAGTCACAGCCCCCTCATATCATATTCCCATTCTTCCTTAGGTTTCAGTCCCTGGCTATCTCCATCTCTTCTGCAGGGATTGGCGTCCCTTCTTTTCTTCCTCACCTTCTGCCTGTTTCTCCTCCTCATTCCCCAGTGCAGCAAATCTGTTACTCAACTGAATTTTAACACCGATAGCTGGTGTCCTCCTCTAACCTGTCCCTATATCACATTCTTCCATGGATCATCCTTCTCTTTTAGCAGTCCACCCTCCAGGTCCTTTTGTTTGGCAGGTGTCCACAAAACTTGGGTTGTCTATCACCTCCTCTCTCCTTTCCTGCATTACACCTTCAAATTCCTGCCTGAATTCCATCATTATCTCCAGCCACATCTCTAATCCTTGAATCTTCTCTGCCATGAGCTCTACCAGGTGACATTTCAAGTCATGTTTTCACTATATATCTATATCTATCTATATCTATATCTATATATATACACACACACACACATATACACACACACTGGTGCAACACCCATAAACAGTGCATTAACATAAGAGAGAGCAGACAGGGCTGTTAGGATACAGATATTCAGGCCTGTCTGCAAAGGCCTATACTTTAAGAATTTAGGTGAATTCTTATCACTTAGCTAGTTACAGAGGTACAAAACAAGAATCAAAATCAGTCTGCCTGTTTATAGGCCTTCTCTCACTATGATAGTCTAAGGCCTTTGGCTAAGCAGCAGAGGCAGCCATAAGTTGGGACGCGTACGGTCACATCCTCACATTCCAAACTAGTCACATTGAAATAAGGCAATCTGGGGCTGTTAGAAAGGTGATCCGATCTATCACCACCAGAGAAAGGGAAGAGCCTAGAAGATTTAAAGAAAACGTAGTTTGATAGCATCCTGTCTGGCAAGAACTCACTTATCAATAGCTGGGGTGTGAAATCCTCCTTTCTTTGTTGTTCTGTCACTGCACTCTCCACTTCCCTATTGTTTGTCTGTATAATCTCCGTCTGGTTCCGGGATTGTTTCTGTCTGATGTATAATTAATTTTGCTGGGTGTAAACCAGTTAAGGTGGTGGGATATAATTGGTTAAATAACCATGCTACAATATGTTAGGATTGGTTAGTTAAATTTCAGTAAAATGATTGGTTAAGGCATAGCTAAGCAAAACTCAAGTTTTACTATAGAGTCTGCAGTCAATCAAGAAGTAAGGGTGGGGGGGAATTGGAATCATGTTCTGCTAAGGGTGGGGAAAATGGGAACAGGGACACAGGTAAGGCCCTGTGGTGTCAGAGCTGGGAAGGGGACACTGAGGAAGGAAATTGGAATTATTGCTTGCTGGAAGTTCATCCAACATTGAATTGTTTGCACCTTCGGACTTCGGGTATTGTTGCTCTCTGTTCACATGAGAAGGACCAGGGAAGTAAGAGGGTGAAAGAATAAGCCCTCTAACAAGGGCTAAAAGAATTTAGGTGACCTTCCCAAAAATCATAGGTAGAGTTGGGGACAAAACCAAGGAATTCTGACTCCCATGCCCTTATTCTTACAGCTATACCACATTGTCCATGGTCTACATACACATAGAATGGGCTTTATTTTCACAGGTGCAGGACACCTGCAACTCCCGATAAAGTCAATGGCAACTGCAGGTGCTTAGTGCTTCTGAAGATAAGTCAGGTCATGTACTTGTGATATCAAGATCTGCTCTAGGAATTATTTTGGGGAAGTTCTATAGCTTGTGTTACGCAGGAGGTCAGACTAGATGATCACAATGGTCTCTTCTGACCATGGAATCTATGAATGTACCCAGGTTTCATATCACAAGGGGTATCAGATAATTGAGTAGTTCTAATAAGAGAGCTGGAACTATTCTCCACTCTATAGTTCCCAGCTAGTCATTCTCTAGAGATGACGCTTACCTGCGAGCCAGGTGTCCTCGTGTATACCTCTGGATTGTTATTGCAGCATTTCTCATCCTTCTGTACTTCACCCTCTGCAGCCAGCCCCGCACTGTCTTCTGTATCATGATAGTAGCAGCTCTGAATTTATCTGCCCGCAGTTTCTCCAGATATGCCACCTGGCCTGCACGGAAAAAGATCTTGGTACGTCCAAACTGGAACTTGTCAGGATCCTTTTCAAAAGCATAAGGGAAACTGAGTTAAGACAAACATTTTCCTGAGGAGTCTATGCATTTGCTCAACATTATAAGGATGGTAAGAGTGAATAAAAGTTACCAATTCCATTCCCATATCGGTTCAACTGGCTTAAACACACTTTATCCCACAGCACCAGTTTCAGCATATAAAGCCAACAATCCCAATTTTCACATATTTGCACTCACAGCTGACAAGAGTTAAGGACCAAATCCCAGTCCCACTGAAGTCAATGGGAGTTTTGCAACTTACCAGGATTTGTCCTAACTAGGCATTGGCAGGGACAATGAAGGTTTGTCACCTTGCTCTGGAACACAGATGGTGTTTTCAGATCAAGGGGCATTCTTCATGTCATATCACATCTGCATGAGGTAGGGCATTGGCATTGCTGGACCTTGGTCCTTTCTGTTTCCAGTTTCTGTATTTCCATTGTAGTCAATGAATATGAAAACTGGATGTAAACACTTTCTTGGAATGTTATCCTCTCTGACAGGGTGAAAAACAAAAGCTTGTTCTCCTCCATTTTAACAAAATGTAAGAGATGAGCTAGAACCAAAATTTCCGAGCCAAAGACTCCCAAACTGTGTGTGGGAAATGAGAGGAGTGTCAAAATCTGAACCCGGATCTGTGCCAACACTTTAAAAGTGGCCCCACTCCTTACAAATAGGCTAAGACAAACCCACAGACTGAGTGTATGGTCAAAATCTGGACACAAAAGCTGCATTTTGCAACTTTGGATCATCTCTTTAGAAAAAAAAAAAATCAAGGCTGCGATCCTGCAAAGGTGTGCATGTGCTTTAACTTTACCCATTGTGAGTAGACCCACTGACATCAACAGGACATGTCAGTGAATAAAGCTGAGTCTTTGCAGGACCGGGGCCTCAAGAAAACAACGAGCCAAACTGTCAGAGGCCTCAGCAACAAAAAAGGCCTCAGAAATAAAAATTTAATCACAGAGAAAAAAAATCATTGGAAAATATCCTTAAATTTAAAAATGAACTCAAATGGTCCCCAAGGAGTCTGAATAATGACAAACTGAACCTCCCTCAGCTAGAGCTTGTTAATTTTTTTTTTAAAAGGACAGAACAAATGAATAATTGGAAAAGAAATCTCCATGCCTAGACTGTTCCCACTGTATGTGACCATTAAGAATTTCCCATGCAGCAGACATCTCATGTTTGTTGCATTTTCTCTTCATCATTTGTATGAAAAGGTGATTGGTGACTGGCTTTGGGGGTGTCTGTGCAGTGAGAGATAGGCTCTTTGGTCACTCTGTCTCTTGACCGGGATTCCTCATGCTGTACGCCATGTGTGAAGCTGGGACTCTAGGATTTTATTCCAATCGTCAAAAAGAAGGAAAAGGAGTGGGTTTTGTGGGGATAGTAACTCACTATCGTTTACTGTCCACGAACGAGCTGTGGAATTCAATTGCAGAAAAAAGGCTTTTTCAGCTTGAATGCAATCAATAGATCTCATGCCATGTCTCATTTAGTCTCATTATTCCTTCTGAGATGGTTTGACTTTGGAAGATGCTCCTGAGTGCCAGGGACACACCAGCATTTTCAGCTACAGCAGGCAAATGGGGAGGAAGGGAAGGTGAGCTGAGATATTATCAGTGTCAACAGCTTCTGTGCTTTAATGATCGTTTCCAAAGCTTCAATCCCAGCTCACCTTAATGAGGTTTTCCAGAAGCGTTTTACAGATCAGCTTCTTGTCATTTTTAGAGATCTCCCTCTTTTTCATAAGAACTCGATACCTATTGAAAAAGTCATGGTAGGACCACCTGAAAGCAAAGCACAGATAAAATTAAACAGGGCACTGGGTTTCATTTATTTAGCTAATGTTTAGAATTAGAGCTTAAATAAACCAAACCTCGAATCTAAACCTCTTCACGTTTGGAGGAGAGAGAAGGAGAGTGGGGTTTAAAAATCAGGTCTGAACCCAACCCCCACTGGTTCTGGACTGGGTTGGAAGGTGCTTCCCCTCCCTCCTTCCCCCCCTCTGCCATCAGTTATATTGGATCAGGTATATTTAAAATCACAAAGGAGGATGAGTGATCTGGAAAGATTTACATCAGACAGGACCAAAGTATCACAAGAACAGCTAGCCAGATTTCTGCATCATTCATGTGAACCTCAATCTCGGCCCTGATATGGTGTTAAACGCAATCACCAGCCTAATTCTAATTTGGGTCTAAATGTTAAGGGTCCTCTCTGATTTTAAGTGTTCCAGAAAGCTTCCCACTTGATTATGAAACAGACACACTCAATTTGGTGCTGACGACGCCCAAATAATCACAAGAACCTTTCTTTCTTCTCACTGGAAAAGCATTGCCATAGCACGATTGCAGAACTAGAATTTACAGTATCTGCATTAGAGGGATTTATGGAAATACCATTCAGCCAAAAAAGTACCCCACATTGAGAGACAGATGTAAAATAAGGAGGAGCACTTTTCTTTCTTTTTTTTTTTTTGCTTTTTTGTTCAGGAACTACGACTCTTTGGGACATGCGGGATGCATATTTGAGATAATTTTTGCCCTGGGTTACTTTAGAAACAGCAGACGAGGATATAGTTCCTCTTGTTTTGTGTTACCATGCCATAGCAGAACAGATTTGTCTTTCAATTAATTATTAAGCCTTCAGATTAGTGCTGCCTGAAATTATCCATGGATCAAATGCCCAGAACTATTCCCTAGAATATGAGTGTGAAAATGTTCACCTTACAAAGCAAGCAAAAAAAGAAAGAATGTTAAAAAAGTCCCATATAAAACAACAGCAAACAAATAGGGTACTACCTGTAGCCAAATTAATTTACAGATCATGTTTCTCTAAAGACATTGCCAGGCAGATAAAGGCGCATTATGAAAATATATTTTGTACACAGGGATGCCCTTGAAACATTTCAATTATGAATGTTTAATGTCTGTAAGATTTAGCAGCTGTGATATTACACAAAACTGGTACAAAATTGCAGTATGTAATAGTCAGCTCAGATGAACAAAAAAGCAGAAGTGAAAATTCAGGAATATTTAAGTGATAACCAAAACGGCTTCTGGTTAGATGAGGTAATATATATATGGCTGAACTGATCTCAGAAATTCTAAAGGACCAGTTCATTTGTGTCAGAAGTCAGATTCCAAATTTTTGTTTTATATGATATACACATACACACAGAGACATTCTTCCTTCAAGGGATAGATTACATATACTGGTAATTATTGTAAAAGGAAGGATGGCTCTATGTATTTCATAAACCACAAAAGGTGAACATTTAAAATAACCAGTTAGCACTGGCAACACTAATCGCTATTCTTGAGAGGATTTTACTATTTTTCCTGAAGGTAATAACTCTGAGCGGATGAATTTGAAAACATCTGAATGTTTGCAGACACCAGCCTTAGCTTATGGATGCATCACAGACTGTCCTAGATGAGGAATTCAATTGCTCAAGTGAATCCTGCTATTCAGTCAGCGCTGACAGAACTGTGTTAATCCCCAATTTCTGGGTTTAGTCTAAAATGCCAGACTCAAATCAAACTGGACACTCACTTGTTTTGGTCCATGATTGTTCAAAATTAATTCACTTGTTCTTGCGTTACATTTCATAGAAAAATTTCAGGGTAATTTCCCCCAGATTAGATATGAGTTAAACTAATTGAAATCCTTGCCATCAAAACCCATACATCTCTGACTTTATTTATTGAAGGAGAAACCTCAAGACAAATTCCTGGTGATTAAGGGGAAAAAATCAAATCCTCTTTGACATGTCTGTCACCGGCAATGTAGGGCTTCCACCTAGGTTGGAATGGCTGAGTTGAGGCATGCTATTTAGTAGATCTTTAAAAGTTGAAAACAAATTCTTCCAAGAAATTGAACCTGAAGACCAGAAGTAGGGAGACAAAATGAAGACAGAGGAGAGCTTTTGTTTTAATACAAACAAAAGTGTCCAGTCCAGACTAGGAGGTGACATTAAGGGTATACGTACACTGCAATTAAAAACCTGCAGCAGGCCCCATGGCAGCTGACTCAGGCTCAGGTGCGGGTTAAGTGACTGTTTAATTGCAGTGTAAATGTTCAGGCTTGTGCTGGAGCCCTGGCTCCAGGAGCTTGTGAGATGGGAGTGTCCCAGAACTTGGGCTGCAGTTTGAATCCAAATGTCTACACCACAATTAAGCAGCCCATTCAGCCCAAGCCCCACAAGTCTGAGTCAGCTGCCATGGGCCAGCCACAAGTGTCTAATGTAGACATACCCTATAACAAAAAAAAGATAGATAGAATTGGGTTGAGGAGATGGGGTTTAGAGTTTGTGGTGAAGGGCAAGTCAGGAGTGGGTGTTCAGATTTGATGGTGCCAAAAATAAAATAATTCTTGCAAAATTTTGGTCCAAAGCAGCAGAAATACCACAAGATTTCTCTCATATCCTCAGCCAGAAAACTGGGCAATTCCAGTTTTGGAACTGAACCGGGACAAAAACCTACTGAGACAGGTTTGGCGAGTCAAACGCAAACGCCCCGTCACCAAAATTTGCAGCAGGGTGGATATGACAGCTTCAGCTCATTGCTGAACAAGGGAAATTCTACCTGGTAAAGAATAAGGATCAAACATTGGAAGTTAATTGTTGCTAATATGTGGCATTTATAGTGCTTGATATGTTCCACGCACTTTCTAAATAATAAATAGTAAGTATTTAATCCTCACAACACCCTCTGCATGGCAGGCAAATATCATGAGCAACGTTGCACGGGGAAAAAATATTGTAGTGGTTGGGACACTGGCCTAAGACTCAGGAGACCCAGGTTCCATTCCCTGCTCTGACACAGACTCTCCATATGACGTTGTGCAAGTCACTTGGTCCGTCTGGCTCCAGGCACCAGCAAAGGAAGCAGGTGCTTCGGATGGCCAATACAAAGGGGCGGCACTCCGTCTGCTATTGGGGCGGCACGCCCGGATCTTCGGTGGGAATTCGGCAGCGAGTCCCTCTCTTCCTCTTTGAGCTGCCGGCGAAGAGGAAGAGAAGGAGTAGAGAACCCACCGCCGAACTGCCGCCGAAGAATGGAGCAGCGCGATTGAGGGGCAGCCGAAGTGCTGCTGATCGGCTCCCCACCGCTGGTTGGGGCGGCAGAAAACCTGGAGCCAGTCCTGGTCTGTGCTGCAGTTTTGTATGCATCTCACAGGGGTGTTGTAAAGACTGTGAGGCACTCAGATACTAAGAAAAAGGATAAAGTACCTTCAATATATTGTACAGCATGGAAACTGAACCAGATGGTTCTAAGATGTGCTCCAGAGTCAGAGCTGTTTTCTACATCCATGCTTAAATCACTAGACCACGCCTCCTTCCATGCATTCACAAATTGACCATGTACTGAATTCTTACAAATATACTACAACTGAGCATTCTGAATCGGCTGGGCCCATGACTTCATTCAAGCCACCGGTTTTAGCCATAGATTCAGTAGTACTCTTAATAACTGGGTGTCATTAATACTTAAATGCTGAGAGGATAAGAGAACAACTATGACAGATAAAGTCTTGTCTTATAAAGTTCTCAAGTTCAAAAATTCATAAAAGAGTATTTTGTTAGTGTTGATGGAGCAACACATTGCTTCAATTCTTATTTTCTCTAGATTAATCTTCATTGTAACCAGCTTCTAAAAAGAAGACAAATGGTTTTATAGTGGAGAGACATGTTCCATACTTTAAACATAAAAGCTGATGATGGATACACTCTTCATTTCTCTAGGACAGCACATTCATCACAGTGGTTTATGTACATAATAATGAACATATTTCTTAACTACTGCGTAGCATTTCAAATTGGATGATACATTTTCATTTTACATCAAATACTTGCAGAACACAGGGTTTCATGAAAATGATAAATACGGCAAAGCATATCCTATATCAAAGATGGGGAAACTGCCAAGCTCTTTCTTGTAGTGGAGTTTATTATTTTCTTTATATGGTCTGCAGAACACTGAAAAACTGTCTTCAACTTTTTAAGAACTGGGTGAAAAGTCACCGTACAAACAAAACCTATTCAGAGTAGTGACTATGGGAGTGCCACAGTGACAAAAGCAAAAAATTTGATGTCAAAATATTGGCTATTTCTTTCCAAGACATTTCACTGCTGGAAATACCCCTTGTAAAGAAATGTTGGCAAAATATATTTTGCCAACATGATGTACAAGGAAAAGTTGCCTTGTATATTAAAAATGTATACACTTGGACTGAGGTTGAGATGGAAATAGGAGACAGACTTGTTGAAAGTCTATGGGTAAGGATAAAAAACAAGTCATGGAAGGGGTCTACTACAGACCACCTAACCAGGAAGAAGAGAAGGAGGTGGATTTTTTAAACCACTAACAAAATCAACCAAAGCACAGGACTTCGTGGTGACGGAAAACAGGTCACAGATTATCCAACAAGCTCTTGGAATGTATTGGAGACAATTTTTTTAGTTCAGAAGGTGGAGAAAGCTACTAAAGGAGAGGCTGTTCTAGATTTGATTTTGACAAATAGGGAGGAACTGGTTGAGAATTTGAAAGTGGAAGGCAGCTTAGGTGAAAGTGATCATGGAATGGTAGAGTTCATGATCCTAAGGAATGGGAGGGGGGAAAACAGCACAATAAAGACAATGGATTTCAAGAAGGCAGACTTTAGCAAACTCAGGGAGTTGGTAGATAAGATCCTATGGGAAACAATTCTAAGGGGAAAAACAGTTCAAGAGAGTTGGCAGTTTTTCAAAGAGACATTATTAACAGCACAAAAGCAAACTATCCCACTGCATAAGAAAGATAGGCAATATGGCAAGAGACCACCCTGGCTTAACCAGCAGATCTTCAATGATCTAAAACTCAAAAAAAGAGTCCTACAAAAAGTAGAAACTAGGTGAAATGACAAAGGGTGACTATAAACAAGTAACACAAGTATATAGGGACAAAATTAGAAAGGCCAAAGCACAAAACGAGATTAAACTAGGTAGAGACATAAAGGGCAACAAGAAAACATTCTACAAATAGAAGCAAGAAGACAACCAAGGACAGAGTATGCCTGTTACTCATTGAGGCGGGAAAAACAATAACACAAAATGTGGAAATGGCAGAAGTGCTAAATGACTTTTTGTTGTTTCAGTTTTCACCAAAAAGGTTAGTAGCAATTGGACATCTAACATAGTGAATGCTAGTGAAAATGAGGTAGGATCAGAGGCTAAAATAGGGAAAGAACAAGTTAAAAATTTCCTTAGACAAGTTAGATGTCTTCAAGTCATCAGAGCCTGACAAAATACAGCCTAGAATACTCAACGAGCTGACTGAGGAAATATCTTAGCCATTAGTGATTATCTTCCAAAAGTCATGGAAGATGGGAGAGATTCCAGAGGACTGGAAAAGGCCAAATATAGTGCCTATCTATAAAAAGGGAAATAAGGACAGCCCAGATAATTACAGATCAGTCTGCTTAACTTGAGTACCAGGAAAGATAATGGAGCAAATAATTAAGCAATCAATTTGTGAACACCAAGAAAATAATAAGGTGATAAGTAACAGCCAGCATGTATTTGCCAAGAACAAATCATGTCAAACCAACATAATAGCTGTCTTTGACAGGGTAACAAGCCTGGTGGATGGGGGGGCGGGGAAGTGGTAGACATGGTATATTTTGACTTTAGTGAGACTTCTGATAATATCTCGCATGACCTTCTCATAAACAAACTAGGGAAATATAATCTAGATGGAGGTAAACTTGATAATTGGTTGGTGAAATCTACGTATAGAACTCACCACCAATCTGAGGGCTTGTGCATCGCTTCCTTACAGTCTGCCCTGAGTTTGGGACTCGTGCTCTTGAGCCACTGCAGCACTGTTTGATATGAGGCTAAAGCTTTCTTTGCCTTGTGAGTTTTTCAGTGTAAGAGCCGTTGTGTGTGTACAGTGCCTTTCACAAGGGACCCCGATCTGTGTCTGGGCCTTTAGGAACTACTGAAGTTCAGATACAAATAAATATTTTTTATATCTTTTTCAAATAGATAAACACATCTAAAGACTCCTATAGACTAGACTGCATGGGCCTAATACTGGACACCTAGTGCAAAACTGGAGAAATCAGGCCTTATACAAGGGATTTCTGTTGGGAGGTGGGTGGGTAATCAATTCTCTCCTTCAATCACTGGGAACAGAGAACCACTGAAGCTGCTCTGAAGCCACTAAGAGAACCCATGTGCAACCATAAATTCAGAGATCCACCTGCTCCGGGTGAGTATTTATGCCAGCTGATCAGTGTAGTCACAGAACCAAGATCCCTCTGCTGTGCTGCAGAACAGCACCACGTGGCTTGCTGTGGCATGTACTCCCCTTGGTGTCCCCCTTCATAAAGCAGCCCTGGCTGTTCCACTATGTCTTAGGGCCTTCCACACATAGGAGGGCAGAAGCAGGATTTGGCCCTACTGACGCCTTCATAAACATGATTTTAAAGGTGCCTGGCTCATTTTGAGTTATTTTCCCCATTGTTTAATCTTAGAGATCACAGAAATTTAGGCATCCTCATCTTACCGGTAGCTGATATAGATCCCTTTATGGAAAAGTCTTAGAGAATTTAATAGGGTGGAGCCAATAGTTAAATAGGTTACACCACCTTCTATAATTCTAGAGAAGGGACGTAAATTTCTATTACATTCTACAGCCTGCTTCTAAAGTTTCACAGAAAAGATACAATTTTCTCTCAATTTCTACAGAATTTTTCCATAAAGATCCACCTGAATGAACTAGAGCAGACAGCAGGCCTTCCTGTTTTCAGTATTTGTTTGTCCAAAGGTGTGGCTGGAATTCCTTCTGGATGTCAGAAAGCACCAGGAAAATCAAATAATTGGCAGTGAGGCTACTATAACAGCTGACATAAATTCTCAGGATCTATTTCTCGCTGCTTATAAGCATGCAAGGGTTGTGAGTGAACTTTCAGGTAGCACATTTCTCCGAAAGGACAGTGACAGGGCATTGAACATCCCGGTTAATTGACTATTTTGGAAGCATATTTATAAGTCCTTTGTTCCATATAAAAAGGCTGATCGCTATGCTGACATGAACACAAAACTGCTCAGCAATAAAGCAGACCTGATGCATTTTCAAAATTATTTGCCCTTGTCATCCTCAGGCCTAATTTAGAGTTTCAGCTTTTGAATTTACTGGGCTCTAAAATATAACTTCAAGCTCAAATCTTATCAACGAAGCTCAAATTACCTCCTTCCTTCCTTCCTTAATTTTAATGCAAAAAGTTTGATGCCTGATATTCTTATGATATGTGGACTTTAACAATGGTTTAAAAGATTCATTCCCTCCATGTGCATACACTGAAACAAACATCTACATTTTTTGGCTGAATTGCTTTTATATCAGGTATCTGAAGCCTGAAAACAAAGAAATACATGTAGGCCCTATGGGGACCTTTTCTAGAGTGAGCTTTGGTGGCTGCAGGGGGAATCCTTCCTAATAGGCAACATTTACTTCTGAACAAGAATAACACGTTTAGAACTATAACCAGCCTAGGAAAAACTCCATTATTGTTTCTTGTTGTCCATCTCCATATGGGATCAAATCCAGATTCCTATCAATTTCTTACTATCCACACGCAGCATTTTTAGAGATTTTATTGTTTGTGGTTCCTTGCTAATTAACATAACCATGTGAAATTATTTCTCAGTGCCAGGTTGAACGCACCAAGTGTAACTCTGAGCTCAAGAAACAGAACATACTCTATGGCTGGTTTATATTTCAGCTTGTGGCTTGACAATGAACTTCTCAGAATTGAAGATTTCAGGAGCGGGTGGGATTTTTGTAAAACAAACATCTTTTTTGAAAGAGAACAGTGCTTTTTTCCCCTCCAGGTGCCAAATTCACTGAATAAACTGTGTGACATAGTATAACACAAGGTGTCTTTGGCAGTACAGTACCTGGATGGGTAGCCAGCTGCACTGATACGGATGGTTTCCAACACACCACAGGCTCTTAGCTGCTGGACTGCTCTCTTTGGATCAAATCTGCAATTACAAGTCATAATGATACAGATGAGCACAGTTTCCCACTCCATGCACAAAATGAAAAGAAACCTAGCAGCAGAGTATCCGGAGGCAATGACAAGAATATTTACATTGGCAACCTTTCCAATACAGCTGGATTCCATTTCTGCCTATATACACAGCATGTACAGAAAGAAACTCTGCCAATTACTATCTCCTGCATGTTGGGAGAGCTCAATTAGCTGTGGCTTGGAACTCCTTGACTGGAATTCTTTGAGCAGGTGGATTAACGTGCGACCTATGCAGCACTGTTAAACGTTTTCAGGAGAAAGAGCTGAGTTGCTGGCTAACAGAAAGATAGACATCAATGGGCAGAATGGGATGCGATGACTGCACCACAACATAACCTATGATAACAGTACAAAGTGCTTTTCTGCACAGCCAGAAAACCCATTCATCTGAGGTCTATAAGATGCTACATTTTGTAACAACAGTGTAATAAGGCTCTGCTGTAAAGGGCAATGAAATTCTTAGGGAAGACAACATCAACTTCAACTTCAATATGAAAAAACATTCTATACGATCAATACTATTACAGTTAATACCAAACAAAGTAATGATCAGATCCCACTTAGCTGGCTTTGGAAACCATATGAATTTAATGTGGTTTAGGAGCTTTAATCTTCGTATCAATGGAACTTTGCTATCTTAGACAGCACAGGGCCATATTCTATTTTGGTTCTGGGCACTGAACCCACATTGAGATCAGCTGGTGTTCATACAGAACAACATAGTAGACAGAGTCCATTTTCCACACCATGTGCACACAGAGGTCCTGATTCTCCACTCTGGCACCAGACACTGCATTTCAATGGGACTGCACTGGGGTAAAACAGGTGCAACAGAGCAGAGATTCAGAGATTCCAAGGTCAGAATGCACAATTGTGATCATCTAGTCTGACTTCCTGTATATCACAGGCCATAGAACTTCCCCAAATTAATTCCTAGCACACATCTAGAAAAACATCTCATCATGTGATGATGAATGCACCACAACCCCAGTAAATTGTTCCAGTAGTTAATTACCCTCACTGCTAAAAATATTTCACCTTATTTCAAATCTGAATTTGTCTAGCTTCAACTCCCAGACATTGGATCATATTATATAGATTTGTCTGCTAGATTAAAGTGCCCATTATTAAATATCTGTTCCCCATGAAGGTACTTACAGACTGTAATCAAGTCACCCCTTAACTTTCTCTTTGTTAAACTAAATAGATGGAGCGCCTCAAGTCTATCACAATGAGGCATGTTTTCTAATTATGTAAGCATTCTTGTGGCTCTTCTCCGAATTTATCAACATCTTTCTGGACTTGTGCAGACCAAACTGGACACAGTATTCTAACAGAGGTCACACCGGTGCCAAATACAGAGGTTAAAGAACCTCTCTATTCCTCGAGATTCCAATTTATGCATCCAAGGATTGCATTAGTTCTTTTGGCCAGAGTGTCACCCTGGGAGTTTGTGTTCAGCTGATTATCTATCACAATCTCCAAAACGTTTTCAGAGTGTCTGCTTTCCAGGATAGAGTCCCTCATCCTATATGTATGACCTATGTTCTTTGCTCATAGATGTATACATTTAGCCACAGTAAAAACGCATATTGTTTGCTTGTGCCCAGATTAGCAAGTGATTCATATCATTCTGTATCAGTGACCTGTCCTCTATTATTTACTAGTCCCCCAATTTGTGTGTCATCTGCAAACTTTATCAGTCATGATTTTATGTTTTCTTCACGTTAATTGATAAAAATATTAAATAAAGTAGGGCCAAGAACTGATCCCTGCGAGACCTAGAAACACACCCGCTCAGTGATGATCCCTCATTTACAATTACATTTTGACACCTATCAGTCAGCCAGCTTTTAATCTGTTTAATGTGTGCCATGTCAATTTTAGGTTATTTTTCTCTTTTAATCAAAATAGTGTGTGGTACCAAGTCAAATGCCTTACAGACGTCTATGTCTATTACATCAACATTGTTAACTTTATCAACGAAACTTGTAATCTCATGAACAAAAGATATCAACTTTGTTGACAGCACCTATTTTCAATAAACCTATGTTGATTGGCATTAATTATATTACCCTCCTTTAACTCTATATTGATTAAGTCTTGTATCTGCAGCTCCATTATTTGCCTGGGATTGATGTCAGACTGACAGACCTGTAATTATCCAGGTCATCCCGTTTACCCTTTTAAATATTGGCACATCATTAACTTTCTTCCAGTCTTCTAGAACTTCCACAGTTCTCCAAGACTTATTGAAGATCAACATTAATGGTCCAGTGAGGCCCTCAGCCATCTCTTTTAAAACTCTTGGATGCAAGTTAGCTGGACCTGCTGATGTAAAAGGGTCTAACTTTAATAGCTGCTGTTTAACATCCTCCTGAGATACCAGTGGAATGGAAAGAGTGCTTTCATCATCATACATTATGACATCATCTGCTTTTTCCCCAAATACAAATTTTCCCAAATTCAGAAACAGCCCCATAATTCTCAGCACCATTAGTACCACGAATTGCCACACTATGGCCCTGTAAGGTACTTGGATTGGAAACTATACACACGCTATTTTGATGGACAACCTTACAGAGGCATACAGATGCCTCTGGGTAGCATCTGTTTATTTCAGGCACTACCCTAGCTGCGTGTGGTAAGGTGGCACTGCTCACAAAGGGGAAAACAGGTCCCTATATGTATGTTGGGATTCTGAATGTCCCTAATGTTTCCATCTGGAGATCAAGAATTCATGAACATTTTTTAAATTGCTCAGCTGCGCTAGAGAAGTGTAAGAAATATACCTCTGCTATTTTCCGCATTTTTAAACTCAGCAGTACTGTCAAGTCCACAGCGAGTTATCCATTATAATACCACGAAGAAAAAGAGCAGAAGTTTAACCTGTCACTCACTCCAGTCAGGAATCCAAGGGGGTACAATTTTAATAATAATAAATAATAGCAATGTTAGCAACTTTCATCCTGAAGGATCCCAAAGCAATTTATACTGTATATAAAGAGATCTCTTTGAAATGTAGCCACCTGGTCTAAACCATAGTCACCTTGCAGGTGGATCATAGCAATCAGTCTTCACCCATTGCACTATTTAGCATAGGAAGAGTCAAAAAATCTCTCCAACTAAACTATACAGGGAACTTTGCATCAGTAGATTATATTGTTTAGTCTGCAGAAGAGAAGAATGAGGGGGGATTTGATAGATGCTTTCAACTACCTGAAAGGGGGTTCCAAAGAGAATGGATCTAGACTGTTCTCAGTGGTAGCAGATGACAGAACAAGAAGCAATGGTCTCAAGTTGCAGTGGGGGAGGTTTAGGTTGGATATTAGGAAAAATTTTTTTACTAAGAGTGGTGAAGCACTGGAATGGGTTACCTCGGGAAGTGGTGGAATCTCCATCCTTAGTGGTTTTTAAGGTCAGACTTGACAAAGCCCTGGCTGGGATGATTTAGTTGGGTTTGGTCCTGCTTTGAGCAGGGGGTTGGACTAGATGACCCCCTAGGTCCCTGATATTCTATGATTCTATGATATTCACTCAAAATAACATTTGGCCAAGTTACTTGAGTTAACTCTCTCTTCTCTAGCAAAAAAATTCTCTGGGGTCTATGACGTCAAGAACTTGGCATTCCAATCTCAACGTTAAGCAACTTTCAGTATGATGTACGGTAGGAGTTATGAACACAACTCCTAGGTGTAGCTACTTGGAATTGTAGTTGTAACCACTCTTTACATTTCACTACACTAAAAATAAATACCTACATAAATAAAAATCCTCTAGAATAAAAGATCACACAGATGAGGCTGTTACCACTTCTCACATTAGCTGGATCAATGAATAACTAAACATTAAGGAAATAATAATAAATTTACCACTCACTTCTTTTTTTCTTGACTTGGGAGGCAGAAAGGTCTAGTGGATTGAACATGGCCTGGGACCAGGAGCTATAATTCATGAGTTCTGCCATGGACTCAATGTATGCTCTTGAGCAAATCAATTAAGCCAAAATTTTCAGAAGAGCTTAAAGCTAGCCATCTACGTCCATATTTAGGCACCTAAACAAGTGGTCTGAGCACCCAGCAACTGCCACTGAAATCAAAAGTGTTCCATGGAGGAAGTCATTGGGAGCTTGAAAATGAGGCTACCTATTTAAGTACCTAAATGTGGATTTAGGAACTTAACTTTAGGCTCATACTTTTGAAAATCCTGGCCTTAACCTTTCATTGCCTCAGTTTCTTCATCTATAAATCACACATACAATTACTTGCTTATCTAACCTGAATGTTGGGAAAAACTGAGTTAACATTTGTATAGCACTTTGAAAATGGAAAGGATAAGCTGTGAAATGTGAACTGCAGGATCTTAAGTTGCTTAAGATGGTGGCAATAAGGCTTAATACTAGTTAGGATTCCTGGATCACCAGTACCAGACAAGTAGACTCCTCTGAGGCAGGGTGGAGATCCTGATCTCTAGCAAGGGGGTAGTGATGTGAATAAACCTCAACCAGTGTTTTCCAGTTGACAAACAGGGAGTGCAACCTCAACCATCCCACCCCAGAGTATTTTCTTGTGGTGCCTGCTGTTTTCAGGATATGACGTACACAATGGGCATACGGACACCTGCACTGCAAATGAGATTCATGTGCGCTTTCAGGCTGGAAGAAGAATTCTTGGATCTACTTTGGTTTTCCCTTTGTTTTGAAAACTTCAGTTTTGAAACTCCGCAGTTGCCCCTTAGGAAGCTTTACATCAAACACTGCAGTGTCACCATTCCGGGACCATGCCTAGAGAGACTAGAACAGCCAGTCACACTTGTATGCCTGCAACTTGTTTCAGTTTTGCACCTGTAATCATGTGTAGGTACAACTGATGTCATTTAGAATTTGATGATTAGTTACTTGACCACACCTTAAGACTATTTATAAATGGGCATCAGTTGTACCCTGAATACTTGGGGGGAAATGGGAATGCAAAATTGAAGGTGAAAAATTGAATACTCAGCTAAGGCTGGGCTGAAAATTGAGCCATGTGGACAGATGAGTCTCATAGCTCCCTGATTGGAAAGACTAGATCATTTCACCTTGGAGGCTACTTCGCTTCCACTCTCGGGGGTTAGAAAATACTTCCATGACATAATCATACCGGTAACATAATCTGTTTGGCATTTGCCGGTGTAGGTGAATGTTATGCCATTTTGTAGATACAAATTGGCTACAAGATTTTAAAATTGGCTCTGAGTGGCAGTTGTGTTAGAATAAAACCGGACTTGTGGAATTATAGATCACATCAGCAAACAAACGTTCGTTCCTTATCACTCTGATACTATAGGAGACCTATGTGCTTATACAATCCTATTAATAACTTCAAGAACTACTCCATCATGGTTTTCTACTATCTCCAACAGCAGCCTATAGCAGGCCCTTTAGAAGACACCTAAAAGGGAGCAACCTTGGGTCCTTTTAATCAATGGCAAAATTCCACTGACTTAAATAGAACAGAATTGGACCTAAATACATTCTTCCAAATGGTAATACAGAAAAGCTGTATCAGCTCACTATAATTATTTGTCCATCTTATTTAAACTACATGTGTACTCCTCGTAACTGCTGTGGGAGGTCTGGTCATCTCCTCAATCAAAATTCTATCACTCACACAACTGGACTACTCTATCAGCTGATATGAATCATGTTTTTGGACTTCTATTACAACAAATACGTAAAAGGAACAAAAAATACCCCAGGCACAAACAAAGTGCTTTCAATGGAAATTTAAGGAAGTAAGCCACAATAGTTGCTTATCCTGTCTTTTCATTTCTCTCCCTCTGCTATTATTCATTGTTTATCACTGTATCTGTGCAATTTAACTCTAATGTGTTGTGCGCTTCTAAGATATAATTTGATCAGACGCTATTGCAGAAGCAATAGTACTGCATCGTATTGGACTGGGATATTGTATGTGGTTAGTCTGGGTCAGTATATTTGCTAGTGTGGGCTGCATTTTTCTCCCATTCTATAGCACTTGGAGAGATGTTCTTCCACACTTCCACACTTCTAATATGTTCAACCATTAAAACAAAATAAACCAAGAGGCGTATCTTCAATCAACAGGAGACACTGATTATGGGACAACAGTTCTTAGAATTATCTGAGTTACAGAATTTGAAATTCTTAACTTTAACTAGTCATGCAACAAATTCCAAGCACTCAAACTACTGTGCTGTAGTATAAACCCCTATGATAGGTAATCCCAGTAAACTAGTAATAGTCTTTCAGAACCCACCAGTAACTGTACACCCTCAACTCCTCTTGAAATCAGCAGGGCTTGAGGGAGATCAAAGGCTTAGAGCACATTTTAGAAGAACCATTTTGTAAAAGGACTTGTCACTTTTAAGAGGAATGGAACTCCAAATATTTTAATGTATAGAGACTTTTCAGACCTTTTTACTATGAAATGCTAGAGCAGCTAGATATGTTGGCTTATCTTAAAGTGGAACTTACTTGAATGGAAGTTTCTCATCATTTGGCTTGATGCAGCGCACGTAGTGTGGAGTAGTAGCATTCAGCGTCTCCATCAATAAATGCAAGGAGTTTCGGAACTGAAAGAGACCAGAACAACAACAAAAAATAATCTACTAATCTTTTAGTGATGGGGAGGGAAGGGGTGAATTTGGAGTGTTGAAACTCTAAATTAGGGCTGAAGATGATAAGGGCAAAATTGGAGTATATTCTAAATCAAAGACAAAAAAGACTACTTTACAAGCAGACATCAGTGATAAGCGGAATCCTGAACCAGCCCATGGGTATGAAAAAAATATGAATTTTCATATAAACCCAGATTGTACTCTAGAACTCTTGGTTCTACACAACAAACACAAGAGCTACATCAAAGCAATGTTGTAGGACAATACCAAGGGACAATTTTGTGGTTTGAGGCATCATCCCCTCAACTGAGATGTTAAAGGATCCTATCAAGCTATCTTTGGCAGTTCTACAGAGAGAAGTAAAAAGTATCACTGGCTCTTTAATAGAGAGCAAGATACACTCAAGGTTTAACACCAGCATTTTCAATAAAACATGTTCCAATGAGTCCTGCACCAGCTTTTGTGCTCCTTATTCCATATCTCAATCATGACCTATCAAGATAACTGAAGTCAACTCATTTATGGTCTTCCTAAATCCCTCCTCTCTAAACTTCAGGGGGAAAGCCAGATTATTCAGTCCACTCCAATAAGCAGGCCTATCTTAAACTCTCATCATCTTTCACTCTCAGTGGCTTCATCGTAATCTCTGCATCAAAATCAATATGTCCTCCTGCCTTCAGGATTCTATTTATGACCTTGACTTCACTTTCCCTCTCTAATCTCACACCCATCTATTCCTTTGACTGCTCATTCTGCTCATCTCTTTTTGCTTTCTCTCCGTCCAGTTCCCTTTACTCTGCACAACTGGAGGTTGCTGGTCTATTTGTGTCACTCTATCTTTGAAATGCTCCTCCTATCACTGGCATGTTGAGCCAGTTTCTCTTTTTCTACCACTTTTTTTCTCCTCTGTATCTTATGGCTGACCCACATGGTAAATAGTTTTGTGACCCAACATCCAAAAGACACCACAGTGCATCGTAACTTTAAATTATTGCTGTAATATCTACACTATCACTGACTATTATAAATAACTGCTCCATGTACTACGGTCACTACACTACTTTTTACTTCATAACTTTGCAAAGGGCTTGGGAAGAACTAGAGAAGGAAAGTTGCTATGTAAAGGACTAGGCTTTAAATCCAGTGAAGACTTTACCTGGTGCCCCACGGTTTTCTTGTGCTCTTTGTTGGCAGCTTTCATAGCTGGTCTGGCAGAACGGACGCTGATTTTGGGAGCGGCTCCCTTTATGGTAGGAGTAGCAGGCACAGAATCCTTTTCATCTTGAAATAAGTCAGCTACCATTTGATACTAAGAGGGAGACAGGAAGACCATAAGCATCTATGCCATCTATTATGTTTACCAGAGGAATTGCACCCCGAGCCACATTGTAGCGAAGACAACTTGCAGGTGTTCTCAACCTAAACTTCTAAAACTGGGCCAGAGTTACAGGTGAGAAAAGGGTAAGCAAACATGACCACGATTAAAAAATCTTGAACGTGCATAAACAGCGTCAGATAGGGCCATCGGGTATTTTGTTATGTAGGTGATCTGATGAGGATTTTCATTTTTGTTAAAAGACCCATCTGAACAGCTGTGGCATGTAAAGCAGAAATGCTGTTTAAAGCACAGGGATCAGTGAGAAAGTCAGACTAGATGATCATAATGGTCCCTTCTGACCTTAGAGTCTATGAGAAAAAGGACAATGTTCAGTTCATATCACAAGCCTCAATTGCATTGTCACTGTACAGTCCGCTAGGAAACAAGCCCAGTTGCTGGTATCTTAAGGGGTTCATCTATCTCTACATGCTATAAAGCTTGCTCAACATTCTGTTCTCAGAAGGGAATGGGAGAGTTCTGCTACTGTTTAAAATGTCTCCTCAACATCAGTGACTATTCCTCCCTTTCAGGAAAGTCGTCCAGTTCTTCATGCAGCAAGAAATGCTGTCAGAATAATGTTCCAGTGCTGTCAGTGACTCACGGCATATTGCTTGCTATTTCACTCACTAAAATAGAATCTGATTTGTAAGATAGACGGAAGCTGGCTGGTTCTGGGATTTCAAAGCCAGTCTTGTTTGTCAACCTGATCAGATCAAATTGGCACCCACCACCCCAATTTCTTGAATTTCACCATTTACAAACAGTAACAACACAAGACGAGGGCAGACCCAGACCACCATTCTGCTGCTACTGAACCTTCTCTTTCAACTCTTTGGAACTAAACCAGATGCTCTGAAAGTCTTGTGCCTCTGGCCATATAGCAGCACCATTTGTGTGTAACACAAAAAAGGAGCACACGTGAAAGTTTTACAAAGCCAGGTAAAATGGGCCAGCATCTTCAAATTTTGATTAGGTTAAACACCTCCAATACATACGGGCACATAAATAAGCCTGGCCAGTTTTTCAGATGTGCTGAGGTCCCGCCTGACTCATTCAAATCCAGTTACATATCTATTTATTCAGCTTTCCCCTTCAAAGTAGATCTACACTTAAATTATATACAGTATCTTTTATTCTTTGCTGTTCATTACTATGGCTTGATGTGGAGACTACTAAAGTAAGCTGCAGTATGATTCAACTGTTCAGCCAGACATTAGTTAGTAAGGAAATGGAATTCCACCTCAACTCGAGTGCCCCGGGGCCTGGGAGGAGGTCAAGCACACACAGAATGGTGACGAAGCGTGGTATAAGAACCTATGTAGACTAGAACAGAACATACCGCAGCCTTGTGGTGCTTATGATGTGGCATGCACAGCAGATGAGTGTTCAGAGAGAAAGCATGGTCAACAGGAAAGCCCTGCACAAACCCACATACTTACTTGTTATGCAACCAGAAAGGTCTTGTGGCAAGGGGTGATGGCACTACCTGGTCCCTCTACAAACAAGGGGTTAACCTGGGCTCTGTTTTTCCTTTCACCTTGCACAGGTGCTTAGGGGAAGGATTATAAACTGGCTGTTTGAGAGAGAGTGTGGGAAACCGGGGTTATAGAACTGGGTTAATCCTAGTCTGGGGGAGTTTAATGTTACTTATCCTCGGGGGCGGCTCCAGGAACCAGCACAGCAAGTGTGTGCCTGGGGCGGCAGCGTGCTTCCCCCCATGAGGGAGTCAGGCAGCCTTCGGCAGCGTTTCTGCAGGAGGTCCGCCGGTCCCACGGCTTCGGCGGCAATTCGGCGCAAGGCACCGAAGGCGTGGGACTGTCCGATCACCTGCAGAAATGCCACCGAATCCGCGTGACCTGCGGACCGCCCACAGGCATGCCACCGAAGACCACCTGACTGCCGTGCTTGGGGCGGCAAAAACCATAGAGCCGCCCCTGCTTATCCTCTCCCCACACTTAGGCTAACTTGGCTGGATTCCTGATTATCCTTTGGAGGAATCCCTTGCTGACTCCTTGGGAGGGTTTGTTTCTGCTGCGTCTGTCCTCCACGGGACATGCCTGCAGTGGTGAAAGATTATCAGATTCATTTGTACCAGCAGTTCTTAGTCAGGAACTACAACTCTGTAAAGGGGCAGCCAGTCCAATCCTCAGTTCCTGTGCCTATAGTAAAATATAGGGTCATTTCCAGCTTCACTAGTCCTGGATATTTATTTGCCCAGCCTGGTAGCATAGCAATCTAAATCCCACAAAGGAAATCAATCGGTTAACATTACATTATCATTTCGCTTGAGAGAGCTCTGAGACAGCACACCCTGGGGGTTTGGCTTTATGCTCATGGGTTTTTATTTTAATCTCAGCGGCCCATAGCCCACTCATCTCCTACCTCCAGTAACATGCCAAATGAAGGCTAGCAACTTCTTCAGCTAAGTGTCTCCTTCTGCTTTACACAGGCATCCTGACAGCTGTTTTATTTTCACAGAACTGTAATGTCCCATGCGCTTTGACTGTCACAAAAATGGGATGTTTGGGTGGCAGGTGTTTGCAGCTGGAGGCCAACCAACAGATTTCAGTTTGGTAGCTTGCCTGACAATGCAATGCAATGCCATACAGTCATTTCAAGTTCTAAAATAGCTTTGCAGCATGCAGTTGTCAGTGTTTTTTCATTGAATCACCTACCTGATTGACACTAACATCAAAGGAGGCACTCTAATATTGAGGATGGTTAGTAAGTGTATGCCCCAATCTAGGCAGCAGATCCTCAGCTGGTGTAAATATTCAGAGCTCCACTGAAATCAATGGAGCTACAGAAGTTGGCATCTTTAAATGTTTTAAGATCGTAAGTTGCTTTCTTTGAGTCTTATTAAGTGCCAAGAGCATGCTCAGCACTGTACAACGATGGTGAATTGTTATATTCGGTCTAAACAGCATATGCTCATTCTTTTGATCTATGATAAAATCAGTTCTCTCTGCTTTGAGTCATCTCTTTACTTTGTTTTGCTCCTATAGGGCTGCTGAAAACTAATTAACTGCTTCATAAGTCTTTTACTATGTGATTGGCCACAATAATTGCCTTCCAACTACTGTAATGCAATTTCACCTTGGTGGGAGTTCTTCAACAAGGATCTGTTTTCTGAAGTAGAGGTGGGAGTGGGAACTGGGGTTCATTGGTGTTCATTTCTGGGGTCTCCCCCCATTCCTAATACCATATTATGTATATTGGCCTGATCCTGCCCCATTGAAGTTTGGCTACTGACTTCAAAAAGTCAGATAGTGCAGAAAAAAGTTCTGCACATGTCAGTTTTGCTCATATGTGTCCCCCTCTCCTGGCTCGCAGAGGATGCTAGGTATAACATTACTCCCACTAACGGAGATTTTCCTTTGTTTCACAGGGAAAGGGGCCTGCATTTTTGAAGCAGGAGGCCCAGATTGATATTTCCATTTATGACTGAAGTCCACATCATGATTGTGTGAGAAACAGCTGATAAAGATAAGATCTATGTTGCCACTGAATCAATACCACATGACACTAAAAATGCAGCATTTTGAAGGCTTAGCTAAGGGCATGACTTCACCAGCAATGTTAAAGGGCCGCTGCGGCGGCACTTTAACGTGGCTGTGTAGTTGCGGCACAAGCGCTGGGAGAGCTCTTCCAGCGCTATAAAAAACCCACCTCCATGAGGGGAGCAGCTACGAGCTGAAACTTGCAGCGCTGTAAAGTGGCAGTGTAGACAAGCCCTAAAACAAAGCAACCTCTGTACTGTACGAAGATGGATACAAATGCATATACACTAGTCATCTACCTCCACATAAGTGTAACGATATTTAAAGAAGAACACTCAGCTACAGCAGGCAGTGCGGTTAACAAGAATGCAAAGTGAAAATAAAATCTCTTTGCCTCTTCCCCACAGAATAAGATGCAGGGTCACGTTAGCTGCAGAACACAGACAGCCGATGCAAAGTGCTGATAAAGGGTCTTTAGACAGCCAGTTCAAAGAAAGGAATTACACCACCTTGCACATCACATCTAGATTTGGCCCTGTGAAATTAAATTATGAAGAAAGAATCAGGGAGAGGGAAAATATCTTGGTAATAAACCCACAACTCAGGTTGTGCCGTACTAAATGAGTGAACTGTAGGTGAAAGTTGTGTATCCATGGTTCAAGGCTGCTTTAATAAACTATCCCAAATTAACTGCAGTTCCCCTCCTCAACTGCAGCGTGAACGTAAGGGCTACAGGAAAATCCAACAGAAACCTTCCAGACACTATCACCGCTGCAGGATTGCTCATGACAGCATGGAGGGAACTGGCTGAATAATTCATCATGCAGCGTCAATTTCCTACCGATTACCTGGAGTTTTTAATAAGCTCTAATCAGAGTTTTTCAAGGTAAATTGTGCAGGCTTCCTGAGGACATGGAGCTTTTAATTTTGAACATTATTAAAGCCCACTTCCACAGTCATTAGACCAGAAATTGCCCATGTGGACAAGAAAATCACACACCTCGGCGTTTTCATATGAATCCATCATTGCACACCAGAGCAAACTGCTGACAATGCTCAATTAGTTTCCCATTCTGAATCTAGCTATATTTATATCTATATTAAAACTCCTGATTGAAGTCCCCCCAAGAAGTGCTTTCACTTGTTTCCCCTCTTGTCACGTTCTTGCTCATTTTGTCGTGGTTTTGGAGGTCAGTGGTATCCCTGCTAGTTCTTAAACCAAAGGAGAAAGGCATGACAAGGCTCCTGGGAAATAAACCAGACTTGAATGGCCTCGCTCCATAGCTAATGGGACATTGAACAGACTGCAGGAAACAGATAACACTGCGTAAATGGCAGGTTAATTTCACTTCATTGAGAGGCTTCAGATGAATGGAAAGAAAAAGCCAACAGAGACAAAAGCGGCCTACAGCTGAACAGGCAACACAGATGTCTGTTTGCAAGGTTCGGAGGGGATTCAACAGTTAGCCATTTTAGGAATGACAGACAGGTTAGCAAATGCTTGCTCCGATCTGGGCTTTACTGGTACAGGATTCTGCAGCATGGCTGCTCTCAGGACACCAAAGTGCTCTTCCTTGTCGAATGAATATTGTGCCGGCCCTGTGCATACACAGCACTAGTGCTCTGACTGATATCAAGATTTTATTCTCCGGGACTGCAATCTACACCCTGATCTTAGGACTTTCCAAGTCTCAGTTCAATAGCTGGACTTTGTAAAACTAGAGGACTGAGATGGTAAAATGAAAAACAAAACAACAATAAGGTATTTTTAAGTTGTAGGATGAGAATAAATAGGATTGTGTACTGTAGGATTGGACTAGTTCACAAGAATTTTCCAATACCCTTATGGTTACCTCATTTTCTTAAAACAAGGAATCAAAGAAAAGACTGCCTTATTTGAATTCTTAATCAAAACCATTTGCGGAGCAGTTTGCATTCATTTAAAGATCCTAAGAGTGTGATACAAAATTAATAGATGAAATCCTATCAGGAGATAAAGCAAGATACTGAGATCCGGGACTGGGTTCTATTCTGGGCATTGCCACTATCTGACTTAGATCAAGTCATTTAGCCATTTGGTGCCTCAGTTTACGTATCTGTAATTAAATATCAATTAAATTAGAAGGGACTGAGCTGCAAAGTTTGAATCTGGTTCTCCCAAAATGTGGGTGTTTTGATCTGGGGTTCTGGTTCAGGTCCATCTCTTTTAATAAATATTTGTACAGTGCTTTGAGATTCTCAGATAAGCAACCTGTAAATGCTAAGTCCTATAATTGTCAAACTTGACTTTTTCAGCCAATCTCATTGAGACCTTAAAAAATTAAGTTACATTGGCTTCAAATGTAAAATTAATAAGGAGCTCTCAAATTTGGTAATTTCACTGATGCACATTAGAGCTTTTCTATCTATTTTTAACACATTTGCTAAAGATGTGGACACTCCACTCTGTTGGCAAAGCTTGCATGCTCCAGAAGCCAATTTTTTCTGGTTCAAGAAACCTACCAAGTTTACAGCTTGCAAAGCTGATGGAACCTGTAATCTTCAGAGGCCAAAGATCCCTTTTTCAAGGAACTTATTATTCAAAGTCAGATACTCCATTAGAATTGCTGGAACTGGGAGCCAGTGAGTTTACAGGATACACAGCAGAGAAAGCCACAGGGACAGGTACCGTATAACACTGGTGTGAGATTATAACATACTGCAGCTTTTCTGCCTCCTTTTCCTTGACTCTCAGGTCAGTTTCTTTGGCACACTGGTCTACTTCCCATTTTTGATGGTCACAGTCCTTCTCTATATTAGCCATTTCCACTCTTTTGGTCCATTCTGCAACTTCCAACTTCTATAACTATCTCAGCTCATTTGAATTGTGTGGCTGCCTCATTGAGGGCTATTTCTTAGCCCTCATTTCCTTTAGCAAGTCTACTTATTTTTTACACTTCCTTTTGTTCTAGCCTCACCTGAAATAAACAAAGAGAAAACAATAAAACCGTGATCTCTGGCACTTGTCCCAGTTTCTTCACTTGAGAATCACTTAAAACTAATCTTCCAGTGCTTAAAGAGCAAACCTCAGATAAAATAGCAAGCTGGGTGTACATCCCGCTTGACAACACCATCGTAACACGCTGCTGGGGATACTGAGAGCTGGGAGCCACAGCATTACCCTCACGACACAGCAAGGGTGAGCTTTGCTGGAGATTACATTGTGTGTCAGCTCCCTGTCTTCCTCATCAGCAAGCTCCTCCAGGCTCTCCCAGCCCAAACCTTGCCTCACAGGTAACAATCAGTGAACTCCAGCCCCCACGCTCCACAGAGAGGTTTCGCTGCAATGCATAGCCCCTATCAGTGTTCACAGAAGGTATTAACTTTGCTGCACTTTTAAAGATTCAGTACATTACAGCTTATTAACTTAACTGGAGCAAACACACACTTCAAACACAGCATGGACTGATTTATAGTAAAAATAAAACAAGTTTATTAACAAAAGGACATTGGTTAAGTGACATCAAGTAGCAGAGATAAAAGTAGAAATGGTTACAAACCTCTAAAATAGAGATGTAAAAGGCTAACCGGAAAGCATAGTGTTACTGATTAACCGCCTTAACCGTTAACCCTCACGGCGCTCAGCTGTGGCACGTGGCCGGAGCGGGTGCCATTCCCAGCTGTATTGCCCGGCCGAAGTGGCAGTCCCCAGCCGGAGTGGCCCCAGCCCCAGCTGTGCTGGCCAGATGGGCCCGAGCCACTTACATGGTTTACCGTTTAAACGACATATTTTTAACCATTTAAACGGTTAGGTTTTTAGACGGTATTTATATCCCTAATCTAAAAGTGAAGCCGCATCTAAAACGTAAATCTAGCAAGAAACAGTCTTTGTTCAAGATGGTTTCTCTCACCCCAATCTTTTTTCCAGCCTTTCCTGGCCAGGACCCATCACCGAGATCAAATTGTTTGGATTCTTTGTCTCCAAAGGTCAAGGAGAAAGATGGAGTCTCTCTCGCTCTCTCTCTCTCTTCCTTATTTCCTCAAAGGGATTGTCTTTGTCTTACAGGTCAGAAAGCCCACCTAGGGCTCAGCTCTGCTTGCTTTATGTCTCCCAGGGAATCAACCCCATGTCAATGTTGCAGTCTCCTGTGATTTTACAATGCAAATGACCTTCCTACAACCTCTGATGGAAATGGGCAGTCCATTGTCCATGTCTCTGTTCACATCTGGCTCAGTTTGCTACTGAGCCAGAGGTGTTTGCCTTCCCCTTTGTCTGGAAAATACCTGTTTTGCCTCCTTTGTCTTTTTACAGTCTCTAGAACATAATATCAGAGAGTATCCATAATTCCTAGTGTTGCTACAAATGTTTCAGTGATATTAATAACGAGCATGTTAGTAGTCTTTTTGCCAATGACACATTACATGACATCTTTCAGATACAGATTATAACAGTAGTAAATTGGGATCCTAGTGTCACAGAGATCAAAGAACTTTTTTGTTGTTGGCTGTAAACCTTAATGTATTATTTGTTAATGTTGCACATTGTAGCATATATGGACTGTAAGGTTATGGGAGCTGTGACAATGTTTGGAATTTCTTGTACGCTGAGTCCTTGATATTTTTACGTTAATGCTATATTAACTCTATTTAATAAAAATGCAAAAAAAAAATTAGAGTTGTGAACATATAGCTTACATGGAAGCAACAACAGTAACTGTGGCATACTGCAGTGAAGTAAAAAGTAAATGCTTTTTCATCTACAAGCATTGCATTGATGGCCCAGGATAGCAGGTTCAAAGAAGTGCTCTGCAATGCCACCTGCAACATATGGGTTTAATTCCTGATCATGGTCTTTTAATCTCTGGATCAGGTGAGGCTGGAGGTGCTTCAAAGACCGTGCACATTGTCCCAGGGTGGGAGAAGGGCAGGAAGGGAGAGAGAAAGAAAAGAAAGCTTCATTGTCATTGAGCAGTGACACTTCTTTGGAAGTGAAATCACTCCCATGTAGACATCCAGCACAAAACCCATGTATCACTTAAATCCTCAAAATAAGGATTAAGAGGGATTTAAGTGGTGCATATACCTTGGGCTGGCCCTCTGTACTGGGGTGATCTTCACCCTGACTGACTAAGGAGTAGGGTCAGCAAGTTGTGAAGGGGGTTCCCATCAAGTCAAGTTGATTGAAAGATGGTGGTCATGATTTAGGACCTCAAACATGGCAGGGGATATACAGCAGGGAGGAGATTGCGGGTTATATGAATGAAGAGAATACCTGGGTAAAATGACCGTTTAAGTTCACTTTTTACATTTACTTTTTATTTTTGCTCTTGACCGTGTAGACTGTGAGAGCTTTTGCACAAACTCCTGGGTGTTTTAAAATGAGCAGAGAAACTGAAAGAATTTAGCAATGTCAACTTTGGTTTAATGTGGACTATTTTCCAACCCTTCTGCTCTTACCTTGCTGGCCTTCAGTATGTTGATCTGTTCTTCATATACAGTGTCCCTATTTTTCTCCAGAAATCCATCAGACTGATACTCCACCTACCACACAAAGCAATGGAGAAACGGAATGGTGGTTAAACCCCTTAGAATGCATCTACACTGCAATTAAACACCCCTGGCTGGCAACCATTACCTGCGTTGGGCTCACACGGCTTGGGCTGTGGGGCTGTGATATGGTAGTGTAGACATTAAGGCTCATGCAGGAGCCTGGGTTCTGGGACTCTCCCAACTCTGGGGTCCCAGAGCTCAGGCTCCAGCATTGCAATTGTACAGCCCTGCAGCCCAACTCCAATGGGCCCGAGTCAGCTGACTCTGGCCAGCTGCAGGTGTTGAATTGCAGTATAGCCATATCCTCAGATTAGTCCGCGTACTGCAAGTCTCTTGCTGTAATTACGATGTGTAATCTCTCATGGTTTTAGCCGTCGTGTATAGATTGTCATAAACTCATTTGAAAGGTGGTTTGTATGGCTGAATGAATGGGGGTAAAGCATGAGGAAGGTCACACCAGTTTATCTTATTAATATAAAATATCTGAGTGTAAGATACAAGGCATTACAAAAGACTTAATTCAAATACCGTACATTACCCAGTTAGTACCCCCTTCAGGATCCAATCCTGTTCCTGTTGAAGTCAATGGCAAAACTTCCAGGACTCTACCATTCATGTGGCACTCTTTGGAAGGCCCACGTTAGCATTTCTGGTAAGCCAGTGAATAACCACCCACACCTCGGTCTCAAAAGATCGTGGAGAGCTCTGTGCTAGGTCTCACCCAATCTCTCTTGCAAGTAAACTTTTTTGGAATTTAGAATCAGTTGTTTTTCAAGTAAGACCTGGCCAAAAAGCACTGGATGAGTCTTCAAAAGTCTGAGTAAAACCTATTTTTTCCTAATTAAAAATTCAAGCAAATTTCTAACTGTCACAGATCACACAGGCAGAATTTGAAATGGGAATATCTTCTTTTGGAACATTTAGTGAGAATGTGCTTAAAATAAGGTGTATAATGGAACTCGAGCCCCAGGCTTAACTGTGAATAGTGTAATTCACTCTCAAGTTAGTATAAAGAGACTCAGACTTTATTAAAGACAATAGACAATACTTGGCTGTAGCATGAGTGTCACATGACTCCTTTATGCTTACTCAGACCTGCTTTTGATTTCCATTTTAAACACAAAGAAAGATACATGGGTAACTACAACCTCTTCACTGATTCTTGCCTGCTCTGAGCAATAGCTGTCAAATCATGTTTTAAATAAAGCTTGAGACCATTACTGGATGTTACAAGCATCAGCCTCTAAGCTTTGGAAAATCAAAAGTTAAGTTTTCTCCCTCACAGAGGAGGGAAAATGGTCCCAGTTCCACTCATATCTTACACCTGTGAAACATGAGATTTTTTGGCACTCAAGAAAATGTCCTTGTTTCAATCTTTCCTGGATGTAGCAACCTCTATTAATTTTAGTCTGTGCAGCTCTCTGAAGGAGCTTTGTTTTGTTAAACCAGAAGTCTCAACTATCCCTGTTTAAAACTCAGTACAAAGTCTAAGGCTGAGATTTTAAGTGCTTACTAAGAGATCTGGATGCCCAATTAAAAGAAAATGGCAATTTGGCATTCAGATACCTTAGGCAACTTGGAAAGTCATCACCTAAATAGCTTAATGTATTTTAAAAAAAAGCTAACTCCTAATGCAAACCCCTTCCATCCTGACTATTCATCACAAACTCTTGTGTTCAATGTGCTGAGTGTTTAGTATACGCCCTGATACCTTATCTGCAAAGTGAACAACAATGAAGGAGGTATTGGACATTCGAGGTTTTTGGAAGTGCTGGCTGCTGGAATGTCTGTCATATAATTTCTGTGCCCAGTTCTGGTCAGTTCCTTTAGGAACCTAGAAAACACAAAGGAGAGGAAGAAGGTGGTTTACAATGATATCACATGAACACTCAAACGCACAGATACTACACACCTTCATGGTTTCATTACATAATTATTTTTAAATTTTTTTTAGCCCATGTCTTATAGGTGATGGCAGAAATGAGCCTTTAGGAGGAACTGGACTCAGCAGAGGGAGATGTCTTGGTACCAGGTTTAGGGAAGTCAGCCCACACATAGCGGGCAGCATGGAAGATGCAGAATTCAAGGCTAGCATCACCAAAGGACATTGCATAAGGGAGCACAAGGATGAGTTTATAGTAATGGGTATTAATTAAGAAACCAAAACCCTAAGTTATTCCTCCATCTGGATTTCTCAGTGTGTCCCCAGATCTTCAGGTAGTAAAAGTCACCATACCTCCACAGAAGTCAATGGCACTCAGCTGATCTACACCAACTGCAGATCTATATATAGGTCTCAGACTGAGCTCTTTGGGGCAGGGACTAATTCTGGGTTCTGTACAGCTCCAAGACCATTGCTAAACAATGAATAATGTGAATTACATCAAGAGTGTTGCCATTTGTTAATATCTGAGAAACGAAACACACCATAATCCCAATCTCTCTTTCAGTAACCAAGCTCTTGTTGGCCTGACTGCTGCACTGTCATAGAATCACAGAATATCAGGATTGGAAGGGACCTCAGGAGGTCATCTAGTCCCACCCTCTGCTCAAAGCAGGACCAGTCCCCAACTAAATCATCCCAGCCAGGGCTTTGTCAAGCCTGACCTTAAAAACCTCTAAGGAAGGAGATTCCACCACCTCCCTAGGTAACCCATTCCAGTGCTGGATTCCAGTGTTGTCATTCCTCCACATCCCACCAGTGTTTTCATTCAATATTGATGCAAACATTCAAATGATTTACTCAGGGTAAGACATTTTGCTATCCTTACCAGCAAAAAAGCAGTAATATTCCTGTGCTTGGGCAAAGTTTATGAATTGCTCAGGGCAGAAATTTAATCATTTTCAAAACAAAGGCAGCCTTTTGCAGCAAAATGACAGGTTTTCACAAAAAAACAACAACCCTTAAGATTCTAGATTTTCTTAATACGCTTACAAAACAGAGTGATTTGGTGAGAAGCTTTTCAATCTTTTAACTGTGCCATCAAAATACCTCAAATTTGATGAACTGTGGGACTAGGTGTCTATCTATTTATATTTGAATTTAAGAAAGACCTAGCAGCTTCTTCACAGAACTTATTATAATATGTGAATTCAAAGAACTGCATGCCCCCTTGTGATGTGATCTCATCACATTTAATGGCTAAGCAAGGTCAGTCCAAGAAAGCACTTCCATCTATCTTACATACTTATATGGGGGTACTAGGATACAGGGGTGCTTCCCTTCCCCCTTCCCCTCCCCCGCATGTGATTCCTGGGGAAAAACTGCAGAGAACAGCCAGCCCAAGACTCCAGCCAATAGGAACAAAGGAGACAAAACAGGGATCTCTGGACATTCCTCAGAAATGAAGAAAGCTCTCTGACTTCCTCTGTCTGTCCTGTCCTAATTGGCTGCTTGCTCCAACCTTCCCCCTCCCTCTCCTCAATCTTTTTCAGAGTCACTGTTTCCCTGGAGAGAGTCCCCCATGCCTACATTCTTTGTTCCTAGATGTATACATTTACATTTAGCCATATTACAATGAATATTGTTTGCTTGCGCCCAGCACACCAAGAGATCCAGGTCGCTCTGTATCAGTGACCAGTCCTCTTCATTTACCACTCCCCCAATTTGTGTGTCATCGGCCAACATTACCAGAAATGATTATGTGGGTTTTGTTCCAGGTGATTGACAAAAAATATTAAATAGCATAGGCTCAAGAATCAATCCTTGCAGGACCCTATTAGAAACAGACCCACTCAATGATAATTCCCCATTTACAATTACATTTTGAGACCTATGATTTATCCATTTTTAATTCATTGAATGTGTGCCAGGGTCTCCATGTGCAAGATGGGTAACTGCCTGGCAAATTAGACCTGCAAATAAGCTGTTTATTGTTTTAAAGATTTTCTCTGAAATGCTTTTGTTCTGAATAAACAGTACTTGGTTTTTATGAGAGCTGGCTCCTCACTGGTTAACCTGTCATTGCCCCTGACAATTACAGTAAACTGCAGACTTCTGCAGCCTAAGGCCCAGGTCTACAGAGGGAAAGTGTGTCATGGGATACTGCCTCAAGAGAGGGGACAGCTAGATGCCTGAGATCAAAGTGGGGTGCCCTCAATGAGGCTACAAAAGGATCAGAGGTGCAGTTAGCTTGGGAAATGCGACACTGAACACCTCACAATTTTTAGTCTACTTTTTCTCACAATGCCCCACAAGGGAGGGTCACAATGCCCCACAAGGGAGGGAACTGTTCTTAGCTCAATTTACACAAATTTTACTATCTTTTTTCTTTGACACAAAGATTAAGTGACTTCACCAGGGTCACACAGGAAGTCTATGGCGGAATAAAAACTTGAACCCAAGTCGCCTAAGTTCTAGGCTAATGCCCAGGCACTGGGCCATCCATCCTCTTGGCTCTGAGACTTAGCTGTGGCAGAAAATGTTGATGGTGACACTTTACTTGGAGCCATTACAGGATCAACATGCCATCAGGCTGTTAAGGGGCTCTGAGCAGCTGTGGGTGAATGAATGAGTCATACATGAAAAATCACTAACCACGTGTCATTAGTAAAGATCCCATAGCACTTTCACACAGTGGGGGTGTTAGCCCCCATTTTCAGGCCAAAGAGCAATTTATCTGATTTCAGTCTGCCTCCCTAAATTGCTCTCATAGTTTTAACTTCACAGGGCATTGTACATGTCCTCTCCTACACTGGTGTGAAGTGTTGTTGTAAGATCTTCAAACCAAGAAAATATATAGTTTGAACAGCACCCTATATTAGTTTATTAAATTTGTAAAGTGCTTTAGGATCCTTCCGGGCAAAAAGTTCCTATATCAATATAGACTGTTATAATATTTTAAATATATATTAAATAAATATACCCTATTTGAATAAGCGACTGACCACTTGCTTTGTTACAGTACGTGCTGCTAACAGCATTCTCAGCAGTCACCCACAGGAGGCATTTCCATTTCTGTCTGTTCATTTAAATCTATGCAGCATGTGAACCTGTCAAGCCACCTCTACTAGGCCAAAACCTAGGGGAATGAGTTATGTCTCCTCATACAAAGCCTTGGGATCCCATTGCTCAGCATGATGCACTGAGTGCATTTTAAATGTGGCATATTCCCTGTCGCTATTAGAGCGCCTCTGCCGTACCTCTCTCTGCACAAACTAGCCACACAAAAAAATAACACAAAAAATAAAAAAAAGTGAGAGAGAGGAAAGCCTTAAGGAGGGCAGTCAGCTGTGATCAAGGTCACTTTTGTTGCTGTCTCATGGCTGAGATGTTCAGCCTAAAGGAAGCTGACGAATTCCCAGGGTTGTCAGTGGAGACTGTTGAATGAAGGGGATATTTTATACAAAAACTACATTCTTAGCTGCATGTATGTGCCAAACTTTCATACTGGTATGGGAAAGCAATCTCTGAGAGCCACAAACCCAGTCGCATGCATATGCGTTCTATGATGATTATGCAGCAGAGGCGCATGTGTCTACCACTAAATTTAAGGAAGTTTGTTCTACTAAAATCAAGATCCTGAGGAACAGATTGGTGGCTTAATCCACTAAAAATGGTAAATGAAGCACCACTATTCTCTGCTAGTCATCCCCTATAAAGGATTTTTTTTAACAGAAAATAGTGTCATCTGTTCAAACGCTGGATCAAAGGATCAGGAATTCTAGGAAATGCAGCTAAATACAAGCAGTTTATATTTTCAGACAGCTGTTGGTTAGACTTCACCATGCCGTCAGTGCCTTCAGTTGTAATCAGGATCATGCCTACATTCTGTGGGACTAAAATCCGAGTCATGCTGACATTTCTCACTCCTTGATTTTTCTCCCTGATTACAGCTTTGCCAGCAGTGTAAATTTACAATGCGGTGATGAGGCCTTTTCATTATTCCTATCTAACTTCACCTGACCACAACACTGGTGCCAAATGAGATGTATGGAACTAAAGTCCACTATTTCACTGACTGAGGCAACTGGACCCTTTAAATTATTTATACTGAATTTATATCAAGCACCAACAAAAATGCATCTCAGGTTTCTCCTAGTGGGTAAAATTTGTCTTTGTCAGCAATGAGAGATTGAAAAATTTAACTGCTGTGAGAGAAAGATGAAGGGTTCTTTCAATCTGCATAGACATATATTCTTTATTGTCTGCTTCTGATTTTGAAGCAATCGTGTTTTCCACATTGACCTTATATAGCACCTTTTGATATCAAAGCACTTCACAAATGAGGCATATAAAACACAGACACCTATGGGATGGAGAGCAACAATTAACTAATGCACAGCACAAGCATGACACTCAAGGGAGAGGAATTTTGGCCATGGACAACAGGCCAAAACTGCAATGCAACCCTTTATATCAGGGCTCCTCAAATTTTTCATGGTAACGCCTCCCCTTACTTCTGTCTAAGTCTCCTTCCACGGGAGCCGGGGTTGGGAACGGGGCCATAAAGGTAATAATTGGAGATATACCAATCTCCTAGAACTGGAAGGGACCTTGAAAGGTCATCAAGTCCAGCCCCCTGCCTTCACTAGCAGGACCAATTTTTGCTCCAGATCCCTAAGTGGCCACCTCAAGGATTGAACTCACAATCCTGGGTTTAGCAGGCCAATGCTCAAACCACTGAGCCATCCCTCCCCCTGTGGACCATGTGGACAAGGGTAAGGGGGCCGAGGCTGGGGCTGCACCTGAGGGGGTGGGGGCTGGGGCCGGGAACAGAGCCATGGCCAAGGCCGAGATGGCGGTGGGGCCAGGAACGGAGCTGTGGCAGGGCCTCGGTCAGGGGCCAAGGCTGGGGACGGAGCCAAGGCTGGAGTCGAGGCCACATCTGGGTGCGGGGCTCGAGCAGGGCTGGGTGGCACTCCCTCCCTACCCCCCATGGGGGCTGGCTCAGGCCCCTCTGTGCCCCCCCAAATGTTCCTCCATGGCCCCTTAGCCCCACACTTTGGGGACCTCTGCTTTATATTGTCACAGAAAGCCTTGGTTATAAAGTGACACCACCAGCGCTAAAAGCCCCCCATAGAGAATAAATTGAAAAGAACTCAGTTTATATAAGGGCTTATCGACACTTTCAAAGCAACCACATTTGGGAACCTAGTTAAATATTCATCACACAAAAGGGCAAAAGGAAAACCATTAAAAGAATTGGTAAATTTTAAACTAATAATAATTCTATCACAACGTCCTGCTGGGGAGAGGAAGGGAGAAAAAGAGCCACACGAGACAGATAATCATGCTGCTTAATGCCGTTTTGGGACGCACTCAGATTCCACAGTGATGGGCACAGTGTAAGAAGCTGAACTGAACAGAACACTACACTGTAAGCCATCTATGTAACGTCCATGGTGATCTATGATAAGTATTTCCCCTACAGTATATTCCGCCTACTAGCAATCCTGATACTAGCAACTGCCAGTTAATGGCAACAGATTGCCGGGAACCAATCCCGCCCCATTAACAGAATTCAATACTGACAATGGTATGCCACTTATCAGCACTCCCCGCCCCCCCCCCCTTTTTTTTTTATTTTTAAACAAAGCAAGTCCCTACCTGCTGCAGGCAGGTTTCGGAGGCTGAAGCCAGGGAAGGAAGCACTGAGATATGCCTTCCCTAGCAGCAGCCCTGCAAACCTGTCTGCAGCCAGGCCACTACTCAGCCCATCTCAACGCTTCCTTTCTAGGGCTGCAGCACAGGGTGTAAGGAGCTGCGGGCCAGGAGGGCAGGCCATGGGAAGGGCAGTAGTGGGAATGGGGGCTGCAGCCAGGATGTCAGAGCGGCACGGTACCTTCTCCCTGTACTCTCCAGGCTACGCCCTGCTGGGGACTGCACACAGGGAAGGCATCACTGGGATGTGCTGAGCCCTACCCCCAGAGAGTGAAAGAAGAGGTATGGTGCAGCCCCACAGGTCCCCAGCATCTTCTAGAAAGCACCAGCATCCAGGCTGCAGCACCCTGACCCCGCTGCAGCCCCATCCATGGGCAGGTTTGTAGGGCTGCAGTCAGGGAAGGCATGTCCCAGAGCTTCCTTCCCTGGCTGTGGCATCATGAACCTGCCTTCTGCTTATTACCAACCACTGGATAATAGCAACTTTTTGCTGGCAACCGAGGAGCTACTATTCTAATAAGCGGAGTGTACTGTATTTATAAAAAATATTTGTCATTACCAATGAAAAACAACAAGATTGTGAGATCTTTGTAGCATGTGTTTGTTTTGTGTTCGCACAGTGCCTAGCACAGTAGGTCTTCAGCCATGACTAGGGCTTCTAAGGCACTACTGTAATAAATAAAAAAATAATGACTCCCGTCTCTGGTGCATGGAAATGATAAGGTCATAGGCTATCTAGTCTTAAATTATGTGTTTCCAAAGCACCGGATCAATTGTGAGGCTTTCAAACAAGGAGTGATTTTTAAAATGCTGAAATGATTACTTAGTTTAGAAAAATATCAGAGGTGATACATTATAAAGAGTATATACAATGAAATTGGACAGACTCTAGAAAACATACAGAAGAGAATAATCCAGTAGTGCTTGGAGAGGGACTAGATCATCTAACGGGTCTTTTAAATAGAGGGAGACCCTCGGCTGAAGAGACAAGCTCTTATATAGCACTTCATGAGTGTATTTCAAAGTGCTTTACAAAGAAGGTCAGCATCATTATCCCCATTTTAAGATGGGGAATTGAGGCACAGAGAGGTGAAGTGACTTGCCCAAGGCCCATCCAGCAAGCCAGTGGCAGAACCGGAAACAAAAACCAGGTCTCCTGGGTCTCAGTCCAGCATGCTATCCACCAGGCCAAACAGAGAATGCCAGTTGGGTGTTTCTATTTACCTTGTCCCAGTATACAAGTACAAGCAGGAAACAATTAAATTTAAAGGTAAAAATTTAAAACAATAACTAAAAATCTTTCTTTTTGCAATGTAGAATTAAGCCATGGAACTCATTGTAACTGGGTAGTTAGAAAAATATCATGTTAAGATTAAAAGTTGGTTTAGACTCTTATGGGCCAGAACCTTAGTTGGTGTAAATCAGCATAGCTACAACCTAAATAAAGCTACAGTCATTTACATCCTCTAAAGCAGGAGTTCTCAAACTGGGGGTCGGGACCCCTCAGGAGGCCACGAGGTTATTACATGGGGCGTCATGAGCTGCCAGCCTCCACCCCAAACCCCACTTTGCCTCCAGCATTTATAATGGTGTTAAATATATAAGAAGTATTTTAATTTACAAGGGAGGGGGAAGGGCTCACACTCAGAGGCTTGCTGTGTGAAAGGGGTCACCAGGATAAAAGTTTGATAGTCCCTGCTCTAAAGGCTGTCCATGCTATTTTTAGCTTTTCTCCACCCTCTTATCGCTCTGACTCAGCAATAGGAAACTGGGGCATTTAGTCCCACTGACATACAACATTAACACCTACACATAGGGTGCAAGTCATGCACTTCACAGTGGAACCCACTTATTAGAGAGTTGGACTTGACTATAAGTAAAACAAACAGAGTTTCACTATATTCAAGTTCACTCTAAATAGCTTTCCTTGTGTTACTGCACAACGGAATGGGTGCATTGTGCAGTATTTTTAAACTTCCCAAGTAGTACCTGACATAGGCCACTACCGGACATGGATTGTCATCTGTACTAGAACAGGAGTTTGGGAGTCCTTATGGCATCTTAAAGCCTTTAGAGCCAATCATTTGTTTATACAGTACCTAGTCTAATGATAATGACCAGGGGCTACTGCACTAGAAATAACTGCTCCATCTACTCAGGATTTTTCAGGATTGGGCCATTTCCTTCATGTTGGAAAGGGTGTCAAATAAATAAAATTCTCCCAAGACTCCAAGGAATCAGCCAGCAAAGATCAGGGAGCTATTCAGAGTAAAGGAAACATTAAATCCAACCTTAAATCTTTCAGGAAAAAAAAAGGAACGGGATAACTAAGGAGGCTTCTTCAAAGCCACTGATCCAGGAATTAGTATTATAAAAACTAATACGGAGAATTTTAATGGTTTCTTTCTTCCCTGCCCCTCCAATTTATGCTAAAAACCAAGCACGGCCCTGGGTAGGCCAATATTCTGTAGCACTTTATACAGGTAGCGGCTGCACATTTTGTTGCTCCCTCACCACGCTCTGGATGACAACTGGACGTGTAAGTCATTATTCTGCCATTTGATTAGAATTAATGGGGTCCAAAACATAAACCCCCCAGAGGTTCTCCCCCTCTTCTTAACCTACATGCAGCGGTTCATAAAACAGAAATCAGAGGAAGCAGCTGCCCAGCATTGAAAGAAGATGCCACTTTGTTTTCCACTGATTTTCTACAGACCAAGCAACCATCAAATCAAAGAAAATGTATTTTTTTAATAGTGAACTTTACACTGACGTGCAGAGATACAAGTGGAATTCAAAATCAGCCTGCTAAAAATTACCAGTAACCTGATTTCATTGTTTTTGGCACAGGGATGAATAGCGAGTAACTATACTCTGACTCAACATCCACATTTATAATTGGGACATTTAAGGGATACATAAAATAACTACGACCTGTCCTACGATACATAGAGAAAAAAGTATCCATTATAGAGTTTGGGGATTATGAAAGTTTCCATGTATGGTCAGAAAAACTCCTTCAAAACATGAGGAACTGAAGCTTCTCTCTTCAAGCCCCTGCCTGAACTCAAAACCCATTTGTTTCACTGGTGACTCCCATCTCTCAGTTGGTTTTTAACCCTATAGCTATATTCTTGCTATGCTCTGTAGCTATTTGTATTATTTAGTTCACTCAAGTCCATTGGCATACAAAAGTCATATGGAAGAGGCTAAATAAAGAATTTGTATACATTTAAAAAAAATACAGGAAAAACATTCCGTGAGGCAAGAACTTTGGTGACAAATACCCCACTTCTGCTCTAGTATCTCGTTATGTTGCCAGGCCTCTTGATGGAGTTTCAGTCCCAGAGCACATTTATCCACTGTAGTAGTGGGCTTGGTTACCAACTGGCTTATTGTACTTTTATATCAATTACGGCCAACAGCAAAGCAATTCTCTCTCCATGGTGCCGCATAACAGAAGAGGTTTTGCTATTTTATAACAGCAAGGAGGAGTGATGAGATTCTAAAAGTACAAGCCCGGCAACTGGGATGTGGGGGTGAGTAGGTTTCATCAGTAAAATGGTGCTTTCACTCACCACGCTCACTGAAAACTTTGTAAGGCTGTGGAGTGTCTGCAGGTTACTATAAAAGGGTCCATTATAAAGCTGTGACTAATTACACCACTCCCAAGCTACAGAGAATTACCACAGAAACTGTGGGAATTGATGTGTGCGGGGTTTGTTCCTCTGTTTCAGGTTCTATGTCAAAGAAGTGTGGACAAAAAGTAGTAGTGGGTTGGAACTGGACAGAGTTCTGTGTTCAGGCTGTCCCCATTAGGCAGCAGGGCTCTATACAACACCAAAGCAGGGTAACATTTTTTTTTATATGTAGGAATTACTATAATGAATCAGAGCAATGGTACATCTAGTCTGGTAGCCCATCACCTACAGCAGCCAGTACCAGATGCTGTTTTGAGTTACAGGGCAATCAGCCACCTGGGAAACTTTCCTCCTCACTCCTAATAGTTAGAGGTCTTCTCAATCCCTGGAGAAAGAGAGGCTTGACAGTGCAGTGGATGAAACAAAATGGCACTTAACAGCTGAGCTTAGATTCATGACCTACTTCTGAGCCAGTACCCAGTGTGATAATATGCAAGTTTTAATTTGTTCTCATTTGTTAATTAATTATAATCAGAAGCCATAATTGACAAGACAAGACCAAAAATATGCTAAACGTGGGGAAGTCCTCATTTAATTGTCGTTTTTCACATCCTCAGAGCAGTTTCCATTGGCTGGGCCTGGCTGGTGCTTCAGCCATATAAAGTTTCTCTCCCAGTGGAAACCCTGAGGGATGGCAGACAAGAAGCAACTACAGGGAACATTTTCAATAGGAAGGATGCAATTAAATTGGAATTTGGCCAGTACATCTACCTCTATCTTCCCTTACAAGAAGGGAGGTGGGATCTTTAATGAGCACAAACCATTATGTCTCACCCAAAACAGAGCACCTCCAGGAACAGAATGTCACCTACTACTGTGCTTGGGCACTGGTTCAGCACTGAATCACAAGGAAGAGTAATACCACAAACACGTGCCTACTCCATCATGCCCTCTACTTTACGTTATGCACAACATACCATTTTACCTTATGATTTCATTAGAATGCATAAGCCAAGCAGATTTATGCAACCAGTAGGCATTTCATAGACTAATGCTCAGATTAAAAAAAAAAAGGGGGGGGTCAAGGATACTTAAATACTTAATTAAATAAGATCAGAGTCACTTAACCAAGTGAAAAATCTCAGCTTTGACTCACTGTAAATACACAAATAGAAATCCCCGCTGTGAATGTCTTCATCACAAATTATTACAGCCAACCATCAATAGTATAACACCCAGCCACTAGCTATGGAAGGCAATCCAATACTAAATGGGAAGAGAAGTCCATGTGCCACATAAGAAATGGAAGGAAGCGAGTGCTCACCTAAGAAGTCACCTTTCTCTCATAAAGGAGGACAGGTCACACTCCTCATTAAATCCCAGAGGGACAAAGGAATTTAAATAACAAATCTGAAAAGCGTCCCTTTGATGTAAATGACACTCCTGCCTCCTTCTCACCTTGGGCCTGTGTTATGCTCATGAATCTCAAGGGAGCTAACAAGAGTGATTAGTGTCCACATGCCTTGCTACAAGCTTGTTTCCGGTCCTTAGTCCGTTCACGTCTCCGGGCGGAGTTCCTCTGGCGCGCTGGGCTGGGCTCCTTGATGCAGCCGAGAGCAGGTGCGGCGCTCTCCTCTCTCTGCCTGTCCCGTCCCGTCAAGCTCCTTTCCTTTGACCCTTCCATCCCCTGTTCTTTTATTCTTTTTGTCCGCACCCCCACTTAGTTTGTTGGTTTTTGAGGTCCCTCCTCCAGGCTGGGGGGGGTGGGGGATGGGGCGGGTTAGCATTCCCCCGCCCTTCCCAAAGAGGCAATGTCCACTACACTGATTGAACATGAAGGCTAACAGTTTACCCTATTGTATATATGCACACAGACCCACAAGGCATAACATTTCTTGTGACAGGCAGACCTGAGTCTTAATGCAAACTTTCTTGCCTAATAACAGATGGTTAAAACACTGACCTGTAATCACACTACATGGAAACTAAGTTACTCTCTTGTGTTAAAGGGAGATTATGAGCAGAAAAGTGATTGCAAAAATGGCACCTTCTTATTCAACAGATCCTCCCCATTGTGTTTAGGCAAAGGTATTTCGGCTGTTTGCACTCTATCAGCTCCTTACCCTGCCCTGCCAATCTAACAATCTCTGGATTCGGCTGGCTCAAGCATCATGTTAACTAAGTTCCAGCTGCAGAACTGTTATTGCTGGTGACAGATGAGCAAGGAAGAGTCCAACTTGACTTTGGGATTCTAAGGTGAGTTTGCAATTCTGGCTGTTACTGACTTAATTTGTAAGCTGAACACATTTGATCAGGAGTTGCTGAGCAGCAATAAACATGGAAATCCATTTCTACAGACTCACTGTAAGAAAACTCTTTAAAATGTGCCCAAGCTTCCCAACGCCATTTGTTTGACCTTTAGTTAAAAGCCACTTCAGCCAGGTGAACTGATTTTTGCTAGTCCCCGAGATGGACATTTAAGACAAAATCTCATTGTATGAAATCTCATTGTGGCAACCATTACAACATGGAAAAAGGGTACAAATCACCGACTGTACCAGCACCCTGATGTCTCGATGGCTTCTGCTCATTTGGTATAGAATCAGGGGGGCAAGTGCATCTGATTTCAGCAATCTGGACAACCTGGATGAAATCCTGGCTACACCACAGTCAATGGGAACTTTGAACATTAAACATTGACTTCAATAAACCTAGAATTTCACCCCTTGTATAAATTTGATCCGTTATTATCATTATTTATTTATTGTATTACGGTTGTGTCTAGGATCTCTAGTCATGGACTGGGACCCCATTGTGCTATGCACTGTACAAACAGAATAAAAAAGATGATACTGCTCCAAAGAGCTTACAATCTATCCCTTCAGGATTACAACTTGTCATTGCATCATCAACTTTATTAATAAACACCTTCAAATCTAACAAATTAAAAGGCTTTTGACTGGGCTCAGAAATTTACCATATTCTGGATCCAGTAGCTGACCCACCAAGAGGAGTGAATTTCAAAAGGTGGAGATTCAGACTGAGAAAGCCCTACCACCAAAAAGACTTTTATCCCAGGAACCACAAGGAAAAGCAGACAATTTGAACGGCTGTGAAAGGATATAGGCTTAGAGAGGGGAACTCAAAAAAACCAGGTCCCATTCAGGGAACTGAAGATCAGCATGAACATCTGTAACTACACCCAATGTAGAAATGAGAGCACTGGTGTGGTGTGTCAGTGGTCTGCCCAATTTAGGAAGTGGGCAGCAACCTTCTGCATCAGATGATGTTTACCTGTGGTCTTCAACTGTAGCCAGAAGTAAAGCACATTGCAAAGCCTTACCTAGTGTAGAGGTCACAAAGAAGGGGATGACTATTGCAAATTCTGCATCGGAGAGGAGTGGTCATGGCCTCCTAGTCAGATGAATTAGATAAGAGATACTATAGGCTACTGCCACTACCTGAGAACCCAGGAGCAGTGATGAATTCAACAAGACCACCAGATTGCAGTTCGTTTTGGACAAGGGCTGCTTCTGGAGAGTGCTGGCTTGGGGACCCATCACACTGAATGCAGCATGACTAGCCTGCTAAAGTTACTCTAAGAATGATCAAAATGGCAGTGATGACATCAGTGTTTTTCTTTACCTTACACTCTTCATCCAATAGGTCCAAGATACCAAGTTTGGCTTCTATGAGGTCTATGCAGGGCTGATTGTCATAAAAATCTATAAGAGTCCAAGGGATTTGTTCCTTCATATACTCTTCTTGCTCCAGCTTAAATACATGCTGTGATCAGAAAAGACAGAAAAATTTTACTGAACTGTCACCTTTTTAATAATTAAACTTCCCTCATCCCACTTACCTATTGCAATTACTACAAGTGTAGAGTTTTCCTGGACATGGCTGAAAAGTGCTAGAATTTTCAGCTGCCGAGAGTGTGCAGTGTGACTAAAAACTCTGCTATTTGTTGGTCCCATGTACAGACTAAGGATCTCAAAGTCTACCATTGTAAAGCACTTGGTGGGGACATTTTCTTTATATATAGCACTGGAAAATTATTCAAATGGTCCCTGCAGATAAGTGAGAGTGGTATCCTATCAGGGGAGCATAATGTAGCTTATACATTACTCAAGATCTCTGCCTCCTCCCCTAATGAGTCCTCATTTTCATATACCATGATGGGTAAATTATACAGTGAACTAGAATACCCTAGCCCACCAACAGCACAAAAAGAAGAACTCCACATGGACTCCTCCTGAGGGTTGAAATGACAGTCTGGACCTATACATTGAATGCTTCCGCCGACGTGCACAGGCAGAAATTGTGGAAAAACAACATTGCTTGCCTCATAACCTAAGTCGTGCAGAACGCAATGCCATCCACAGCCTCAGAAACCATCCTGACATTATAATCAAAGAGGCTGATAAAGGAGGTGCTGTTGTCATCATGAACAGGTCTGACTACCAAAAGGAGGCCGCCAGACAACTCTCCAACACCAAATTCTACAGGCCACTTCCCTCAGATCCCACTGAGGAATACACTAAGAAACTGCACCATCTACTCAGGACACTCCCTACACTAACACCGGAACAAATCAACATACCCTTAGAGCCCCGACCAGGGCTATTCTATCTACTGCCCAAAATCCACAAACCTGGAATCCTGGATGCCCCATCATCTCGGGCATTGGAACTCTCACTGAAGGACTGTCTGGATATGTGGACTCTCTACTCAGACCCTATGCCACCAGCACTCCCAGCTATCTCCGTGACACCACCGATTTCCTGAGGAAACTACAATGCATTGGTGACCTTCCAGAAAACACCATCCTGGCCACCATGGATGTAGAGGCTCTCTACACAAACATCCCACACGCTGATGGAATACAAGCTGTCAGGAACAGTATCCCTGATGATGCCACAGCACAACTGGTTGCTGAGCTCTGTGCCTTTATCCTCACACACAACTATTTCAAATTTGATGACAATATATATCTCCAGATCAGTGGCACCGCTATGGGAACCCGCATGGCCCCACAATATGCCAATATTTTTATGGCTGACCTGGAACAACGCTTCCTCAGCTCCCGTCCACTCACGCCCCTTCTCTACCTACGCTACATTGATGACATCTTCATCATCTGGACCCATGGGAAGGAGACTCTGGAAAAATTCCACCACGATTTCAACAGCTTCCACCCCACCATCAACCTCAGCCTGGACCAATCTACACGGGAGGTCCACTTCCTAGACACTACGGTGCAAATAATTGATGGTCACATTAACACCACCCTATACCGAAAACCTACCGACCGCTATGCCTACCTTCATGCCTTCAGCTTCCATCCCGGGCACACCACAAGATCCATTGTCTACAGTCAAGCACTGAGGTACAACCGCATCTGCTCTAACCCCACAGACAGAGACCAACACCTACAAAATCTCCACCAAGCATTCTCAAAACTACAGTACCCGCACGAGGAAATAAGGAAACAGATCAACAGAGCCAGACGTGTACCCAGAAGCCTCCTACTGCAAGACAAACCCAAGAAAGAAACCAACAGGACTCCACTGGCCATCACATACAGTCCCCAGCTAAAACCCCTCCAGCGCATCATCAAGGCTCTACAACCCATCCTGGACAATGATCCCACACTTTCACAGGCCTTGGGTGGCAGGCCAGTCCTCGCCCACAGACAACCTGCCAACCTGAAGCATATTCTCACCAGTAACTGCACACCGCACCATAGTAACTCTAGCTCAGGAACCAATCCATGCAACAAACCTCGATGCCAACTCTGCCCACATATCTACACCAGCGACACCATCACAGGACCTAACCAGATCAGCCACACCATCACCGGTTCATTCACCTGCACGTCCACCAATGTAATATATGCCATCATATGCCAGCAATGCCCCTCTGCTATGTACATCGGCCAAACTGGACAGTCTCTAAGGAAAAGGATAAATGGACACAAATCAGATATTAGTAATGGCAATATACAAAAACCTGTAGGAGAACACTTCAACCTCCCTGGCCACACAATAGCAGATCTTAAGGTGGCCATCCTGCAGCAAAAAAACTGCAGGACCAGACTTCAAAGAGAAACTGCTGAGCTCCAGTTCATCTGCAAATTTGACACCATCAGCTCAGGATTAAACAAAGACTGTGAATGGCTTGCCAACTACAGAACCAGTTTCTCCTCCCTTGGTTTTCACTCAACTGCTAGAACAGTGCCTCATCCTCCCTGATTGAACTAACCTCGTTATCTCTAGCTTGCTTCTTGCTTGCATATATAAACCTGCCCCTGAAAATTTCCACTACTTGCATCCGAAGAAGTGGGTATTCACCCACGAAAGCTCATGCTGCAAAACGTCTGTTAGTCTATAAGGTGCCACAGGATTCTTTGCTGCTTTTACAGATCCAGACTAACACGGCTACCCCTCTGATACTAGAATACCCTAGATGTTTACCTAGATAGGTTCTTATATTGGTGCACACCATCAAAGTATTTGAGCACACTTCCACACAAGTGGGAGACTGGGAGTTGATTTTCCTAAAAGAGTTATCAACATTACAGCTGTGATTCAGAAGACATTTTCAATATGGATTCCTGTTTTCATACACACAACTTTCTGGAGAAAAAAAGTTCCCCCACAAGCTGAAGTTTCTCAGACTGATTCCAAGAGGTTAAAATTCCTTTGATCATTTCTAAGATATTCTAGCCATGAGAGAGAAAAAAAAAAGGTCTGGCTCAGATGCATTGTTTTCCTTCAAAGGTGGCTTTTAAAACCTCTTCAAACATGTCATCACTGAATTTGAATGTATTTGCTTTAGAAGCAACAGTTGTACATATTAAAACAGTTGTGTACTGTGCAAATTAAACCCATCACTTTCCTCTTCATTTCTTAAAGAAGCATTGATATATAGTATGACGCTGTACATATATTGCAACTGTGCATCACTATATGTACAGAACAGTTTTAAAGTACCAGGACAGCCCCACAGAATTTAGTTCCTCAAATTTAACAAATTCTCTTGTAGATCCACTTTATCCAAAATTAGGATCAAATCTTGCTCCTACTGAAGTCAATGGCAATATTCCCATGGACTTCAATGAAATTGGAATCAGACCCTTAACTGTGTAAAGTTTGACATTTTTCTGTCTATGCAATGTAGATATCCAACTCCATCTATCTATTCACATCCCAAGACAAACACTACAAATTGTGTTAGAATGTGTATAATACAAGCATACAACATGAAGTAGTTTCAGTTCCCAGCAGGTTAGGTCAGCCTCCTAGAGGTTTCCATTCCTGAGTTCTCTTTAAATCCTGAAACAGATTCAGAACAGCCAGGTTTAGCTTGGTTTGGGGTTGAAACTATGCAAAAACCAGTTTTCTCAATGGTTTCACATACAAACCATTCAGAAACATCAGTGGATCCAGGTTGGAATAAATTGTTAACAAACCTGCTAAGAGATTTATAACAAAACCAAAACCAAGCAAAACTCACCTCTAGCAATGAAGTTCTACTGCGTGATTGCTGCCCAGTGCGGATTATGCTATAACTGCCAAATTCATGTTAATAGTGGGAGTTGGCCAGAGTGGAGACAAGCTTGTCTAAGTGGAAGCCTGGCACAGGGAAATGTGGCCAGGCTTTTATCCAAAGCTTTCTATTAATCTTATGAAACATTTTCAAGCTGACCTTACCGAGTTGAACTGCTGTTGGAGTTTTTCGTTGGCATAGTTGATACAAAACTGTTCAAAGCTATTCACTTCAAAAGTTTCAAACCTGCAGAGCAATGAATAAATCAGTGTAAGTGTTGCTTCCTCTGAAATCTACTGAACTCTGTAATGACGTTATCATCCACATGCTAGAGAACATCAGTTACCCATCAGAGTCCCCAGATTCCCTCTTTCCCAACTCCACAAGTATGTTAGTCCACAAGACGTGCATCTTCACATACCAGAATTTAAGGGACTGGAAAAGATTCACTCATTAGACTCTACTCAGATGTTCAATACCAGTACAGCTTGTAACACTTCGTATAGTGCTATTATATCCCCATCTGAGATAGGAAGGCTAACAATCACTTGGGGAACAAAAGTATTAAATAATAAGGCTACACAACTTCATTGTGAAGAAGACTGCTCAGCTATCAGCTACTGAAGAATTATGATAAAATATATATTTGTGAATGGAATTTGGAAGGGATTATTATAGTCTTCATTCTAATATTCATTGTAGGATGGGCTCTAAGGCCTTGCAGGTCCTCTCCTTCCCCTAGCGTTATGATCTGGAAACAGACTTTGGGGTTAGATTCAGATGGAAAAATGCTGCCTCAGTCAGTAAAACAATACTCAAGGCACAAGACTATGCCCTCTATGTAAGAAGATCCCTGGGCCAAGGGGAAAAACACACAACTGCATAGCTACAAAGACTGTGAATGGCTTGCCAACTACAAAACCAGTTTCTCCTCCCTTGGTTTTCACACCTCAGCTGCTAGAAGAGGGCCTCATCCTCCCTGATCGATCTAACCTCGTTATCTCTAACCTGCTTCTTGCTTGCATATATATACCTGCCCTGGAGATTTCCACTACATGCATCCGACGAAGTGGGTACTCACCCATGAAAGCTCATGCTCCACAACGTCTGTTAGTCTATAAGGTGCCACAGGACTCTTTGCTGCTTTTACAGATCCAGACTAACACGGCTACCCCTCTGATAACTGCATAACTATGGATCCTGAATCTCTGCCCTGCCACAAACCCATCATCAGTGCCCCAGGTTCTGCAGGGGGAGCTCACTCACAGTGAGAATCCACATAGGAGGTGTGTGCCCTTTGCACCGCCTCCCCATACCCAGCTCTGCTTCCTTTGCCGGCAGGGCCGGCGCAACCCATTAGGTGACCTAGGCGGTCGCCTAAGGCACTGACATTTAGGGGGCGGCGGCCGAATATCCAGCCACTACGGTCATCAGCGGTATTTCGGGGGCTGGACCTTCCGCCGCCTAGGGCGCCAAAAAGGCTGCCAAAAAGGCTGCCGGTGCTCCTGTTTGCCTGAGAGCCCTCCGCAGGGGAGTGGTCTAAAAGAGCTCCATACTGAAGAACGGCATTGGAGTCTGATCCTTCCTACTCCTCTTGAAGCCAATAGAAATTTTGCCCCGGACTTCAGGGGGAGCAGGACTGAACCCACTGCGATGGCAACATTGAGTTAAATTCTGCTGGCATAGCTCCACTGACTTCAGTGGAACGATGCAGCAGAGAGTTTGGTCCTTTCACTATAACTTAAATTGCAATCAGGCCGTTACAAACCACTGAAACAAGCCAGAAGTTAAATCCTACTTGTAATGAAACTGGATAACTGTACTTATACACCAGTTGCTGTATACTGTAAGCATTTTTCTAGATTCCGCAGGGTATCACCCGGTGTTAATGATGTGAATAAGTATTTCTAAAGCAAAGTCTATGGGCAGGTCTACACTAAGGGCGGGGGTCGAACTAGGGTACGCAAGTTCAGCTATGTGAATAGCGTAGCTGAATTCGAAGTACCCTAGTTCGAACTACTCACCCGTCCAGACGCCGTGGAATCGAAGTCCGCGGCTCCAAGGTCGACTCCGCCACCGCCTTTTGCAGTGGTGGAGTACCGAAGTCGACCCCGGCGCTTCCGGAGTTCGAACTATCACGTCCAGATTAGACGCGATAGTTCGAACTCCGAGAAGTCGAACTCACCGCGTCGACCCGGCTGGTAAGTGTAGACTAGCCCTATGAAAAAAAGACTGACATCTGCAGATAACTTTGGGAAGAAAAAAGCGGCAGTGCCTACTTCTTAAATTTAATTAATATAAGCCTACTGTAAAGAAAAAGGCACAGCAAGGCAATTGGTCAGATAATGGGAACTGTGTTCACTGACAGAATGTTCTTACTGCACCATAAAGAAAAAGGGTTTAAATATCTTCTCTTTGTCATTTTTTTAAGGCTTACTGTAATACTCCAGTCTCTAGAGTCTCATTACTTGATACAGCCCAAAATTACTTAATTTCCCAATTTCTTGAATATTATTAGGTAACAATTCCCAGACCATCAAATGTAATGACTTAACTCCAGTCATCTGAAAATGAGTGAGGTTAGATAGGCTGTAGCTTTTACATTTCGTAACAGAATTGCCCTTAAGGAAATCCAACGTTCTCAGGCTGATTAACAAAAACTCTGTCGTTAGGAGGCAGTTTAATACATTTGTCAGCATTCTTCTCATCAAATATAGTTAGCAGGGTTATAAGGTTTTCTCCTCCACCTCCCAAACAATGGCTCAATGATGTTATTATTCATGACAGAAGTCAGCACAACAGTTGCTAAACTGAGGAATTCAATTCCTCATGCTGTATCAGTGAAATCAATCTCTGAAATATTTAGTACAGCAAATTTCCTTGGCACTTGGAACTGAAAGCCATTTACATGTCATCATTAAAATATTGCTGACTATTTGACATAATTTGCCCTTGAAGAACTTATGATGTGTTTCTGTTTGATTTCGATCCTACTTCTTTGACCACTGCATTCACTTGAGTTCCCAGGTGTAATGAGCTCTGTGAAAAATATCCTACTGCAGTACTTTTAATAGGAGTCTTTGGAACTCCTCTTTTAATCATGATAACCTAAATCCTCTAGATACTAATGGACACTAGTCTTTTGGAACTCCATAAAAATACAAATTCCAGCAACTTGGTGATCACGTTGAGCAATGAGCCAAAGAGCGATTTAATTAAAACAGATTTAATGAGGGAGGGAAGGCACATGGAAGCGTAGTAGATAGAAAAACAGTGTCCACTCTGATATCATTCTCTTCCTCTCTAATTCATTTGTAATATATTTTTCTACTTCAGAAACCTAGGATATGATTTGTGACTCCCCTCTGAAAGATTGCCAGGAGTAGGAGAGCAGCTATATACCTAGTCACAACAAGCTGTCTATCAAAAGAACCTGTGAATGGAGCAGCGGTATCATGCCTCCAATCCTCAGCATGTATTTTCAGCACTGAAGCCAGACACATAAATGTGTGTTTTTACTAAGCTGAATTAATTTAATTTTCCCAAGATCCAGGAGACAAATTAAAAAATGGGAAAGGAGTTTGTGATTTATCAAATATTCCTGGTGGCGAAGGCTCAGTCACATGAAAAGGAAAACCCTACCTTAAAGCATTTTTCTTTGCTATCTGTCAAGGTGAGGATCAACTCAAAGGCAATTTATGTGAACTTGCTAATTAAGGAAACAGTTTCACCGATACTTGCTAATTGATGGAGTGGTTTGTTTTGTCTGCTCTGTATGTGTTCTGACTAGGAGGTCTTGCTCTTGAAAAATACCTTGTGCTAAGATGATCTCCTAATGGGAAAAGGAAACAAATGGCTCTTTGTTTCAATTAATTTCACTGCATTCACTAAACCTTGGTGCAAAAAATAGAAATAGGAAACCTTCCCCCATACCTTCCTATCTGCTACAGGGGACTGACAATTCAACCAATAAATAAAAAGGATGACAAATTGAATCGATTGGGCAGGGAGGCAAGGAGGGGGAGCCACAGGGGTGGCTCTAGGTATTTTGCCACCCCAAGCACAGCAGGCAGGCTGCCTTCGGCGGCTTGCTTGCGGGAGGTCCCTGGTCCCGCGGATTCGGCAGCAGGCCTGCGGGAGGTCCGCCGAAGCCGCGGGACCAGTGGACCCTTTGCAGGCATGCCGCCGAAGGAAACCTGCCTGCTGCCCTCGCGGCGATCGGCAGAGCGCCCCCCGTGGCTTGCCACCCCAGGCACGCGCTTGGCGTGCTGGTGCCAGGAGCCGCCCCTGGGGAGCCAGAGTAATACCTTGGCAGCTTTTAACTAGTCCACTGGACACAGTAACTCTCACAACTGTAAATAATGGCAATTGTTACAGAGGAGTCGCAACCTTCCTCCTGTTGCTCTCAGCCTACAGACAGAAAACAGCAGCTTAGTGTGTAATGGTTTCAGAGTAGCAGCCGTGTTAGTCTGTATCCGCAAAAAGAACAGGAGTACTTGTGGCACCTTAAAGACTAACAAATTTATTTCAGCATGAGCTTTCGTGAGCTACAGCTCACTTCTTCGGATGCATAGAATGGAACATACAGACAGGAGATATTTATACATACAGAGAACATGAAAAGGTGGAAGTATGCATAGCAACAGGAAAAGTCTAATCAATTGAGATGAGCTATCATCAGCAGGAGGAAAAAAAACTTTTTGAAGTGATAATTAAGATGGCCCATAGAAGGTGAGAGTCCTCACACCTTCTATGGGCCATCTTAATTATCACTCAGTAAACAACAGACAAGCATGTAACAATTAGGAAGAATGGGGAAGCACAATGGTAGCACATATATATAATGCAACAGGCAAGGAATGTGTAAGTTACAAAACAGAGGGGAAGGAAGGCAAAAAACACCACATAAAACAAATGTGTAACACAGTTGTACTAATTTAAACATAGAGACAGACTGAGGAGGAGGACGGTGAGAAATCAGGGAAAGAGAGTCATGTTCCAGGTCAGGACCATCAATCGGCCAAACAATGAATATTAGAATGAAGACTATAATAATCCCTTCCAAATTCCATTCACAAATATATATTTTATCATAATTCTTCAGTAGCTGATAGCTGAGCAGTCTTCTTCACAATGAAGTTGTGTAGCCTTATTATTTAATACTTTTGTTCCCCAAGTGATTGTTAGCCTTCCTATCTCAGATGGGGATATAATAGCACTATACGAAGTGTTACAAGCTGTACTGGTATTGAACATCTGAGTAGAGCCTAATGAGTGAATCTTTTCCAGTCCCTTAAATTCTGGTATGCGAAGATGCACGTCTTGTGGACTAACATACTTGTGTGAGTCCTCACACCTTCTATGGGCCATCTTAATTATCACTTCAAAAAGTTTTTTTTCCTCCTGCTGATGATAGCTTGTCTCAATTGATTAGACTTTTCTTGTTGCTATGCTTACTTCCACCTTTTCATGTTCTCTGTATGTATAAATATCTCCTGTCTGTGTGTTCCATTCTATGCATCCGAAGAAGTGAGCTGTAGCTCACGAAAGCTCATGCTAAAATAAATTTGTTAGTCTTTAAGGTGCCACAAGTACTCCTGTTCTTAGTGTGTAATGTCGCTTACAGAATAATACACATTGCTTGGATGGACTCAGCATAGCAGCATTAATCCAGGTTTGGCCGATTGATGGTCCTGACCTGGGACATGACTCTCTTTCCCTGATTTCTCACGGTCCTCCTCCTCAGTCTGTCTCTATGTTTAAATTAGTACAACTGTGTTGCACATTTGTTTTATGTGGTGTTTTTTGCCTCCCTTCCCCTCTGTTTTGTAACTTACACATTCCTTGCCTGTTGCATTATATATATATGTGCTACCATTGTGCTTCCCCATTCTTCCTAATTGTTACATGCTTGTCTCTTGTTTACTGAGTTTTTGGAGACATCTCTGGAACATTTCAGTGTCCAAAGGCCAAGTTCTCTCGCTGCATCAGTTTACACCAGCTGAGAATTTGGCCCCAAGAATGAGGATCTCTTTTGATACTTACCAAAACAAAATTAAGGTTTAATTCTAAAACTTTCTCAGAAGTTCTTATCTTAATAGGGTGACCAGACAGAAAGTATGAAAAATCGGGATGGGAGTGGTGGGTAATAGGAGCCTATATAAGAAAAAGACCCAAAAATCGGGACTGTCCCTATAAAATTGGGACATATGGTCACCCTATATCTTAAGTATGGAGTGCTGGACCAGTTTCATGCTCATCTGTACATTTTTGTATCTTTTTATATTGCAAACAGTAAAGCAGTAAAACAAACTATCCCCACGTCTGCCAGTGAATCAGGATCTGGCATCATTAACTCCCTTATAAGAAGGAGAATTACACTCCTAGGATGCTGAAGAAGAATTTTGGGTCTCAGATTTGAGCAGATATAGGCAGCTCTGACTCACTGTCTTGACTCCAATCTAGGGTTACCTTTGCTGACTGAGGAGTCTGAATCACAGAAAGATTTAGGGAATTTTTTTTTTCAGTTTAGCAAGAAGATGATCACAACCCTACCTCCCCCCATCGTAACTGCCCTTATTACTGACAAACAGACTCAGGCATGAGGGACTGAGTAGGCCAGGAACACCAAACTTTTGGCTCATCCCTAGAGGTGGCATCACTTGGTCAGGGTTGAGGCAGGCGAAGCCTAAATTGTCTCTGTGCATGCTGTACTTGTTCTGAGGAGAAACAGAGGTCCTCAGCAAGGCTGTAAATACCAGACCTTTCACCAGCACTAGAAACCAAAACCAAACAGGTAACTGGTTCTGTGAGTGGGAGAAAGCAGCACAAAAGCAGGAGTTAACAATAAAGTGTCAGGCCTTACTTTGAGTTTCAAGACTTCTGGTAGTAAGTGTCCCACTATTTACATATAAATCAAATGTTGTGTCCTCACAGCTTTAAAAGACGAAACAAAAAACAACAGACCACAGTAATTTCATGGAGGATTACAAAATACACTATGGAAAGGTACTGCACACCAGTTACTTGCCTGGCCAAAACAATAAATGCTGTATTTAGATAGCCCATCATTTTAAAAGAAGGATTATTATTTACTCAAGATATTAAAATTTCAGTGCAATTGCTCTTGTCCCCCAGATTTAAAAAAAATTGTTCTGTTATGTCGTATAGTTCCTCTGGCGCAGTCCCAGCTTTCATGCCAAATACTGAGGTGTTAGTTTTACTGTAGAGTAGCTATTGTACACATGATGGAGCCAATTTGGGCTACTGGATGAATATACATTGATAAGTATCAGAGTGGTAGCTGTGTTAGTCTGTATCCACAAAAACAATGAGGAGTCCAGTGGCACCTTAAAGACTAACAGATTTATTTGAAGAAGTGGGGTTTTTACCCATGAAAGCTTATGCCCAAGTAAATCTGTTAGTCTTTAAGGTGCCATCAATTATACATTGATACTTTTTCTTCACACACAAACTGTTATACAGACACATATACACTATACATGTACTTCATATATATAAAACATACAATGAAAGATTAAGATTGCAAGGTCAAGCAATCATAAATTCAGAAATTCCAGTTAAGATTGTCTGTGCAATCTTAATTCTGCCCCCTTGTTCATATGCATTATGATACAGTCTTTAATGACTTGATCCATAGGCACCATCTTCCTCTTTACCCGGGGGGTGTTCAACCCCCCTCTGTCCCAGGCCCTGCCCCCACTCCACCCCTTTCCCCAAGCCCTGCCCCCACTCCAACCCTTCCCCCAAGCCCCCAACCTTGCCCCACCCTTGCTCTGCCCCCACCCCCACTACAACCCTTTCCCCAAGCCTCCACCCTTGCTCCACCCCCACCCCCACTCAAACTCTTCCCCCAAGGCCGCATCCCTGCCTCACCTCTTCCCCACCTCTTTCTGTCCCCTCCCCACTCCTGCCTCTCCCTCCCAGCGCCTCCTGTGAGGGGGAGAAGTTGCTTAGTGGGGCTACCGGTGGTGGAGAGGAGCTGAGAGAAGGGGGGAGCTGGCTGCCAGTGGGTGCTGAGCACCCACTAATTTTTTTCCATGGCACCTATGACTTGATCACATACTATTTTTTCCACAAGACCCCTACCATATTTAGGGCACAGAATGGATAGTGTTTGTTTAATGAGCAGCTATTCAATATTTTGTTTTATCCTCACTGTTCAATGTGCGGCCCCAGGCCTTATTTAGTGCACACTACTCAAACTCTGCTCTGAAGAGAGAATTGTTAATTTCCTCGTGGGATTTTCTACAGTGCTCACCACTACAGTATCTGAGTACTGGACAAATATTAATGAATTATTTTCACACCTCTGAGATGAGGGGGTATTACCCTCACTTGAAATATGGGGAGCTGAGGAACAGTGTATGTTGGATATTTTTGGTAATTTGTTCCAATGTTTAATTACCCTGACAGTTTTTCCCCTCACGTCTAACCTAAATTTCCCTTGCTGCAATTTAAACCCATTACTTCTTGTCCTGTCCTCAGTGGATAAAGAGAATTTATCACCCCCCTACCCCCTTTATATACATGCTTGAAGACTTATGTCCCCCCTCAGTCTTCTCTTTTCCAGACTACCCAGCTTTTTCAATCTTGCCTTCTAGGTCATGATTTCTAGACATTTCTTCTTGACATCCACTCTCCACTCCTACGGCGTCTCGGTCCAAACCCAGTCTTCTTGCTCAGAAAGTCAGTTTCACCCCTCCAGTCTCCATCCCTACTCCCAAGTCCCCTTGCCCAGCAATTCACAGTTCTCCCTCTGCCCCAGCTCCTCCTCCTAGCTGTCTCTCTACCCCACCCTGCCCTCCAGTTGCCCCACTCTTCTCCCACCCCCTAGCCCCAATCTCCCTCCCACAGGCTTCTTGTCCAACCTCAGGTTCTTCCTCCAAAGTTCCAGAATCCTTGCCTCGCCAGCCCAATCTCCCGCTCTCCTCCCCCATTCCATACAGCCCTATTCTCCCTTCCCACCCACTCCCAGACCCTCTCTGTTCCCCCTCCTGCAGCTCTTATCCCCATTGTCTTCAAATCACGCAGTTTCCTCCTCCACACTGCCTAGGTGCCAGCAGGGGAGACATTGAGAACACAGGAGTGGCTCGCTGGTCTTGCAGTTCAGGTGCCAAGACCTAGCCCACACTGCTGCTGACCAGAGCTTCAATTACAGGGAAATCCTGTTCAGCCAAGGCTGGAGCATGCCCAGTATTAGGCAGAATTTTTTAACATGGTCAAAACAACAAATTTCTCTTCAGTTTTGTTCTCAGAAATGGCTGAATTGTTTTGGCTGAAATTTTCAAAAATAAAAATAAAAAAATTCACCCTGAGGCAGACATCTGGCACAGAAAAGTTTAGCCCAGCTGGTTAAAGGACTGAAAACTAGGGCCTTATAATGGGCAATATTAGGCAACCTTAGTAACAGGCACTGCTATCAGCCTCAGCTGTAACACTGGATAATAAGTAAATCCTTCAAGGACACAACATTTTTGTTCCTTTACAGACTAAATTTCAGTATCAAAAAATCATGGGTTCATGATAAAGGTATAAAGAGCAAACACCCATCACCCTAGGGATAACGGCCAGAATTTGGCCAGACATCTTAAATATATTCCAAGATATAACATAGTCGATAACTATATATACCTTTTAGCACAACGTAACCTTAAGCAAAATTGAAGGTGATCAGACCCATATACGCTGTGTTATAATAATAATAATGTGAATTCTTACCTTTTATATAGTATGTTCATCTTCAAAGACTTATAACCATTAGCTAAATAATCACCAACTCCCTATGAGGTAGGTCAGTATCTCTCATTTTACAGGTAGGGACACTGATAGTGTTTAAGTTACTTGTTCACGGCTCCATCAGGAGTCAGTGCTGGGAGCTCCAAGTCCAGTCCTTAGCGCACCAGGCAATGCTGAATAGAACTGGAGAGGAACTGCCATTTGCTCTCTGATGGGGTGCACAGCCTTATGCTGGTTTTCCCTGTGAACATTTAAGGGCAGAACCCTATGCAATCATTTCTTAATGGAATCAGTAAAATAATCTCTTTCCTCTGCTGCTGGTGGGGCAGCATGGGGAGCCTCATGCTCTGTAGGACTTTGGTTTCCACAGGCATCCATTCTGAACCTTTCACTAGCACTGAATTCATACACCAATTCACTTTGAAAAAATCTAGGCTTAGCACTTATTAACATTTTTAAAGGGGTTTAAAAATCCCAGCCTAAAAGATCCCAGGCCTGATTATGTGTGAGGGAGAATAAGGAAGCTAATTGCTAAGCTAACACACACACACACAAGTCCTTCACCTTCCAACATCACTCTTTCAGAAGGAAGAGGTTAGACAGAACTTCTTAATGCCACAATCCCCACGTTAAGCTAGATGAAATACTCACAAAAGCAAAGAAAGAGTTATGGAACGCCTGTCTGGTAGAGGGGCATCGGAACTGGGGACAATCTTACTTTGTCTCAGCTCACACCATTGTACCCAGCTAATAACTCTTATGCCAGCAGCAGCTACTGGGCAGAAGACTGACAGTGCCATCTTGGTTCAGTGTTTTAGGGGAAACATTTTTGTGATCTTCAGCAGAAAGGTCTTGTGGTTGTGTCCCGGTAATGGAGGTTTTCTTGTCTACCTTAATATTTCATGGGCATTACCCTCTAACCAACTTTTATTTACATTTCTGCAAATGCTTGTCTGTTTCTTATTTGATGTCAACTGACTGGTCTACACTTTCCTGGTACAGTCCATATGGCTCCTTCTTCAATAACAACATTTTTCTGACACATTGCAGTCCACAGGGAATCTCTCTGGAATCAAGGCAACTTGGACAGGAAACAACATTTTGTTAAAAGTTCCTCTGACTTACACTCCTTTAGAACCACTCCTCAGCTTATGCTGTCTGCAGCTGGCAACTTCTTGGCCTCGAGGATTCTCTGGATCTTGTAGTATCCATGTGGGTCACCCTCGGTGCTAACAAATCCCTGTGCCAACAGCTACACCACCTCAAACTGTTCTATTGTCAGATCCCAAAGTAGGCAGGATCATGCTGGCTCGGAATTTTGATGGGAGCCTTCTGGGATCATGAAGGTGCTGCAAGACTTGCTGATAGTGAATGTGTAAACAGCATTTCTTCCAGCACAGTCAGTACTTCATTGATGCTTCAGCATTGTGTTTTTGTGGGATGGGAGGGCTTGGTGGCTGAGGGTAGGGGCTTTCTTTCAGATGGGATATTTAACAGACCACCCAGCCACGAGAAAACAGTGTTAAAAATCTCATGGTGCTTTATGCAGAAGTGAGAATCCTGCCCCAGTTCCATTAACTGAGTAGTGACTAGAATTGTGTGAGCTTTCTGTAAAGAACTCAAAATACGCTTAGATTGGGGTATCATTTTTGAGTTCTAAACTCATTAGGATTTGACAAGCCAAGTTTGTGACTGCACCTGCCATCAGGTGGGTTTTTGCCTGGTGTTGGGCTTCTTTCTCTGTTGCTTGGCATCTTGCCCTGCCCTTCCACTAATCACTTCTTCAGAAGAGGCCCTGAGCTCCCTGTTATGTCTAACAGTTGTATGTAGGTGGGCCAGTGGCCGTCTACCTGGTCCATTCTTCCTGACATCTTCAGGGTGGGGATGGCTGATTAGCTGGCTGTTGCTCCTTCCAGCTCTTACAGGGGTTGCTGGCAGTCCCACTGTTCCACCTCTTTTCCTTTAGCTGTAAGGACAGGGATGGAAATGGATAGGCCCACTCTCCACTCCACTGGTCTGGATCTTCTGGGGACCTGGCAGGCTGCCCAGCTCTTGTTCTGCTGCAATGATGTGGAAATAATCAAGCTCCTGCTATAGCCACTCTGCTGCTGGCCCTTGAACACAGGTGATGAAAGGTGGTGCAGGCTGCACCGGGTTTAAAGGTCATCCCCATCCTCGTACATGAGCTTTTGGGCAAACCTGGCCTAAGTTCTAAGGCCACGTTACCCAACCCGTGGGTCAGGATCCAAAATTGGGTTACCAACATGTTTCAAAGGGTCGTGTGGCAACTCCTGTCCCACGGGGCTGGCCAGACTTGGCTCCCTGTTCCAGGCACTGCAACATCTGGAGTCCCAGCACCACTCAAGTTTGGCCCAGCCATCATGATGACAGTAGTCTGGGTGGGCCAAATTTGAGTGAATGGCATCACAACCCCATGAGCCAGATCACAACTCCACTCACACAAATTTGGTCCAGTCAGGTGGGTGGGGCCAAAACTGAGGGACACTGCAACCCTATCATGCTTCACAACACTCTTGTGACACAGGTATTACATTTGAGGGCTAAGCAAGCTGAGGCACAGAGCAATTTCAGTGAAGGTCACCCAGCAAGTTAATAGCACAGTTAGGAAGAGAATCCAGCTCTTTGACCTCCCGTCTTGTACCTTAGTCACAAGATCATCCTTTAGTCTAAGTCAGAGGTCCTCAAACTGTGTGGTGCGCCCCCATAGGTGGGCGCAAAGGAACGTTTGGGGGGGGGACAGCAGGGCCCAGGCCAGCCCTCATGGAGGGAGAGGAGAAAGTGCAACCCAAGCCCCACCTCACCCCCAGCTCTGCTCTGTCCCCACTGCCTGCCACGGCCCCGGCTCCCAGCCCCAGCGTGGCTCCACACCCAGACAGCGGCCTGGTTACTGTCCCCCACCACAGCCCGGCGGTGGCTCCGTTCCTAGGGTTGGCAACTCTGACTGAAGCTATTCCAGGAGATTTATTTCCCCAACATGATGTAATGTCATTTTCTTAACATACCCTATTAAAATCTCCCAGATTGCTGTCAATAGTCACCAGGAGATTGATGCCATTTCCAGGAGACTCCAGGCCAATCCTGGAGGGTTGGCAACCCTAATCTATTCCCTGTCCCGCCCCTGCCCCCACCCCTCTGGCTGTGGCTCTGTTCCTGGCCCAGAGCCAAGGTTGAGGCTGTGGGAGGGAGTGGAGCCACACCTGGCTGCCGCCCCCCTCCGTGCCTGGCTGCAGCTCCGCTCTCACCCCTGCCCTGGCCATGGCTCTATCCCTGGCCCTGCTCCCGGCTCCAGACCCACCCCCAGCTGTGGCCCCAGCCTCAGCCCCCTGTCTGTGAGTCCCCCTCCCCCAGCCCCCTGTGCCGTGTTCCCGCTCCCGGCCCTTGGAGGGGAGCATGGACAAGGGTATGGGGGGGTGCAACCCTCAAAAGTTTGGGGACCACTGGTCTACATGGAGGGCTGCTCTATTAGAGACAGTATATGCACGTTGGAATTCAATGAAAGCAGTCAGGACTTTAATATACACAAAGCCCCTTCTCCCTCCTCCTTCACAAAAACCTACTGGATACCCACATGTAATAGAGATGGGCCCGGACCAAAGTCCAACATCCAAACAGACCCAAGTCTGCAAGAGAGTAGGGGGAGGGGTGTTGAAATCTGAAGCAGGATTCCAATACTGTAATACAGACAACACATAATGCTCTGTGCTTGTTCTCTTTCCACTGTACCAGCTTGTACCCTCATACCGTAAGCTCTCAGGGGCAGGGACTTTGTTACAGGTCACCAGCTGTAGCACACCATGTCATCCTCCTAGGCGGGAGCTCACAGAAAGGAGAACTCATGGTGTCTGCAGTAACAGCCCAATACACTGACAGGGTATCTAAACAAGTTGTCATAATTCTACTTCACTATAAGAGAGTTGCACTGCATCTGAGTTCTCTACAAGCCTGATCCATTGTCTTTATTGTTTTGGAGGGGGAAAGTAATAATGGCACGATCCTGCAAGGTGCTGGGCACTTTAGGGAAGGCAGAGGATGACACCAGTGCTCCTGGAGCTCAGCACTTTGCAGGATCAGGCCACAAGTAATCCTGCTCAATGCAACTTCTACCATTCAGTGTATTGCAAATGCAGTCACTCCTAGCAATCCATTCCGGAACAAATTTTGCATGGATCAGATTTCTAAAAACTCATGTTTAACTGAAGTGGAACATGGTAAACTAAAGAAAGCAGAGCAATAGACTGGCAAATGAAAGCGGAAGAAACAGAGGCCTTTCCTACCCATAGATATCCAGAACCCCAATGAATGAGTGTTGCTTGAGGGTGGTATGCAGGGCTTTGTTGATATGCTCCACAATCCAGTTAAACAGCTGGGCATATATATGCTTGGCCAGCGCATTCCTGGCATTCATGACTTGCTGCGCAGACATGGGCTTGATGTACGTCTCAGCTGTTGTGACAAGCTTCCGATGGCACAGCCAGTGCTCCATCTGGCTGTGCTCCACTCCAAGCAATCTGCAAAAATTATTCAGGTGTTCATCCTGTTTCTAGGATATAAAGAGAAATATAAAATCAGCAGGAGCTCAACGAGCTGAGGCTGGGAGACAAGAAAACACCCACATATCTAAGCTACTGGGCTGCCTACTATTCTGATTGGAAGATGGGGGGAGGAAAAAAATAAAACATAACAGCTTTAGTCCTCAGGAATCAGGCCCATTTCTGAAACTGCTGCTTCAGTGTGATGCACAAGCTTGTGCCTCACAAATACCATTTAGAACAGAAGCGTGTCACTGAGATTGGTCAATCCTAGAGTTATTGTGCAATTTAGGATTTTGACCAACCTCAGACTGGCTTCATCATGTTAATTTCCTACTTAGTCGTTAACTGTGGATAACTAATTTGTAGGGACTATTTATCATAGATTCAGAATGAGACAATCTCTTGAAATAATGTTAACCACTGAAGAGATGAATGACTTGGTGGTAGATTCCTAGAGAGAAGTTTGATTCAGAATGAAATTTTAATTCTAGATTTCCAGGATCAGGATCAAAATACTGTAATGAAATCAGCAGTTGGTTTCTATCTGAGATTCTATCTTGTTTAACTGTGGTTGACAGAGATGACATAAAAATGAGAACATTTAATTGAAGCTCCTTAGACTTTGGAACGATACATTAAATGGAGCCCAGCTCCACACAATGCTGTTCGTTTTGCAACCACAGACCCACACACTGTATGGCTTCTGTATGGCTTCTCTATGCCCTGGGCATCTTAAGCGACACAATCTTAATAGAAAGGAGTAGAGTATCTATAATGGTTCAGTTTTGTTCCTTCTACAAAGCTCAAACTATGCAACACGTAACAGGTAACCCGCTCTCTAAGGACACTATCCTGCGAGTTGCTGAGCAACCTCAACTTCCACTAAGTCATTGAGAACCAAAACCAGGATGGCTGGCTCTGTTACTCTAGATGCACTTCCTTGTGTTATTACAAGCCCCTAAATATACCACCACTGCCAGATAGTACTTCAACCATTTGGCATTTTAAGGGGTGGGGGAGGAGGTTGGGGGGCGGGGAGAACTCCCTGTCTGGAGATGCTGCTGCTGTTTCCTTCTACATCACAGTGAAAACTTGGATTCCTTTTACCATTAAGGGCTTGATCCAGAACCCATTGAAGTGAATTCAAAGACGCCAACATTTATTTCAACATTCATTTATTTGGATCAGGCTCTAAATTATTAGCTTGGCACTGCCAACTGTATTATTAAATTACAGCATGCCTTTTTCAAAGCACTCTTGGGATTTCTTGGTATAATTAGGCCCCCAAAATATATGAGATTAAGTGGTTGTTGTTGAAATATTTTCCAGTAGTTATTTAAAAAAAAGTTAGTTAGTTAAGAGTCTTAAGTTCACATTTGTTTTTAGTGGCAAAAACCAGCAAAGTCCTGGACAGTTGCTGGGTTTCATACAGTACATGTGAATGAGCCTGCAGGCATCTTCTTGTAAGAGAGTGGGAAATTGGTCAGTCTTTTGTTAACATTACATCATACTTCAAACAAAAGAAAAACAAAAATACCCTGCTAGATAATTTTGGGGGTGGAGGGGTGGGGGGGGAGGAATGCCTTTTAAAATCCTCTAGGATGCTTTTTGGCTCTGCCACATTTTTCTGATTGCTGATTAAAAGTAATAACCAGGATGGAGTTTATTTCATGCAGTCACATTTAAACTTAATTAAATAATGCTAAATCCATTACAGAATTCAGCATTGTGGGAGCAGATTAGTTTTATGCACCCAGATTGCCAAATATCGAAAACAAATTGCCCCCCGTGTCCAACTAACTGCACACTGAGCATCTCCAGGGTAAAACTAGCAATATGTGCAGAGCACGTCCTTATATTTTAATTAAGGATAAACTACCCAGTATGGAACATGTTGATAATTGGTAGAACACTATCCATACAGTCGCTATTCTAATTTATTTTGTCTGAATAAACACAAAAACAATGGAGGGAATCACTGTTAAGGTTTTTAGTATTCTTTTAATAAATATATGTGATACAGAGATACCCTGTGTTGCTATCTATGTTGTACTCCTTTGCATACTGGATGGCTACATTTCAGTGACAAATATATGGCAGCGTCATTTCTCACAGCTCTGAACTCCAGCAACCAAAACCAGATAATTGAATTAGTTGCACAATAGAACCATTTCTTTATTCCAGTATTTACACTCTTGCTGACAGGCCAACATTTCCAAAAGTGATGGATCCAGTCGGAAATACCTTAAAGGGGCCTCATTTTAAGAGAGCAAATTCAGCCCTTTTAAAAGATATTTCAAGTTGGGCACCCAAAAAATAAATATATAAACAACGGCATCCAAAATCACTACCATTTCTGAAAGCCTGTGCTGCAATATGCATCCCAAATCTAACCCAGAAACCAAAAAAAAAACCCCATAACATGGGGGAAATGGTTTAGGCCACAGTTCTGAGACATACTGAAAATGATGACAGTCTGAAAAGGTATAAAAAGATGCTCCCATTCCATTCTTCTTTAAATCCCCTAAGTATTTATTGAGAGACACCAGCACTGACCAAATTCTGTGGAGGAAATCCAAAACCAGGCAACTGAAATCAATGGACTTACATTTACAGAGGAGGCACTAGCCCATTGTTTCGGATTCTTATTCACCAGCAGCTACTGATTCAGCACTGGCATTGCCCATAGGGCGCGTGAATTCCCAAACACTATTCTGCAGACAGCACTATTGAGACTGATACAAGTTGCCTTTAAAGACTTGTCAATTTTACCTTATGTAGGGGGTAAGGATCACAGTATTTGTACCTCTGTATTGTTACCTCAGTATTTGCAATACTCTCTCTGTTTCCCTAATCTTTACTCCAGAGAATGCTGCAAACACTGAGGTAACATTAGATTTGTTAGCTAGGGGAACTGGTCAGTTTTTAAGAGCGACAACCATTTTATTTTAAAAACCCAGCAAGTAAGCAAACAGTCATGTTGCTTTACAAGTCTGCTAGAAAAAACAAGTGAGATTGCATTATTTCCCAGATGGAAAGAGACAAACTCATCAGGGAAATAAGATTTATATATAAGTTGCCTACAAAAGCAATAAAACAAGAGAAAATAAATAGAAATTAAGTTATTAACTAAAATACTTGATGGCATCCTTTGTAGCAAGAGAGAAGCAACTTGGCTGGATTTATTAATATACTAAATTGAACACACAATATCTTCTGTGCCTGCTAAAAACTTACCGATATACTACAGGACTCTCCATCTCGTTCTGCTTGAATTTCCAAGTTTCCTAGGTGCAGGATGGAAGCTATTATCTTAAAAATGCTCATCTGATGGGACTCTTTCACTCCTGAAAGAAACAATTGACATCCAATTTTCACAACATAAAAAGTGGTTTACTCTCTTTTAAAATATTTATACGGTTCAATTTCCTTTCCGAATGGATGATTTCAAAAACAGTCAGAATGCCCTCAATAAACAATCATCATTCAAGGTGACAGCTGAGATTGCAAGAGGAACTTCTCACACGAACTGTTAAATCTTCACACCCTAAACAGTCATATCAAGGCGATTTTATTACAGATGGATCGGATACTATTTTAAACTTGCATGAAAGCTAAGAAACTACTCTATGATGATCATTTAAACTCATTTGGGATTTCAATTCAACCAACTGCAGAGGAGACTGTATAGGGGCTTGCTTTGTTTTTTATAACACAAAAGGGCAAAACTGCTTACCTGTAATAATTGTAAGATCGTACAAACAATTGTGGCGCACAAATTGCAGGCCAATACCAGTGAAACCAGGTTAAGCTATGCTACTGCTGTAAGCCAGTATTAAAAATTGTTACTGGGTATTAATAGTGCCAAAGAAGAGCACTTACTCAGATAGTCCCCATTGGAGTCACAGGGCTCACTTTTTATGAGTGAGAGGTCACCAACGTGAGAGAGTTGTACAATACAGCCCTTAACATCCGAGCTACACGGATGACTGCCCAGTTTGCATGGCCCACTCCCATTTGCACCTTCAATTTAAAGTTTTTGGATGTGCACAAAAATGCACATCCAAAACTGCACGTCAAAAAAACTTGCATGTGAGTGACAGATGTACTTGTTAATGGCTTTCCATTGCTGGTGCAAGACTTTCCCTTCTCAAGTGTTTTCTGACAGATTCTTGTTAGCTTCTGCAGCAGGAACATCACTCTCAGAAATCTGAATATTGTTACCCTGCAAAATCTCACTTCAAATCTCAGCAGATTTCTGTTCCTCTTTAAATGTTCACTGCGTGCTCCACACATCATGTTCTACAGGTTTATGACTTGTTCTAGATGTTCTCAGTCTGTCAAGCCTGCCTTTACATCTCCAGAAATTTTTTTTTTTTTTTATCATCAACAGTGGTGGAAAAAATAATTTAGGGTTAACCAAAAGCAATACGACTTGGCTGCTCTATGGCACTGTCTGTCAGAGGTAAATGTGGACAGGCTAAGGGATTTGCAGATGAGCGCAGGGAGTTTGCATCATGCATGGACGGCTGAGTGGAAGAAGGCATGGTGGTGATTTTATGAAAAGCTGACACATGCACATAGGCTTGGAGCACTAGTGGAGGGGTGGGACTTGAGGAGACACAAAGCCAGTGAAGGGATTTGAAGAGCATGCATGACATGATCAAACTGACAGATAAGGAAGGTAACTTTAGTCCACACAAAATGCAGATACTAAAGCAGGAGCAACGTCTGTGGGAGGTCAGAGGAGGACATTTCAGTAGTCAAGGCGGGATGTTATGAGGACTTGAACAAGAGATCTGGCTCTGGGGTGAAAGGAAAAAAACTTTCACACCTTGAACATGTTCAGAAGGGAGAAACACCAGGATCTGGATGCAGCCTGGACGCGGGGGGGAGGAAGGAGGACCAGAAAGGGAGGAGACAAAAAGAATTCAGATTACTAGCCTAAAAGATGGGGAGGATGGTGATGGATTTATAGTGATAAAGGAGGGTGGAAAGTGGAGAAACCTTGCAAGGAAAAAAAATGAGAAGCTCAGGTTTAGCCATGTTCAGTTTAAGATCCTGACAAGACATCCAAGAGTGGGATGTCACAGAGACAGGAAAAGACACGAGATTGGACAGAAGGAGACAGATCAGTGGTGGAGAGAACTTTAGGAGTCATCAGTATAGAGATGATCACTGAAACTATGTAAGCAGTTGCAGCTGTCCAGAGACAGAAGTGAAAAGACTAGGGGGCACAGAGCTGGAACCTGGGGACACCCTCAGAGTGCAACAGAGAAGAGGAGGAGCCAGCAAAAACAGACACACAAAAGAGTTGGAGGGACAGGAGAACCACGAGAGGACAGTATCTAAAAGCCTAGCATGAGCAAGATGTGAAGAAGGAGAGGATAACTGACAGCCTCACAAGCAGCAGAGGCCAAAGATGAGGATAGAGCCCCTCAAACTGGACCAGGAGAAATGAAAGAGAAAAATATGTACACCTGAAATTTGAGTGTAATTCAGAGACTCTCAACCTGGGAGGGTAAGTGAAGGACGCACCTGTAACAGGGCATATGATAATCCCCTGTCAGGGGCAGCTCCAGGCCCCAGCACGCCAAGCGCGTGCTTGGGGCGGCATGCCACGGGGGGGGCGCTCTGCTGGTCGCTGGGAGGGCAGCAGGCAGGCAGCCTTCGGCAGCACGCCTGCGGGAGGTCCACCGAAGCCGCGAGACCACCGGAGCCGCGGGACCGGCGACCGGCAGAGAACCCCCCACAGCATGCCACCGTGCTTGGGGCGGCTAAATGTGTAGAGCTGCCCCTGTCCCCTGTGATCGGTGCAGCCACAAGGTCAGCGACCCCTTGTCCCCCCAACAGGCAGCACACACAGTGCTAAAAATCTCATCTTCCAAAATAGCAAGAAATAAAATGAAGTGCCGCGAGGAACTAAAAATTACATTTAAAAGATTAACTACAGTTAAAGAACAGGAATAAACCCCTGCAAATGTATAAGATTCTGAGAGAGCCAATTATTTCCTCTATTACAAATTATTTTCCTTATAAGTAGTCAGTACTGCAGTCAGGTCACCTAGGTGGCAGATTGCTGTACTGTACTCTAGAGGAACACTGCATATGGTTATTAATATTGGGACATTCTGCCACTGGCTACATGTGCATGGCTTCCACTGACTACAAGGTGAACTGTGTATACACAGTCAAGAGTCCAATTTGGCCCATTATTTCTATTGCTCTGATACTTGGCAATGACAGTATGACGGTGTATGCAATGCACACATCACCCTGTGTTTAGCCAGGCTGAATAGGAACTAAGGTAGAAAGTAAAGATATTGTTGCACCTCCTGGAAACAGACTGGAAACAGGAACAAAACTGAGACTAAATGAAAACGGCCATGTCACTTTAAACCTAAAGTGTTCCATTTGGGGTAATCTCTAGTCAGTCATTCTCCCAATCCCTCCCTGTTTCACTAGCTATTGATGCGAGTGTAAGAAACTTGGTGTAATCCTCCCACATTCCCTACTCAGAGAGCAAAGTAAAACCAAGTAAGTCAAAAAGAAAATGGATTTATGCCTCCGACGGTTACATTATTACATTAGGGCTTGTGCAAAGTATTGAAAGCCTTTGCAAGACACAGACATCCAAGTGTTCTACTAGGAAGCTTTCCAACTGGACCCTTTCAAATAATCCCTTACCAAGCAGAGTGAAAGCATGTCTGGTTTTCTCAAAATCATCAGCATCATCAACTCCATCAATAGTTGTGTCGCCGCCCATAGTAGTGTAGAAAAAGTCTTCAGCACATGCTAGGAGAAGAGCAAACACAGAATAAATGGAGGCACATCACCTGCTGCTTACATTTAGTTGTACTTACTTTAGAACACTTCCCATGTAGCCGCCCCAGCTGCCCACCTTAGAAGGCAGATGGTCTCCTCAGAACGACGCTCTGCTCTAAAAAGTGACTACGTAAATATAGTCTGTGCACACAATCAGATCTGCTTGTTTTAGCAATAAACACGTTGTGCTTTCTATTCCAGATATCTCTGTAGTGCCAACTCGACAGCGAGGAGGAGCTGGATTCTGTTCTTTCTTGTATATCAACAAAATTGTTCTCAAAGTTCCAAGCAGTTACACCTATACAAAGCCAGAGTGGAAGTTACACGTGTCACAGACGGATGAATTTTGGTCTGTAGAACATTTCTGCCAGAGACAGTAACGGAAGGAAAGACCCACTTTGACTCAGACCCTAAAGTTTACACGAGTTTGAGTATGTATGTCTGGCAGTTAGGGGACAAAATGTTTTTCCTTGTAAGCAAATTTCGTTTGATACAGAAATCAATCGGATCCAAACCTGGAACTCCATGTTGCTTGTTTTGAAGAGTTATTTTTCAGCATAGAACTAATTCCACTTTTATTGAAGTGTGAACAGTTTGGCACAATGTAGCGTGCATTTACTGTCTGCTCATGGGAGAAAATATCAATTGCATTGCACAGAATTTATCGTCTCTGCCTGAACCTACATAATGTGTATATTTAAAGCTTCCCATCTCTACGATTAGTTCAGCTCCTCTGCTTGACATTTGACAAGCTCATCTTTGGGACAATGAGCAGGAACTCAGGGGGGAGGGGGCGTTAAGTGAAATAGCTGTATTTTAAACATGAGCGAGCAACTTATCCTGCACTGTGCTTCTTGATGTATTATTGGCTGCATACTGAAATGCAGGGACAACCAAGCAAATGTTGGTAAACACAGTCACACTATTCAGTAAAATGAACTTTGTGGAACTGTCTATATTTTAATGCAACTTTGCCGGGCACTCCATGTGCAGGATCCCTATTGAAGCCTATAGGAGTTCAGCACATGGATGGATAAAATGACTGGAACAGAGGTAACTAGATCTGTGTAAAATTTAACAGAACACTAAACAAAGTGTAACTTCCCTGAATTGGTGGTTTTATTACAGGAATAAAACTCCAGCTAGGTGTACCAAGTAGTTTGCTGAGGTTTGCCCCAATTTTTTCCCAGCCTAAGTGGAGTTTTGAGCAAACTCAGGACTGAATTTTGGGTGGAAACCGTGTGAGAAACGTGCTAGTTTCACATCATTTGGACTTGACACCAGGCAAGTCTTGGTTAGTTTCATAAGGAGGGTTTGAATTGTTTCAAATACAAAGTCAATGTAAACCCACATGAGCAGAAAGCAAAAAATGGTTCTCATGAACCCCGGCAACCTGAAGCTGTGGAATTTCAAGCTGTTCCAATGGAAGCACTATCACTAGAAGGTACAGAGCCCATAAAGAGTTAAAGCTTGTAGGAAATTGCAAATCTCTTGCAGATTTCAGTGACAACAGAAAAGACTCCTGTATTATTGCTCAATACAGACATTTACAACCAACTAGAAGAATTCAAGGCACAGGCAAAGAGCCATAAATGCACTTTATTAATTTCTCTGAGTGAGCCAAGCCTTGCTAGAAAACTAAAGCTAAAAGGGAAACTCTTGTGCAGCCACATCTTTCGAGACTCTTAAAGGCTGCTGGGTAATAGTATGGAAAGAACTGCCAGGCTGCTTAGCTGGCATTCCACTTTTGAATGTGATAAGAGGGGCTTGCCAAGTAGAGCTTGGAAAGATATTAGAGATGTAAATACATTACTATAATATTACGAAACAATGGGGAAAACAGCCTACTGGGCAGACTCTCAGAGACTGCCCAGAACAGAATTTCCTGTTCCCAGTCCTGTGCTTGATTCATTAGCCTTTGGGCTTTGCCATCCAACACAGCTGCATTTTTGAATACTCCAAAAAATTGCTGTAGTGCTCCTTGTAGAAAACTTGCAAGGTGTGGTTGTAGGAAGAAGCTAGGAGAGACTCTAAACCTGGCCTTCCTGAAGGGTTTGAGCAGAATTCTTCTCTTCAGTCTATTTGGCAGCTCTAGACTTCATTGTTTTGCCCTTCCCTACCAACGTGAAACAGTCACCGAGACTAGTGCATATTTACTGTATGGAAAAACAGGCTATAGCATCGATCCACCATAGAGATGACAGGAGTGAATTTTGGCCTTTATCTAGAACATGGGTCTCATATGTAATTGCCATTAACAATACCCACTACATCCTGCATTTAACTAACTTTCCTTCATGTTCTGCCAAACAAGGCTAAAATTTAAAGGCGGGAGACTCCTTGAGCTCATCCATTGATAGCCAACTGCAGTGCTTTCACTTGGGAAGAGAGGTGGTCTCTGAGGTCAGCAAATCACAAATCATTTAGAGCTTTAGATGTCAAAATGAGCACCTCAGAGACTACCCAGAAATTAACTGGCATCTAAGAGAGGCTACAGAGCAGCTGTGTAATGAGCTCTCTGCATGTTGCACCACATAAACAGTGTGTAGAAGTGTTTTGCACTAGTATCCTCTTCTGTCTAGGTTCTTATATGACCCTAGTACCTCAGGACCTCTGTAGCATCTGAACTTCTCAAGATGTTCAAGCACATTATTAGTCTTGTCTGGGGAGGACAAGAGTGTGGTTCAGTATGCCCAGGTCCACGCTGGAGTGGAAAAGTGGCAGTCTTCTTGCCATGTTGAGGGGAGAAATGTGTTTTTGCCCACAGCTGCTTCCTGATTATCCTGGAGAAGCCAAGGGTCTAAAAGGACCTCTTCCAACTTGCACACACATGAAGCAAGCTATGTGCTCCATTCCTCAGTGAAAAGTGCTGATATAATAATATAGTGTGTTTGCATGACTTTGTGCCAGCCAGTGCATATATTCTGTTTTTATATTGTAGGGTGCTAAATAATGCCCGCTATTCTGGTGAAAAATTAAAACTAAGTAATGAATGAGCCCAGTCCTAACTGGGTGACAGAGAAGTTATGCAAGGCTCCTGGATACCATCCTAGACTGCTGGCATTCCTTTTGTGTGGAATATGCAGAGATCAATGGAATTAACAAGTCTTTTTAAACAATGTTCCTAAAAATGCAATGTATGTTCATATCATCTGGCAGCACTGAAGGGTGAAAGACTATTTTTCCCCTGGCAAATCAAAGAGGGTTTCTTTACATTGTTATGACTCTGGCTTTCAACTTCAGTATCTGGAGGGAGAACCTGTAATGGAAACAGCCAGCACAATATAGCGCTACTGGCTAGTGTGTGACTGGGAGGTTAGACCACAAGATGTTTAATTGTTTTTTGGTTTCTGTTTAAAGTTTTATGAACTGTGTGTGTGTTGGGGGGGGGGAGGGTCACCAGCTGCGTTTCTGCTTTCCTACTGTTCCTGTGTTAATTACATCAAGGCATGTTTTAAGATCCATAGGGACTGCTCCTAGCCTGACCGTGAATTCTAGGGCATTGACTAAAATGTAATTAAAAAAAGGATAGAGTCTCTCTCTAAAGTAAAACTTGTCTCTCTCTTTTTAGTTTTTCCTCTGTTGCAGTCTTGTCATAGCTCAGATTTTGAAAACCATCCTCTGAAAATCTTTATAGCTTGTGAAATTTATGGTCTGTGTCACAGTGATACCTCCATTCATACACTTTAGGTGTTACATGTGAAGTTGAACAGTTAGGGTATGTTTGCATGATAGCAGCACAGCTAGAGTGCTGCAGCTGCGCTACTGTAGTGTAGATGCTTCCTGTATAGAGAGAAGGGGTTTTTCCACCAATGTAGGTCCATCGAGCTCAACAAGAAGTGACAGCTAGTTTGATGGAAGAATTCTTCTGTTGACTTAGCTGCATCTATGGTGGAGATTAGATCAACCTAACTACATCACACGGGGAATGAAATTTTTCACAACTCTGAGTGTCATAGTAAAGTCAAACTAAGTTTCAGGTGTAGTCCAGGCCTTAGTGCCTGGCAAACCCAATGCCTGAGGGAATTGGGGAACAGGGCTGCCTGAATGGGAGATGGTGCCTCCTGAGTGCTAATCTACTCTATTCCAGGTCGAATCCAGCTTTGCCACTGGCTTGCCATGTCTAGCAATTCTCTAAACCTCTCTGGCTTTGACTTCTCTTCCCACCCAATGAAAAGTGTGTCATTTACATGGAGACAGCTATCTTGATGTAAAGTCCTAGTGGAGAGAAAGCACAGGTAACTGTTACCTCAGTGCAGCTAGTCGACGTAAATTTCATATGGGGGAGCAGGATTAGCTACACTGAAGTAAAAATTACCTGTACCTTGTCTGCACTAAGATTTTACACCGAAATAGCTATCTCAGTGAAAAAAAAACATCTTTTTGCAGGGAGGTCATAGCTTCTCTGTTTCCCCATTGTGAAGTGGGAATTAGCGCCTCTCTTACAGGGGTGCTGAGAATTGACTGAGTGAAGTTAGTGTTGTTCTTTGCCAGGGCTGATCATTATTATCCTGCAATAGATTCAGTACCAATTCAGTGCATTTTACTGTCATGTTATGCTCATTCACATGATGGTAACATGATACAATACACACATACCCATCCTCTTTTGGGTTTGTCTCGACTAGACCTAAGAGAAGGATTTTTTTTAAGAACACGTTAGCTAGCGCACTCAAAATCTAGTGCAGACAAGGCAAGCTGCACTTTAGCAGGAGCTAAATGGATAAGTTGAAGCCTAAGCTTCCCCCTTAGCTAGCAGGTGTGGAAGTACAATTATCCTTGTCTATCCTAGAGTTTTAGAAAGTGTACATTAGAACATGTTAGCTAGCGTACTCCGAAACAACTTTCACCTTAGTCTACATAAACCCTTATGGGTCAGGGGTGATCAGAGCTTGGCCAGTGACTGGTGAGTCAAGCTGACCAGTGAAGTTATAAACAGTTCTGTGTTACCCAGAGTAAGAGTTGAGTATTCAGGTATGTAAACTCATCACATCTCTAATAATCTGTACACAATAATACACACCAAGACTTTACTGCCGCCATGCACTAAGGATTAATTGCTTGCAGGCATCATGGAAATTCAATTATTATAAGACAATTTCATAACTGGGACACAAGAGTCGATTAAGGACGTTTCCATGAGCTCCGAGATCAAAGCCAGTGTCCTTTCAGACTCACAATGCTGATCTGTATTCCGATAGTCTTCCACTCCTATCTGCGAGGAACTCATAGCAAGAACAGACCATATGAATAGAGATCTGCCAGACAGAGCTCTGAAAAGGCTTCTAACCTTAGACTTTCACTCAGATGACTGGCAGATAGACTGAGGTATCTAGTCAACAATATTCTGACTTCTAATATGCTACGGTTCTTGCAGGTAGTGCCACATTCCCAGCGACTCCTGTGAAGTGGAAACACTTTCTTTTTTAAAAAAATCTTTACCTTGGCTTCTGCAATCTGTCCTTATTGAACAGCACAGAAACAAAATGAGAGAAGATGGTGCCACAAAGTGCATTTATATTTGCTGTCAGTCTTTTGTCCAAGTGACTCATTCTTCCTTCTGGAGTAAAGAACACTTTTTTGTTCAGCTCTCTGCTTCTTTGTATGCCTGAATGTGGGCATCAAATAACATGTATGCTCAGGCTGACTCAGATATCAATGTTGGCCCTGCTTACGCTGAACAAACTGCAGTTTCACTGCTCTATACACCTTTTCCATCTCTAGGACTCATTGTTTGCATTTTGCAAACAATATTTGTATATTGCTCTGAGCTCTTGGGGGAAAAAAAAATAAAAGGCAGCGCTTTGGAAGAAATAGTGCCCATTGTTTGGCATAGCAAGCTGCAAGTGCTCATGGTAAGAAGCAATTCTCAACATATCTGAAGTGTGAAATAAATCGGAAAATATGTTCCTAGTTACAGTAGAAATTTCTGAGCTTGAAGCTGGTGGCTACCAATTTGTTGGGAAGTGACATTTCTGACACTAAATAATAACCATAATTAATAATAAGCAACTGATAATACTTCACATTTGTACAGAACCTTTCATCCAAGGCTCTCCATACATTTTGCACACCTTAATTAGTCACCACAATGGACTTGCGAGCCAAAGTATTGTTATGTCTAGAGGGTTAAACTGAAGTGCACAGACATTCAATGGACTTGCCCAAGGCCAAGGGAATCTCTACCAAAGTGTAAAGTTGAACCCAGGAGTTTTAACTTCCAGTCATCTGCTCTATCCTCTAAGACACACTAACTCCAGCAGTCTGAGAGCCCTGCCTAAGAATTACACCTCTACCCTGATATAATGCGGCCCAATATAACATGAATTCAGATATTATGTGGTAAAGCAGTGCTCCGGGGGGGGGCTGTGCTGCGCACTCCAGTAGATTAAAGCAAGTTTGATACAATGCGGTTTCACCTATAACGCAGTAAGATTTTTTGGCTCCCAAGGACAGCGTTATATCGGGGTAGAGGTATACACGTTTCCATGCTGCCTTGTTCATCACACCTGATAAATTTTAGTAACATGAGTATCTGGGGACATATTTGCAATACTAGCTTCCCTTTTTTAGTGAGAGCAAATAATCAAACCCACAGATAATTCATCTCCATTTCTGCACCCACAATTAAATGTGAGCACAAATCCTATTATTTAAATGCCTAAGACACCGAATTTTCCTCCCTGTGCTGTTCTTAAATATCTGAACAGTAGGATTTATGCCAGCAGTTAACTGTGGACACAAGTTTGATGGCACAATTAATTATAAGCACAAACATTTGCCTGCAAAAAGGGAGACCAAATCAGAGCCCCTTAAAAAAAATCAGACCCATAATATTTTAAATAAAACAAATGATGCTAAACAAGGATATGTGCTCATTTACAAAGATCAGCCAGGCTCCACAATCTTGGCGTCACAACAAAGTGTCACTTTTTAACAAGCAGCTTTCTATAAGATATATTTCACTCAGATTCATCATGAGTGACCTCTAATAGTGGTTTGTCATTTGTTCCCATTTTAAACTTTGAGTAACAGAATTCACAAAAGTGAATCTGATGACATCAGATAGAGCACCGCATAAGATTCCTTACACACCTCCACAAGGAGCCTCAGTCTTAGCCTGCAGCCGCTCAGCTATTGCACCCTTGAGATTTAATCTGACTGATATGCACCACACTGTCGGATGATGGGATGTGGACAAACATGCACTCTATCGACAAGAACAAGCCTTCCAAACTTATTTCCCTTTAAACCTTTTTGGTAAGATGTCTAGTTCTGTAGTTGGCACACAGAATCTATCCAATGAGAATCTGTAGAGCTGCATTTATAGTAATAGTGTATATTCTTGTTGCTATTGAAAAGAACAGGCTGCATGTAGCAAGCACCTCAGAGATCCCAATGGGTTGCAGGAGTAGCGTACTTACTTAGTGCTAGGTCTTTAAATTCTGGAAGACTGGCAGAGGCACACAGCTGATAGAAGATATGATAGTTTCGTTCATCATCTGCCTACAAAACAAAAACATGGAGTTACTTTAGAGCCAATGACATAAGGATAATCAACCATCTTCATTTTTCTGCCACTCACAGCAGGGTCTTCCATACCCCAAGGTTCATCCCAACCATCCCAACTTCACATTACTATGTGGTCAGCATGGCTTTCTAAAGGCAACTCAAGGGTCAGTTTTAAGCAATACAAACTTCTTTCCTTTCAAGGGCATGTCGCCTTCATGGCATTCTTAGGGACAGATTTACCAAGGCATTTAGGTGCCCAAAGATGCAGGTAGGTGCCTAAATCAGGTTCTTTTGTAACTCCTTCTAAGCACCTCTCTGCATCTTTGGGCACCTAAATAACCTTGTAAATGTGGCCCTTGGTCCCTACTAGCCCAACCTATGGAGCAAGCAATCAGGAACCATTACTCTTTCATGTAAAACAACAAACATACTACCTGTGTGAATGTAAAGCAGCTACACTGATTGTGGTAGTGTATATAATTAACAGTGAAAAAAACATGAACACTTTTACTTTCACCTTACTAATAAACCAACACTTTTAGATTTAGAGAGAAAGTGTTTGACAAGATTTAGCCTGCTCTCCTTAACGCCCTGGGCAGCCATCTTTACTTTGGATCACACCCACAGTACACATAAAAAGCCTTGAAACTTTAATGCTCAGCAAGACTCCCCTCTATAGCAGAAACCTTGATGTTTAAGAATGAAGAGTGCCTGAACCAAGTGAAGGTTTCATTAACTACAGGTAAAAATATTGATGCTTGGGGATGCTTCAAGATCAAAGCTGATATTTAAATACAAAACCTTCTTATTATTTGTGAATCATGCTTTGAGCCGTGAAAGCATGCTTGGCAATGTACAAATGATAGAAGACAGCAAATTCCCTGCCCTGGGCTCCAATTCAACAAAGCAGAGAAGCACATGCTTAAGTGCTTTGCTGAACCAGATCCAGTCAACTAGCTAAGATACAGAAAGTACAGACTGAACCTAATGATGCACATACTTATACATAAAACAAATGTGTACCTCATATGATCCTGACTATCCTCACCACAGACACCCACCCACCCACTCACACACACAGAGACTATGGCCTGATTTGGAAAAATACTTAAGCACATGCCCAAATTTAAGCTGAGTAGTTCCATTAAAAAGACTGCTCACATGTAGGAAGTTAGGGTGTGGGTGTGTGTGTGTGTGTGTGTGTGGGTGGGTGTGGGTCTGTGTTACTTAAATAGTGGGATTTGAATTTGAAAAGTGAGGTTGCAGATAAGGAAAGAAGAGTTACAAAATTACAATGGAGTGAATTGTTTGAAGAAAATTGCTCCCCAAACAAACTATTAAAAAAAACAACCCACCACAAATGAACAAAGTCTTACCAATATACAACTTTTACTTCAGTACCCACCTGTCATTAAATCTCTGCTGAGAAATGGGGCCATGACTGCTCTTCTTGGTGTGCTAATCATAACATCTGCAGATTAGCAAGGTTCTACTATACACTCACCCCAAGTGTTATGACTTTCCGAGGGGCTTTTTTTTATTTTATTTTTTTATTTTAACCTTAACTTAGAGTTCTATGGCTTTTACTTTTAAAAATAACTACACAATTCTAATACATTTATTTCCTAGATTAATATATTTATAGCCATAATTCTACTTTACCTTTTTTTAGCAACATGTAACAAGAGCCCTAATGCATTGTATTTCTCCTGTGATCTCTTTTTCTGCATTCCAATTCAGTTCATTTATTTTATTTAAAAAATAATACAAATAATGATAAATGAGCTCTGGGTACCCTAACAGCTATTACATTTACAATCAAAGTACAAAACAATCATGGTATGTTTCACGAGCATATCTACAGTGCAGCTGGGCAACGAGTATGGCAAGAACGCAACCCCGTGCTCTGGGTTCCCCTAAACTTCTGACTGTCAGAATCTGGAACTGGATGACAGAGGATGGATCACTCGCTAATTGCCTTGTTCCGTTCATTCCCTCTGAAGCATCTGACACCGGCCACTGCTGGAAGACAGGATACTGGGCTAGGTGGACCAGCGATCTGCGCCAGTATGGCTGTTCTTATGTTCTTAACGTTCCAAAAAGCTTTTTAGAAACAGAGCATTGATACAAAGCCAGCTCTGACAATCAAAACTACCATCATATGTTCTCAGCCTCTAACCCTGGAGAACTGTCAAAATTTGTTAGACTAGTCTCCAAAGCCAGGGTCTGCCAAAAGTCTGACTTATAAAAGGGAAGGTTTTAATGTATCTATATCTATCTTTAAGAAAAAAAATGCACGTTCACTAAAAAAATAAAAATAAAATTAAGGAGTCCAAAGGAAAATGTTGCATAACTCACCTGGAACACAACTCTTGATTTTTCCAATAGATACGTCCTCATGTTGGCACCAATGATATGGTATCTTTTATCAAAGCCAATCTGAATGTACTTCCCAAAGCGACTGCTATTGTCGTTCCTGGTTGTTTTAGCATTTCCAATTGCCTGTATGAAACAGAACACAACATAAAGAACAAGGATCCCCTTTGTAAGTTTGCATACTATCTCAGGAAGACTGTTTTTTACTCTCCAGAGCTTAGAAATAAATAAACCTAGCACACAGATAGTCAAGTGAGGATTGGAGAGAGAGAATTCCCAAACGGAGGTAGTCAGAGAATTCAAAGTGCAGTAAATTGATGAAGGCAGAGAACCTAGATGATCTTTGGTATGGCCCAGTTCACTGTATCAACATTAGCTGATTTAGTTTCAAAGACTTTTACTGTGGAAGAGTACTGGAACCTTAATGGAAATGTTATAACATTCTCAATCATTAGAGAGTATGTCACTGACATTCCATGGCCATAACAGTCCTCTGACTTGCCCTTTAAACCCCCTTAGCCTTCATGAACCTATATCTAAGGATATGTCTATACTGGAGCTGTTTGTGTAACTTCCAGCATGGGTAGACATCCCACACTAGGTCTAACTGAGCTAGTGCGCCAAAAATAGACCTGTAGCTGCTGTGGTGTGAGTGGCAGGAGATGCTAGCCGGCCCAAATATAGTCCCATCTGAGACCCTAGGTCCATATTTGGGTGGCTAGCCCCTCACACTGCTTTCACCGCCATAGCTACACTTCTATTTTCAGTGTGCTAGTTTGACTGCACTAGCATGGGTATGTCTACCTGAGCTGGAAATTATACCTCCAGCACCACTGTAGACTACCCTGAGTCTATTGGTTTTACACAACCACTTCAGGATTCTCAAGGAGCCTAGGCTAGGATTTTGAAAGTAGCCTAAGAGAGTTAGGTACCTAACTCCCATTGATTTTCATGGATCAGAGAGTCAGCATTAGGAACACAGGAGGAGAGTCTAGTTCAAATAAAGCATAAACCCGGTTAGATAAAGACTCAGAGGATAAAGGAAGCTTTTAGATAAATAGGACTTCAGCTGAAAGGGGAGCTAGCCACCTGCAAGAAGGCTGCCCAGTACATCCCCATTCTTGGTAGGAAGTAAAAGAAAAGCCCAACTCCTTTTCATATCAGCCACACTGGGAGATCCTGGGTTACGTGCAATCCCCAGGATACACACACAACCAAAACTGTGCTTAACCAGTGTATTACTGTTATAGGTTATATACAAATGCTTGCCAATAGAGCTTTATGGTTAAAAGTGGCCATAGAATAATTACAGTAATATATTTTGCTGATTAATTTAAAGAATGAAATGTCTCTCTGGCAATAGCATTTCTAACTTTATTCTGAATGATGCACATTGTTTTTCCTATTTGTTTCATACCCGCCATAGTGATCAGCAGCAGAGATTGCAGAGTAGAAAAGCTAAGCTTGCAATTTTCTTCTGTTCATTTCAGGGGGAAGCTCATAGGTTCCCATCCCAATTCTGGGGCCAGATTACAATCCCAGATGCATGTCAGAGACCACTATGTATCATGTAAAACTACCCTGCTGTGACTGGCCAATATCTGCAGTAGGGCTGTTGACTAATTGCAGTTAACTCATACGATTAACTCAAAAAATTTAATCATGATTAATCGCAGTTTTAATCGCACTGTTAAATAATAGAATACCAATTGAAATGCATTAAATATTTTTGATTTTTTTCTATATTTTCAAATATATTGATTTCAGTTACAACACAGAATACAAAGTGTACAGTGCTCACTTTATATTATCATTTTTATTACAAATATTTGCACTGTAAATGACAATCAAAAGATAGTATAAAGTGAATTGAAAACTACAAGTACTTAGTGTGAACATGCAATTTACAAATGTAGGATTTTTTTTTGTTACATAACTGCATTCAAAAACAAAACAATGTAAAACTTTAGAGCCTCCAAGTCCACTCAATCCTACTTCTTGTTCAGCCAATCGCTAAAACAAACAAGTTAGTTTACATTTGCGGGAGATACTGCTGCCTGCTTCTTATGTACAATGTCACCTGAAAGTGAGAACAGGCATTCACATGGAACTTTTGTAGCAGACATTGCAAGGTATTTATGTGCCAGATATGCTAAACATTCGTATGCCCATTCATGCTTCAGCCACCATTCCAGAGGACATGCTTCCATGCTGATGACGCTTGTTAAAAAAATTATGCATTAATTAAATTTGTGACTGAACTCCTTGGGGGAAAATTGTATGTCTTGTGCTCTGTTTTACCTGCATTCTGCCATATATTTCATATTATAGCAGTCTCAGATGATGACCCAGCATATGTTGTTCGTTTTAAGAACACTTTCACAGCAGATTTGACAAAATGCAAAGGTACCAATGTGAGAAATCTAAAGTTGGCTACAGCACTTGACCCAAGGTTTAAGAGCATGTTTTCAGAAGTCTTACAAGAGCAACACTCCGATGCAGAAACTACAGAACCCAAACCACCAAAAAAGAAAATCAACCTTCTGCAGGTGGCATCTGACTCAGATGATGAAAATGAACATGCATCAGTCTGCACTGCTTTGGATCATTATTGAACAGAAACTGTAATCAGCATGGATGAATGTCCTCTGGAATGGCGGTTGAAGCATGAAGGGACATATGAATCTTTGGTGCATCTATCAGGTAAATATCTTGCGACGCTGGCTACAACAGTGCCATGTGAATGCCTGTTCTCACTTTCAGGTGATATTGTACATAAGAAGTGGGCAGCATTATCTCAAATGTAAACAAACTTGTTTGAGTGACTGGCTGAACAAGAAGTAGGACTGAGTGGTCTTGTAGGTTCTAAGGTTTTATATTGTTTTATTTTTGAATGCAAGTATTTTTTGTACATAATTCTACATTTGTAAATTCAACTTTCATGATAAAGAGATTGCACTACAGTAGCTGTATTAGGTAAATTGAAAAATACTATTTATTTTGTTTTTTACAGTGCAAATATTTGTAATAAAAATAATATAGTGAGCACTATACACTCTCTATTCTGTGTTGTAATTAAAGTCAATGTTTGAAAATGTAGAAAACATCCAAAAATATTTAAATAAATGGTACTGTTTAACAGTGCGATTAATCACAATTAATTTTTTTAAATCACTTAACAGTCCTAATCTGCAGTCAGAATCTAGCTCACAGATGAGAGTGAGCATTTATAGCATCTGACAGAAGGAGATGCAAACTGCACAAGCATGAATTGTGTTTACAAGTCAGATAAGAAGCCTGAAACATCTCCTAGAGAAAGAGATACTAAAGCTTTATTTGTCCATGCATGCCAGAAAACTCAAGGAATCAGCATGCTGAACGCATCCTGGCTGTCAATTTACCTGCACATTTGAACCACTGGAACAGGATTTGGGACATTCAGCTCCAAAACAGCAAGTGAACCACCATCAGCTATATTAATATGAAGGTTTCTACGCTTATATCCCCCTTTGGTTCAGCCACTGGGGGTCAACTGGTTTATATATATTTGAGTCTGATATTCCATGCAATAGAGTGTATATGGCATCATGCAGGTCTTCACACCAATTAACAACAGTTTGTCTTCATGCATAAAGAATCCAACAGTCTGGTGTAAATTTCTGACTGCACACATGCCAGCATCATGGCTTTCAGCTAGATCTTGCTGGAAAGAATTCAAAGGCAGCCCGTACTGTTCATATTAGTTTGCTATAACTATAATACCTTTTCCCCCATACTTCAGTTAATGTTAGAGATACTATCATATTACACAAAGATTGCAGAGGGAAAACACAATACTACTTAGTACATCTTTAAAGCACTTTACAGTCAATAACCCAGATCAACACATCTGTCAGACAGACAAATATTATTAATCTGATTTTACAGGGGAGGAAATAGAGGCATTGAGAAAATAAATGAATTGCTCAAAGCAACACATTGCATCAGTCAGCGTCAATGACTAGCCTTGAACCTGGGATTTCCACTTCTTGCTCCTGTACTCAAACCACAGGTCTCCTCCCCCTGAAGTAAAAATGGCACATTTTTTACTAGAGTCTGGACACTTGCTCATGTGATCAACTTCATTTTGACTTAAAAAGGACTAAGCGAATAAAGAATCAGGCCTCTATTGAATTTTGTGTTTCTTTTCTTGGGAAGCTGTTTGCTGAGACTGAAAACGTCTATTGAAGGTTGCCTCATTTGAGCTAGTAGGAAGGGGAGAGCCTCACATTCTGAAAGTCCTTGTGAATGATCAGATGATATGAAATTTATGCAATGATTTCTATCTGCTCATATTTCACATTACAGGAATACCTTAACATTGAACACTGACTAAGAAACTGCTGATTTGATGAGCCAAAAAAAAGGGGTGGTACATATGTTCCACAGTCCAAGCGAGCTTGGAGGGCTAGCAGCAGCCACAGGATCTGTGCTGGATGCTCGCTTCATCACAAAGTCAAGGAAATTAGAGATTCAGAAGACTCACCACACTGGACATATATTCCATTGGGGGCCAATGCAAAACTGTGCAAGTGTTTGTACACATACATACACACACACCTCAAACTTCTGCATTATCCTTAGCAACACACACACACCCCTCAAACTTCCTAGCAACTGGCCATTCTGGTGCGAAACCACCTTGGTGGGACATGGATGCTGCAGATCATGAGCTTCTTGCATCAAGACCACAGGAGCTGGGTTGCTGGGATATTTTTCCAAGATAAACAACTTGGGGCAGCTTCTGAAGTAACTTCACAATAACACCTGACTGCACAGGAAGCATTAGGGCTGTGAGTGCTACTTCTGTACCTTAGGGTTCCCGAGTGACCAGAGTGGCTCTTGAGCTGGTGCTCTGCTTGGGGAGGGGGTTGGAAAAAGAATTATTCTCCCCATCTCCCTCCCCCTGCACATCTCCACAGCACCATCTAAACTCCTTGTACTGGGCGCTCAGCTGAGGATTTGCCTCTTCACATCTGAGCTATGATAAAGGGTTTACTAATTCCATCCTCTCATCAAAACCTTTCTAAATTAAAAATCTGTCATTAAAACTTAATCCCCCAGGGATCCCAGCTTCAGACAATGTCGTGTAAGTCTCCATTACAGGCATTTGGATTTGATCAACTAAGCAGGAACAGAGAAATGATTACATGGTCGATATTGATGGCTCTGCAGGGGATAACTCCATCACAGAGCAATGTGAAAAAAAAATCAACTACAATTAATCTGTCCCTTGAGTCTCTCACCTTTAATTCAACTAGTTTTAATACGACCCTCCCAGAAGGCTCTAATCCAAGTTGGATGCTCAGAGATACCAGACAGACTTGAACTTTACTATTTTTTTACTAAAAATTTATTATTTGTATAATGGTAACTCCACAATCAAAGGCCCCTAAAACGACCAGGCTGGCTCTGAGTGAGGCACTATACAACCAAGGATGATATGATCCTTGCCCTGAAGAGATTACAATCTAAAAACAGATAAAAAACAAACAATAGCATTGCTAACGGCAGGGCTTCGGATTTTGTTTTAAGCAATGAACACCCACAAAACACCTGATACAACAGAAATAATTAAAATTGGTGTTTATCCTAGAAACACCAAAAAGCTCCCTGAAATGGCTACTTGTCTGTAAGGGCTTGTGTACCTGGAGCAGCAATGTGGATTGGGGGGGGAGAGGGGGCTGATTTCTAAAGCACATTAAACTGGCTGTGCATTAATTGGTCCAAGTAGACCCTGCTGGTGCTAACTAAAGGTACCCTAGTGAGCTGTAACACAGCACTGTTTGAAACAGTACTATGTTAAAGCACACTAGGGAACAGTACAAGAGACTGCTCATTGCTATAGTACATTGCTAAAAATATACCCCAAAGAATTAAATCAAATGTTTCTGCTTTTTGTATAGATGTCCAAAAATCAGATTTTGGGGGATGCACTCTTTGCATATATTCTAATGAGTAGTGCATATATTATACACACATTACTCATTACAGATACTGTACTTTACTCATTATAGTATATACAAAGAGAGAGCCCCTCAAACCCAGATTTTTGGACATCTATATAAAATGCAAAAATTGCTAAAAATAAACCCATATAAAATCAATACCCCCCAAAAAACACAGGCCCTATAATGTGCGCGCGCGCACACACACACACACACACACAAACTTCAATGAATTTTCATAAAAACTCGGAGATGAGTGAGTATTATCATCATCCTCATTTTAGAGGTGGGGAACTGAGGCACAGAAAGCATTAAGGTCAAAACATCCACTATATTTTTGGTACTCAATTTGAGATATCAGAGCCTGATTTTTCAGAGTACTAAACATTATATAGCACTTTATATGTTCAAAGCACAGCTCCCATTGACTTCAGCTGCAAGTGTGACTGCTTAGCACTTCTGCAAATCAGACCCTTAGGTCTACCCAGGCAGCCAGAAAGTGGGCACTGAATGAGACGGGTCCTGTGGAAAAAAATAGTATGTGATCCTGTAAGTAAAGATGGTATCATAATGAATACTCACTGGTTGCACAGGCAACATGAATTCTGCCATTTACTAACTTCTGAGGGCTTGACTTTGAAACCATAACGTTCTTTTAAATAGTTTGAGTGTGTGAGATTACTTCTACTACCCATCAATATTCTCAGCCCTTTACACTAGAGTTAAAGGCTGATTCTCTGCCCCCAAAGTGCTCAAGTACTTACAATCTAAACCAAGAGGAGAACATGGGATGGAGAAAACAAAAGAGGAGAAGAACAAGAGTACAATAAAATTATGGGGTCACTCAGGAGGGGCATGCATGTGTTTTGGATGTAATGAAGTATTCTACCGTGGTTTTATATTTAACTGTGAGATACTATCATTTACACAAACCTTCTCGAAGAGGATGTTGAGAAGGAATTTCAAAGAGGTGAGAAAGAAGACATGGCAGATGGGGTCAGGAAGGGAGTTCCAGGCATAGGAGCAGCATGAACGAAGACATGGAGGACGATGACATATATGGACACATGCGTTTTACTAATTTTCTGTGATCATTTTGGAATCAGATTGAGCTGTAGAGCTGTTATATCAAGTAACATCACATCAGAGCATAAACACACTATCTCTGTATACTTGCTATGCTGGTATATCTTGTTAAATCAAATTTTAAAAATCCCAATTATTATATGCAGTGTTGTTTTAGCCCTGTTGATCCCAGGGTGTTAGAGAGACAAGGTGGATGAGGTAATATCTTTTATTGGACTAACTTCTGTTGGTGAGATAAACACCCACCTTGTCTCTCTAAAAATTATCATTGGCAATCCCTGTGAAAATGTGGTTGGTAACATATACAAGTACCCAAGTAGTGGTTAGATACTACTGCGATAGGCACCCTAAACATAGATTAGATTCAATATCCAAGACATGAAACTCTAAATAATGGAGCTTACAAGAAAAAGTCCTTAAACTTAATTATAGCAGCACTCGTAGAGCCAGTGACCTCTCTGGAGGTTTAATTTTGTTTTATTTAATGAGTGCCCTACTGTGGAATCTAGGTGCCATGAACACTAGTACCTGAACTATAAGGCCCAGAAGTTGTAAATACGAATGCATGTGCTTTACTCATATAAATAGTCCCATTGACTGGCTTAACTTTGTTCAGATAAGCAGTCTCATTCAAGTCAAAAGGACTACTTAATCTTTGCAGGATCAAGGCCCAAATTTGCTCATCTTCTGGAGAATCTTAGATTCTGTGTCTAGCAGCCACACACTGCCTTTCCCTACATCATTAACTTGCTTTTGTGAAATTATTTTTAAAAAATGGATTGAACCCGGCACATTTCCCAGAATGAGGGAAATTAAACCCCTGAGGTAACTGAAATCAGAGATTTAGAGTAAAAATTTTAAAAGTGTTTAAGTCCCACTTTCAAACGAGACGTAGGCACTTTGAAAGTCAATGGGACGTGGGCCCCTAAGTGACTTCTGAAAATGAGACGTAGGGGCTTTTGAAAATTTTACCCTTAATCATTATATCTGCAGCACACAAGCACAACCTCTTTCTCTTCTCTTAAATTGGTAGAGGGATGACAAAGGGAATCTTTCTATTTTATTTCACTTGCTGTCAATTGTCTACAGTACGTTTGTGCTTATGGCTTCGGGTCAGAACTCAATATGTGGGCCAGGTCAAAGAAGTCAGGCCAGAGTTCTGCTGGCAGGCTGTCAGCTGCAGCTCAGAATTGAGAAAGTGCATTCCTTTTTAATGGAACAAGAGACCACTTGCTGGCAGAACAGCAGAATCCTAACACATTTTGTCATATACACCACAATTAATTCTCTTAGCCACACAAATTGAAATTAGAGTTGGAAGAGAGTACAGATTTATTTTCAGCACATGTGGAGGAAGGAGCCTTCAGAGAAGAATATTGAAAAACGGATGCCGATAATAAAGACAGCGCTCCCAGCACTCGAGAAAAAAGAACCCTTATTGAAGAAGGCACATTGGACTGCTCCAGAGAAACACTAGGACCGGAATGGCCCCAGGATTGGAAGAATAGAAAGGTGGCTTAGAGCCACGTATTCCCTCCCCCATTTCCCGACTCCAGCATCAAATGTATCTTGACCACTTCTGATGATCTCCTTCTGTGTCTATATTTTACCAATGGGAGATAGATAGGGTCCTGGTAAGAGGGAGCAAAGCTGTTCTGTTCTCTGTAGAATGACAAGGGGGTGCAGTATTCTAGTCACCTACAGTCTGATGAAGACCCAAGTTACAATCCCGCATTAGCAAGAAGATGGACTAGAGGACCTAACAAGTCCTCCCCCTCTCTAAGGACTATGATGGCCACAGCGGAACTGCACAGTAAAACAGAACTAAAGACAATTTGCAGTAACTAAAAACTGCTTGAGTTGCACAGGATTAGCTGGAATGGATTATCTGTCTTCCCTTAATGTGTGGAGGTTGCTAAACACTCAGAACAGTGCTGAGAGTAAAAGGAAAGGTAGCCACAACATGCTGAAAATAGATGGGTGAGACACAGGATGCCAATGCCTAAGAAAGGGGAACGCGCAAGGGTTGACAAGTTCAAACCAGGGGTATTTACAGGGCAAAGAGCTTCTTTGGAAAGGGTATTGATTCCATGCCAGAACAGCACTGGTACCGACCATTGGGGGTAACAGCTGAGACTTCATTTAAAATGGAATGGGGCTGATGATAAAACACACACTTAGAGAAGACCCACTGCGATCAATTATCATTCAGATTTAGGAAAGCTTGGTTCAAGTCAGTTACTTCAGGTTTTCAAGACAAGTGAACTTCGTGCTGGTGATAGCTGCCATACTGACATTCCTGGTATTTCGTGCCCCCTCTTTATTTGTGGGACAGGTACAGCATGGGAGAGCAGCAGTGCCAATTTTCCCCTTACTGCCAGCTTATGCCTCAACCCTTACTCTTTCAGGGGTTAGAGGATAGTTTTAGTCACCAGGCCCATAGGTGCTGACTCTGTGGGTGCTCCAGGGCTGGAGCACCCACAGAAAAAAAAAACACTGGGTCCTCAGCACCCATCAGCCACAGCTGTTTGGCGAGGCCCCACCCAAACAGGTGATCCATGGGGCACCGCTGATCAGCTGTTTGGCAGCTGGGGGAGAGGCTTGGGGAAGGGCAGAGAGTAGCGGGGGCGGGGGTGTTGGGGACGGGGCGGAATAAGGGTGGAGCCTCAGGGGAAGAGGTGCCATGGGATTGGGGCTTCAGGGCAGAGCAGGGGTGGAGCACCCCCAGGGAAAAATAAAAGTCAGCACCTATGACCCATGCCCACTCAATCATTCAATTTCATTTAGTGCTTGTCTAGCACCCAGTGTGTTGGAACTTTACAGACATGTAGAAGGACATGATCCCTAACACAAGGAGCATACGATCAAGGTCAACAACTTACCAGTGCAATGAAGTACCGCTCAGGTGAGACTGCCAAACAAGAATGCTGATTACTAACAGTTTGTGATGGTGGTTTTCTGAGGTGGACTTGTCTATACTTAGTCCACTAGAAATTGGACACATCATGTAATATACTGTAGGGCTGTGGCTCCTCATGTGCCATCCACTTTGCAGAAAAAGCTTAGAAAGGTAATGGTAACCTTGTTGATCGTTTAAGCAAAGAGGCTGACTGAATGAGCTGGAGATTGAACGCCCTTCTCATCTCTAATAATGGTCTCTTCTCAGCCGTGCTGAAGCACGTTGTCGGGGCACTGTGAGGGAAGCGTGCTCTCTTGACACGGATATCCCTAGAAAGTGAAGTCCTCCATCACATAACGGGGGCAATCTGGCACTTTGTAAAATTCACAACAATGAAAATACATCCATTTTATTGTTACAAATGCACAGGTGTGTCCACTGGGGCATCGCGGGGGTATCCGCCACCCAAAATGGGAAAGGCCTGTCATTGCAGCTAAGTTATTGTACAACAGTGGCAGCTCTCCAGACCCAGCATAGGCACTAAGTGCTGTGCCTACAATATCTGCAATAAATGCAGCCATTATTATACATTTCTTCAGTCACTTTGGAAAGGATAAAAATAGAGCTGCAGTCTAGATGCATCCAACGATTGTATGTAAGAATCCCTGCAGCCAGTATGGCAATGATAAGGACAGGGCCTGGCTCAATATTCCCACAAGTAAATCATCTGCCTCTCCAAAACATAAATCCACTGCCAATGCCTCAGTGTGCCAGGGTAAGAGTTCAGCCTTGATTTCAGGTTATAATCAACGAAGTCCCGAATACACCAGTCTCAAGTTATGTAAGTGTATGTCTACACAGCAAAAAAAGACCCGCAGCAGTGGGTATGTCTACACAGCAATTTAAGCCCAGGCTCAAGCCAAACTCCCCTAACATCCACACTTCAAATGTGCTAACCTAGGGCTCAGACCCAGGAGCCCAGGACCCTGCAGGGCCGGAGAGTCTGAGCTCTGTTGGTTCCCTGTATGCCCACGGCCCCAGCAGCCCTCTGGATGTTCCTGGTGGCAGAGGAGCAGCACTGAAGGCAGCCAGCGCAGCAGCCAGAAGCGCCATTACTGTCTGGCCGAATGTAATCTCCCTTCCTGCTCCTCTCACACCGGTAGCTCTGGCTCCAGCTCCTCATTGTTGTGCAGACCGTGTCCAGAGCAGGGAGCAAAGCTGACAGGTGGCTCCCGGACATCAGGATGTTCGGATCATTCCTCCCCTGGCCATTCGAAACTGGGAGTCCTACCGCTCCCTCGCCCTGCAGGGCGGCCACTTGGTCCTGCTCCGCAATCCGGCCCTTGCTCCAAGCCCCAGAGCCCTCCCTGAGACTGCGTGTACAGGGGCGACTGGGCTGCATGCACTCTCAGGGCAGCAAGTGGGAACCAGCCCCCAAACTTCCCCACCGCCTCCCAGGGAGCCCTTATCCCTGCTTCCTGGGGGGCAGGAGCACACTGCACACAAGCCCTGGGGATGCACTTCACCGTTCTGCAGCCGGCAGCAGCCAGGCTGGGGCGTGTGTGCGCTTTTCCTCTGAAACCTACATTTTATGCCAAACTTCAAGACAAACAGACAAAAATAAATAAATCAACAAACGAACCATCTTTGTGGAACGTCTCATTTTAAAAATTAAGAATTGTGAAGTTTCATTTTAATCGTTTGACAGCCCTGGAGACGGACATCCTAAATACCCTCAGAACCAGTGCACATGGGCATTTCCTGCCAGCGTGACTCAGCCTGGAACTGGAGAGCTCAATTCTCAGAATAAGTGCAGGGGGGGAAGGCTGTAGTCTATTGACAGCTACCAAAGGAGTTCATTATGCAGTTTATGTCCTCAGGTGCTTCTTAGTGGTCAGAAAATTCTTAACCTAGGGTTAAAATGCAATGTAGCTGCTCAAGCCAAAGGGTCCCCGACACAGGGCAGCTGACTCGAGTCCCATTAACCGTAGGCTTACATTGCTGTGTAGACACAGCCAGTGAGTCTCAAAGCCCAGGTCAACTGACGGCGGCTCACGCTGCAGGGCTAAAAATAGCACTGTAGACATGCAGGCTCTGGCTGGAGCTTGGGGGCTAAACCCAGTGACGGGGAGTCTCAGAACCCAGGCTCCAGCCTGAGCCCGAACATCTACACTGATATTTTTAGCCCCACAGCACAAACTCAAAGTCGGCTGATCCAGGCTCCGAGACTTGCTGCTGCGGGTTGTTTTTTTCCCCATTTCATAGATGTACCCCAACACAGCAACTAGACACCTGCGGTTGGCCTGTGCTGGCCGACTTGTGCTAACAGGGCTTGGGCTGAGGGGCTGTTTAATTGCTGTGTAGACTTCTGGGTTCAGGCTGGAGCCTGGGCTCTAGGACCCTGTGAGGTGGGTGTCTAGTTGCTGTGTAGACATACCCTAAGAGAGGTTTCTCCCTGCCCCACCACACCACCTGCCTTTGTCAGAACTCTTAAGTGATGTGCCCTCAGTATGAAGCTGGAAGGAGCTAGACCGCAGGGTGTGCTATGGAACTGTTACCAGAAATACGTTTAATGCTAAACCTGACCACTATAGGGTTATTGTGAATTACCGATATTGCTTAAGCACCACCAACATCCTTGCCAGTGTATTGTTAGATGCACCTGTTTGTCTAGGCTTTTCACTGAGTTTTAAACTCACAGGTTAGGCATCCCTCTCTCAAAATCATTTAAAGTTATGCTGATGCTGGGAGTTGCAGAATATTTACTTTTAACATCAATAAACAAGGCTAAATTCTTTGGGACAGGGATTATATTTTTAACCCCGTCAATTCAAGCCATGTAATTTCCGCAGTGATGGATGCCCTATAAATGCCTTCATTAGTAAGGTGAGAAAAAATAAATAAATTAGTTCAGGGCAAAAGAGATCTCCATGTGCCTAGTCAGCAGATACAATTTAGATAATGCTTTCCCAGCCAGAAGGCCGAGAAGCGATATCACTACTATCACCAATAAGTGCTAATAAGAGACTATGAAAAAAGTAGGCCTAGGTTGATTCAATCTATAGATTCAACAGAAACCTCTCTCTATACATGCAATTAATGAAAACATTAGGGATGCTACAAGACAGAAAGAGAGGATAATGAAGGTGAAGACGATAGATTATTAATGACGTCAACAAGGCCACACAAACATCATGTCTGCAGCGTTATCTGAACTCTGCTACCTACAACCTTTTTTATACCCAGCTGTTATCAGCACAGTTCTAGCAACACTGAGATCGTGTGACAGTCTCCATGGAGCATTCAATCCTTGGCCTCACTCTTGAGACCGGCAACAAGTGGGCCAGTTGTGGTGGGCTTCCCTCCACCCCCATCTCCATGATAAAGAACTAGACAGAGACCCAACAGCATATTTCACATACAGTGGGTCACTGAACAGACATTTTAACAGCTTATAGTCACTATCAGCCTGCAACAGATTTTAAACCGATGATCTACACATAAAAAGTTGCCTGAACTAGTTAATCCCAATTATTAAAAAAAAAAAGACTATATTTAATAATTATATAAAAATCTAGTTAAAATAGCCATATTTTCCTATTCCTGGATCTCACTTCTGAGACTGAGACAGGTCCTGTACATTAACAGGATTGGTGCAATTTGCGAATGCTAGAAACAAATGCACACAGATTGCTCAAAGTAGAATGGAATTCTATGTACTGTAACTTCTTTTGGGCCAGTTTTACCTCCATGATTGGACTGGATGCAAGGACCTTCTCTTCAATGTTGGTCTCACTGGCAGAGCCACCAACGGATGCGAAGAAGCGCATGGCATATTTGGCAGAGACTGTCTTTCCGGCACCGGATTCTCCGCTTACGATAATGGACTGGTTCTTCTCATCCCTGTGTGTCAGAGGAGAAAGGCTTTTTATAAACTCATCTCCTTGTAAAGCTCTGGGTTGTCTCTTCAGAAGGATTCCTTCAGGCCCTCTGCTTGAAGTGATCCTGCCACCCCCTTACTCCGATCTCAAAAATTAACACGATCATGGAATGAAGTGCTACTCATAGGGTTTCCGTGCATCTGGTTTTTTACTGTAATGCTGAGTCGAAAAGGGACCCTGGAGGCTCTGCTCAGCACCACTGACTAGGCCGTTAAAAGTCCGGTTGGCAGCGCAGTGGAGCTAAGGCAGGCTCCCTGCCTGCCCTGATTCTTCACAGCTCCCGGAAATGGCCAGCATCTCCCTGCAGCCCCTAGGCACACGGGTGATCAGGGAGGCTCCGCACGCTGCCCATGCCCACAGGCGCTGGCTCTGCAGCTCCCATTGGCCAGGAACCAGGGTCAATGGGAGCTATAGTGGCAGCATCTGTGGGCGCGGCAGTGCACACTATGCAGAGCCACCTGGCTGCCCCTGCACCTAGGAGCCGGACCTGCCAGCCGCTTCTGGGAGCTGCGCGGAGCCAGGGCGGGCAGAGAGCCTGCCTTAGCCCCACTGTACTACCAACTGGGAGCCGACGGAGGTAGGAGCTGCCCTGCTGGAGCCCAAACCTCCACCTGCATCTTCCCCAGGTTGGGACCCCTTCTGGAGCACACACCCCGTCCCTCCTCCCACACCCCCAATCCCCTGCCCCAGCCCTCTGTCCCAGCCCTGAGCCCCCTCCTGCACCCAAACTCCCTCCTGGAGCCCACACCCCCTCCTGAGCCCAACCCCAGCCCTGAGCCCCCTCCCACACCCAAACTCCTTCCCAGAGCCCGCACCCCACACAACCCCTCCTGTAACCCAATCCCCTGCCCCAGCCCTGAGCCCCCTCCTGCACCCCAAACCCATTATCGCTGGCCCCACCCCAGAGCCCGCACCCCCTCCTACACTCCACCACCTGCCCCAGCTTTAATCCCGCTCCCGCACCCAAACTCCTTCCCAGAGCCCACATCCCATGCAGCCCTTCCCGCAACCCAACCCCTCAGCTCCAACCTGGAGTCCCCTCCTGCACCCCAAACCCCTCATCCCTGGCCCCACCCCACAGCCCGCACCCCCAGTCAGCGCACTTGCACCCTCCTGCACCTGTCCCCCAGCTCGGAGTCCCCTCCCGCGCCCCAACCCTCTACCCCAGCCCAGTGAAAGTGAGCGAGCATGGGGGAGTGCGAGTGACCGAGGGAGAGGGGATGGGGGGCGGGGCCTCAGGGAAGGGGCAGGACCTCGGGGAAGAGGTGGGGCAGGGAGGGTGTTCAGTTCTGTGCCATTAGAAAGTTGGCAACCCTAGCTACTCAGCTTGCATAAGGGTGATGGAATCAGGACCGTCATGTGAAATCTTGGCCCCACTGGGAGTTTTGCTATTAGATGTCACCCACGGGGCCAGGATTTCAGCATCACAAGTCCAGGAACATCCAAGCTATTTCAGGAAGCCACAGGCACATTACATGTCAAAGGTTTTGTAGAACATTAAATTTACTACATAGTACACGGCAAATACCCTCACCTGACTTTCAGGCTGGATTTCCATTCAATGTAAAATACAAAAACCAACCAAACAACCCACCCTACGTTAATGCAACATTCAGGTACCTCAGTCAAGCACTCAGCCATCAGGCAATGCCTAAGTAATATTTACATACATGGCTTTAACTTCATCCCCTTTAGGTGTATGCAATTCCCTCTGGGAGAAGATTCTTACTCCAAATTTACACCAGTGTAACTGGAATCAGAATCTGGGACACAATCTTTTCATCCATAATTACGTAAAATTAAGCAATATTACAACACACTAGTAGTAAGTCTCACCACTTTCCTGGTAAAGTGCATATTCTTTACTTTTTCTGAACTCAAAGAAGCTGGATGGAATTTAATAAAAAAAATCTTTGAATAAAGATCAAGCATAGAAAATTTCAGCACAAAAAGCAACTTTTAGAAAGAGTGAGCCGCTGAAAACAGAGGGGCTGTAATGGAAACTATTTTGCAACTAACTCTAACAGCTACTACCAGACACCACTGTACTTTAGAGAGAGGAATCCCAAGATACTCTTTATCCAGCTACCTGGGCGGCTTGTTCAGATTGCTTAAAGAACATTAGCCAGTGTGGATTCCAGGTCACATCTACATGGTCTCTGTTTATGGGACAGTTAATTAAGTAGGGTGAAGTACAGTGCCTGGAAACTGTGTGATCTCACCCAAGCAGCAAACAGTTCAGAGGGAATCAGTGTCCCAGTGCGTTCCCAAGGACGGAACAGGTCACATATCTAGATTACGAATTGCTAGTGCATAGCTATCTGCTCTCCAGGCTTCTTGTTGAGTCAATACCAAGCCCTTCCTGTAAATATGAATGGCTCACAAGGCCAGGGTGAGGCGCTATTAGACAACAGATTGATCTCTCACTTCTGGACTCCCTAGTATGGTGCACTGTGAAATGAGCTATAGGAAGCACTGACTTGAGAGGAGGCCACCAGGTAACAGCAGTACCACATTAAGCACCTAATAAAAGGAACTGGTAACTATTGCTAGCTCTAGGCACAGAGAAGAGGTACCCAATAAATATGACAAGCAGCACTGTTTAGTTGAAGGCCATAATAGTGGCATCCCCGGAGCAAAACGAGGAAGTGATTTAAAGCCGCTAAGGAGGGAAGTACAGCAGTTAAACTGGTGAAAAGATCCTTGAGGGTTGTTATGCTAATCTTGCTAAAGAACTATTTGCTGGGTTTCCTGTGGAGAGTCATTTGCCACATATAGCATGAAATCAACAGGATCAACACCTATATGTGGAAAGAAAGAAGTGTATTCTCATATGCAAAAGGGAAAGACAGAAAGCAAAAGGCTCTGGAATTTGCCCCAAAGTGCAGAAGAACAGATTATCCCTTGCTGGGTGAGGAAGAAAGAGGTCACATACATAATACATCGATCTCCACTGCTTCTCCTGGATTTTTCCCCTCCTAATGGACAAGTGTCTCCCTCTGCCAATAAATTCACAAGAAAAGACAGATAAGAATGACTCAGACTAAGGCCAGAAGGGGACCATCATGATCTAGTCGGATCTCTGCACATTGCAGGCCACTGAACCTCACCCACCTACTCCTGTAATAGACCCCTAACCTCTGGCTGAGTTACTGAAGTGCTCAAATCATGATTTAAAGACTTCAAGTTACAGAGAATCCACCATTAACTCTAGTTTAAACCTGCAAGTGACCTGTGACCCCACGCTGTAGAGGAAGGCAAAAAAAACCCCAGGGTCTCTGCCCCAGGAGAAAATGCCTTCCCAATCCCAAATATGTTGAGTATGTGAGCAAGACCTACCAGCCATCTGGGAAAGAATTCTTTCAAAGCCTTCCCCATCTAGTGTCCCATCCCCAACTGTTGGAGAGATTTACTACTGGCAGTCGCAGATCAGTCCTGATACTGCATCAGGAAAATAAAGCCACATCAGCTCAGTGGAGCATATATAGATGATGTAAAAATCATGTTCAAGCAGCCTGATCAAGGATAAACAATTTAATGTAAGAGGATGACTGCAGCTGACAAATCCCCACGCCATTCTGAATATCTTGTTGCACCCATAAGGACTGTCATGTAAGACATGGCACACCTTTTCTTTCACTGCATATTTTATGGTACTCATTTTGCAAACACACAAGTTTGCAAGGACAGGATAAAAGCAGCCTAGTATATTATTTCCAACGGCAAAGCCTACTACTCATCCTGCAGTCTTAATGCACTGAAATGAAACATAAGATAGTCATTAAACAAGTCACAAATCGCTACTGTTCTTCAAAGAAGCAATGCTACTAGCTGAAAGTGTGCTTTTATTGTGTAGTGCAGTCAGTTATTGCAGTCTACATTTTTCTGTTTTAAGACTAGTCCTATCCAGAGGCATTTACAACCACGGAGTGAAATCCTGGCACCATCAATTTCCATGGGACCAAGATGTCACCCATTCTTTCTAATTGGTTCAACAAAAGAGATTAGAGCAGAGACCCTGTGAAAGAAAACCATGGAGGTCTCTGCAGTGTTGAATCGTTTCGGTGTTACCTTAGATGCCCCAAAAATGTGTTTATGGGTTGATTCTAGTTGACAAATTAACTGTATGTTTATCCTTTTCAATAGGCTTATGCAAAATAAGTTTTAGAAAGTGCTGTAGTCTTATTTTCAGAACCAATTAAAGGTTCTTAAAATCTCAAGCTGGCTTACTTGTGGTCTCTTACGTGTTGCTAGAGGACTATTGTTTCCTATCACCTACCTACACCTAGAGTGTCCCTCATATAGTATCTATTGCATCACAGAAACATTTGTTTTGTTTATTTTAGACATGGAGATGAAAGTTAACTGATCTGAGCTTGCTATCTAATGAAGCCAATAAAGCATTACTGAATGGAGGGAATTATAACTGCTTTAAAGTCCCCAGTCATGATCTATCACAGCTTGAAATGAATGGCATACAGCACTGGAGAGACGAAGCCATGATTTTTCCAATAGTATCCAGCAATAAAGTTTAAATTTCTAGCCCTGACAAAGCCCAATTGCAAGATACCAGATCTTAGAAGCATATATTTCCAGAGAACACGTAGGATCTCCCACCACTACCACCCCTTCAATTTTGACATGGAGTTTAGCAGCTGCTCTCCCAGAGATAGCTGGGCATACAGGTGAATGATTTGAGGGTACATTTGAAGGCAGAACACAGGGCTATCTAGCTGATACACAGCATGAGTTTCTATCTCTTGTTCTCAGGACAGAATATTATTGGCCGCTATCTGAAGTACAAAGGGGCTGGGGTGGGTGGAAAGGATTTTATGTCCTACTGTCCTGTGATCTGCCAGCATTAGAAATGCTTCTGTAGCAATACTTTCCATAAGTGTTTCCAACCACTCAAACTGGATGGACATCGGGGACCCTGGGGTCTCACACTCTCACAGGTACTTATTTAAATAGTTTTATGGTGTCCTTTCATCAAGGTACCCATTCACCTCCCATACAGTGTGAACTACAATACAGAAAGTTCACCTTCTCCACTGCAATGTGATGAAGAACTGAGATCCCCATTTAGGCAGCTTATATAGCATTCCTTGCACACAAGTGCCCGCTTATGTCAAGGGGCATTTTAGGTGTGTAAGGAAAGCAGAACCAGTCCAAAGCTTTCAAACAGACAGCATGCTAGAGGAGGCCTGGCACTGGTGGAGTGTTTTTAGAAGTGCTGAGGATTCTGCCTGTGAGAATCGGATTACAGTGTATGAGGAACATAACTCCAGTGTAGGTCCCCATTACATACCATCTCTGTTTCACTACGAAGAGATTAAAAAGAATGGGTCTGTTCAGCTTGAAAAAAAAAGACCACTAAGGAGGTCTATAAAATCATGAATGGTGTGGAGAAAGTGAATAAGGAAGCATTATTTACTCCTGCCCATAACACGAGAACCAGGAGTGACATTAAGAGGCAGCAGGTTTAAAACAAACATAAAGAAGTACTTTTTCCACACAGTGCAGTAAACCTGTGGAACTGGTTGCCACGGAATGTTGTGAAGACCAAAAGACTTAGATAAGTTCATCAGTGGCTATTAGCCAGGATGGTCACAGATGGAACCTCACGCTCTGGGTGTCCCGAAGCCTCTGACTACTAGCAGCTGGGTCTGAACGACAGGGGTTGGGTCATTAACAATTGCCTTGTTCTGTTCATTCCCTCTAAAGCATCTGACACTGGCCACTATCAGAAGACAGAATCCTGGGCTTGGTGGACCCATTCTTGTGGTTTTATTTATAACAGAACCCAACAGATTTCCTATCCCTACAAGAAAAGTGCCTGCTAATATGGACTTAAGTTCATGAGGATTATAGCAATAGTTGGGGGCACCTATTGAAGCTATGGAAAATAAAACAATCATTGGTCAATAAAGTGTGCTAGCTAAATTCTTAGCTGCTCTTTGGCAGCATGCGGGCTATGCTGTCTAGCTCACAGACTGCTTCCCCACTGCCAGGCATCTTGCGTAGTTATCTGTACCAATGCAAAGTGGAGGTGAGATGCCACCATTCAGATCTGGCTGCATTCTACACTTGCTTTGTACAGGTGTCAATGACTTCACAAGGCAACAGAGAATCACGTCCAATCACTTTGAACTTTTCTCTTTGCCTTGTTCTTGCTCCTAATCCAGCAGTGGCCTCTTCTGTCCTGCCACTGATGGGGCAAGAGCCTTCTCCTCTTGCCATGTGCCAATGACTCTGTATTTCTCTGCCTCAGGACTCTTCATCCCCTCTCAAATCACAGCTGAACGCTTCTTCTCTCTTACCTATTCCTCTTAATCTTTCCGTGTTATTTTTACAATGCTTCCATCATATAATAAGGCATTTGGGGGCACAGTTTGCAGGAAAGATGGTGCACAAGAGCTGTATTATCTCCCACAAAGATTTGATTTTCTGATATAGTTACAATTCCCCATCCCTCCTCAAATTAAAAAGGTGTCTTATGCAGAGTGAAGCTTTGACCAAAAGTCTAAAGCCATAGAAAAGGAAATTACCCACAGCACAGTCTTTGAGAGCCTATTAAGCATGACTTGTAAAATCCAAGTTATAAGGCTACGACCACCAGTAAGACGTATCAGAATCTCAAGGCAGGGACTATTTCTATATTTGTATCCGGTGCAATCCTGAGCACATCCTTGCCACTTAAATATTTTTCAGCGGGCCACATCTGTCACTACTCTCCTTTCCCTGCAAAGTTCCAGGCTGAACTGAGCATTTTTCTACTGTATATAGTTGGGCCATTGCTGCTACTACCTTCTGAGAATTTTGTAATTGCAAAATAGCAGGTTAATGACAGTACATTTAAAAAGAAAGAAATAAACAACTAAATGTGTGTATGTATATATGTATTTTATAGCAATTAAAATACTTTGAGTTCTCTCAGACACACATATATTACTATGGTGACACTTTAAATCAGATGTTAGAGATGGAAGGCATCACCTTACCAACAAAGATTTTTCCCTTTGGTATTTTTTCTAAAGTTTTGTCTAGTCTAGTTTTAAATATCCCACCTAATGGGGGATTCCATCAATAATTCTTCCAGGAGTCCATTCCACAAACTCTGGATCCAGACCATATCAATGGGATTCATATTAGATTATGAACTGGCCATTTCTGTAATATTTTGAGTGCTGTTTGCTATTTCTCCTGTCTTTTCTGTTTAAATGTACTGTTGTTCACCCACACATACTGATCCCAGTGGATTACAGTGTGATAAAAGATAGAGCAAACACCATTGGCTGCTAATACAATCAGCTTGTCAGGTCACATTTTTCTGAAGTTTCACAAAGATTTGCCTTAACTACTGACCCATTCCTGTTCAAAATGAGTCAGATAAGGTTCTCCAGGCCTGTTGAGGTTTTCTGCCCTTTTTTTAAAATTTGAAATACTAGCTACTGTACTAAAAACAATTGTGAGATCACCTAGATCAAATGGTTCTTATCTTTCTAGTTAAATTCTGATTACAAAAGAATGATCAAAGTGACAGTTTCTACAAAAGAAAATGCCTTCTCCCTAAAATTCAGTCAATATTTTCCAATGAACTGATTTTTGTTTTCCCTCTGTGGCAGCAATCAGTTGTCTGACACATCAGACAGTACATCCCCCTTCCCCAAAGACTGATTCTTGATGAAAGATGCTACTTTAAAATGCAGACAATTCTTTGCACATAAAACAGGCAAAGAATACCCATGCCACAGGGTATAAGGGAGTCAAAGGAAAAAGGATGTAGGTGTCACTGTGGACAGTTTGATGAGGAAAATACCTGCTCAAGGACTAGAAGAGGGAGGGGGGAGGGACGGGGGAAAAGCAAACAATATGTGGTTGTATTCAGACCAGAATAGGCAAAGATTCTGAATATATATATGCCTGACTTGAAGCTGGGGTTGTAATTCCTAGCTTGAGGAGACATACGTGCCTAGCTCTGATCAAGTGAATGGTCTCAAAATAGAGCATAGCCAGGGTGGCAAGTCACTATGAGGGTATGTCTACACTACCCGCCGGATCAGTGGGTAGTGATCGATCTATCAGGATCAATTTATCACGTCTAGTGTAGACTCCAGAACGTCGACTCCAGAACTCCACCGCGGCAAGAGGCGGAAGTGGAGTCGACGGGGAACGGCAGCGGTCGACTTGCTGCTGTCCTCACGGCCAGGTAAATCGACCTAAGATACGCCGACTTCAGCTACACTATTCACGTAGCTGAAGTTGCGTATCTTAGGTCGACACTCCTCCTCCTCCCCCCCCAGTGTAGCCCTAGCCTGAGTATACACCTAATGTCTCAGACTGGTACATACTTGGGGTGGCTAGCCCCTCCCACCACCACAGCTACACTCTACTGGGTGCCTGAGCTAGCACAGACATGTCTCCTCAAACTGGGAATTATACCTCCAGCTCCAAGTACAGACGTACCCACAGTGACTTGCCCCAAGTTAAAGATGAAGTTTGTGCCAGAGTAGGGAATTGAACCCATGTCCTAGGGTAGTGCCCTAACCACTGGACCGTCAACCTAGGGCAGGCACTGGCAAAGCAAACTTTCCCCGCTGCATCCCCCACTGATACCTCTCAATATACTTCTGCAGAAAAGGACCTGGGGATTACAGTGGATGAGAAATTGGATATGAGTCAACAGTGTGCCCTTGTTGCCAAGGCTAATGGCATATTGGGCTGCATTAGTAGGAGTGTTGCCAGCAGATTGAGGGAAGTGATTATTCCCCTCTATTCGGCATTGGTGAGGCCACACCTGGAGTATTGCGTCCAGTTTTGGATCCCCCCACTACAGGAAGGATGTGGACAAATTGGAGAGAGTCCAGCGGAGGGCAACAAAAATGATTAGAGGGCTGGGGCACATGACTTACCAGGAGAGCCTGAGGGAACTGGGCTTATTTAGTCCGCAGAAGAGAAGAGTGAGGGAGGATTTGATAGCAGCCTTCAACTACCTGAAGGGGAGTTCCAAAGAGGATGGAGCTAGGCTATTGTCAGTGGTGGTAGATGACAGAACAAGGAGCAATGGTCTCAAGTTGCAGTGGGGGAGATCTAGGTTGGCTATTAGGAAAAACTATTTCACTAGGAGGGTGGTGAAGCACTGGAATGAGTTACCTAGGGAGGTGGTGGAATCTCCATCCTTAGAGGTTTTTAAGGCCCGGCTTGACAAAGCCCTGGCTGGGATGATTTAGTTGGGGTTGGTCCTGCTTTGAGCAGGGGGTTGGACTAGATGACCTCCTGAGGTCTCTTCCAACCCTAATATTCTATGATTTATGATTCTGTTTCAGATGGATTGCCTCTACCGGGGAGAGGCAAGCTCAATCTTTCTGTCTGCTTAAACTGCTAGTCAGAAGAGCTGGGTTCAAGCCACACACCCCAAATATGGGTGTTTAGAATCTTAAGTTTTGGCTCAGCTCATTATAAAGAGAGAGATCTTTTGAAAAATGGTCAAACCAAACCAACCCCTCAGATATTATCTCTACTAGCAAGGTTGCTAGCTGTGATGGTCTTTTAATTTTTGTTTCCAGTAGGAACTTGACCAAGTAATGACCTCCTCACAGGTAGATAACCAAACAGCCATTGGATAGTAATGGTTTTTTATTTGCTCCTGATTGGCGTGGAACTAGAATCACTGACCTAGAGGTGAAAATTTCCCTACCCCAATGCCAGTTCCTTTACATGTTCGTGTTTAACTCATCACTACAGTGCACGGAAAGGTTAATGACAAAGGTTGATGGAACTTCTTTGTATTCCTCTTCTATCAGTATGATTATTTCAGTAAAGCATGGGGCAATAGCCATTAGTTCTGCAGCTTTTAATGCAGGGTTTTTTTTAATCTATGTTTAAGCTGTAAACATGGTATATTTGCAAATTATGCAAAGCTTTAAACATGGTACCTTATGCAAACAGGACTGTAAATCCAAATCCACTTTAGCCTGTTTAATAAATGCCCTCTTAGAGTTTTAATGTCTTTTTATAAACTGCTTAAGTGGGGCACAATACAGGTAACAAATTCTGAACTCCCAACTTCCTACCAGCCCTGTTTCTGCATCACATAAACAATGACATCCTCTCCAGGCTTAAAAATTTATTCTGTCTCCCATGCTGCTCTCTCTTCCTTAGATAAACATTGACATCTGATGACCTGTGTATGATTGAGAAATGGATCAGAACAATTGTCTGAGGGATACAGAAGAGCTCAAGTGGAAGGTAAACCTCTTGCAGCCCCAGGCTCACAGAACTTAGGAGAAGTCACAAGAATAAAAAAATCTGTGCATTTGCCTAAATGTTCTAAAAGTTATGAAACACCTAGAAGTCTGCAAAGTTATGTTTTTTCTTCTGAAAGGTTGGCCAAAAGCCAGAAATTCTGGGATCTGTACTGACATCTCGAATGGGCGATTCTCAGCGATAAGGCACAACAGCCACAACATGAACCCACAGAATTTAATTTTGTTACTTTCCTTTCAGCTACCTGGAAATTGAAACCTTTATTTTTCCCAAAAGTTTTATAATTAAACAGTCACATTTATAGCTCTTTGCGCACACACACCCCACTGGCACACACCCTGCCGAACAACAAGGAATACAAATATGTACTCTGAGAAAATACCATGGTATTTTTGAAATCCATCCATCCAGAGCAAATAGGACCTGGGTTTCAAAGGAAAACTATCAACTTCCAAATCAAGGCCAGAATTCTTTTTGCTGGTTTGTTATTGGTTGTGGGGGGTTTTGTTCAGTTGTCTTTGTTGAAGTTGCTAATAGTTGTGGGTGCCTCAACTTTTAGGTGCCAAAGCTTAAAGAGGCTCAGTTTTCAGAAAATTCAGAGCACACACCCACTATTCCTTTAAAGTACTTGGCCCATATATGGTAAATAAAGTCTATCTTCATTGCACTAATGGCTATTTTGTTTATTAAAGGGGAGAATTCTAAACATCCATTTTATTTTTCTGCATTTTCAAGGACAATGAGAATTGGTGAAGTCACTTTCATGTTCTCATTTCTGCAAATTTACACTCAAACACTTCAGTAGCATATGTATTTCTTCAACAAATGGCTTCATTGGGTTGTGTTTTTTTATTGTTTTTTTTTTTTAAACAAAACTCTTGTAGAAGCATTTGCTGGAAGCTTCAGCATTTCTAAAAGTCCGGCCATTTCTTTTTAGAAAATCTAAATTTTTGCCAAGATTTGATCTGGTAGTGTCTGTTTAAGGTGTCCTCTAAGAGACAGAATCTCAATTTATCTACCTCAGAAGGGTGAACAGCTGAGTCTGCCTTGGAAAGAGGAGTGTAGAGACTTGAAGACAGACAGTTAAATCCACTAAGCCATCCCCCTCCAGTTCTAAGCCGATATTGGTGTGGAGGGGACGGTAAGAAGTCTTTTTAGCTAATACTAATGCACAATTGCTATAACATATTTCAGTGCAATTTCCCTTCTCTCACACACACAAAAGCCTACACACCAAAGCAACACAAATAAAACTTCCTATAACTATGCAAGCCCTCATTTCTCCAATGCAGAGTCAAAAATAGCAAGAATTCCATTTCTGAAGTGGCTTAAACAAATTGGGAACACAACTTCCTTGATTATTACCATGAGTCATACTCCAGTTCATTCTTGTTGCTGAAAATACACCACATATACTGTAGTCTAAAATCCATTCTTCCCCACCTGGACAGCGTACTTTGGTGACCAGAAGGAGATAGATCTGGTTTAGTAGTTATAGCACTTGACTGGGAGCTAGGACTACTGGTTTCTATTTACAGTTCTGACAGCGCTATGGGCAAGTCAATCTCTATGCCTCCATTTCCCCATCTGTATTATGGAGAAAACAATATTTACGGGTACATAGGTCAGGTGGGTCGGAAGGCTTAGTGTTTGTACCATCACCCAAATCAAAGCACTCTGATATCCTCATATGAAAAATACAGTGTACTATAATTATTTAGACAACAGGCCAAAGAAAGAATGAAAGTAACACATTTTCTCCATTCATTTTTAAAACCACCTGTCCAGTGATCTGAATTTCTATAGACATAATGGCATAAAAATGCTAAAAGATTCCAGTATGCAAATACTGCAGTGAAGGAAGTACAGTAGAACCTCAGAGCAATGAACGCATCGGGAATTATTGTTCGTAACTCTGAAACTCTGAACAAAAGGTTAGGGTTGTTTTTTCAGAAGTTTAATACTGAACATTGACTAAATACAGCTTTGAAACTTTAGTATGCAGAAGAAAAATGCTGCTTTCCCTTTTTTTTAGTAGTGTATGTTTAATACATTACTATACTGCATTTGCTTTTTGTGAGGAGGGGTCTCTGCTGCTGCCTGGGTGTGTGGTTGACTGGTTCATTACTCTGATGTTTGTAACTCTCAGGTTCTACTGTATAACCCAGGGTTTAAGGAGGTCTAACAAGTGAGGAAAGGATCCCTCACACTCAGCTGCTGGTTCTAAATGGATAGCTGCTGATTACTCTACTCTGCATTAAAGAAATATGTTCCCCATTAGTTTAACAATATTTAATCTGCTGCAATACAGAGGAAATACAGCTCATCAATTCTAATGCACCTCCAGGGTTTCTCTAAAAAGGACACAGAGTCCAAGCTATAAACCTACATAATTTCCTTTGATGGCAACTCCATTACGCATTGGATATGCCTTCTGAGGAAACCCTAGTATTGAAAAAACTAGAAAGTTTTGCTGCTTCCTGGATATTTCTTTTACATATAGCGTTAAAAGTGTCAAGTTCTAACTAAAGCTTTCCTCCATTTTCACTCTGTGACCAGTCCTGGCAGTAGGGTGTAAAAACTCTGCCTCGAGGACCTCCCACTGCGGCGATAAACTGACTCAATGGCAGCTCAGCTCTAAAACCAGCCTTTGATTATAATCAGAGAACAATGAAAGCACTGTTGACAAATTTTCAGCTCGGGAACATTTTCTTTAATAAAATGTATGAAGCCAGAACTTTCTGGCCTCTGTAATTTAATACAAACTAGCCAAGCTCCCCCAAGATCTCCACCGCTGACAAGGATGGAGACAATTACTCTAAACAAGTTAAATGTTTAAAGCCATGTTGTCCAACCAGGGAGCCTTCACCCCCAAACTTCTAAGCCACATCTGTAGACCTAGTATTCCCTGACCGCAAGAACCAGGAGAGTCTAGAACCTCTAGGGGAAGGGAGGGTTAAATTCAAGCCCATGATTCTTTCCCTCCCCACCACCAGCAATAGAGAAAGGCTGGCATAGTGGGGGAATGCATACTTCCCCCATTTCCAGCCCTACTCTGGCACAGAGTTTTTGGAATTTTTGGAAAGCGTAGGGGACAATTTCCTGGTGCAAGTGCTGGAGGAACCAACTAGGGCAGAGCTCTTCTTGACCTGCTTCTCACAAACAGGGAAGTAGTAGTAGGAGAAGCAAAAGTGGATGGGAACCTGGGAGGCAGTGACCATGAGATGGTTGAGATCAAGATCCTGACAAAAGGAAAAAAGGAGAGCAGCAGAATACAGACCCTGGACTTCAGAAAAGCAGACTTTGACTCCCTCAGAGAACTGATGGGCAGGATCCCCTGGGAGAATAACATGAGGGGGAAAGGAGTCCAGGAGAGCTGGCTGTATTTTAAAGAATCCTTATTGAGGTTGCAGGAACAAACCATCCCGATGTGTAGGAAGAATAGTAAATACAGCAAGCGACCAGCTTGGCTTAACAGTGAAATCCTTGTTTATCTTAAACGCAAAAAAGAAGGTTATAAGAAGTTGAAGCTTGGACAAATGACCAGGGAGGAGTATAAAAATATTGTTCAGGCATGCAGAAGTGAAATCAGGAAGGCCAAATCACAATTGGAGTTGCAGCTAGCAAGGCATGTTAAGAGTAACAAGAAGGGTTTCTACAGATATATTAGCAACAAGGTGGTCAGGGAAAGTGTGGGGCCCTTACTGAATGGGGGAGGCAACCTAGTGACAGAGGATGTGGAAAAAGCTAATGTACACAATGCTTGTTTGCCTCTGTCTTCACAAACAAGGTCAGCTCCCTGGGCAGCACAGTATGGGGAGGAGATGACCAGCCCTCTGTGGAGAAAGTAGTAGTTAAAGAAAAGCTGGACAAACACAAGTCCATGGGGCCGGACGCACTGCATCCGAGGGTGCTAAAGGAGTTGGCGGATGTGATTGCAGAGCCATTGGCCACTACCTTTGAAAACTCATGGCGATCGGGGAGGTCCCAGATGACTGGAAAAAGGCTAATATAGTGCCCATCTTTAAAAAAAAGGAAAGAAGCAGGATCTGGGGAACTACAGGCCAGTTAGCCTCACCTCAGTCCCTGGAAAAATCACAGAGCAGGTCCTCAAGGAAGGACTTCGAGGAGAGGAAAGTGATCAGGAACAGTCAGCATGGATTCACCAAGGGCAAGTCATGCCTGACTAACCTAATTGCCTTCTATGATGAGATAACTGGCTCTGTGGATGAGAGGAAAGCAGTGGACATGTTATTCCTTCTCTTTAGCAAAGCTTTTAATACGGTCTCCCACAGTATTCTTGCCAGCAAGTTAAAGTAGTATGGATTGGATGAATGGACTATAATGTGGATAGATAACTGGCTAGATCATCAGGCTCAACGGGTAGTGATCAATGGTTCCATGTCTAACTGGCAGCCGGTATCAAGTGGAGTGTCCCAAGGGTCAGCCCTGGGGCCAGTTTTGTTCAATATCTTCATTAATGATCTGGAGGATGGCGTGGACTGCACCCTCAGCAAGTTCGCAGATGACACTAAACTGGGAGGAGTGGTAGATAAGCTGGAGGGTAGGGATAGCATACAGAAGGACCTAAACAAACTAGAGGATTGGGCCAAAAGAAATCTGATGAGGTTCCACAAGGACAAGTGCAGAGTCCTGCACTTAGGACGGAAGAATCCCATGCACTGCTACAGACTAGATACCGAATGGCCAGGAAGCAGTTCTGCAGAAAAGGACCTAGGGGTTACAGTGAATGAGAAGCTGGATATTAGTCAACAGTGTGCCCTTGTTGCCAAGAAGGCTAACAGCATTTTGGGATGTATAAATAGGGGCACTGCCAGCAGCAGAGGACATGATGATCATTCCCTATTCGGCATTGGGTGAGGCTCATCTGACTGGTGTAGTGTCAGTGTGTTGCCCACACTACACAGAAGGATGTGGAAAAAAAAAAAAGTCAGCAGAGGGCATCAAAATGAAAAAGGGGGCTGGAGCACATGACTTATGAGGAGAGGAGAGGCTGGGGAACTAACTTATATTAGAAGAATGAGAGGGTACTTGACAGCTGCTTTCAACTGAAAGGGGGCTCCAAAGAAGATGGATCTAGACTTTTCTCAGTGGTAGCAGATGATAGAACAAGGAATAATGGTCTCAAGTTGCAGTGTGGGAGGTTTAGGTTGGATATTAGGAAAAACTTTTTGACTAGGAAGGTGGTGAAGCACTGGAATGGGTTACCCTAGGGAGGTGGTGGAATCTCCTTCCTTAGAGGTTTTTAAGGTCAAGCTTGACAAAGCCCTGACTGGGATAATTTAGTTGGGGGCTGGTCCTGCTTTGAGCAGGGGGTTTGACTAGATGACCTCCTGAGGTCCCTTCCAGCCCTGATATTCTATGATACACTGCAATGTAAGATCAGGGTTAGTGGGACTTCAAACAGCCGACCTCTGTAAGGGAACCCTGAGCTTGAGCATCTATATTGTATTTTATCCTTATGTTAAGGCTTTTCTTACCAGTGTTCGAACCTAGGGCTCTGCCCACTCTGCTTGTTACCAGGAACAGCTCGCTTTGCAAAGGCTTGATTGGTTCCTTCTCCATTGCAAACCCAAGCGGTTCTCGGACAGTGTGTATGCAGAGCAGTGCTCAGAACAGAATGGGTTAATGCTGACCTGATCTGCTGCCATTTGTAAAGGAGGGCTGGCTTTCATTTCCAGTAGAGTAGATTGCAGATTGCTTGGACGGAGAGGACTAAGGAAATTGTCCAGTGGAATTATGGGATACTTCCAGCCAACTCTGGGCCCCAAGTCAAGCAGGGCTGTGTCTACACTGCAAAGCAATAGGGCTCAGACCCTCCAGCACTGCAGGGCCCTGGGACTGACACTTGGGCTAATGCAATTGCAGTGTAGACACAACGGGGAGGAGGTACACTTGGGGCTGGACTAAAGCATGGGCTTACACTGCAGTGTAGACTTTCCCTCAGAGAACTTATGGCTGAGTCAGTCACTGTGCCACAGGAATGCCCACTATAGCGTGGTCCATTCTTGTATTCTCCCAGCTCTTCTAACGGGAGCTGGTTTAGGAAAGCCCAGAATACAGGCTTTATACATCAATGTGTGCCACTAAATGCATTTAGCCTTGTGAGTAAAATCCCAGCAAAACTAATACAAAGCTATACCAGCAAACTTATGCTAGTGTAGATCTAACTGGCCAATTTGATCTTGTTTCATAACAAAACTAACAATATCAATAAGGTTTTGTTATTACAAAAACAGATGAAACCTGCTCTTTAAGGGACAGCCTTTGAAAAGTCCCCTTTTGGCAACTGGAACAAGCATCAGCATATTTTCTGGGGGAAAATAGGGACGTGTCCTTTAGCCCCTGTTAAAATTAACTGGAGTAAATAGAGAGAGTATGAAAGAGCAAAATGCTGTTTAAAATATACATAAAAAAATATCACTGGCAACTTCCTATCATGACACTATACATCACTGGGAGGCTGCATGGCATACACTTTTCCCAGGCACATCTCAGAAGTTTCGAGACTTCCATGTAGCAGGTGTGAATGATACAGGTGCGAACAATACGGATATTGTCACAGGTGGCACAACTGTGACAGTGATGGGGAGTAGATGAGAGGACAAGGGGCAGGGCGCAAGTCCTGTTCATGCAACAGGCAAAGAAAAACAGCTCTTGAATTCAAGCCTTAAATTGCTTTATTTTCCTAATCTTTACCCCTCTAAAAAACCTATTTGTTTTCTGCACACATCAGAAAACCTGGGGGGAGACAGGCACTGCGGAGTTCAGCTGAGATGAAAATGTCAAATCATTTCAGTTTATCTTCTTAGACGAATACATTCCCGGGGTTAAACCTCCACGACTAGCATCCTCTGACAATTGACAGTTGCTTCTCAAGCTACCCACAGGCAAGCACTTGTGTGTGAGCAAGCGTCTCAGTACTGCAGTGAGGGGCACTCTGTTTATTGATTTTTTTTTAATCTTCATAACCTGTGTATGAATGCAATGCTCTAAGTGGAGCCAAGCAAGCACAAGGTTGTAAGAACACCCCAGGCACAGCAGCTGTCCCAACCCTTGCAAATGAAGTATTTGCTACACCATGTTCATCAGTACAGAACATGTAGAGTCTTTGTGTCTACCTGGTAAGGATGGCCAAGTTGCTCTTGCAAAAACTCATCTCAACATGGCTTATTCAGTTGGATACTACAGTTACAACCATGTGCCGTATCTGCTGTGCTAACATATGAGCCCCTTTGTATGTAAATCTGCAGAACACCCTGTGACATTCCGCACCGCAAAGCAGCACCCTGGAACCCCCATATTCACCCCATCATATAATTGTGATATATTTAATGCAAAGAATGCCATGTAAGAGATCATATGAAACCCATTGTTCTGTCCAAATATGTACATGATTAGTTCCAGGTTGCGCAGCCCCAGGCCTCATCCCCACTCAACCCCTTCCTCCAAGGCACCACCCCCTCCCCACCTCTTTCTGTCCCCTCCCCCAAGAGCGCCCCATCCCCGCTCCTCTCCTTCCCTCCCAGCACCTCCTGCACGCCATGGTGGGTGGGAGGTGCTGGGGGGAGAGAGCTTGTGGCTGCTGGTGAGTGATAAATCTCTGCTCATTTTTTTCTGTGGGTGCTCCAGGGCTGGAGCACCCATGGAATCGGCATCTATGACCCAGGGGATCCCGTCACACACCTAAGGTAGTTGGTGGACCCAACAGTCACACAACCATGCTAATAGTTACTCAATTTTGGAGTCAAAAAGGGTGTTCCTATTTCAAAAAGCAGAAGCAGGGCAAGCAGGGAGAGGAAGGGTAAAGACAATTTGGCAGAGGCACCCTGTGAGGGGCTATTGTTTGCAACACATGCAAGTGGGGGAGTTTTACAAGCTCATCAGAAGCAAGGAAAGTGTAACGCCTGCTACAAGGAGAAAAGCTGTAAGAGGCAGCAAGTAAATAAGGCCAAAATGATTAATAGTTGCTGGGGTTTGGTCTTTTCTAAAAGGGAGATCACTAACAGGAGGTTAATACACAAGTTAACAAGCTGAGCCAGAGGTCAGGAGGCCAAATTACCAGAAGAAAGACAAGTTAAAGAATACCTTGAATGTACGGAAATCACCACTGCCTAATAGAAGTCATACTGAGTTGCAGAAAGCACTGGCAGAAGTAGTATGAGAACCACTGAGAACTCATGGAGGGCAAGAAAGGTCTGGAACCCTAGTGCCTTTTTTTAAAAAAAAGGAGAGGAAAAAGGAGATGCAGGGAGTCCCAGACCAATGAAGTTTAACAATGCACAGGACATTTCTAGACAAAAAAAGCTAATTATTAGTGAGATTTCAGAGGAAAAAGCAACAATAAACTAACTCATATGCAACTAGTTTATCAAAAACAAGTTACAGCAAAGAATACTGACAAATTTATTGGATAAAGGAAATTCAGTAAGTATCAAGTTCATCTTAACTTTACCAACGCATTTGACGTAGCTGTACATGCAAACTTACAGGCAAACTAGAGAACTGTGGCTTAACGCGAAGGTGGCTATAGAATGGACTGTAAAAGCAGCAGAGTGTCCTGTGGCACCTTATAGACTAACAGACGTATTGGAGCATGAGCTTTCGTGGGTGTATACCCACTTCGTTGGATGCATGTAGTGGAAATTTCCAGGGGCAGGTATATATATGCAAACAAGAAGCAGGCTAGAGATAACGAGGTTAGCTCAATCAGGGAGGATGAGGCTCTCTTCTAGCAGTTGAGGTGTGAAAACCAAGGAAGGAGAAACTGCTTTTGTAGTTGGCTAGCCATTCACAGTCTTTGTTTAATCCTGAGCTGATGGTGTCAAATTTGCAGATGAACTGAAGCTCAGCAGTTTCTCTTTGAAGTCTGGTCCTGAAGTTTTTTTGCTGCAGGATGGCTACCTTTAAATCTGCTACTGTGTGTCCAGGGAGATTGAAGTGTTCTCCTATAGGTTTTTGTATATTGCCATTCCTAATATCTGATTTGTGTCCATTTATCCTTTTCCATAGGGACTGTCCAGTTTGGGCGATGTACATAGCAGAGGGGCATTGCTGGCATATATTACATTGGTGGACGTGCAGGTGAATGAACCGGTGATGGTGTGGCTGATCTGGTTAGGTCCTGTGATGGTGTCGCTGGTGTAGATATGTGGGCAGAGCTGGCATCGAGGTTTTGTTGCATGGATTGGTTCCTGAGCTAGAGTTACTATGGTGCAGTGTGAAAGAAACCAACAGAACTCCACTAGCCATCACATACAGTCCCCAGCTAAAACCCCTCCAACGCATCATCAGGGATCTACAACCCATCCTGGACAATGATCCCACACTTTCACAGGTCTTGGGTGGCAGGCCAGTCCTCACCCAGAGCCAGCCTGAAGCATATTCTCACCAGTAACTGCACACTGCACCATAATAACGCTAACTCTTCCAATTTAGTCCTGCTTACAAGCAGCGTTAAATACACCATGTGGCGGAACAATCCTTGAAAGAAAAGTCAAATGGTCCCAGCCAAGCATTCCTACTCACCATCAGCATGTGAAAGGCTTATGTGGAAGGGAAAGAGAATTTTGCCTCCATCTCCCTATCCTTCCCCTCATAGGCCTGTAGGGTCCCTCTGCAGTGCAAGGCTCCCACCTCCCCCTTGCTCCCAAGCCTTGTAGGCGGCCTCGGGCCAAGTCAGACAGCCTTACTTTGGCACAGCACATGCCTTCCGTGAACTTTTAAACTCCCAAAACACGACCTGGGGAGTGGATTTTGTTGAGATGTAGCATGGGGAATATACACCCAAATTAGTCAATACAAAAACAGCCTGACTAACTGTACCATGATTGCATTAATTTCTTATGCTATGAATAATACTGTAAAGGAGGGAGGAGTTCTCCTAACTGAAAAGAAAAACAGCTAGTACACTATTGATTAGAAGATGGACTTTGAACTGCAGAATTACCATTCATGCCAGTATTAAGCAGCTAAATTGAGTACGGGTATGTTTAAACATTTTGATTCACTGGTGTATTGAGATATGAGGAGGAGGTTCCCCATATCATTTGTGGCTTGGTTTTGACCTGCCAACTCAAATTCTATAACGAAAAATCAAAGAATTCTGAAAGAACACAACAAATGTTCACACTTTTATATGCCATGCTCTTTTGTTAACTGCTATGAGTTAAATAACTCAACTTAGCTAGTTAGAGAAGAGAAACATTTTTCAGTGAGGTTTCCATCTCAGTTAAGTCCATCGTCTACAAATACGATCATGAGTTTAACTTGGTGGAAAAAAACACAAAGGGGAAAAAAAAAAAGATCATGTTACATTTAGTTAAAAAAACCCAAGTAGGGAAAAGTTTGAGTACTGAAAAGATCTGCCCGAGACAAAGATTAGCGCTCTTATTCCATCCCCTCCCATGTCATGATTCATCAACAGGACACTGTTCTACTCCACTCACTGTCTTCCTGGTAATTTTCAGCTTACCTACTATCTCGTTAGCACAGCTTCATAGTTTGCATTCCTAGGCTAGCTCAAACCTACCAATCATGTCTTGATAAGACAGACTACTAGGCTGGGAAGTCAAGCAAGCAGGCCATCATTCCAATTGTTATGAATGGCTGGATGGCTAACTTTATATAGAGGAAAAGCAGCAGTTTAATATACCCCCACTAGATCCGTTCAGTCAACTCCTCCAGTAACAGACACAGGCCCGAACAAACCCACTGCTTTGCCACTAACACTAAGAAGTGCTATTTATGATTGCCAGAATGAGATTACAAATACAGGGCACCCTCTTCACTGTGCTATCATTATAGGATTACCAACAATATGATATTATCCTCTTGGCTTCCAACTTGAAGAAAACCCTTCTCCAAGGTACATCTTAGCTATAATGAGAAAAAGTCTCAGCCTTTAAGAACACCCATTTATAGGGGGGAAAAATCAGTATGGATAAAAGCAAAGACAAAAGAACGCACAAATATCCTGAACCCAAGTTCTCCTGAACCTAATCATCTCACTATGATTTTTCTCCTTCAACTTTACAGTTACTGAGGTAAAAAAATAAATAAATAAAAACACTGAAGAATCTTAGGACTCATTAAAAACAGATTAAGTTAACATTATTCAGGGGGCCACCCGAGCCCATTTTAGTTACTATGGTTCTGATTCTTCCTCATCACCACATATTCTCTGCTGATGAAATTCACCCGTGCCAACCCTCAAAGGAATAAATTTCACCTCATGTACATAATAATACGTATCCCAGGCACAGAGAGGTTTAGTTGAGAAGGCTGAGTTCAGATTAATGAATTCCAGTGTCAGCGCCAACAAGCCTCTCCTGTGTGGCCTTGAGCAAGTCACTCACCTCCATTTCTCAGTCAATCAGACAGCATTAAAGAGATAATATCTCCCCTGTCACACAAGGTTGTTGCAGGGATAAAGTAGCTCTAATGCTGGCATTTGTAAAGAAGCATTAGGAGTAGATACGTGTTTTGAAGATGAGATGTGCTTAGTACCATTATCTGCACTTAAGCTCAAGCCACAAAGCCAGGGCTGGAGCTGCCACACAGCTAAATCTGGCTATCAGGTAGACGGAAAGATTTCATTGCAGGAGGGTACAGAAGAAACAGTAGCAGGGGCACAAGTGATATGCTTTCCTACGTTACTTAAGATGATAAGAACGGCCATACTGGGTCAGACCAATGGTCCATCTAGCCCAGCATCCCATCCTCCAACAGCGGCCAATGCCAGCTACTTCAGAGGGAATGAACAGAACAGGTAATCATCAAGTGCTCCATCCCTTGGTCACCCATTCCCAGTTTCTCACAAACAGAGCCTAGGGTCGCTGCAATGGCACATGGGAAATCCACAAAGCGATGTTTTTTCCGACAGTACCATTTAATCAAGTCCATGCTTCTTGCAATTTGCACCATGGTTGTACCAGTGTGCTCTGTAGGACTCTGGAAGCAACTATATGATAGGACCCAGGGCTTTTGGATACATTCCACATTCAAAGCACTACATTGTGGCATGGAGCTATGAGGTCTGTCTAGATGAACGCAGCTGCAATGTTTTTGGTTTTTCATCTACAGGGAAAAAATCTAGATGTGAGCTGAAGGCCTCAGTCCAATGTTTGTAAGACTCTGGGACTGCTGTTCTCTATGCACACAAGGCACTGTGAATGACAGACATCCAAAACAGCTGACTCTTGCAACATTCTTTTTTTAAAAGGACAGACAGCAGGTCAAAGAACACCTTTAATGGGTGAAATTAACCCCCATGCAGAGGCAACACAAGATGTATGAACCAATTATCCTCCACTCAAGTTCTATTTTCAGGGTTTTAATGGGGAACAGATCTCATACCGACCCTCTGCACGGGAGTGAATATTCACTCAAAGGTATTATCTAATGTCTTTCAATTAATTCATTAATTTGTATTTTTAACATGTATTTAGTAATCATTGGTTTGAAAAGTGTGTTATATAGTGCACCATATATACATTTGCACTCAGACTCAGCTTGTCCCCATCGGAGGTCACTAAGACGAGCTTTGTTACAGTACAGAGTTCTATCACACTCAGCAAGTCTTCTCCCAACATTAGTATTATTTGTATTCATTGTCTGCACTTTCATCAGTTTCAAAGGTTAGCTCTCTCTGTGCCTTTTCACACATCATCATCAGGGATTTGTTCTGAAACTTAATTTGCATCATTCTGATCATCAGACCAGGAAATGGGGGGTGCACAGAAAGCTTCGCTGGACTAATACCTTGCAAGGAAAGTTTCTCAAAACAGTGACCTGCCAGGTAAAGTCAGGTGCTTACAGCTTTGAACCATTCTGGATACAGAAGATAGACAAAACTAATACATTTTAAGTGTGGATATTCCTGGCACAGTGGTCAAAATCCAAAGTTATTCCTCAAGGATGAGGAGCAGGCGGTGTTGAGAATATTCCCTCATTAGCACTGAGGCAGCTCTATTTACTGGATTCCTAGATGGCACTGAAGCCTGGAAGCTTACATTAGCAACCCAGTCATTCATAACCATTGGCTATAACAAGTGGCCATGATAAGGGAAGAGAAATTGTTAAGTACAACAAAACAAAATGTTTAAAGAGAACATAGTCCAAATGGAAGATATACGCATACCTGTATGCTGCTGTATGTTTATTTATACACATTGCCATTTTAAGCTAACAGCCCCGTTGCATCAATAAAAATGTTTCCCACATTTGTCAAGATGAATAAAAACAATGCTTCATTGTGGAGCAAATGTCTTTGTTTAATGATGATTAGTAACGTCTCTTCTTGAAGAGACTCTGAAGCCATGAATCATTTACACGCATTTGAGTGGAATAATTAGAACCTAGAGCAATCATGCTGCTAGAGGTTTTTTAAATGTGTGTTTTGCTTTTAAACCTCCCTCTGTACACTTTTTAAAATCCATACTTGTTTTAGCATTTCACCAATTATATCAAAACACACTTTTGGCAAATGAACAAAATGCTAAGAAAGGCACCAAATGCAATAATGCCATCCCACCTTCAAAAAATTAAGTTAATCATAAAATGTACGAGTTCCAAAATCATGATTATTCTGCTCAAACTATGAAATAGGTCCTGTCAATTCACAAGTTAATACTTTGGGATGCAATTGTCAAAACGCAGAAATATTTACCAGTGTGATCACAAGAATGACAAATACTATGAATTTACCTAGATCCTTCTGCCCAAACAGTTTGATAACATTCACGTATTAACCCACACAACACCTGTACTGTAGGTAAGTATTATTAGTCCCTTTGCTTTTTACAGAAAGAGACAGACACGTATCCACAGGAAATCCATGGCTGAGTGGGCAATGGAAGACGTATTTTTGACTTCCAGCTATGTTTTAGCAACAAGAACATTACTTCTTACCCCTAGATTCATTCTCTAGTATAAAAATTTTTTTTCACTCCATGCACCTGAAGTGGGTTTTTTTTTTACTCACAAACGTTTATGCCCAAATAAATCTGTTAGTTTTTACGGTGCCACCGGATTCCTCGTTGTTTTTGTGGATACAGACTAACACGGTTACCACTCTGATACCTAGTTTACAATCACTGGCATCCTCCAATCTGAGGAAAACTGAGCACGAAACAGTGTTATGCTATATAGACAACTCATTCCCTTCTGAGTGAGTGTAGGGACAGCAAATCTGACAACCAGAGTAAGAGAAAAGTCACCACCTCTGTATTATACAGGAAACACAAGCTGCAATTCCGGGAGTGAATGCTTTTTTTCAGAGGCATGTTGATCTCGGCTACCCTCCTGAGGGCGTTGTGGGGATTAGTGTTATCAAGTGCTTTGAAGACGAAAATTGCTACGCAAGTATAAAATAGAATGCTGCTTAGCACATCCTCCGCGGGGGCAGAAGGGCTGATGGAATCTCTCCCACTTTCTTCACTCCCTATCTCAAAGTTTCCATATTGCAATGACACAGGTGCAGCTCTCTCCACTGCACAAATCCCTGCTACTGCTTCAGTCAGCCAAGGGAGCTATGCTACAGTAAGCACTCCCTTCCCTAAAGAGCTGGGCTTGCTGCCTTCTGTCCCAAAGACCTCAAGGCAGAGGTCAGAAGCCAAACTCTGATCCACTGCGTGGCAGCAGTGCACTGCCACCAGGCTACTGAGCCTGGCCTGGTTGATCACGCCCCATTGTCACTGAAATGACCAGCCCAGCTGGGGGCTGTAGGACAACTTTTTACAGCCCAGTAAATGCTGGTCTCCAACAGCTAATAAAAATGGTTTTAGCAGGTCCTTTATGTGAGAGGAGGGACCAGTCCCCACTCTATTACCTATTAAATACTTAAAGCTTAACATTTTCTAAGACTGAAATGTAATAGTATCTGCACTGGAGGATGTTACTTGCTTGTCTTTCACAGGAAAGTATCCCAAAATGATTCATAGCCCAATGCAGCAGATTAGACTGACTGATGTTTCAAGCCTGACCAATCATTCATTTGTGTGGGCAGAAGGGGTGAAAGTAACTTAAAAGTTTTATCGGTACGAGGGCCCACCTCCAGGGTCTTGGGCAGAAGGGGTGGGGCTGGGGGCCAGCCTCCCCCAGCCAGCCCTTCCGCATTGCCCTGCTCGTGCTGCCTGGGGCTCCAGCAGTGATTTAAAGGGCCCGGGGCTCCAGCCACTGCAGAGGCGGCCGGGAGCCCCGGGCCCTTTTAAATCGCTGGGCCCCAGGGAAGCTGCCCCCTTTTGCCTCCCCTCGCCCCTTTGGCATCCAGGGAAGGGGGCAAAAGGGGCAGCGCTTTAAGCTCAGCTGTGTACGGGCCCACACTGGCGACCACTTCTTACCAGTACGCTGTACCAGCCCACTTTCACCTCTGGTGGGCAGATAAAAGTGATCATGTAGGAAACACATGGATTCTTAGCATTGCTCCACTCTAATCCATGCAGTTTCTCAGAAAACCTTATAAATCTCAATGAAAACTACTAAAGAGATACAGGAAGCTGCAAGCACATTAGTTTGACCTCAATTGTATGCAAGGTCTGGAAAAAAAATTTGAAAGAGAAAGTAGTTAAGGACCTGGATGTAAAAGGTAATTGGGATAATATACAGCATGATTTTACAAAAAAGTTGATTTTCTAGACAAAGGAAATGCAGTAAATCTAATCTACCTAGATATCAGTAAGGCACTTGAAACAGTTCCACATGGGAAATTATTAGCTAAATCGGAGAAGATGGAGATTAATATGAGAATTGAAAGGTGGATAAGGAACTGGATAAAGGGGAGGTTACAATGGGTCATACAGAAAAGGTGAACTGTCAGGCTGGAGAGAGGTTACTCGTGGAGTTCCTCATGACCTTAGCACAAAAAGTGCGAGTGTGCTAACAAAATCTGCGGATGACACAAAGTTGGGAGGAGGACCGGAATAGCATATAAAAAGATTTGGATGACCTTGAAAACTGGAGTAATAGAAAATGGATGAAGTTTGCACTTAGGGACTAACAAGAAGAATTTTTTGCTATAAGCTGAGGATGTATCAGTTGGAAGTGACAGAATGAGAAAGACCTGGGTGCATTGGTCAATTGCAGGATGACAATGAGCCACCAATGTGATGCAGTAGTGAAAAAGACTAATGGAATCCTAGGATGCATCAGGTGAGATATTCCCAGTATAGATAGGGAAGTGTTATTACCATTATACAAGGCACTGGTGAGACCTTATCTGGAATACTGTGTGCAGTTCTGGTCTCCCATGTTTAAGAAAGATGAATTCAAACTGGAACAGGTGCAGAGAAGGGCTATGAAACTGATCAGAGGAATTGAAAACCTACCTTACGAGAGGACACTCAAAGAGCATGGCCTGTTAAGCCTAACCAAGGCTGAAGGGACATATGATTGCTCTGTATAAATATATCAGAGGGATAAATACCAGAGGGAGAGGAGTTATTTAAGTTAAGCACCAACGTGGACACAAGAACAAATGGATATAAACTGGCCATCAACAAGTTTAGGCTTGAAATTAGAGGAAGGTTTCTAACCATCAGAGGAGTGAAGTTCTGGAACAGCTTTCCAAGGGATGCAGTGGGGGGCAAAAATCCTCACTGGCTCCAAGAATGAGCTTCATACGTTTTTGGAGGGGATGGTATGATGAGACTGGCTACAATGGCATGTCACCTACTGGGAACTGCCAGTAGCGAATATCCCCATTGGCCAGAGGTGGGACAGTAGATGAGTAGGGCTCTGAGTTACTACAGAGAAATCTTTCCCAGGTGTCTGGCTGGTGGTCTTGTTGACATGCTTGGAGTCTAACTGATTGCCATGTTTGGGGTCTGGAAGAAATTTTCCCCCTGGTCAGATTGGCAGAGACCCTGGGGGTTTTTTTTTCACCTTCCTCTGCAACATGGGGCATGGATCACTTGCAGGTTTAAACTAGAATAAACGGTGGATTCTCTGTAACTTGAAGTGTCTAAATCATGATTTGAGGACTTCAGTAACTCAGCCAGAGATGATGGGTCTATTAGAGGTTCTGTGGCCTGCAATGTGCAGGAGGTCTGACTAGGATGATCATGTTGGTAACTTCTGGCCTTAAAGTTTAAGCCAGATGTATGTCACCCATAAACCAGAAGGGAAGTTTATCATCAGTAAAGACTGCTGCAAAAATAAGCCCCATTATCAAAGTATTTAAAATCATTCACTTCTCCTTGTTTGAAGCTGCTAATTTAGCAACAGGCTTGAAAATGTATTCACCTTTTTTAACCAGTCAAGCCTTTTATAATTAAATGTAATCTTTTCCATTCAACCCTGGGGTAGGCAGACAGCCCCTTCCCTCTATATATTTTCTTGACAAAATATAAATAAAGGTGCGTTGCTAGCAGAACAGCTCAGGGTAAAGCAACAGGCAATTCGCCTATGGATGAATCTCAGAGGAATATCAAGAAGCATTGTAATGTGTTTTAATCAATCCAAGGGTAAAATGTGACTATTGTTAAGATTGTCTATATCCTATTTATTTGCTACTACAAATGCCCTGTGATAGATAACGCTAAGATCAAAAAGGAAATAATGTTATTGTACCCTCTTGTCTGTTTCCTGTGATTGCTATCCTTGTACTTCATTAACCTCTCAATATAGACATAAGAATTTTAGTGTGCCAAACTTCATGAATACTAATAAATGATACTTGTGATGGGTCCACTTATCCACCCCTATTGTAACAAATGGCAATCGCATTATGTAAAACAATGTAACTGGCTTACTTGGGTATGCATAGGAAGTAAAATGTTAAACTTCAAAGCATGGGTTTGTACATTCAACAATGGGAAACCCACAACTTTGTCTGTAAAGGAGGAGCCAACGGTGTGCTGAAAAGACTTGTCAGATTGTTTTCAACTATAAGCAGCAGCCTTGGGAGCAAGCCTTTTTATCTCTGGACTGATGAATTCTGAACCAAAAGGACCTAGATTCCCAAAATTGGTTTTGGGAAACCCTGAAGAACTTATGGAGAACTAGCAGACATTACATCTTTGCATCATTTGGACTACAAACTGTAATTCAGCTGTAATGTATTTTACTTGCTTTAACCTCTCAATACTCTCTCTCTCGCTCTCTCCCTCCCCTTATATAATAAATCTTTAGTTCCATTTACTAAAGGATTGGCTGCAGCATTGTCTTTGGTGAGATCTGAAGTATACCTTGACCTGGGGGTAAGTGACTGGCTCTTTGGGGTTGGAAGAACCTGATATAGTGTGATTTTTGTTTTTAATAACTTTTTATCACTAAGTCCAGTTTGTCTGAGCGGTGAGATTGGCTGGAGAGCTTAAGGTGACTGCCTGTGGCTCAATGGTAAGGCTAATATAGTGATCCAGGAGTCCACATTTGTTACTGGCTTGGTGAAATCTAATTGTAGAATACACCACCAGTTTGGGAGTGTCTGCCCAGTTTTCCGACAGTCTGACTTAATATTGGCACGTACAGCTGTGAGCCACACCAGACGGTGTGACAAAAGGATTTCTCTTTACCCACTCGCAAAGCAAGGGACCATGTAAATATAATGGTGAGCATGAATCCAAAAGGGCGAGGTTCATGCAGTCTAGCTAGTGTTTTGCTCTCACCCGATAAGATGTACGATCTTCGTCTCTGTAGGTGATTTGCCCTACATGTGAGGGCCAACACAAGGCCTATGGAACATTTAGTTTGAAGACTCACATGGGACTGGAGTGATGCACAGACCTTTTTTTGACCCTTACACAAGGATCAGTTCAATTATACATCAGTGGAGCTTTGTGGTCAACTCCACAGACATTAATGGAGAAATAAATCCTCAGAGCTAAAGAAAATAAATTGTTTTTCCTTGAAAAGCATTTGGACTGTCTGGTTGACTTAGAGTGTTTGCTATAGATCTCTTATGATGTCTAGGGTACTGCAAGCAAGTCACATGGGCTGTAATAACCGGTTCTTCCATCCTTATCCAGTAGTATTGATAGGCGCATAATGGTCCCCCAATTGAAGCGACGTCTGGAACCCAATTTCAAAATATGGTGCCTGATCCTGTTCCTGTAGTCAATGGGAGCAGGCCCCACATTCACGCAGTACATGTGTAATGAATGACAAAGGACAAGTTCAGAATTCATTACACTCACGGCAGTAGTACCACATAAGAGTTCAGCTTGCAGAATGGTAACTTACTCTTCTCAAATCACAAGACAAAAATTACAAAACAGCACATTACTTTTTATTCAGTGCTACACCTTGAACATGTGCACAGTTCCATGCAAAAATGATGCACGTCTTTTCTTAGCCTTCTTACTCCTTTGACACCATGTATGCCAAAATAATAATCTACCACGGTGCACTTCAGATGTCACCGCAAAGATCAAAGCATTTCCATATGAAGCTCTGGCAGATCAGTTACCCTTCCAGCCAAAGCCATGGAAATCCTACTAGATGGGGCTAATTAATTAATTAAGGTGCCTTTCTTTGTGCAGGCGTTTGGAACTTTTAATCGTGGGGAAATCCTGCTTATTCCACGTTATTACACAATGGGTTTATGTGAACTACTGATCTGTGTCCATCCTTTTCAGGAGTCCCTTTGGCATCATAAAGAAATGATCTTGTAATACAAACGTTCTCATGATATTGAAGTGGCGCTTATAAGGCTACTATGGGAGTGCACTGAAGTATGGCATCCCTAACAAAAATATAATTAAATATATTTGCAATTGGGTTTACAAGCATCATGATCATGTTAAAGTTCAGATTTCTTATCCCCGCCCCCCTTACTATCAATTGAATTCACTAGAAACTTAAACAAGATGAAGGACTCTGAGCATGTGGCCAGAAATGAATGTTCTGACTGATCTGATATTTCTTCCCTGGCTTTCTTAGCATGTCTCGACTCTTATTAATAGGAGCTCCCGAGCATCAGTGAGCACTACATGGCCTGTGATGATAAAGTTTTTAATACAGTCTTGGTTTGTAATTTATTCCACTGGGTGACGGGCTAGGACAAAGTTGCCTGCTGCTGCTGTTCAGAAAACACTGAGACTTCCCTTTGTTACGTTCTTCTTCCTCTTTATCTACTTCATCATTAACTCCTTTTAACTCATGTCTAGTATCTCGCAGGTACTGACATGCTTATTTAACAGCTGCCTTTCTAAAAAGCAGTAATGGACAAAGTTGTGCATTGATTTGGGTTTTGCAAGATCTCAGGGCGGGGGTTGTTTGTTTGTTTTTGCTTTATAAACTCCAAGACCAAGGAGCCAGGTCTCATTAGATCCAAAATCCACAAAAAAGAATTTCTAGGCATCAGGGATGGCTGATGAATGGCTGAGGTTCTGATCCCTCTTTAATGTAAAGCTAGGGTTTAAAATAACTCCACTGGAAAGTTAAAGAATGCCCTCTCTTATGACTCCTATAGAGGTAAGAATTTTCCAAAGTCCCAAGTTAAATCAAATGCTTAAATGCCCAGCAGCAGAATGAGACAAGCAATTTTTACTGGATCAACTGGCAATGAAGAACAGCAAAAAAATATCAGGAAAAATCTCAACAGCAAAAGCATCAGAACGGCCTATAAATTTTGTATGCCGTACATCTTTGTTTAGTTTTGGCTAAATTTATCTACCTATATTTTGCCAAATCTAAAATATTTCTCCACTTTTCATATATAATCATTGTATTTGTTGTATCAATTTTATTCCTCTTGCATTTTTGCCCAGGGGTTAATTTTCCCACCAAATCCCACCCTTTCTTTCACTGCATAGTTTTAATCCTCCGGTGTGTGATGACACAGATGTGAATTTCTGTTGAAGAACAGAAGCTTTTTCTGTTTCACTGCTCTCATATTACAAATAAGTAAATGTTATGAATTAACCATCTCCCCCCCCCCCCCGCCCCTAGGCCCCAATCCTGCATCTGATAGCATGGAAGAGGACTGCTGTACCATGTACAGGCATGGTGCCTTCAGTGCCATAATCTTGGACACTCCTATGTTCACTCAACATTGTAGTATCAAGGACTCTCAACTGGTAACACTCATACCCAAGATGACTTGGGTTTGTAACCACTGCTGCCTGCCAGAGTCACTTTTGCTCATCTTGATGACTCTCCGCATGTAAACTAACAAGGTCATGCAACAGCATGGGGATCACCCTGGTATCCCAGCCAAAATCTTACCTCCAAAATATCCCAGAGCATTCACTACTGTGAGAGCTATTTTTGAGTGCAGAATGGTCACTCCATTTGCTTATCAGCTGCACGGTCAGAACTTGTTACTTTGTATGAGGTTTCAAGATACACCTCTACCCCGATATAACACAAATTCAGATATAACACGGTAAAGCAGTGCTCCAGGGGAGTACTCTAGCGGATCAAAGCAAGTTCGATATACTAGAGCAGGGCTGCCTCTCTGCTACAATATACAATCAAGGAGGATGTCCCATACAACATGAGAAAAGGTGAAGAACAGTTTGTGGGAGGAGACAACCAATTAAGGTGAATTGAACTAGCAGAGCATAGGGTACAAGAAGGCATGTAAGAATGCGGGATGAAATCTTGGCCCGTTGAAGTCAATGGAAATTTTGCCATTGACTTCCATAGGGCCAGGATTTCACCCCAGAAGACTGAGTGTGATATAGAAGGTGATCAAGATTGATGACAATCTTCAAATACGTTAAAGGCTGTTATAAAAAGAGGACAGTGATCAATTATTCTCCATGTTCACTGAAGGTAGGACAGGATGTAATGGGCTTAATCTGTAGCAAAGAGATTTAGTTTATATGTGAGAAAAACTTTCTAACTATAAGGGTAGTTAAAAGCTCGGGAATAGGCTTCCAAGGGAGGTTGTAGAATCTCCATCATTGGAGATTTTTAAGAACAGGTTAGACAAACACCTTTCAGGGGTGTTCTACGTTTATTTGGTCCTGCCTCATGGCAGGGGGTCGGAGTTGCAGCCCTATATTTCTATATGATAAGAGCCAATACAGGGACTCAAGAGGTGGGGAGGAGTGACAGCCAAACCACTGAATGTCTTTATCAGCAACGTGTTGGGATAGAGCCCTAAGAAATAGAGTATCTCCCCTGTGTACAGTTCATACAAGTCCTATTAACATTAATGGGAGCTCTCTGCATGCATCAATTGAACAAGCTTGAGAGTATAATGCGAGTAGCTTTCTTAATTTAAGAAATTCCACCTCTTTTCACATTTCCTGAACCAGATAGGAAACAGCAAACTTTCCCTGTAACATGTGAATGAACAGCTGAAACACTGGAATTTTCTACATATATTTATTCTCCCAAGGGGAAAAAATGCAATTCAAACACTTTTCTTGTGGGTATGCAGCGTATACAAAGCAGTTTTGGTTTGCCAAGTGACTTTGATGCTTAGGGAACAAAGGATGTGTCACACTGAATTAGATTGCTGGGTTATCTAACCTTGTATCGTGTTTCCATCAAGGGCACATGTCTGATGCTTCAGCGAAAGGCAAAGAGACCAAGCCCTAGTTCATCTAGCCAAGTTAGCAATGCTTCATATTAGAAGAGGGTGGAGGTAGAAGATGGGATTAGAGAATCTTCTTCACCTGCAGACAATTATTTTATGTCCTGAAGTGTTAAACGGTTATGGCAATATCTTAGGACAGCAGAACAACAATTATTAGTAATGACCATAAAATCACCCACGCCTCTTATACAACCAGCCACAGCATCAGACTCCATGCCTTCCATTAGCAACAAATCCCACGAGTTAACTATGTGCTGTGTATGTGTCTTAAATTAGCACACTTTTTACCAATTGAGTATTCCCTTATTCTCACACTGCATCCGTAAACATTTCTAAAGAATCCATCGCCGTTATATTATGGGACCGTTACATGTCTGAGTTTTCTCCAAAGGATTCAAATCCTCTGCTCTTCTCTTGTTCTAGATGTTAAATGGTTTTCCATGTGAACACTGTTGGACTCTTCTGCTCCAACATCTGGGGAAGCCATTCCCGCAGTGATGAGTTTTGTAACCTGGCCTGAAGGTGGCAAGATTTAGGTGCCTTCTATTTTGTCCTGACTCCTGGCTACTTACAAGACCACTCCCCTTCCTGTGCATGCTCCCGACAACGGACCATTGCACCACTCAGTTTGTAAAGGCAGGGCATTCTCCAGGGAAGGCCCTAGACTTCAGAACTTCCTTCACTCTGCTTACTGTTCCAACAGATCCCAATTTGGTGGCCTTCAGGGTACTTGCTGCTCATCCATGAATTTGCCAGTGAATGGGGCAGATGCAAATGGACCTCTTCCCCTCTGCTGTGGAAGATGCTTGCTGATGTTGTGTTCTATTACTAGTATTAGCTGTAGTAGTATGAGGGGTGTAGGCAGAAGGTAGGTCTATGTTACCTCTTCTTGTACATTAATGGATGTTGTAAATTCTGTCCACATGCCTAGACTTTGTGCAATGGTTGTGTATTATGAAATACGGGTACAAATAAGGTAAAATATCGAATTGCCTCTAATTCTTCTTACCCTAATGCCACCTTTTGCAGTCTCTCAATGTCCTGGAATCCATTAAGCTACCTTCAATGACCTTCACTAGACTTCTCAATCTCCATTGTATCTCCTAAAGTGAGGCAATCCAAAGAAGATGGGAGCCTGTCTTCAGCATGAAAGTATAGCGCTATTTGATAGGTCATTATACATTCTGTATTGTATTCCATCCCTTTCTCCTACAACCCAAGCATCCCTATTTGCCTTTAAAAAACTGCTGCATGCTTAGCAGGCTTCTTTATTGGTCTCTCTATAAAAGACGCTTAAGTGTTTGCTCTCAGAGGATCCTCAAAGTTTAGAGTCCATCAGCACGAGATCAGTTTGTACTGTTTTTGCCTATGTGCTTTATCCAGGTTGAATTTAATCTTCTGCCCTGAAGGTGAATTGCCTTAATACATTTAAATCCTTCAAAAGTTCCATCATCCAGCATAGCTTTTACTAAGCAAAATAACTAGTGTTTACAGCAAACTTCTCCAACTCACTCTCCATTTCCTTCTCAATATGGTTAGTATAGATTAGTCTCACTGCTTGAAGGAGCAGATGTCAGGACTTTAACCATCAGCATCTGATTGGAGAATAAATCAATGACAGCAGATCATATTCTTGTTCTATTTGCACACCAGTCCTCAAACAGAAGTGGTTACAAGCAACACTCAAGAAATACCCTCTTTCAAGGATCTTTGGCCGAAACCAATGCCTGTTTTCCAGGAAGCATCAAGAATTGACTTTAGTTAGAAAGTTTAAGGCAAAAAGTATACTTCCTTGCTGCTTGCCACAGCTCCCCCACAGAAACTACAATAGAGAAAAACAAACAGTACATTTCTCCCAAGATTAAAAACTTGCTCACACACCAAGTCGTAAGACTATAACACAGCACCATATGGTAGCACCTGCAACAATATAAATTCATAACACTGGTCCCAATATTTATCCACTGTTCACACCTTTGCACTCCAACAGCCATCTGATCACTACAACTGTTTCCTATCACTCCACCGGTTTTTAACCTAGAATCAAAATTGCCTTAAACTCTCCATGCCCTGCCATACCCACCCACCACTATTTTTGTTTCTCTTACCCTCCAGTGAGAAACCCTATCAAAAAGTATTTTGGAAATCCAAGCGCATGTCCTTTACTTTCTAATGTACTTACTAGAGCTGGTCAAAAAAAAAAATTATGTATCCTTTCTTGGAAAAAAATATTGAAAGTTTCCATAGAGATTTTGAATTTTTGAAAAATATCAACCATCTCAATTTATAAAAATCCAATGTGTTAGAGAGACAGTGTCACAGTCACTGGCTCTCAAGCACTCCTCCTGGCTGCTAGTCTGCTCCTTCCCAGCCCAGATGTGATCCAGGCCTCCCTCTTCCAGACTTTGCCTTTTTATCTTCTCCCTCAGAGCAATTAGATACAGAACATCCTCTAGCCCACCTGGGCTTCATACAGCTTTACGTCATGCCTCACAATACACAAACCCCATCACCCTACCTGGGCTAGGTGCAGTGTTATCTAGGATTCCCAGCCTTTCACCCCGGTTTTTGCCCTTTCCTGGAGAACCTTTGTGGGATTCTTTTCTTTCTCTCTCTCTCTAATTCCTTCTTCCCAAGCCCATCCTGGGCTCCTGCCAGAGTCCTTCTGGCCTATAGTGGCTTTTTCTCATTACCTCTCCAGGGAGCTTCCCCAATGACCTTTATAAAGGCCAGATATCCCTCATTAGGCCTGACAAGGTGGTGACTAATTAGTCACAGGTGGGCCTTGGACCACTCTCTCTCAAAGGAGCCAGTCCTATCTATGGCATAGCGCTTCCCCTTTTAGATGTTGTGCAGGTTTGATCACCTCAGGTTAGTGACTCTGTCCGAGGCTACATCTACACTCCGAGCTTGGGGTGTGATTCCCAGGTCACATACACGTACTCGCACTAGCTCAACCACAGTGGCACAAGCAGCTGAACCTTGCCAGGATGAACTTGGAACAGCTATGCCATGCCACTGGTGTCGCTACTTGTGCTATGGTGGCTGTCCCACTATTTATGCTCATGCTAGCCATCACGCACAAGTACGTGTACATGAGCAGGGAATCACACCCAAGCTCGTAGTGTAGACATAGTGTAAGTGTTGTAATCGTTTCGTCTTAATTTGAATCTCCATCCATTGCAGACTTTTGACAAGTTAAGAGTTTTATATCCATGACGTCAAAAGAATAGCAGCTTATTAATAAATAGACCAGATAATAGATGTTCAGGCTGGCATCCTGCAAGCTGATCCACATGGGTAGACCTCTGCACTCATGAAAGTCCCACTAGACTTGAGGAGGGCTCCACATTGGCATGGCAAATGCCCGAGTGGTTTGTCTGACTGCTGCAGGCCCCAACACATTAGAGTCCCTATCCCATCAAACATGCAACCATAACGAGTACACTTGATATATAACTTCATCATGGTCCTTATGCTGCTAGAGGGAGGAAAAAAGAAACTTCCAAGGTTCAAACTTTTCAGAACATCAAGCACCTCCAAAAGCTTTTTGATTAAAATATAATTAGTTACATTTTAAAAGACCCACAGTGCACTTACTCCCAGGCACGCTTCAATCAAATAACCTCTCGCCTCCAAAAAACACACTTTAAATGGTGCTGTGGTGCAATTTTAGAGTCCCTCTCTTTTGTTTCTAAGTCTGCAATTACTATAATGTCAGCCCAAGATAAAGAACATAAGTAGTTCCAAATAGCGGGTATCGTTTTGAGTTTTTTGAAGGTTGTTATTCTGATGTCCCTTTGCAAAGAGAAAATTTCAAAGCTTACATGGTTTAGGCAGCACAAAATTATAGGGGCACCAGTCAAAGCCTATATACTTAACACAGGAAGGCAGGTTTCTAGTGGTTAGAGTCAGGCCTCCTGGCTTCTCTGTCTATCACACCTAGTGCAGTCAATCATTGGCTGGTACACTGCCATATTAGAGGTATACTGAGAAATAACATCTTGAAACCACTGAGTTTCTCAGCTCAAACATGCTGTAGAATAAAAAGACAATTTTTTCAGAAGTGACTAATGATCTCAGCTGTCTCAGTTGTTGGTGCCCAAAATGAAATAACTTAAATAGGGGCCTAATTTTCAAAGATGCTGAGCCTAGAGTGACCAGATGTCCTGATTTTATAGGGACAGTCCTGATTTTCTTATATAGGCTCCTATTGCCCCCCACCCTCTGTCCCGATTTTTCACATTTGCTGTCTGGTCACCCTAGCTGACCTTTCACCCTCTGCTCACTTTAACTGACCAAACTAAGTTTTTACTACTTTTTACACTATTGTTTGCACTACAGAACAACACAGCTATGGGGGACTGAGCTGGATTCTATTTTCAATGTAACATCAACCAACAGTATTGCTAGCCAGGTTCCAACTGTTGAAACTTTGCTCTTGAGAATAGGTGATCCAAGTACTACCCAGCCAGAAAAAAAAAACTATCCCCCTTGCGGTGTTTGCAGAACTGAGCAAAATCTGGAATAATCACCTTTTATTTCTTCACTGACAATTTTGAAGTGATTCAGATACAAAACAGTGAAATGCATGCTGCCATTTTTACACAGTAGCGTTTCCAGTTTAGAATCTTTCTTTTTAAAAAACAAAAAACAAAACAAAACCAAGCCTAGCATCCCAACACACATGAACAAAAGCAGAACAGCAGAGCATCATTGTAGGCATGACAGCATAAAAATAAAACTCTGCCTCAGGGTGAATTATGTGCAGAACGTGGGCAAAATTTCACACATTTTAAAAATGCTCGCTCGGGTAAACCCACAGACCCGGTCTATAATGGCCAGGAAAGCTGTTTGCAGCTGTCGAGTAAACTATGTTGAAGCATAGTTCTCCAGAATGATGCTAACTAGGGTTGGCTGGAAAACAGCAATTCCTTTTTGTGAAAAATGTCACTGTTTTGAAGTTTGGTTTTGTTCCAATGCAGAACGGTGAAAGAATAAGAACAGCCAATACCCCAGTGGTCACGGGATTTGCTTGGGATGTGGAAGACCCAGGTTCAAATCAGACAGAGCAAGGACTTGACCTGGGTCTCACATTCCAGGCAAATGCCCTAGCCACCAAGCTATTGGCTATTCCAGAATCGCTCCATTTTCCTCCCATCCAGAAAGTCCATCCTGGATCTCGGGAACCTTTTTCAACAAGATTTTCATTGAAACACGCACATTTCTGCAAAAAACATTACAATTTCGACAAAACATTTTTCTCTGGAAAACATAACAAGGTTTCCAGGCCGTCGTAAAGGGCCACAATTCCCAGTACTCTGCATCGGTATGCAAGGATGCTTATATTCACTTACACGGATGCTTGCACTGAAGCTGTAATGCCTGTATAATCCAGTGTTCAGCATGAGTGCAGGATGTTCACTAGAGCAGTCCTCACTCCATTGTTATGACTGGCTCAGCAGTTTGTGGCTGAAGCAACCAGTCAGCCTGGATTTGTTTCACGAGTAGAAATATAGACATAAATCTGTTTGTTTTTATTTCCCAAAAGTTTTAAAACCTTTCCCAAATAGTTCTGCAGGACGAGAGCTAATAGTGTCAATATTTTTCATACAAATCATTAGGACCTGGGCATTGCAACAGCAAAGATGCACAAAATGAGCACTCACATTGTTGTCATTCAGTGCTCTTTAGGCTTGCCAAAACACTGCAGTGTTTTATCCTAACAGCTGCTCATTTAAAAAAGAATCATTAAACTTTGCGCTCAGTTCTCATATCACGTGTGGTGCGTCTACCTAACTGGAACAATCTTTGGTCAGTCTCAAGCAACAGTGCCTATTTACTTATACACGGCAATGAATACTTGAATATCTGGGCTTGATTCAGCTTGTTTACACTACATGCTTTACAGAATTGGGGTCCAAACACATGCTTCATTTTAAGGACATGTGTCAGTCCAGTCTTGGTCCACTCAGTAGGCTTAAATGCAGGCTTACCGTTCAGCATATATTTAAGTGCTCTGCTGAACTGAGGCGCTCTATAGTACCAAATGTGTGCCAGACTCTGAGGGCTTATCTCCATTTCCTCCAAACTTCTCTCTAGAGCCAAGACCAACCACAGAGTGCCACCCCTGAAAACTCCAAACCCTGGAAGTTTCCAGAAGTCCACAGCAGAGAAGACTACTCTTCCTCCTCTGCCAAGGACCAGAAGGTCAGATCTGGTTTAAAAAAATAATAAATAAAACAAAAACACTACAACCATCTGCTGTCAATTTCATACGACTTGTTTATACTGCTCTCTATACTGAAATGTAAGTACAATATTTATATTCCAGTTGATTTATTTTATTATTATATAGTAAAAATGAGAAAGTCAGCAATTTTTCAGCAACAGTCTGCTGTGACACTTTTTTGTGTGCATCTTTTTGTGTCTGATTTTGTAAGCAAGAAGTTTATAAGTGAGGTGAAACTTGGGGGTACACAAGACAAATCCTGAAAGGGGTACAGTAGTCTGGAAAGGTGGAGGTGCCACTGCCACAAGGGACTATCCAGATTTTGAATAATTGCCATTAAGCACATCCGTGAACCTTGCCAGAAGAGCTCCTGGCATTCACAAGATCAGGTCAGCATGCTACAGCTGCTGTTTAGCATTTCTATAGGGCTCATCATGTCCACTGCACTTCAGAAGCATTAAACTTCTCATCTCCGTGGAGAGTCAGTGATGCGCTTGGCACTATTCAGAACACTTGGAGAAATGGTGCCTGTGCTTTAAATAGGAACGGACTGAGGCCTGGGGCACCTGGGTATTAACAAGCACCAAAAACACTCTTGTAGACCACAGTGCACAGGAAGGTTGGCTCTGAGCACACACAGAAAGGTTGGGAATTGCTTTTGCAGCACAAACAGCTGAGAGTATATGTAACCCGTGGGTGAGTGTGCATGTTACAGCCCCTCATTGTGGTGACCCACAGAGGACAGTTGTTGCTACAGAGTCGTGGCTCCTTTTAGCTCCAGCCGTAGCAGCTCATACTTTTAGCTCTGGAGGTCCACAGTTAAAAAACCAAACAAGGCTTTCCTACTGTTTTAAGCTAAGTACAGTACATCTTTCTCTCCTTGGTCACTGCAACATTATGGCTTAACATACAGATTCCCACTGAAGCCAGCAGAATGGTAAAGGCAGTGAAGTAGCAAATAAGTCTGGGATGGCTTTTTCCCTCTGTACTTTCAGTATCTTCTCATTTACAGACTGTTATTGTGCTGAATTCATAATAGGCATCCGGCCTTGACAGGGAAACAACAGTTTCTTTGCACACTGACACCAGCAACACTTATCTTCCAGAATACCAAATAAAAAGTCCAAAAAAGCCACTACTATATAATGGTAGCAACAAGGTCACTCAGGCTAAGCCATGGGGAGCACAGAAGCTCCATATTCCATCATGACCACAAATAAGAGCTGCTGTTGTACGAAGCAGTAGCTTCGTACAACAGAGCTCACCAGTGTCATAAACAGAGCATCTTTAGGTTTGACATAATATTTTATTTTTCACATTTTGGTCCCATAACTTTCCTATAAAGCTGCTCAGGATAAACACTTGACTGCCTCAGCTAGTGAGAAAAAAACATGACCAGATCTGGTTTAAATCTTTCAGAATTACAACCAGCTGACAAAACACGTGCAATATCAGATGCTTTCTGGCAAGTCTTAAAATGGCATCAGGTTAATACAAGATCAATCACCGGTGAACTCACTCACTAAAAGAATGGCAATGGGCTATGGAAACATTCCATCTCTAGTCCCACCCAGTCAGCTAGCAACAAATATAAACTGTCCAATGGAAATTATTTGGTGGCACTTAGAAATGGTGCTCGAAGATCTCATTTCTGTTCTAAATGCCACAACCAGCACATTACCTGTTTTAAAAGCCACAGCAGAGGCAGCCAGAATTCTATGGATGTGGAGACTGAACCATTTCTCACCTCTGGGAATGGCGCACTCAAAGCAAGTTTGAAACACATTGGCAGGGTGGTACAAGGAAGCTCACATTGCTGCCACCCATGCTGTGCATAAAGAGAAAAATTCATTTTCTTGTGTAGCATCTTCCATTAGCACAGATTCCTCCCCATGTGAAGGAATGTCATGTCGTTAATTCTAAATATCAAATACTTCTCACTGTCATAAGACAGTTTTATGTGGTCACCTCAATACATACTTCCTGCAAAAATGAAAAGTGCCATACGGATTACATGGCATGCTATTGTCTTAAATTCATCAACTCCCAATGTCAAGATCAAAGCTGCCAGCTTTCGTATCTTGAGGTCAATAATTTGTTGACAAAATGTAAATTAAATCATACTGAAACAATAGTCAGTACCCAAAGGGGAAAAATTTAGTGTATTTTATCAGTAATCCATGCAAAGGGTCCGTAGGGCTCCTTAGGGAAGTTGCTATTATATCAAGAGGAGGTATTTAAAAAACTCTTTTCTACACCGCATTATGTTAATAAATACTTTCTTTCACACTGCCACTGAGGGACTCAAGAGAACAATTATACATGGATAAAGTCTATACTCTGTTTCAATGACACATTATTTCCTTCTTTTATTTAAAGAAATAAAACTAATAAAAGTGTATCAAACACAGAAAACACTAATGAGATAATGAGTATACTCAAGAAATTCCACAGGGAAAAGTCATCTTTCACTGGTCTCAGCAACACCGAGAAACAATAAGCATCATCAGTCCTGGGTCTGATCATGCAGCATCCTGAGTGCTACCCTCAACACATCAGCTTCAATAGCACCCAAGGGCACTCAGCACCTATAAAGATTGGGCTCCATGTTTTAACTCATTTTCTTGTTTGTATGGATTTATGTCAGACCTTTAATAATTTAAGTTTAACAGAGTATTTTGCATTAGTGCTCCACTAGGAATCAAAGGCTGAAAACTATAAAATACTCGAAACACAGAAATGCTGAGCTGGAAGGGACCTTGAAAAGTCATCGAGTCCAACCCCCTGCACCAATGCAGGACCAAATAAACCTAGAAAAACCCTGCCAGGTGTTTGTCCAACCTGTTCTTAAAAACCTTCAGTGATGGAGATTCCACAGCCTCCCTTAGAAGCCTGTTCCAGAACTTAACTACCCTTATACAGTTGTTAGAAAGGTTTTCTAAATATCTAACCTAAATCTCTCTTGCTGCAGATTAAGCCCATTACTTCTTGTCTTACAGCCAGTGGACATGGAAAACACTTGATAACAGCCCTTCACGTGCTTGAAAACTTATCAAGTCCCGCCTCAGGCTTCTTTTCTCAAGTCTAAAGATGCCCAGTTTGTTTTTTTAAAATCTTTCCTCATAGGTCAGGATTGCTAAATCTTTTATCATTTTTGTTGCTCTCCTCTGGACTCTCTCCAATTTATTCACATCTTTCCTGAAGTCTGACACCCAGAATTGGACACAGTACTCCAGCTATTGCCTTACTAGTGGGACAATTACCTCCTGTGTCTTACATACAACACTCCTATTAATAAAACTCCAGAACATTTAGCCTTTTTAACAATAGCATCACATTTATTATGTTATTTCCCATTTTGTAACTGTACATTCAATTTTTCCTTCTTAAGTGTAGTATTTTCCACTTGTCTTTATTGAATTTCATTTTGTTGCTCTCAGAACAATTCTCCAATTTCTCAAGATCATTTTGAATTCTAATCCTAACCCCTTCCACCTTGGTGTCACCTGCAATTTTTATAGGCACAGTCTCCACTCCATTATCTAAGTACCAGGACTGATCCCTGCAGGACCCCACTAGTTACCCCTCCCCCCAGTTTGATAGCAAATCATTGATAATCACGCTGAATATGTTTTTTTTTCAACAAGTTGTGCACCCACCTTGTAGTAATTTAATTTAGACCACATTTCCTGGAGGTATAGTTGCGTATGTAAGACAAAGCCCCTATTATCGGGATGTCTGGTCACCCTACTCACTTGAGCCGTGCTTACATAGTGGCAACATGACCTGAGATTCTAGGGTTAACCACAGCTGTAAAAAATGTATGGGTTCCCAATGACTTCGTGAACTAGTGGGTTGCCCTACAGTGTCTCATCACTACCCAACTGTCTACATGGGATGGAGCTGCAGTCTGACATACAACTCCACTCTGCACATATTGAGGTCATTTACAGACTCAGCAACGTCGATTTAAAAGGTATTCTGAAATGCTTGTTTATTGAAGCTGCCACAACCACTAGGGACCAGTGAAAGTTGTTGTACCACAATGTGTCTGGCGTCAGGCAGACAACCAAACAGGATGCTGCCACAGGAACCAGGATATTCTAAACTTCTAAAGAGTTGGCATCCTCACAGATCAGAGGACTGCTGAAAGACCGCTGGGCTGAGGTTGGGAGCAGAAAAAGTGTGGTACACCCCACTCTAGGGAAGCATAAGACCCTCAAGGTAAGTTTTCCTTTTTTGTTGGATTTATGAAGACAAAAGGCCCAGATATTGCATAGGGTTTTCTTCCTAGCTGAGATGCAAAATTTTGCCTTGTCCTCCATAAAATTACACTAATTTTCACTGAAATTATATAATCTTCACCACCATGAAGGAAGAACAGCCATGCTTCTGAGTGTAAGCCTCTTAACCAACATATCACCCACCTAGCCATTTGCTTGTAGGCTTCTTCTGCCACTGCAAAGATGTGAGGATCCATGTCCCCCATGTTTTGGCCACTGTATGCATAGATGACATCTTGTTCATAGATTGGCAGTTGTTCATATGGGTTAATGGCAACAAGCACAATACCTAAATAAAACAGACAAACATGCAGACATTAGAATTAAAATAAAGTCAAAATAGTTTAAAACCTTTTTGTAAATATAAGGAGATTCAAAAAATGCATAGAAAAAAGGGTCCAGGTTCTTACATCAGCTTTTCTTTGAATCTTGTAGAAATGGCTAAATCACTGGTGGAAAGAACTCACATTAAGCTATGGAAGAGGAGCATAAAATATATGACATGAATATAAGTCCATCATATGAAGTAGGCCCTTTTGGCATTTCCTCCCCCAAAAAAGTTGAAAGATGCTGCCCTAGATAAGCCATATTCACATAATTGAACATCCATTGGACTCAAAATATTTTGGTTTCTGGACTTCAGATGAAAATGCAAAACGGTAAGATTATCAGAAATTAAATGCACAAATCATATTGAAGGAACATGAAAGATCTGAATTAAAAATCTTTAAAAACTTCCTCTTTGCCTTCCTGTAGAAAATCCAGACTGCTCACTTCATCATAAAGTCACACCACTGGGCTTAGGAACTGCAGTCATCCAAAAACACGGCACCCCGCCCCATCGTGTCATCTTATCCATATTGGGAGCGTGGGGGAAGATATCAACCAATCCATGGGATCCCCATGGATTTGGGAGGGTTGTCTGTATGGTTCAGAAAGTATGTGTGCTGCACTAGCTATTGACAACAGCCTGAGAGGAGGATAGCATCAGAAACCTTCCTCTAAATATCTTCTGGGTTTGGGGGCTTAAATCAGACACTAATGTTATTTTAACCTGCTGTAGAAGGAGTGTGGTCTGGTGGCTACAGGTAGAGACAGGAGGACAGCTTAACCTTGAATTTTAAATGTTCTTAATTGATGTTAAGTTGTTAAAGCTAAGAATGCAATAAACCAAACTTGGTTTTCAAGTTCAAGCCTCGAGGTCCATTACAGACAGACAATTTAATTAAATAGAAGACCCTGGATGGCACTTTGAATGATAGAACCGAACTTCAAGAGAAAAACAGGCATACAATTATCATTTACACAGGTACTACAGTTATACTCACTTTGAAAGACAGAAGAGCATATCAGTGGGTGATCAGCCCACTGACAACAGAATGAAGTATAGTTTATAATCCTGTAACCTAACGGTACCCTTTTGGTGTTAATTGGAGATCTCTTGCAATTTAGCAAGGCTACTCTTTTTATAATCCATTATAATACTAATTAACATTAAACATACTCATTACCATATTCACATTTCCTCCATCTCTTTATTGGCTCTTTAGAACACACATTATTTAAATTAAATCTGAATCAATGTCCTTCTCCTGCTATCGATATAGATAGCATTTGAATAACATATTCCAAATTCTCAAAAAAACACTCAAAAAACCCTGCTGAAACCAGTTATAACCAAAACGTAACCCAGGGTTACATCTTTGCTAACTTCAATTTTCCCATCTTACTGTCTCCAACTTCTCTCTCTAACTTTTGCTCATACTAACAAGCTCAATTTCTCACTCCTCTATACTTAGGCCAAAGTCTAATTTCTACTCATTTCTTAACCTAACACCTTTTGTAGGCTGCAACAGGACACCTGGGTTCTACTCCTACTTCTGCTACTAACCGCTCTGCACCTCAGTCACTCTAATTGTTAAGACAGGTATTACATTATGAGCTCCACAGAGGCGTTGTGTGGCTTAATTAATGAATACAATAAAAGCTTTGTTATCTGGCATGTTGGTGGAATGGGTAGGGGGGTGCCAGTAAGTCAAAAATTCCAGTTAACTAAGAGGGAGGGAGTTTGGGTATGGGAAGGCGCTTGGAACAGGAGGTTGGGGCGCAGGGGGGTTTTGGGGTGCTGGATCAAGGCAGCACTCACCTTGGGCAGCTCCCCGGAAGCAGTGACATGTCTCTGCTGCTCCTAGGTGGAGGAAGGGCCAGGAGGGCTCTGTGCAATGCCTTGACCCACAGGCACCGCCCCCGCAGCTCCCATTGGCTGCAGTTCTGAGCCAATGGGAGCTGTGGAGCCAGGTTTCAAGGTGGGAGTAATGCACAGAGCCCCTGTAGCGGTTCCTCTGCCTAGGAGCAGTAGGGACATGTTGCCGCTTCCAGGGAGTCATACAGAGCCAGGTAGGGAGCCTACCGGCCCTGCATCAACTGGACTTTTAATGGATATCAGAAATGCTGGTTCCTAGAGCTTTCCAGCTGGTAAAGTGCTGGCTAACACAGCTTTTACTGTATATGGTAAAATCCTCAGATCAGAGGAGCTATGTAAATATTAAATTGTTATAAAAAGATCAGTATTAGCATATAAGAAATGAATATTAAACAGTGCAAAAAAATCCCCAAACCCTGATGCAGATATATTTTAATACTCACCACAGTAGGTGTAGATGTGATTCGATTCCAAGAATCTGACTTTTAAATTATGTAGGACAGCAGGCTCATGGAGATAACTTAGAGCTGTCAGGTCATTTTCGCCCACCAAAATATCAGGATTACGCAAGAAGGGCAGTTGGTTGGTTTTGAGATCAACTGGATATTCGTAGAGCTGAAGTAATACAAATTGCACACAAAAAATGGTTAAAAAATAAAAACTGTCTAGCTTCTCTCTTTATTTTTTTTTAACTCATGTAGGGATAATTCTGCCATCAAAAGATTATTTGTATTACATTAGCACCTAGAGGCCCCAACCAGAATCCAAGCCCCATTGATAGATAGAATCCAAGCCCAGAGAGAATGTGCACTACTGAAGTGAACAGGAGTTCTATGCATCCACAGCAGTCACCCCTTTAAAAAATATTTTCAATTATTTTTGGATAACTAAACAATATTGCTTTCATATTTCCTGTATTCCCTAGGGATTTCCCAGTACTGAATAAGGGCAAATCCTTTGGACATTGCTCAAAGGACAAAATTCACTGCTGAGGGATGAATTTCACCCTTACTGAATACATTTATCTAATCTCATTGTCTAAAGCAAACCCAGGAAGTTTTTAGGGGTGACCAAGGAAGGAGATGGCACAAGCTACCTCAAAGTGTTAGTAACACACAGTACCATATACCAAAAACAGTAAAAGCATCAATGAATCCGACATGTGCATCCTTATTTATCCTCCTCTAAGGTCAGCCAGAGTCACAGAATCCAGAGTCCTTCCCTTTGACAAAGTTATTGGTTGACCTTTTTTTTAAATTAAAGTCACTTCAAACACATTATGCTCTTCAATCTCCTCTGACAATGGGGAAAGGACGCAAAGGGGCAAACCCAGGAGCACTGTAGACTTACATGAGGAACATGGTGATGGCATTAAAACATACGGCTCACCATATGCTAAAGAGTTTTGGCTCTTCTCCAACTGAACAGCAGAGCCACTGATTAGAATCAACATGACTTTTTCCCCTTTATCTGTAAATACCTTTGTCAACTCCCCCATGGGCACTTCCACTGTCAGACACTTAGAGACAGGAGATGTTTTGAGAAGTTTCCAGTTTGGTATTTGCTGGACACATTTAACATTTGTTTACACTTCGGATGAGTTATGTTCCTGCCCCCTGAACACTCTGATGGTAAGTTCCCCCAGGAATAATGAAACCCTGCTTGTGAAAGCAGAAAGAGGCAGATGAGAATTCCCATGCCATTCATTTTATCCAACAAGCTGTTTGGTTTAGTTAGAGAGGCAGGTACTGGAAAGAGTGAATATATCAGCAATGGCACAACAGATAGTGCCTAGAGCAGAGGGGACGCAGGCAGGTGATCTGTGGGTGATATACGCATGAATACTAGGTGGGGGGAAAGCATACCACGGCCATTCATTGCTAACTGTGTCAAGTATGTTCTGCTCATTTGCCTCTTGGACAATCTAACAAACAGCTCCAATTAATATTTTGGCAGCTAAAGGATGCTTATGGAGGAGGTGTTCATTTTTCACTCCTCGAAAGACATGCTGGCACTGCCATGTTTCAGGCCTTCAGTTCCTCAGCCAATAGCATGGAATATTTAGCAGAGATTCTCTTGAAGTGATGTGACAAACTGAAGCCTTCATGTTGCCACTGCCTTGACTCCTCATCCGCTGAAGCCTTTACCCTTCCTTTCACCCCTCTCTCACCTTGATGGCGGCAGAGAGCCTCCTCTGTGGACTCCCTAATTCCTCCCTGCCCAGATCTCCGCATGTGCAGATACCACCATCAGATTTAACACATGGCCATTATTCCCACATTCAAAATTACCATCAAAGATGAGGGCCCTCAATGTGCTAAGCATCGTCCAGACATGTAACAAAGATGGCAGTCCTTGCTGTCAAGGATCACAATCTAAACGGGAGACAGGACCAAAGAGGAGGACAAAACAGACAAATAGGACAGTAGAACGAAGAAACCAAAAAAACTCAAAAAAACACACACACAAAAAACCCCAAACCCAACTTCATCACTCATTTTAGGTTCCAATTAAAAATTGTCCTCTCAAACCAGGGCTTTGGAGTGGAGCCTGGAGCTGGAGCGTGGAGCAGCTCCGGAGCAGTGGAGCTGCAGGTTTTTGCCTGGAGCTGGAGCAGAACCGGAGCACAGCTCCAAAGGCCTGTCTCAAACTCAAAGGAACGGTGCCATCCCGCCTCAGACGTTGCTCCTCTTCCTTTCCCATCGATTAACACTGCTTCCTCTGTCCCTTCCATCGATCTTGCCATTGCTGGTGCAAAACCCTTCTCCTCAAACATCTTCCTCCTAGCGCTCCTCACTTCCCCAATTGATCCTCCACAGCTTCTTCCTCTGTGACAGCTTGCTATTGTTCTTTCAGTTCTGTACTGATGCCACTTAAGCTTTACACACTAAAACCCTTTTTGTATGAAACGTACTGCAGAAATGAAGCTGTGTTGAACATTCAGAGTTACTATTCCAACTGCCAGCAGAAACAAAGCTTCAACACAGATGAGAAAACAGAAAAGGGCAACTAAAATGATTAGGGGTTTAGAGAGGGTCCCATACGAGGAAAGCAAACAGGATGTTAGGAATCATTAAAAAGGGGATAGAGAATAAGACTGAGAATATATTACTGCCCTTATATAAATCCATGGTACGCCCACATCTCTAATACTGTGTACAGATGTGGTCTCCTCACCTCAAAAAAGATATTCTAGCACTAGAAAAGGTTCAGAAAAGAGCAACTAAAATGATTAGGGGTTTAGAGAGGGTCCCATATGAGGAAAGATTAAAGAGGCTAGGACTCTTCAGCTTGGAAAAGAGAAGACTAAGGGGGGACATGATAGAGGTATATAAAATCATGAGTGATGTTGAGAAAGTGGATAAGGAAAAGTTATTTACTTATTCCCATAATACAAGAACTAGGGGTCACCAAATGAAATTAATAGGCAGCAGGTTTAAAACAAATAAAAGGAAGTTCTTCTTCACGCAGCGCACAGTCAACTTGTGGAACTCCTTACCTGAGGAGGTTGTGAAGGCTAGGACTATAACAATGTTTAAAAGGGGACTGGATAAATTCATGGTGGCTAAGTCCATAAATGGCTATTAGCCAGGAAGGGTAAGAATGGTGTCCCTAGCCTCTGTTCGTCAGAGGATGGAGATGGATGGCAGGAGAGAGATCACTTGGTCATTGCCTGTTAGGTTCACTCCCTCTGGGGCACCTGGCATTGGCCACTGTCGGTAGACAGATACTGGGCTAGATGGACCTTTGGTCTGACCCGGTACGGCCTTTCTTATGTTCTTACTCAGCTTTTGGCCAGGCTGGTGCCATAAGCAAAGTAAATCACCACACAAGAGTTTGAAGTCTTGACTTCCCCAACCCCCAAGAGGTCCCAGCCAAGACTGGAATCCCATTATGCTCAACTAAAAGACAATCCCTGCCCCGAAGAGTTTACTAGCTAAATAGACAAGACCAACAAAAGGTGGGAAGAAAACCAGAAGCACAGAGAGATGAAGTAATTTGCCCAACATCACACAGCAGGTCAGTGGTAGAGATGGGAACAGAGCCTGGTCTCCCAAGCCCCAACCCATTATCCTGTCCAGCAGGCCATGCCATCTCTTTCAAATGTGCAGGAGCGGCATCACCCATGCAGCATACAGACTGAGTTCTTCCACTCCTGAGAGAATCTCAATGAAGCCTGACCTTTACTGCTGCAACTGAGTTCCGTGCGATAATCCCCACAGTCCTGTGTTAGGATTTTTGAGAGCCTAGGATTCCCATGGAGTATGTAACACTGAGTTCATCACTCCAGAAAGAGATTTGTGATAGACACAAAGCATCCAGGAACAGGCCTGCTGGAACCATAAATCCATGAAAATTCACTTAGATGAAAAGGATAAGAAAAAGGAGCCAGTAACAACAACAGCGGAAACATTTCAACTGTCAGGAACCAAAAGGTTTCAATTCCCTGAAAGAGATCCTGATGTTCACGTAACCTTCATTTGATGCATGTGTGTGTCACTCCATGCTAATCTAAAGTTTATCAGACCAACATGCACCCATCACACTCAACTCAGCAGGGACTTCATAAGATTGGCCTAAACAATAAAAACAAACTGCACAGGAGAAATATTAAAAGGAGGAAAAAACCCCGTTATCCAGCCATGTAACTGTCTTTTTAAAAAATGAACGGAGCCTTTATTCAATTTAGAAGCCGACTTGGCTGTGTAGCTATGGCTCTGAAGGATACGACAGACATGTCACTAACTGAAAACCTACATTAAATTGAACGGTCACAAAATAGCCTAAAGGACAGATTTCCATTTAACAACATAAAATAACTGTGGAATAAAAACCCCAAGACTTAGTCCAGCACTAACAAACTACTTCATTTTGGCACAGGTGGCCCTGAATGTTATCTATCAGAATGACAGGAGCTGAGTAGAACTTTTATCATGCCATATTTCAGGTATGGACTGTTCATCCTACTCCATTTACGAGACCTGTACCAGTAGGAAACAGCGATCAACACCTGTTAAGAGCAGAAAACAGACCTTTAGAATGTAACCAGCCTTCTCTAAAGGAAGACGAGTTAATTGCAAAGCAGCATCACAGGGAAACACACTAAATCTAACAGCGTGAATCCAAAGATGAATGTGTCCAAAGATGAATGTGTCCATCTAACAAACACTTAAGGTATCTTAATGGTTTTATATCAAATAAACTCTCTGTCATAATATTGAAATGACTCATTCCTTTATGTCCTGGCAACAGCATCTATGCAGTTTCCACAACATACAACAGCAAGCGGTCTTCTGACCTTCCCTTCTTTACCACCACTACCCCCAGAATTGACAGAACTCACCCTGGCTGTTTCTATCAGGTTCACCTGATCACTGAAGGTTTTGAAGTGTTAAGCTGCTGGAATTCCCACAAAACCCGAGAGGGGGAAATAACTACATAGAATTTTAAATAGTGATGAATGTTACCAGACTGGCACATACAGCAGAGGCTGTGGCAGTGCAAGCTTCACCCACACAGCCCCATTCTCTGATCTAGATGGTGAACTCCAGGAGGTAAAAGGATAGCCAGCCAATCAAGCCAGTTAGTGCCAGTTGTGAGATGGGCAAAAAGAACTGAGCCAAAACCACATGCTCATTTCACATCTGTCACCTAATTCCTTGCTAGGATACCAGCACTATCCTGGATTATTGGGCTCGCTGTTCTTCACGGAAGCCTTGTCTCAGAAGCAGGAGAGAGGTAACTGATTATGGAAATAAAGGAATCCACAGCTGGCAGTAAAGCAGAAAGAAAGTTTCCTGCTCATTTTCTCTGGTAGTATGATGTAAGGGCAGGCAGCTCTGTGGGATGATCAGGGAGAGGAATGTGTGTGTGTTATTGGGAAAGAGCACAGGCACTGGACTACTATTCTAAGGACACCGCATTTACAGAGAGGAGAAAGAGGAGTTCCAATGGAGGGCCTCAGATAAAAGGAGTAGGCTGGCAAACCTGGAACACATTTATACTAAAGAGACACCTCAGTTTTGCACATGAATGTTAATCACATCACTGGATTTCATTACTTGTTAGCAGTGGGAGAGAAGAGTGAGAGTGTCTAACAGCTGGTCAGGCTGGCAGCTCCAAGGTTGGCTCTATGTTCTGGAGTTCTGCTGAGAGTCAGACACCAGGGAGTAGGGGCAGGCTCCAGCAGATGTCCAGAACTAGGGCTCTACCAAATTCACGGACGTGAAATAAACATCACGGACCATGAAATCAGACCTCCCAGCTGAAATGTACTTATTGGAGAGGAGTGGGAGGGGAACAATGAATGCAAGGAGGTCCTGTGGAGTGGCACATGTGTCACATATTTATGGATGGCCCTTGGCATATTAACAACCACAGGAGAAGACTATCAAGCTGCGCAAACAAATGTGTCCCCAGTCTTATCACTCAGTTCCAAGGTGCATTATGTTGCTTTCCCAGTGACGCTGGCACTCTGACATACTGCTACTGGCCTCCCTGCTTATACTGAACCAAAAACGAAGAATTGTTTTCATAACAGCCTAATCAAGCATCTCTCATTCCTGCTCCCCAGCTGCCTGTTCAGTAAGAGGGTAACACACTATGTGCCAGTGTGAAACCAGTTCATTGGCAGGAGCTGTGAATTATTCACACAGCCCTTGGAGCATTTTCAGTTTGGGGAAGCAGTGTCTGTTAACTGTTCTAGTAACACAGCAGATCGTCCCCCAGACAATTAAAAAAAATTACCCGCTCAATGGAAAAACCAAATTAGATGAAGCAGTTCATGAAAAATATATTTCCTGGCACAATTATACCAGTCATGCAGATTGTAGGCTGTGCAGCTCTGCTAAAACATGGTGCTGAAAGCAGTAAGGTCAAGCTGGCTCGTTGGGGAATTTAGGTCCTTTAATGTTCCTCAACAGAACATCAATCTAACTGGAGTGTGCTTGGTAGTTTCCATAGCACTTGATCTTTGTAACAAAAGAGTGTCAGTAGAGCTGACTCTTGGCGTTCAGAGATGACAAGTGGGTAAAACTCCTCTTTGTGCACAGAGCCATACAAGCCTGGTGCACCACTTAAATGTTCAAGTTAGGGCATAAGCAGTGCATGGGCCTATGATGACCCTCTATACCCAATAAGATTAAATCCTTCTTTTAAGAAATTACCCACCTATCAAAGCAACGGACCAATGCAGTGCTGGGAATTTCCTGAGCAAAGCTGTCCAGTTTTCTCAGACTATAAACTTGTGGGGAGCTGGGAGTTCCATGCACTTCAGGAGCTGAGACAGTCAGAGATTTGGCTGCCCTCTACTACTGTTTTCCATGAGCCTCCAAAATTTTGATACAGTGAAATCATACAGGCGGCCCTGAAGTAAATTCCATAGCCAACTCTGCACCACCATGACATGGTAGCGTTTCATCATGATGTTGGTTTTGCCACATGCTAATGGAATGTGATTGTCTCAGCATGACGCTGTCCTGCAGAACAAGTTCATACTCAGCTGAAAAAGGAGACATCAGAGCAGACCATCCTTCTTCCTCCATTCTTTCCTAAGTATGAATCCTCAGCTCAACTCTAGGAAGATGGTCAAGGTACTCAATCATTGATCAATCTTTTCAAATGACCTAGCTCCAGATCATTGGTCTATAGAGCTCATTTACCTAGGCTCTTCTAACATTCCCATCAACATGACATTTATAAGAACTCAATTTTAAAAAGGTTTCTCCTAAATTGGTCCAGCAAGGACTCTACTCAATTATTATTCATTTTGGTTTTTAAATGTTAGCAGCAGCAGCTGCCCACAGCTTAGGATACCGGGTTGATTTCAGCCTGTGTTAGCAAGGGAAGCCTTTTGAAAAGTTCTCTGAAAATAGACAGGCCTGAGTTCTTTTCAAAAACTCTTTGGCCAGATCTACACTTGGAGTGCTTTGCTGGTTCATTATACTGGCGAGGCATTCCTAGTGGGGACACCGCTTATACTGGCAAAACTATGCTTTTAATCGTATAGCTTATCCCTCTCCTTCCCTTGCCCCACAAAACAAAATAAGCTATACAGGCAAAACCACAGATCTGGGTTGTAACCCCCATCTATGCGAGGGGCTTCTGCTGGCACAGCTACGTTGGTCACAATTCGTCATGCCTTGACCAACATCGCCAACAAAAGTTTGTAGCGTAGAAGTGGCCTTAGGCAAGTAGTTCCATTAAAGAAGGCCCTCCAGTCAAAATGTTTCATGTTGGGCTCCATCAACTGCGTTTTCCCCACTGAGTGCCCTGTCTCAACGGGCTGTGGTTGGAAAGGTGATATCCAAGATAACCAGGTCCCACCCACTAGTGAGTTTAAAGATTAGGACCAGAATCTCTAATGCAATAAGTGTATGCATGTTGGAGAGGGAAAGCACCAAACAGTTTATAAGGAATAAACTGGCATTACTTTTTCTGACAAGTTCATCTAAAGATTGTAGAGTAACACCAGAGAGAGGAGTTTCCTTTTTGTCACCCTCCTTTAGCACCATTTTTTATAAAAAAGACAAACACCGAAATGAAATCAGAGTTTTATACTGGAGTAAACCTGAAAAGGCTAAGCATACATAGAAAAAAAAAGTGTCACTTGGCCAGTTATTTTCTGTATTCTGCTGGCTTTTACTTCTAATACTTATGGGTCTGAATAAGCAATATGAAATATTTACTCCTTCCAATTCCTCTGCCAGCAAAGTCATAATCTGGTGATTGTGACAGTATGCTGTTTTAAAAATTACTTGGATGTCATACACAGACTACAACTTCGCCGCAGAATCAAGTCAAAGAAGATTGGCTCCGAGGCAGAAAATCTTTGATTTGAATACGAATACCTTTGAGAACCTGAGACTGTGGCAAAGTGATGTACGATGGACTTTTTTTAAAAAATACACCAAGAACTTGTAATGATTCAGGCTTGTTCAGAGGATCATTTGAAGCTTAGATCTACCACTGACAAGGGCAACATATATAATTTTAATTAACTTACAGTGTCATCTTCAAATTTCAGGTGTAGGCTTTTATCCCCTTCTTTGTAATCCTTGATAATTTCTCCTGATCTCCACACTTCATCAGGGTCAGGAATCCAAACTTTTGTGTACTGAAAAGAAAAATGCATGAAAAACAGTTAGGGTCAGAAATATACTTATTCACTAGGGATACAATCCTACTCTCATTGCAGAGTCAATGGAAGTTTCTGTCATTGGCTTCAATGGAAGCAACATCAAGACCTACCTCAACATACAGCACTACATTAGAGTCATGGATCAGACTGCTTCTTGACTAGACTGGTTTACTTGCTTGTTACTAACTAACTATAAGATCAAGTACAGTATGCTACACAACTATGTTCTCCCTTGTGAAGTGATCTCTGAGTTTGATTTCACTGACAATTTACCTGTCATTGCAGGTCGTGAAAATAATAGCATAATTCTTAGACAATTTTAAGAAAGCAAATGCTTCTCTTTATGGAATGACTGAAAGGTGGCTTTTGAAATACAAAACATGCTTTCTGAGGAACAGAAACGTACTACACAAAGCATAAGTAGGCAAAGCATAAACATTTACAATGTTATCACAAAAGAGCAGCTTCTCATTAATTCATTAATAGCTTCATTATTAAAGCAGATACAACAGCTGTAAAGATGTCAGATAAAAAGTGATGCCTACAAAGGTTTACAGGAATTAAAAATCTAATTCAAAGAGCTGCAATGAATATTCACACGCATGCCCCTCAAAGGTAAGTGGATATACTTTTGATTTCTCCAAATGTCTCAAACATACAATTACACCTCTAAACCTGCAAAGGCCCCAGTGTGGGGGACACGGTCAGAGACCAAACCAAGGAGGGACACCAAAAAATTCATACATTTCTCTCTCTCTCACACACACACACGTTCCATAGTCAAGAAATGCCAGAAGGTTATCTGTGCAACCTTAATTTGGCCCCCCATGTGTGTATGCATGATGACAATCTTTAATTACATGATTTCCCCACACATACACACACTATTTTTTCACCACAGGAAACCTGTTTCATCAGTGCACAGTTAATTAGCAGCCACTCAATATTTTGTTTTATACTGTTCAGTGCAAGTCCCCAGGCTTCCCCCCCTCCCACTGCATACTATTCGAACCGTGCTCTGAAGACAATTATTAATTTCCTCATGGGTTTGTCTATGTAGCTCATCAGTATAAGAATGCTTCACAAATACTATGTTCCCAAAAACCTTGTGAGGTGAGAGGATGGTATTAGCCCCATTTAACAGATGGCTAACTGCAGCACAGAGAGATCAAGGTCAAAAGTATCCACTAATCTTGGATGCACAATCTGAGGTGTCGAGGACTTGACTTTATGAAATAAGTAGCATTATATAGCACTTCATATGTTCAAGGCACAGCTTCACCTGACTTCAGCTGTAGTTATGAGTGCTCAGAACGTCTGCAAAGCAGATCTTAGGGGTTCCAGCTGAGCATCCAGAAAATGAGGAACACAGTTAACATCCTGTGAAAAGTTTGGTTTAAGTGACTTGTCCAGCATCACACAGGCACTCTGTGGTAGACGCAATCTGGATTTTCAATGCAGCATTCAACTGAGTAGACTGAGACCATCCTTTCTCTTCCTGCAATCCCCTGCCTCATTCCTTACACACTTTCCAGCTTCTACAACAAACGAAGAACAGCCTCCTTTTTCACACAACCCTCATTTATTACCAGGGCTGGATGTGCACTGCGTGAGACAAGGGTCCTGTTGTGGGGAAAAAGTAGTATGTGACCACGTAACTAAAGACTGTACAATACTAGCAGGCCCAATTAAAATTGCACAGGCAACCTTAATTCTGTCATTTCCTAACTTTTGAGCGCTCGACTTTGTAACCTTTTAACATAGGGTTTGTAATGTGTAATTTCCTAGGTTTTCCTGGGCGCGGGGGCGGATGGCAACAAATTCCATCATACTGATCCCTGGATGGGCCAGCAGCAGGGTTGCAACTTTTAGATGCACCACACAGACCTCTGCCACTTGCACTAAAAACACAGTAAATGATAGCGTGACAAGCTAGTATTGCTTTCTGTAGACCAGCTCTAGAAGAGGACGAGACACTTTGCCAGTGGGTTGCCACAGATATTTGCTGACAGCAAAGGAATGCGGAGACTCAGGAATCTTAGGTTCTGTTCCAGGCTGAAGGGGTGCGAGCTCTAGGCAGCTCAGACACCCCCAAGCTTGACTTATTCTGCCCCACCCCTTCCAGTCCCATCTCTTCCCTTCCCCTAGCTCCCAAGTCCCCGGTGCTTTAGATGATCTTTCAAATATGCTGGGCCCAAACTATTAATAGACTTGAGGGCAAGGACCAAGACCTTGAACTTGACTCGCTACTTTATGGGGAGTGAGGGTAGAGATCAGAGGACAGTTGTGATGTGCTCACAGTAGCCCATGCGGCTGAGAAGACCAGCTGCAGTGTTCTGTATAACTGCAGGTTCCTATGTGCTGATGGCTTCACGCCCGGGTACACGGTATTGCTGTAGTCCAATCAGGAGATGATAAAGATATGTATAATGGACTCAAGGTCGTTGTTCAGCAGGATGGGATAGTTTCCTAGCCAACCAGAGAGGACAGAAAGCACTTCTCACAGATGCTCTCCGGGACAAAGAGCACCACAGGTTGAGTTAAAGCCACCTTAATCCCTGCCCCAACCAGCCTGCTTCTATGAGGCACAGCACAGACTCTCAGCCAGTTCACTGCATCACCTGTATATTTGTTTATAAATAAAACCTCAGGAGATTATCAGAAAGCAGCATCAAGTCAAAACGAAGAGGCATAGCTTCGGGGCAGGGAAGGGAGAGATGCAGACTGGCTGTGAAGAGAAATGGCTCTGGGTACAGTACAGTCATACAACACAACAACAGAAAGGCGGGTTTCAATGAGGGTGAAATTCCAAAAGGAGACAGATTTAAAAAAAAAGACACACACAGAGGCCCACAATCTGGTCTAAGTTCCAGCCCCAGGAGAAACCCACTACGGAATCAAGGTTAACTCTGTTGCGGGGGAAGACTCTGCAGGTGGAGATACCTGGAAACGTTGGGAACATTTTGAGATTTTAGAAATATTTTAGATTTTTATAGCACATTTCATCCTGAAGGACTTTACAAGTTCTGCACAAAGATCCATTGGAATGCAGCTTCCTCTGGAGTGGAGACTCCAACAACAGGTAGGGGGAGAAGAAGAATCTAATGTGCAGATTGCCCACAGCAAGCCAAGAAGGGCCCCCAGCACACATCTATCTCAACACTTTTGTAGGTCCCCTCCCCACACTACCTGAACATCCACTGGTTGCTAATAAGAAATCCCAAAGGCAGGGCTGTCGGGAAGATTTAAATATACAAATCTAACCTGAGCACCCCCTGTATCCCTAATAGGGAATAAATCTCAATAGAAGAGCAGAATTGTTCATGCATAACAAGATTACATTACTTAGCATCATAACATCATGTTCCAATGAGGTTTGATTCATTTATATGGCAGTGTATTATCTTAGATGATATCATGCAATGAAATAAATACCCACATTAGCCTATTTAAAAGCATCCTACTATGCTAAGTGAAGTAGGTAGGAGGGCAATACGATGCATTTGCTGCACTAGCACTTGGTTCTGCAAATATTTATGAAGCACTGCACATAGCAGTGTGAGCAATTCCAACAGATCGATGGGACTCAACAAACACCACCGGATTTCCAGTATCAGAGGGGTAGCCGTGTTAGTCTGGATCTGTAAAAGCAATAAAGAATCCTGTGGCACTTTATAGACTAACAGACGTTTTGCAGCATGAGCTTTTGTGGGTGAATACCCACTTCTTTGGATGCAAGTCCATCCGAAGAAGTGGGTATTCACCCACGAAAGCTCATGCTGCAAAACGTCTGTTAGTCTATAAAGTGCCACAGGATTCTTTGTTGCTTTTACCGGATTTCCAGACACACAAGGCATCTTCACTGGAAGAGAAGTGTCCATTTCCCACAACAAGGAAACAACACACAAGAGTTGAATGAATACTGAAAATCCAATGCAGTGGGTCTCACTCCTGCTGACCTCAGGCAGAAGCTATGTTTACAATGCAATAGTATGTATATCCCTGATTGCACGTTCCATGCACTGTGAAACTGCTATAGTACGAACTATAGGTTATCTTCCACTTAGCATAGACCAGCTTTTCAGAGTGTGAAACCAGGACACCTGCCACGGCAGGCACACCGAGGACGGACTTGGGAACATCGGCTGGGACAGCCCCATCTCATGCCTTCCTTGTTTCTGACTCCTCCCTTTCTTCCCACTTACTCTATAGATTTGGCTCCATGCATGAGAGGTGCTGTAGTGAGGACTCATACAGAGGAGGGGCTGGACTAGGAGTTCTCACAAGCCTTGGGGCGGGCTTGTTGGAGGGGATGGGTCCTGAGTCCAACATGTATTCAATCAATATGCTACTAGTTTCACCAGCTCAGCTGGCCACTTCTCCTTGTCACAAAAAAGTTATTTTGTTGTTGTCAGGGACATATGATCACCCTGATTCCGACTAAAAACCCTTCACTGTAAACATTGGTGCCTAAAACCTTTAGCCTGCCTGACAGGATAAACAGTGTAAATTATACAGTAGGAAACAGAAATGGCAAAGGAATTCTATGCCCACAAAGTTCTGCATTTGCTTTTGTTAGTAAAACACAAAGAAGTCCTAAATATTTAAACAAGCCTTATATAACCCTCCTCCTCCCTGCCACACACCCCAAATGTATCCTGATAGCAATACAGTTACATCCCTTTGAAAGCAAAACCTACTGTGCACTACTTAGGTTAATTTTAAGAGCCACTCCAGAGTTAAAGAAACAGCATTTGTAAAAATAATCTGTTATGCAGCTGAACAGCAATGGATTTTTATATGTATAATATGTAATTATTGTTAAGATTGCTCAATAACTGCAGCAGCAGGATCCTTTATGTGAATGGAGCTATACAAAGACATCAGCAGAACAAAAGAAAAAACAAAAGGGCATATCTTTTGCCATGCACTGCACCTTATTTTCTGCCTCCCAATACCACCTCAGTGCACACCAAGTTTTTACCCTTAATAGTAACTCTCATTTAGATAGAAGTGGTGCCATTAAAAATCTTGGCATTTACAGCTTGCATTAACATTTGCTTGGATTAAAGCTACCATGGAATTACCGCAAATACAGTGTGGCAGGAAAGAAAAGGATTCTGATAGTGCCTAGTGTAACACCTTTCACCCTAAAGCATTCTAAAGCACCTCACATAGTACTGCAGACTCACTTCACCCACTACTGAAATGCAGCCACCACTGGGGTGAAGGATAGCAGCCAGATAGATTACTAGCACACAAGAACAGTGGACCAAGTTCTCCCTCTGCCAAAAGACACACAGAGATAAGCCTTGCTCCTATAAGCAGTATCATGGAAGCTTTAACATCCACACACAGCATATAGGATCTCTGTTTTGGAGGTCTTGTCCAACACACACACACACACACACACACACGATCCAGACAGCAGAGGTATTTAAAAACTTCTACCAGCAAGATGCAACCACCACACACAAGGAATTGCCAATGTTCTTATTCTTTATCCAAACCATCAGAACATTTGGAAAATAATATGGGTTTTAGTTCAGATAAATAGTAGTGACAAATTAAAACAAGACTGACACTGTATGTCAGTTCCTCAGTATAAAAAGAAACAGTACAGGTCTGTCGCATCTTACACGATTTCAGCTTTATGCGGTCGTCTTAAAAAAAAAAAAGAAAAACAATAATTTTAATACTGTACTTATAGTGTGGGCGATTCCGCCCGCCATTCAACTCAATGTAATTTTGACTATACGCGGTTTTCGCTTTACCATGGAACGGAACCCCCGCGTAAGATGAGACTCGCCTGTACTGCCATATCCCCACAAAAGTTTCAAAACAGATATTGCATGTAAGTGTTTAACACAGATGTAGAAATGCCAGAGTTCAGAAGCATACTGGGAAGGAAAAACGTATTGCACTGGAAAGAAATTACTATGTCCCAATAGCCAACTCTGAAATCTCTTTTTACATAACATGCCACAGGAGCATCCATGGAGGAGAGGTATAGCTAAGAGAAGTGCGTGCATTTTTACAAATCCCATTTTCATGGGTTTATTACTGCAATCTTAAAACTTCATTCCAGGCTGCAAAAAAATAAAACCTGGCCTATGACTAGGACCCTACCAAATTCATGGTCCATTTTGGTCAATTTCATGGTCATAGGATTTTAAAAATAGTAAATGCCATGATTTCAGCTATTTAAATCTGAAATTTCATGGTGTTGTAATTGTAAAGGTCCTGACCTAAGTTCCTTCTAAGCTGCGTAGCTGCCTATTAAGCACCGCACAGGCACTCAGGGCAGCGGCGGGGAGAGATCGCTCTTCCCAAGCCCCGTACCTGCCACGGCACCCATCTCTCAGCCCCAACCAAGTCCAGCGCTGAACCTGTGGCGGCCGGGGGACAGGTGCCCCTCCCCCCAGCCCTGATCCAGCCTGGCCCAGAGCTGCAGTCGCCAGGGGACAGGCGCTCCTTCCTCGGACCAGAGCTCCTATAGCCAAGGGACAGGTCCCCCTCCCTCAGCCCAAACCTAGCCGGACAAGCGCCTCTCTCCTGGCCCGAACCGAACCCAGCCCAGGACCTGCCATGGCCAGGGGGACAAGCGTCTCCCCGCTCCCCTGGCCCAGCCCAGCCTGGACCTGCCGCGCAGGAGAGGCGCCTTCTCCCCACACCCCTTCCAGCCTAAATGATTCTGCAGGGAAAGAGAGCTGGCGGGGGTGGGGGGATCCTCTCTTCCCACCATAGCCAAGGGGAGCCCCACTGCATCCCAAACCCTTCATCCCCAGCCCCACCCCAGAGCCCGCACTCCACTCCTCTGCCCCAGACCTGAGCCCCTCATCCCTGACCCCAACCCAGAGCCTCCACCCCCAGCCAGAGCCCTCACCCCCCCACACTCCAACCCTCTTCCCAAGTCCTGAGCCCCCTCCCACGCTCCGAACCCCTCAGCCTCACCCCACCACATGAATTTTGTTATGTGCACCAGGATCACATCACCTCCATATTGGTGCACACAACAAAATTCATTCCATCTTGGGTGAGAAAAATTAGAGGAAACACCGGTCCTGACCCAAAAAGGAGTTGCAAGGTTATTATACAGAGGGTTGCGGTACTGCTACCCTTACTTCTGTGCTGCTGCTGACAGGGCGCCGCCTTCAGAACCAGGCAGCTGGAGAGCAGCAGCTGCTGGCTGAGAGCCCAGGATATTGGGGACACAAGGTGAGTGAGGGAATATCTTTTATTGGAGCAATTTCTGTTGGTGAGAGAGAGAGAAGCTTTCGAGATTACAGAGCTCTTCTTCAGGTCTGGGAAACTTAGAGCGTCACAGTTAAATACAAGGTGGAACAGACTGTTTAGCATAAGCAGTTAACACATATTTCAAGGGACCATTCAAGGTGCAGTGGAGACCACAGACCAGGACATCACCTCAAATCAGCACCAGACCCTGCTATAACAGATGCAAAACCTGCCGACATATCTCCACTGCTACAATGATTAACACCCTCCACAACACATCTTTCAACATCCCTGGATCCTACACATGAGGTGTACTTCATCTAGTGCACTAAATAGCCCAATAGCAACTATGTGGGTGAAACCAGACAATCGCTACAGTCTTGTATGAATGCACACAGGAAAATAAGACAAACACCTTATCACCTGTGGGTGAACTCCTTTCACAAAGCAATCACTCTGTATTTGACCTTCTCATCCTCAAGGGAAACCTGCACAACACTTTCAAAAGATGAGCCCGGGAGCTTAAATTCGTAACTTTGCTAGACACTAGAAATCATGGATTGAATAGAGATGCTGGATTTATGGCTTATTACAAGCATCTGTAACCCACTAACAAACTCCCTGCCAATTACTTGCCCCCTTTCTTTGCTCTCCTCCCTATAACTGGAGGGGTGTGAACAGGCCACTTCACTTTGAATGGTCCCCTGAAATATGAATTTATGCCAAACAGTCTGTTCCATCTTGTATTTAACTGTGACACACTGAGGGCAGGTCCACACTTAAAACGCTGCACCAATGCAGCTGTAGCACTTTAGTGAAGATGCTCTACGCCGACAGGAGAGAGCTCTCCCATCAACATACAGTAGTTAATCCACCTCCACGAGAGGTGCTATCTATGTCGGCGGGAGGAGAAGCTCTCCTGCTGGCATAGTGCTGTCTACACTGACGCTTGGGTCGGTATAACTACATTGCTCAGAGATGTGGATTTTTCACACCCCTGAACAACGCAGTTATACCAAAGTAATTCTGTAGAGCAGACCTGGCCTAAGTAAGTGAAGAAGAGCTCTGTGTAAGCTTGTGTCTCTCACCAACAGAAGCTGGTCCACTAAAAGATATTACCTCACCCACCCTGACCTGGTTCCAGTGACAGTGGTCAAATACGCACTAGACCTGTCTCTCCTCAGCAGATCTGGTCACTATTCTAGTCTCCTTGTTGCAGTGCCTTGCATTTCTCTATTAATAGTCATTTAATCACTCCATTATACCTTCTTGTACAATATCCCATCATAAACCAAAGGTGAAGCAGCACTGAGCAATGATACACAGATAGCCTTCCAGATTGGGTAAAAGTGTCTCCACAGTGAATGTCAGGATATACAAAAATACAGCTTGGACAGTTCATTTCAGCGGTCTGTGTGATCCCTTTAAGAAACCCATGTTTAATAAAGCAGAGGGTAACTTCTGCTGTCAAGGTTGTTTGCTTGACCTGGAGTGAGTTAGGGATATGGAATCCGTCCCACTTCAGGGAGCAGAATGGGAGTGAAGCAACATCCAAATTCCCCCGCACCGTTGTGCTGCTGGGAAAGCCAGCATATCAGGTTAGCTGTGCATCAGCCAGCCTCTGTCTCAAGCCCCCGTGTGCTATGGACGCAGAGAGTCCTGGTGAAGCAGCTCCAATTTGCAAACCCTCTACACAGGGCTTTTCAACCCTTCCCCTCAGAGCGTTGCTACATCTGGGGCCTCCACAGCTGCAGGGGCTGGCTATTTTCTCTATAGCTCAAGTCCTCGAACAAAAGGTCTGGCTAAGAACTCTGATGTCTAATTTTCCCCTCTTTCTCCAAACATTTTAGAAATGTCTGACATAGCGTTTCTGTACTCCATGTCACACATTTAAGATCCAGCTGGTATCCCACTGGGAAAAAGGGCAGAGACCCAGCTCCCCAAAAGGTCTGGAGTTCACAGTTCTAGTCCCTATTGCTTGCAAGATTTCCAACCTTAAAGATGAACCTAGTCTGGAACTGAGCACTTCCCTTCCTGCACCACAGGCCACAGAGATTTTCCCTCTAAATTACCAATTTTGGGTGGAAGGAAGAAAGGAGAAGGAAACATTTATATTCTTCTTGTCTATAGAACAGTGTAAACACACTAGCATCTCAGATGGCTTGCGAAGTTAGAACAGTTTGTTTAGCAGAAGTTAATTGTCACTAACCAAAAGCAACATAAAATTGACAACTTGGAAATTAGTAGGGGGCCTTCAGCACAGATGACTGAAGCAAACTAGCCAACTTATTGGATGGACAGCTGCAGAAACACAGTTATTTATCCACAGAGAACCTACAAAAGCAGCAGGAGCTGTACAAGTTTCCTCAAATAAGAAACCAAATATGTTGCAGCTCAGACCTGATGGATCAGCTTTAGGGGTAAGAGTTTAGTTCAGTCTCCATTACCAGTTCAGTCCTCAGCCTCTCTGCCCAGGCTGCTATTTAGTGACAAATGTGGTGACTGGGTTTTATGCTATTTAACCACTATCAGATGATAGAAGCTTTCAACTTCCATCAATCAGGGTGAATTTGAACTAGCAACCTAAGGGTTAAAAAGCCTTCATATCCCATTAACAGTCCCGTGAGAGATCCAGTACTTAGAACTATCTTTTAATAATAAAACTAATTTTCCAATTCACCAAGATTAAATAAAAGACTCTATAAACACGAGAATTCAACGGTTTGAAGGAAAATGGGATTTTTACAAAATATTTTGTAGGATAAGAAGAAGAGATGAACTATAATACTACAGTTGTAATCAAAATTTAATGCAGTGAAAACTAAGAGCATGACATCCTTTACTTCAAACAAGTTTCAATACTGAGCCTTCTAAAGAAAGAAATTGACAAAAACCCACTTACAGCTCTTGTAAGTGTGGTAGATTACGAAAATAAAAGTAATTCCTCTCCATTCTGAGTGCTTTGTGCACTTTAGATATTAGCCTGTTATGATCCCATCCTTTCATCAAGCTACAGATACTTGGCTCTTCTAACCCTTCCCCATAGGGCATGTAGTCCTTTAAACCAGAGAGACTGATCACTGCTTATGTTTCACCCCCTTATCCCATCCTGTTTCTCTTTTTCACCTGTTTTAGAGACTGTATGCTCTTCAGGGCAAGGACAATCCCTTATTTGATGGTTTTACACCACCTACAACAATGGAGCCCTGTCAGGTAAAACACAAAACCCAGAATGTACTATGTAAATTGTATGGCAGTAAGGTAAACTACTTAGTCCATAGATATGAATGTTTTGGAAGTGTGATCTGGCCTTGTTATACCCATTTTACCCATGGCAAAACTAAGGCTCGCAGTGGAGAAGTGACTCACCCAGCTCACGTGCAAGAAATAGAACCCAAGAGCATGTCTACACTGCAACTAGCAGCCTGGGTCTATGCACTTCTGCTGGCAAGAGTCTAGCTAGTACTCTAGATATGCAGATACTGTGGCTTGGGCTGGAGCTTGGACGTTGAAGCCTGGGAGGTCTGAGCTCCAGACTAAACCGCAACATCAAAGCAACATCTCCCCCAGCTATTTTAGAGTGCTAGCACAAGCCCCGCTAGCACCAGCCTGTGAACCCAGGCTGAGAGACTCACTCCCAGATGCAGTGTAAACAGGTCCCAAGTCTTCAGACTCCCAGTCTGGGCACCATTAAACCATGCTGCTTCCCTGCCACAGAGTTTGTGCTACCTCTCTGCAGGCTGAAGTGTTGCAATCTATTTCACAGGGGGAAAGGCTGCTGAATAAATTGACACATGCAAATTCAGAATGAAAAAACACCAAGCAACTGCCCTGTTGCTTGTACTAACCACTGTGACTGTGAATGATTTGCACACGTACTACCTAGCGCAACCCTGTCTAGGTTTCTGAAGTATCTGTGGCTAACTCAAAGGGCCTCTGCAGGCAGAGAATAGTGGGCTGGTTTGAACACAACCACTGAGAAGGGAAAAGCAAAGAACTCCTAAATGAAGTGGAGCTCACACTGACTAAGGCCTAACATGCTGTAGAGATTCTTAGGCCTGGTCTATACTGGGGGGAATTGATCTAAGATATGCAACTTCAGCTATGAGAATAGCTTAGCTGAAGTTGATGCATCTTAGATCGACTTACTTCGCGTCCTTGCGGCACGGGATCGACGGCTGCCGCTCCCCCGTCGACTCCGCTTCCACCTTTTGCCCTGGTGGAGTTTTAGAGTCGACGGGGAGCGCGTTCGGGGATCAATGTATCGTGTCTAGACGAGAGGCGACACATCGATCCCCAATAGATCGATCGCTACCCGCCGACATACCCTTAGATAAGTAGTGGCTGGACTGATGGATTGCAGTTGGTCTGGTGAGTATTGTAACAGTTCTAAAGCAGTGGAAGTGTTTTTATTGAAAGAGAGATGAGTTGGGCATCTAATCTAAGAGAAGGATTATTGGGCTCTGATTTACTCCCTTATAGTCCTCTCTCCCCCTCACTAGCTTCTGTTCTTCTCAGCCAGCCCTTGGACAGCGTACTCTCCTCACACAGAGCTACTTTTCCTAGAAGTAAACCCTTGATAATTTCAAGGCTGCATTCTGCCCTTTCACGAAATGGACACTTACCTTCTATGGCAGGCTGGCTATCTCCTCTGGTTTCACTCTCTCCATTTTTTACATCAAATTTGCATGTCACTGTCAACCATACACCCGTGTTGAAGGCCTGGCAGGGTGCACAGAGCTTTAGTATGCCTTGCTCTCCTTGCGTCCATTTAACTGCTTCCTTTATCATGACTGGCAATAGAATGGCATCTTCTGCCTCAATACCTTTTCATTAGGGTGGGTGCTGGGTTCCATCCAAGCCATCTTAGCAGCTTTGGCCCATCTGAACTTGTCCTCAGGTTTCACCCTCTATCTGGACAATACTCACATCTATAGCCTCACTTCACTTTTTCAGCCCTTTCTTCACTTTCTCCCTAACCCCACCACATTTACTTCAATATCTTTCTCCAAGTATGAAAAGCTCCTCAGTATACATCCAGTAAAGAAGACACCTTGATTAAGGCTTGGCCCATTACACCCCCCCCCCACTATCTGGAGGCAAGTGGGTTGATAGTTAAAGAACTAATCCCAGCTCTGCCACAGACTTGGCAGATAGAACACTGGGCAAACCACAGTCTCCCAGCACATCAGTTTCACCATCTAGAGAACAGGCTTCTCCACTTTTGTAGAATACTTTGACATCTGGTATTATTATTGTTAATCTGAAACAACTTTTCTATACCCATTTGACCGCTTGATTCTGCAAATCCCATCTCAAGGCTTCATTGACCCTAACAAAACACCCAAATCCTACTCGAGTATCCCAAATCATCCCTTATGTTCAGACCATTTCCCCAAGCTTAGCATGATTAGAATCCATGCCTGTCCTACACAAGCTCCTGAATTATACATTGTAACTAGCCTAGGTGACTGACTTCCATAGCTCAACTCATTGCTTGCAAAGTGTTGGAGGCACTGTTATATCAATTATGCTTTAAGAAATTGCTGCATTGTACAAAGATGACCTACCCGGCATTTTGAAGAACTCCCACGTGTATATTATTAGACGGCTTCTTGGAATTAAACAGACTACTTGTACTAGGACTTTGTTCACTTTCAAGTGTTCTGTTTTTATGTCAAAAATAGTCTCGTGTTAAAAATTTGTCACCCTATTGAAAATCATTATTACCTTAAGACCTTTAAATATGAGTGTCCGACTCCAATCACAGATCAAGAAAAATCCAAGAGAACGGGTAGTATCGATGACACACAGATTAAGTCATCCTCTAGAGATAACGTTCATCTACTCTATTTGTTAGTAAGGGTTCACTGACTGCTAGAATAGATCCTAAGACTATTGTGTTAGGCTATCCAACCTCTGCTCCTCAGTTCTAAAGCTTTAATGGATGGTTAAGGCACAGCCTTTTTCTTCACACTAGGAACAGCATGGGTGTCTTTTTCAATAGACCTGTCTGACTCTGTGCTGCCAAGAAAGCTGCAGTCAGGAACATAGGAATTGCCATTCCAGGTAAGACAACTGATCCATCTAGTCCAGTATCTTGTCTCTGACAGTGGCCAGTACCAGCTGCTTCAGAAGAAGGCGCAAGAAACCCTGCAGTAACAACAACTATATAACAATGGCCACAATGGGTCAGACCAATGCTCCGTTATCCCCATATCATCTCTTCTAACATTGGCGAGTGCCACATGCTTCAGAGGGAATGAACCAAATAGGGCAATTATCAAATAATCCATCCCGTTGTCCAGTCCCAGCCTCTAGCAATCAGCATTTTAGGGACACCAGGAGCATGACATCGCTGCCCATCTTGGCTAATAGCTAGTGATGGACCTATCCTACGTGAACTTTTCTAATTCTTTTTTTAACCCAGTTATACTTTTGGCCTTCATAACATACTATGAAAATGAGTTCCACAGGTTGTCTGTGTATTACATGAAGAAATACAATTCCTTTTGTTTGTTTGAAATCTGCTACTTATTAATTTCATTGAGCAACCGCTGGTTCTGATGTTATGTGAAGGGGAAAACAGCACTTCCCTAGTCACTTTCTCCACACGTTCATGATTTTAATAGACCTCTATCATAGCCCCCCTTAGTCTCTTTTCCAAGCTGAACAGTCCCAGTGTTTTTAATCTCTCTTCATATGGAAACTGCTCCAGACCCCGAACCATTTTTGTTGCCTCTCTCTGTAACTTTTCCAATTCTGCTATATCATTTTTGAGATGGGGTGACCAGAACTGTACATGGTATTCAAAGTTTGGGTGCACCATGGATTTATATAGTGGCATTTTATTATCTATCCTTTCCGAATGGTTCCTAACATTGTTAGCTTTTTTGATTGCCACTGCACATTGAGTGGATATCTTCAGAGAACTGTCTACAATGACTCCAGGATCTCTTTCTGCAGTGGTAACAGCTGATTTAGACTTCCTTTTATATGTATATGTGGGATTACTTTTTCCAACTTACATTACTTTGCACTTAAATGTTGAATTTCATCTGCTGTTTTGTTGCCCAGTTTAGTGAGCTCCCTTTGTAACTCTTGGCTGTCAGTTTTGGACTTATTCTTGCATAAATTTTGTATCTTTGCAAACTTTGCCACCTCACTGTTTACCCTCTTTTCCAGATCATTTATGAATATGTTGAATAACACAGGTCCTAATACAGCTCCTTGGTGGACCCCGCAATCCATTGTGAAAATGGATCATTTATTCCTACCCTTTGTTTTCTTTTAACCAGTTACTGATCCATGCACTAGTCCTTCCCTCTTATCCCAGGGCTGCGTTGTTTACTTAAGAGCCCAAAGGCTTTCTGAAAGTCCAAGTACACTATCCAGGGCCCTTCTTTTTCAGGTTTTATTTAATTTTCCCCAGGAATTTATCAGTCTTTATTACCACAACAACAAAACCAGGTGAAAAATCAGTGTAAAAAACTATTAATTTTTCTGGGTAAATATTGGGGTTTACGTTGCTAGACAGAAAGACGGGGAGGGGAAGTATTCAGTAGATTAATGTTTTGAATTCCTTTCATCAATGTGGTTTGCTGCAGAACTGAAACAGAACTCAAAACACAGTGCCACCTCTGAGTTTAAGAAAACAATACATCTCTAATCCCCAAATAATTTTTTTCATTTGAACAAACAGTTTATTGTTGTAGACTTGCAACTATTGGCCTATAAAATGTTTACATTTAACAATTGGGACACACCATTTGCAGCGCATACACTCAACTTCATACTTTTCTCCTGTTTTTGTTTTTTTGAAACTTTTGAATACTTCCTTGTGCTCTGAAACGTATTCTGATACAGAGTTCCGTTTTCTTCCCATTTTAGTGTGTCAAATCTTTAAACTTATCTGCTAACAGCTTGAAATGTGTACGTGGTAGGTGTGAGATTCATCAGTACGTTCAGATGCACACGCACTTCAGAGCTTGTGTGCGTGCCTGTTTGTTTATTGTGTGCATCTTCTAGATTAATACACAGCCTTACTTCAACAGGCAGCTTTGCATATACCCACAGATTAATCTATTACCATAATACATATATCTCATGCAATGTATTGAATTTTCCTAATAAAACAAGTTATTTTTATATATTTGAATGATACAAAAGCAGGGTGAAAAAACTGAATAATACTTTTTGTAAAACTTGGGAATTTTTGGTGAAAAAAATCAGTTTAAACTGATGAAGGGGCTTAATATATCTGCTGAATCATGCTTGTCCACATGCTCACTGATCTCCCACCCAAAGCATTCTAATAGATTGGAGAGGCATGACTTCCCTTTACAAAAGCCACGTTGACTCTTCTCCAACAAATCGTGTTCATCTACGTGTCTGATAATTCTGTGCTTTGCTGTAGTTTCAACCTATTTGCCTGCTACTGAAGGTAGGCACACCAGCCTATGATTGTCAGCATTGCCTCTGGAGCCCCTCTTAAAAAATCAGCATTACTTTAGCTACCCTCCAATCCTCTGGTACAGCAGCTGATTTAGGTGACAGGTTACATATCAAAGTTAGTAGTTCTGCAATTTCATATCTGAGTTGCTTCAGAAATCTGATCCTGGTGACTTATTACTGTTTAATGTATCAATTTGTTCCAAAACCTCCTCTACTGACACCTCAATTTGAGACAGTTCCTCACATCTATCACCTAAAAAGAAAGGCTCAGGTATGGGGATCCCTTCCACATCCTCTTCAGTGAAGATCTATGCAAAGAATTAATTTAGCTTCTCCGCAATGGCCTTGTCTTCCTTGAGTGCTCCCTTATCACCTTGAGTGTCCAGTGGCCCCACTGATTTTTTGGCAGGCTTTAGTTAATTGCTCTTCAAATTCTTTTTTGGCCTGACCTTTTATTATGTTTTTACACTAGAGTTGCCAGAGTTTAATGTTCCTTTCTTTATTCCTCAGTAGGATTTGACTTCCAATTTTTAAAGGATATCTTGTTGCCTCTAACTGCCTCTTTTACTCTGCTGATTAACCAGGGTGGCATTTTTTGGTCTTTTTTTTATTTGGGATAAAAAATTAAATTGAGCCTCTATTATCATGTTTTTTAAAAGTTTCCATGCAGCTTGCAAGCATTTCACTGTTATAACTGTTCTTTTAGTTTTCATTTAACTAGCGTCATCATTTTTGCATACGTCCCGTTTTTGAAGTAAAATGCTTCCCCCACTACAATGATGTTAAGTTTAAATTAACATTATGGTTGCTATTACTGAACAGTTCAGCTCTATTCATCTCTTGGACCAGATTCTATAGTCACTAAGAACTAAATCAAAGAATTGCCTCCCCGCTTGTAGATTCCAGGACTAGCTGCTCCAAGAAGCAGTCATTAATTGTGTACAGAAATTTTCTCTCTGCTTCCCATCCTGAGGTGACATGTATCCATCAATATGGGGGTAACTGAAACCCCCCATTATTATGGAGTTTTCTATTTTTGTAGCCTCTCCTATCTCCCATGGCATTTCACCATCAGTTACCATTCTGGTCAGGTGGTCAGTATATATTCCCACTGCTATACTCTGTATTCAAGTATGGCATTACGATCCATAGGGATTTATGGTATGGTTTGATTCATTTAAGATTTTCACTATATTTGACTGTGCTTTCCTTCACATATAGCGCCACTTCCCCACCAGCACAGCCTACTCTGTAATTCCTATATACTTTGTATCCCGTGTAGAGATCTTTTTGAAAAATTATAATTTAGAGATGCTCCCTCATAAGCGACAGTATTATGAACATAGGATTTTAGAGATCTGCCCTGGTAGCAGGAGTTGAACACAGTTTAGCTGTGCACAGCAGTTCACCAAGCAGCTCTCTTGTTTGTTTTAATAAAAGTTGTATTCCTTTCTCCTTCACTGGTTAGCTGTTTAACGAACCCCAAGATCGTTACATGGTGTCACAAGTGCTGAATAAGAAGGAAACTGCAGTCATTCTGAAGTGAATTCCTGCGTTTGCTACTGAAAGCAGAGGCAAGGGAAGCCCGTGGAGTAGCAAACACGGAAGAACTAAGGCTTTTGTATGTATTTTATGAGCACAATAGTAGTTTGACTAGCTTAAGAAAGGGGATGGGGAAACAAAAATGGATGTGGTGCAACCTCCATCCAGTCTGCAATTGTCAGGCAAGGTTGCAGAGAACTGGAGGGGGGGAAAAATCAGAGATTTATATTGTATTTAGCAGGCATGGGGCAGAGAAGAAAAATGATCAAGCAAAATCATCTATCTTTTTGCATGTTGTTGGGGAGGAAGCACTAGATAGTAATACAACTTTTAAGTTTGAAGAAGGTAGATGCATGAATTTAAGTAAAATACTGACTAAATTTTAGGAGCATTGCAGGACAAAGAGGATTGAGACCTTTGAGAGAGAACTTTTTACCTGCATGCAAAAAAAAAAAAAACTTAGGACACCAGAAAGAAATATGTAACAGAATTAAGGAAATTCAGTAAAATGTGTGACTTGGGTGAGTGGACAGAGTCTCTGGTCAGAGAGAGAATCGTTTGTGGTATTAAAGACAACGTGTTAAGAGAGAGACTGCTCCGTAAAGGAGATTTAACTTGAGAAAAAGCTCTCCAGATGTGAAGAGCTGAATTCACCAGCTGGGGTTATTACCCATCTACTAGGTACAAAAGAACATAGCCAGAATAGGTCATATCAAAAACTGGCACCACTCAATATGAAAACCACTGCTCGGGGAAGACTGGGTGAGTACAGACGGACATGTGGAAGGTACTGATTACAACATGGCCCCAAACTATGTGTTGCCTTTCAGAAATTCGGACATAAATGTGGGTAAAATAATCTTTTTGCAAAATGTTGCAGATCCCAAAAGCAGAAAAATCAAGTGCATTCAGCTGAAGACCATCTGGTTGAGGAGTTTTCCATAGACACACTGGGATCGAGCAAACCCGATGAGAGGGACTGGATACTGCCTATGGAAGTGAATTAAACAGTTATTCCACTGAAACACAGGAGCTCAGGTTAATATTCTGTTTGAAGACTATTCAGAGAGACTGAAAATAAGACCAAAACTGGGACCAACAAAAATAAAAGTAACTGGTTATTCTGGGACAAATATACCAGTCAAGCAGGGGTGCATTGCTAGCATCAGTCATGTACACACAGTCATTGTAGTGCCAAAAGAGGGGACACCAATTTTAGGCCTGGCTGTGTGTGAAAAACTCAATCGGGTAAAACTGGTGCTCTCACTACAAGATCATACTGAACCTGGCTATGAGGCACTCAGTTGAGTTACCATGATCTGTTTCAAGGGTTGGGATGCTTGCAGGGTGAATGTACAATCCAGATAAACAAGCAGGTCTCTCCAGTTATCGATCCATGTAGAAAGGTGCCATTTGCACTCCATCAGGGGTAGCCGTGTTAGTCTGTATCCACAAAAACAACAAGGAGTCCGGTGGCACCTTAAAGACTAACAGATTTATTTGGGCATAAGCTTATAAACCCAAATAAATGTGTTAGTCTTTAAGGTGCCACCGGACTCCTTGTTGTATTTGCACTCTATGAAACTCAAGGTTGAACTTGCAAGAATGGAAACATGTACGTAATATAAAAGATTGAGGAACCACCAGAATGTTGTGGAGTCATTGTGGAGAAAAGTAACAGGCAGCTACATATATGCTTAGGTCTGAGAGAGCTCACAGAGAACATTTCAAACTATCAACCAGAGAAGAGATTGTGTCTCAATTTGCAAATGCTCAATATTTCAGTAAATTGGATGCATCCTCAGGTGATTGGCAGCTCAAATTAACTTAAGAAAGCTCAAAACTATGCACACACAATACTCCATTTGGAGGATACAGATTCTTATGCTTACCCTTCAGCATATAGCTTCAGCACCAGAAGTGTATCACAAAATTATACATATGATCTATGAACATATTAACAGTGATGACACCTCAATGGATGACATCATCATCTGGGGCCCAATGAAAGAGGAACATTGATTGTAGACTTCAGGAAGTCCTGGATGCAACTAGAGCTTCAAACCTCAAATGGGAGAAATGTGCTTTATGGATTACAGAATGGACTTTTGTTCGAGATGTTATTTCCAATGAAGGTGTAAAACCTCATAGAAGGAAGATTTCAGTCGCTGAAATGATGCCAAGTTCCCAGTCAAAGTAAGATATCCACCAGTTCCTAAGAATGGTTAATTAATACCTAATCAACCAACCAAACGCAGTGGCTTTGAGAAAACTCCCAGACAATAAAAATGAATGGTGTTTGGGTGCAGAACAGGAGGAATCATGGGAAGATTTAAAAAAACAACTGAGACAATAACCACTGTTGAAATTCTATAAACCAGGAAGGCCTATTAAAGTTTCAGTAGACGCTTCACAGTCTGGGTTGGGTGCAGTGATTTTACAGACGCATGAATATTGTTAGCAACCAGTGGCATATGCACCCAAACCACTAATCGAGGCAAAAACCTCGCACAGATTGAGAAGGAGCTTTTAGGAATATTATTTAGCTGTGAGAGATTCAATCAGTAGATTTATGGCCAGACAGTGGAAGCTGAAATGGCCCACAAGCCCAATAGCATTATTTAGCAAACCTCTAAATGACTGTACCCTAAGGATTCAAAGAATGATGATAAATCTGCAAAGTTATGATTTGGTTGTGACCTACACACCCAGTAAATTCATGTTTGCTGCACATGCACTTGCCAGAGCAGTGGCTCCCACTACAAAACTGGCATAGAGATTAGAAATAGAGATGCAAACCTACGTAAATCAGATTGTAAAGTCAACTCCTGTAGCTAACTGGAAACTGCACCAAATAAGAGGGGAAACAACGAAAAGATGAATCACTGGGGATCCTTAAAGAAGTGATAATTAAAGGGTGGCCTGAAGAAATAAGCAGTTGTTGTCCAAGTGTAAGAGGCTATTGAAACTGCAGACATAAACTTACTGTGATAGATGGGGTGATTTTCAAGAGCAATAAGGTTGTAATTCCAAGGAGCCTCCGAAAAGAAACGCTACCGAAGATCCATGAGTGTCATTTGGGAATTGAGAAATCCAAACAACCAGCACAAGAGCTGCTGTATTGGCTGCGGATCAATCACAACATCATTAATGTGGCTTTTCCTGCTTGAAACACAAGCCATGCCAACAGGCAAAGTCACTGAGATCTCATCCAGTTCCACAAAGGCCTGATGAGAAGGTAGGCACTGATTTATTTGCCTGGCAATCAAAGGATTATTTATTAGTCACAGATTATTATTCTCTGTATCCAGAAATTTACGCACAGCACAGTATTAACAGTAAGTCAATGACAGCCAGCATGAAGGGAATTCTCTTTGGGCATGGAATTCCAGACGCAATCTTAAGCAATAATGGGCTGCTATTTTCCAGTGCTGATTTATGACAAATTGCCATAGTGTGGGATTTTCATCACAAAACATCAAATCCAAATTATCCCCAATCAAATGGGCTGTCTGCATAGGCACAGACTTCCCCTTTGCCCAGTGGGTGCTCGACCCCTCCACTCACCCCTGCCCCACCTCTTCCTGCCCCTGCACCTCCCTCGCCCCACCCCAATTCCACTCCTTTCTCCAAGTCTCCACCCTGTCCTGCCTCTTCTCCACCTCCTCCCCTGGGCGCGCCGCGTCCCCACTCCTTCCCCCACCCCGGAAATTCTTAAGCGCTGCCAAACAGCTGTTAGACGGTGGGTGGGAAGCGCTGGGAGAGGGAAGAGCAGAGATGCGGCGTGCTCGGGGGAGGAGGCAACAGCGAGGAGGGGGGGAGGGTAGCTTGGCTGCCAGTGGGTGCAGAACACCCACTAATTTTTCCCCAGGGGTGCTCCAGCCCCGCAGCACCCACGGAGTCAGCGCCTATATCTGTCTGTACGGAGAGTAAAGAACCTTATGAAAAAGACTTTTGACAATGGGGGTGATTTGAATATAGCGTTACTGGTTTACTGAAGTACATCTCTGGAGAATGGCTTTTCTTCAGCTCAGCTGTTAATGGGAAGAAGGATCAGGTCTAATTTACCAGTTACTGATAACTTGCTGAAATCTCATAACAATGAAACCGTACAGAAGATGAAAGAAAATCAGAAGTGGAAGCAAAAATATTATTTTGACAAAAGGGCCCCATGATCTCCCATCGCTTAACCCAGATGATAGAGTGTGCCTGGGGAATCACACCTCTAATACTTCGGGCCAAAGGGCTACATTCTGTAGTCCAGACAGACCAGGTGGACACATTTTGACATAATCGAAAGGATCTAAGAGTAATCCCAGAAAGTTCCAACACATTGACAGTCAGTGCAGACCCAACTGACTGATCATTTATCATCATCAACAGACAGAGGAGAAACTGTCAAGGAACAAGAGAACAACTCAGACTCTAATGAAAGGCAGATACTAAGAAGATCAAATCCAAATTATCTCCAATCAAATGGACTGTCTGCATAGGCACCGGACTTCCCCTTTGCCCAGTGGATGCTTGACCTCCCACCCCACCCCTGCTCCACCTCTTCCTGCGGGAAATTAAATGTCCTGAAAGACCATCAGACTGCTAACCTTCCTGGAGCAGGGGTATTTGAGAAAAGTGAGTGGTAAAGACTCACTCCAGAGCAATGAGCTGGTAACCTCTCCTCTTAAGGTAGCTGACACATTAGGTTTATGGTTTCCCCAGGCAGCTCTTACTACTGCCCAGCTCCAGCTTCTGGTCAGGGGCAGGGCCTTGTGGGGGGGGGGAGGGGAAGAAGAGAAGCAGGGGGCAGGACCTCATGGTGAGGGGGGCCTAAGAGCCTCAGCCCCCTTCCACCACGACCACCACCAAGAAAAAGCTGGCGCTGAGCGGTGCCACAAGGAATCCAGGATAAATGCTGTCCCGGAGTTATTCAGCCCAGGACCAGGACTTGAAACACATTTCAGGACTGTCCCACTCACTTAGGGATGGATGGTCACCCTAATCTGGAATAAACTCCACCAACAACCCCCTGTTAGGGGGTCTTTTTGGCTAGCACATCAGTCAGTGAACCCTCTCTGCTTGAGCAATGTTTCATATCTGCACCACAAGCAGGAATGACTCTGGGTGTTATAAGCAGGGTAGGGTGGGAAGTGGTTTCCCCATCCTGCAAAACTTCAACATTTCAGATTTTTTTTCTTGTTGGGAACAAACGAGGCATTTTGAAATTTCTTGCAAAAAAAAAAAAAACACCACTAGTGGGGTGGGAGGGACACACCCAGCACAGAACAGCCAATAGCCCAGTGGTTAGAGCACTTGTGGGAGATTCCATTTCAAGCCGCTGGCCTGAATCAGTGTGGTACCACCATCTTATTGACTACTGATGGCTAGATCGCTCTCCTTGACCAGAAATTCCATCCTGGACCTGAGAAACCCTTGCTGATGAAAGTTTTGTTGAATCTGGTAAATTCCTGTGAAAAAAAGTTTTAGCTTGAACCAATCAGCATGTTCTGCCAATAGTGTTTCACTGAAAAATTTCTATCCAGTTCTAGAAACAAGGCACTTCTGTAGCACCATAAGAAGATCTCAAAGCACAATAATGAATTAAGTCTCACTGTCCTAATTTAGTCTTTATTAACCTGTGTGATAGGGATTTATTGTTTATTCCCATTTTGCAGATGGGGACAAAGTATAGAAAGGCTAAATTATTTTCTCAAGTTCACTTAGTGAAAGAGCCAGAAATGTAACCAAAAATTTCCAATCATGTTTCCAACAACCAGATCATACTCTTCTCAGTGCCAGTGGCTAATTCAAGTACAGTTTTACAGCCCTAATGATACAAGCTAGTCATGCGTCTGACAAAGGGGGTATTCACTCACGAAAGCTTATGCTCCAATACATCTGTTAGTCTATAAGGTGCCATAGGACTCTTGGTTGCTTTTTACAGATCCAGACTAACACGGCTACCCCTCTGATACTTGAAGCTAATACAGGTGGATGGGGAGCATCACACATGTGCAGAGGTCAGCCTGCAAGGATCAGTTTGGAGGAGTGGGTTTAAAATCAGTATACTTTATTATTGGGTTTGTTTACTAATTATCTGATATGTATTTTAAAACAAGCAATAAGGCTGAAGACGTGGATAAATAGGACTAGTTAGCCATACAGCTATTCATTCGAGCCTTCAACCATATTTTTTGTCTTGTTTTCCTTTAATATGGAAAACATACACGAAAACATGTGAAAAATCTATGCATCAAAAGGACACAACGTATTCCAAATAGAGTTTTCAGGTGCCTAAGCAGCCCCTGGAATCATGGCTAAAGATATGCCCCTCCCCTGCCCTCTCTCCTCCCCCCCCGCCCAAGTCTGAAATGGTGCCCCCCTGCATTTCACCCTAAATAACCATCATTACAATAAACAAACTCTGCCTCCTAAATTTGACAATGATCCTGGTTGCTACTCGGGGACACACAACCATTATTTTGCAGTCCAGCCACGTTTATAATTCTCTTTGTACAAACCCAGAAGACTAAGAAGGGCTGCTACTGAGCAAGTCACCAGATATCATAAATACGACCCCAATAAAACAGCGTGTTCGCCGCTACCTGACAAGCGCTGACCCTCTTATCACATGGAGAGGTCTGCTGTTGCGATGGATCGTAGTTTAGAGTCTTCCAAAGACCAAGAGCCTTATTCATTGAGCAAATTAATTAAGAGAAATTCCATGCAACCACATTGCTGTGCTACCATCACTTCTGTGTAGAACTTCCCCCAATTCAGCAGGAGAAGGAGCTGCTGTCAGAATGTTTTTATGCCAGGTCCCAAGATCCTACTATTTATTCTTTTTTCCCTTTTACTTGGTCCAAAATAGCCAGAATTGGTTGCTCCGCAGAACATAAAGTGAAGTTCGTCTCTTTTCCCAGTCTTTAGGGAAGGGAGTTGGTGCTGAAGGCTAGGGTTGGTAGGTGGCTTTTCTGGCTCCAGGAAAACTGCTGTGTGTTTGTGTTGCTTAATGCTGGTTTATATGTTTAAATGGATGTTATTTGTATTATAGAAGCACCCTGTGATCACAATCAGGGCTGAGAAGTTTTGTTGCTTTGGGCACTGTACAAAGTGGAAACAAAATAATCAAAGGCTCTAAGCACTCAGGAGCATGGAAGAGTCACCTGTTCAGGTTTCTTTAAGAAACAACTAAAACAATTAGTGGCATAGCCAGAAAAAAAAATTTTTTTACACCAGCTTCACAAAAGCAAACCGTTCGGTGCTTTCACAGCTGTACTGCATATTGTTCTACCCAGGTGAAGAGCAGTTCTCCCAAGAGTGAATACTACTTTGTTTCTCTCTTGCACATTATGTTTCAGTTAGCAACTTATATAGATTTTATATTGCAAGTCTAATTATCAAAGGTGATTTACACAGATTAAAACCATGTTATTCAACTCAAAAAATAAAGAGAACAGCTTATTCTAAAATTCACACAACCTGCCAAGTGATTAAAATTATTGTGGGATTTTCAAAAGAACACAGCATTGGCCTAAGACAATTCCAGCCTAAACAACCCCTTAATTTCCAGCTAAGTAGTGCAGCCAGTTGCCCCCACTCTCCAAAATGCCCACAATCAAACGTGGCTTTTACAGCATGCCTGGAAGGTTAATAAACCCAAATTGCAGAAGAGCAAAGGTGGGGAATAGCAGATAAGATGTGATGGAGCAACGTCTAAAGTGAGAGGTTTTCACAGAAAAACCCCCCAACAACAGCCCTTCCACCCCCATTTAAACAAAGAGTGAACCAGTTCAAGCACTTCTGTTGATCCTGACTGGGACAGCATAGCATGCAGCCTTTCTTCTCAGGTAACCAGGTCCCAACTCCACTTCAGGAAGCCTGCCACAGCTAACACTATCAAAACGTGTTACGGGCAGAGCGATATTCTTAACTTTGAATCACCTAGATTTTATGGGGGGGTCACAGCCCGAGCCATCTGTGGAAAAGTTGTCAGGTGGGGTTGCACACAAATGGAGGTTAAGTACCATATGTCATGAGTTAAGAATTACCCACATTCATTTTGGCAGACAATCATAGAACTGGAAGGCACCTCGAGAGGTCATCTAGCCCAGTTCCCTGCACTCAAGGGAGGACTAAATATTATCTAGACCACCATCCCTGACAGGTGTTTGTCCAACCTGCTTTTAAAAATCCCCAATGACAGAGATTCCACAACCTCCCTAGGCAATTTATTCCACCCTGACCATTAGGAAGTTTTTCCTAATGTCCAACCTAAACCGACCTTGCTGCAATTTAAACCCATTGTTTCTTGTCCTATCCTCAGAGGTTAAGAAGAACAATTCTTCTCTCTCCTCCTTGTAACAACCTTTTATGTACTTGAAAACTGTTATGTCCCCTCTCAGTCTTCTCTTCTCCAGACTAAACAAACCCAATTTTTTCAGTCTTTCCTCAGTGTACACAATGAGGGGAAAGATGGCAACCTGAGACTAAAAATATATATTATTTAAAATTAAAACAAGGCGGCAAACTATTTAAGCCATAATAAAACTCTTGGATATTTAATTAGTGTAGACTGTGATAGCGATCAAGGCAAACCCAGAAGATATAGGTCACAGGACCTTTGCCAATCCATGGTGTTACTTTGAGAAGAGTCTGGAAATACAGCCAGTTGGCTGGAGCTAATATTTTCCTAAAATACAAGAGAGAGAAACTTAAAAAATAAAATAAAAACACCCTAAGCTATGCAGAATGCAATCAGGCTGAGATACAAAGCTTTAGCAGCCTAGAAGCCAATGCTCTAGCATAAAGGTAATCCTTCCAGTGTCTCGTTGCAGCTCGACTATTGTTGAAGGACTGTATTGAAGAAAGCCTTGGTTACAAGTGACAGAAAGGAGTACAACACAGCAAACCGGAAACTAGCAATGAATGTTTATAAGCTTTAACGTCTCCTGACAAAACATCGGTTTGATCAGTTTAACATCATTTATTATGAACCACGACACAGAGCACCACTCTGGGTTACATATTGAAAACCTGAACCCATTACATCCTGTATGGGGACCCAATGAGAGTTGGAGTGGGCTCTGTGTAAGGCAAGAGGCAAGTAGTTTTCCTTGAGAGACGATTGGTTTAGGTTGTCTGTTTAGCTTCTACAGTGGATGGCAGTATAAGAAATAGAACCCCCATTTTCACCCTCACTACCCATTCCGTTAGTTCTGTAGAAAACCATTTGTCTGCTCCTACAAACAGAGGGCTGTTGGGAATTGTCAAGGCATCAGAAAGGATAACTGTAGCTCCCACAGATTGGGGACGTGTTTAAATGGCATGGAATGTAGGAGCCAGGAATTAGCTGAACGTGACGCCACCGGTCCAGGTCAGGACACTATGAAAATGAAAACTTGGACTGTGGGTAGCCAAATCACAATACTGAGGTACACTAAGCACCTTGAAAGACCAGGTGATTGTTTTTACTTCTGCAAATGTGAGTTATGCAAAGCAGAATTTCAACAGCTGTTGGAAATCGGAAATACCAATAATTTGCATCATCCTCCATCTTTTGACTTAATTCACACTCTACTTATCAGTTTGCAAAAAAACAAACAGAAAAACAGATCTGAAAGCAAATACCATAGGCCAATAGCAATCTAAATTAGCTGGTTTGTTGCAAATGCGTCACGTCAGTGACACAGGCACACTGATATAGAAAGTTCGTGAAGTCAGAAGGGAGTCTGAAATATAAAAAAAGCTTCAGGATATTGCTTCGACAAACTCAATTCAAGCCCCCTGTGAAGGCAGGGCCAACATGGTGTAAGTAGTTTTCGGTATGTCTACACTGCAGCATAGGTAGACAGACATTCTAGCTTAGCTCTAACGAATGTACTAAAAATAGCAGCAACTATACCCCTGAGTCATATTCAGGTTGCTAGCCCATGCCACCAGCTACACTGCAACACCACACTGCTATGGTTAGTGTTCTAGCTCAAGCAGAGCTAGCGCATCTGTCAGGAAACATGCTCTTAGCTGCAGTGTGTAGACAAACCTGTGTTTCCAGACAGTTGTGTATGTAGATAGTGAGGACTTCACATTTCTTTTACGTTTCCACATGCTCACTAAATCTCTGCTTCATGCTTCTGGACAGTTCTTATCCACCCCACCCCATTCTCAAGGAAATTAACCTCTGAGTTTCACTACTGCAGGAAGGTTTATGTGCCACAGTCCTGGGAAAAAGAACAAGAACGCTTTTCATGGACTAGGCTGACCTATGAAAAAGAACCATTGTGAGAAAAACTGAGGAATCTGTGATATGCCATCATCAGCCTCCTGGTTCTTACCTAAGTAATTCTTAGATACCCTGGCAAGGTGTCCTCTAGAAAAGCCTCAAAAGGAAAGCCGATCAAATAGCAATGGGAAGTTTTTAATTCCAAAATAAAAGGGACAAGAAGCTAGTTTACTCCTCTTCCTAAACCAAATACATTTGCACTTTTTCCATTCTGACAGTATGTGTCAACTCCCTGTGTTACTCATGAAGGGTGTGAGAGATCTAGTGCTCAGAGCGCTTTAAACCAGGACTAAAATATACATCAGACAGAAAATATATATGAGCTTCTTTATTTCTGGTTTTCTTGAAAATTTCTATATAACCATCAACATACCATATACAAAAATCCTACCTTTAAAACTATCAGATCAAAATCAAAACAAATAGCCTTCAACCATCACATTTCATCTATTATTAAAATGAAAGTTATCAAAATCCAACTTGAATGCATTTGCTTAATATTAATGGCACCTGTTCACCCTGTGACAAAGAAGAAGTCAAATCAAAAAGCCACAGAAAAATAAGCAAAAATACAAAACAAAACAAAAAACCCCACCAATTACAGCACACAGCTCAATTTGGTTTATGAAAAAATTACAGAAATAAATGAAACCAGGCCCCTATAGCTGCATCCGTATTACTCAAATAAGAAATTGTAGTAAAAAATTACATCTTTACAGGTTTTCTGAGGACATTGCCACCACTACCTTCTTCCCATCTACAGTTCCGCAACACCTGGCTTCATATGAACTTTCCCCAGCCAACTGTCTCTGAATTCAGAGCCCTGCTTGTTAGCAAACAGAGCAGTCTAGCACACTGCCCCATTTCTTCTGTCTATTTCCTCTACTTTAATCTCTTGTATGCCAGATGTATCAGTAACCTCTAGATCCATACTGACCCAGAATAATCCCTTCCCCACACACCACATCTGTTGATTTAAGAAAAAGGATATTAGAATACTTGGAAAAGCTGAATACACAACAAAATCATAGTGTGCAGATACCCAACAAAATCCTATTTTGCAGGCTATCATTCGCATTGCAGAAGCTAAAGCAGGCTGCAACCAGGATGGGGCCCTATTGTTCTAGAAAACATAAGACACAGCCACTGCCTCGAGGAGTTTACAGTCTGGGGAAATGAATAAGATGAAGAATTTGCTCCACCACAGACAATTGTCTGTTAATAATAATCCTGGTACATGCCATCCAGTGAGATTCTGGGACTCTACCAGACCTCCATGACTTCTCGGCCTCCAGCAGGGCTCGGGCCATCATTCCCCCCCATCCATGGGGCTCCAGCTGTCAGTTCTCTCCCCCCCCCCGCTCCCCAGCCCTACCCCCTTTTTAGTAAAAGTCACAGATAAATGGGAGCCTGTGACCTATTATTTATTGCCTGCGACTTGTCTGTGACTTTTACTAAAGATAACCATGACAAAATCTTAACCTTAATCATGGTTATCTACAGTCCTTGTACAGAATGACACTGGTGGTTCAATGGAGAGAAGAGAGCCACTTAAGTCAACAGGGAATCAATCCTCAGACTTGGTGTAAATTGGTCACTTGTTTCTGGAATTGTAAGGAGTGAGGTAAAACTAAGGTCCTGAACACTTCAAGTTATTGAAGATCCCATTGCACTTTTAGGAAGAGCTTTACTGGATGGAGAATACTACGCCTTCTTTCAACCTCTGAAAATATGACAAGCAGAGGCTCTGATTATTCCATAGGTAACCATCAATTTGTCCCCTTGCATGGACTTCAATGAACTCTGAACATAGCTCAGAGTCCACCAGCCACAAAACTGAAGTGTGAGATCATGTGAGAGGTCATGAGGCCTAATGGAAAGTGCACTGGTCTGGGACTCCACAGATCCAGATTCTATTCCAAGCTCTGCTACTGGCCTGCTAAGTGACCCTGGGCAAAGTCACTTCTTCTCTCTGGGCCTCAACTTCTCCATCTGTTGAATGGGAATGATGATAGTGACCTCCCTTTATAAAGCACTTTGAAAGATACTGATGAAAAGTATTATGTAATAGCTAGCTATTATTATATTCCAATGTACCAACAGAGTTCCTGGGTGAACTCACTGGCAAAACTCGTACTGATTTCAGGGGAGCCAGGATTTCACGCCATGTGTGTGTCAGCCTACAGACAGGAGAGGGGGAAAATTCAAAAGCTCCACGTCCTGCTATTGAATTATGGTGATTCAGATCAAAACTGGCCAATATTTTAACTGGCTAGAGCTTAGAGACACTGTACCAGAATTATTATCTTTTATCACATTTAAGTAGAACCACAGTTTTACAAGGACAGGTGCTTTTGTTTTATTCATTAAAACTACTCACTGGACAAAATGTGAGCAAAGCTCATGTTAAAACACCAAATATTTGACAGTGTCAGGGACAGGTGCCAGAATTCACACCATAAGCAGTAAGGTAGGGGAAAGCAGGCACCTGCTGCTAGGCTCTTGCAGGGACCTGCTGGTTTAAAAATCTTTTCTGCTCCACTTAACAATGACTCAGTAGAAAGCTGCATCACAACTCGTAAAAGAAAATAGTGAAGATACATGCAAGATACATCAGGAGTGTGATGGCAAAAAATTTCCAGAAAGATACTTGCATCTAGTTTTAATAGATTTTATTTTTCTTTTTTGATGCTAGATTGCAATCCTTTCTCTCCCCTCCCCTCATAACAGCCCTGCTCGGCATTCCTGGATTTTCATTCCAAGAGAGATTTTTCCCCTCGTTTGAGGGATTAACAAAGCTTGTATTTAGGTCAATCCCCTCACCAGCTGCAGAGCGACTCCAGGACTGGCTGACCTGTCGTCTCATCTCTAGTTAAATGATCTCTTCATTTGCTTTCAGATATTACCATAGTAGTGACTGACAGGCCCCTGCAACTACTGCAGTAACATGAATGAGTGGCATCTTGCTAGCCATTACATCATGGCTAAGTTGATAGAAATAGAGAAGCCTGCCTAGATATTGTCAAAAGGCAACACATATTTAAAAACAGACTTTCTTCAGGCAGATGGAGGGAATGATTTGGGCTTTCGCGAGCTGCCTGGGCTGAAGCGTCAGAGCCGGTCATAAATGCCAACATTTTCTGACAGGAGCACCTAAGCACCAAAATAAGTGGCTTGATTTTCAGAGGTATTGAGCATGGACTTCAATAGGAGCTGCCCATTGTGTGTCTTTTAGGTGACTTGAAATGGGAGCTGGTGCTCAGCTCCTGTGACAATGTAGGTGCCTAAATATGGATTTAGCTGTTTAACATTAGTCCTTGGATATGCGTAATAAGTTGTGGCTTTTACTGTAGCAGGATAAAGCAGCAAAAACCGCTAGTGTACATGCAGATATACAATTTAAAAGCACTTATATCTGCATAACTTACTTTGATTCGGTCAAGCACCTTATAAAACTGTCTACCATACATTATATAACTGTCAGGCGCAAAAAAACAGTTACACCCCTTATCAACACAGTTTTGCTAGTAAAATTGTAGGTGGAGTCTAGGCCCTAGACATGCAAGTCTGAACATCTGGGCTGGAAATTACATAGTACTCTCTCTTTTGCCAGCCTCTGTTGACAAATGGCGGAAATAAAGTTCACTAGGCAACTCCCTCTGATCTGTTCAATAAAATACATATTTATCAATAATCAAAAAGGAAGCGGGAGAAAGATTAGGTTGGTTGTAGGGATCATCAGGCAGAGTCTGACAGTCCTTTGGTACATCAGACCTTCCCCTCCAGCAACCACTGCCAATGTAATTAGAAGTGAGTCAAATGCAATTTAAATCAAAAAACTCTCCTCTCAACTAAGAGGACTGCATCTGCAAAGTGCAAGTGGCACGACAGAGCTGGGTGGCTGCAAAGCAGCTCTCATCGCTGGCAGTGGCACCATCATTCACGTCTACTTGCATGTTGAGTAAAATGGATTTATCGAACTCAGCTGAATTCACCAAGAAATTTTTCTACAGCACAGTCTGAGTAACTGACATTTGGCAGCTTCTGGGCTAAACGAATGCACACGCACACACACACACGCGCACATACACACACCATTTTGTCTTCCATCACCATTCAAGGTCACCAGACGAGTTGAATGAAACAACATTTTAGATCTGCCCACAAAACATCAAGCCTACAGATCAACAGAGCTTCAGTGACTGCACCACTGATCCCTTAATCTTCGGCACTGTAGCAATCTGAAAGGGTTAAACTCCACAACAGCAGGATGCAGCAACACACACAGGTTTTTAAACTTCCACAGAAAAGAAACCAGTCCTGGAGCCCATAGGAGATCCCACTGGGCAGTCCACACACAACTGTGACTAGAGCATGCTGCAAAGCAGCCATTAGCTGCACGGTTTTTATATTTTTCAAATGAGGTGTGAAGGTTGGGTCCTGACTACTTGATGTCATTTAAAATCCAGTGGCAATTTTTGCAAGCGTAGGGCCATTAACCACAGTGCAGGTTTGATCTATAGGATGTTATCGTTAAGTACCTTAATAAATATTTAACATTGATATGTTAAGAATGCTCCTTTTAGGATTTTACAATGATTTGTTTAGATAGTGCCCCTGAATGCTTTGGGCTGGGTGAAGGAGACATCGAGTGTTTTATAGTACACATTTATTATCTTATCCATCCTGTTTCCCTAAAGGGGGGGGGCAATTAGTGCAAAGCAGGCAGCAGAAAATTTCATGCACTGTAAGCTTACTGCACAAAATCTAATGTAATGCAGTCAGAGCTGCTATGCTGTCTGGCCATCATTCACAAGCAAGGCCCCTTCAAGCTTAGTAAAACCTTCTGCTGATAATCACAAAGAAGAAAAATCCAGGCCAGAATGCTGACCTGCAACCTGGGGTGTGGAGTCACAAGACAAGGGACACACACTAAGCAGAGATGGTACAGAACATTTAGCAAAGTAATAAATTCTTGGTTTTCCTGAAGGAAAAAGGAAAGCACTTCAATCACATTTGAATGTTTGATTTAAAGAGGGCATTGACCAGGGCCGGCTCCAGGCACCAGCTAAGGAAGCAGGTGCTTGGGGTGGCCAATATCAAGGGGCGGCCCTCCGGTCGCTACTGGGGCAGCATGTCTGGGTCTTCGGCAGCAAGTCCCTCAGTCCCTGTTGGAATGAAGGACCTGCCGCCGAAGAGTGGAGCAGCGCGATCACGCTGCTGTGGCTTTTTTTTTTTTTTTTGAGGTGGGGGGGAGCGCGCTTGGGGCGGCAGAAAACCTGGAGCCAGCCCTGGCATTGACTATTGAACAGGGCTTCCCAGAGGATTCAGGTGGCCTGGGGCAAAGCAATTTTGGGGGCCCCTTCCATAAAAAATAAGTTGCAGTACTATAGAATACTATATTCTCGTGGGGGCTCCTGTGGGGCTCGGGGCAAATTGCCCCACTTGCCCCCCCTCCACCTCGCCCCGGGCGGCCCTGCTATTGAAAAGAAAGAGGAAAAGAATCAGTTGATAGGACAAGTTCCTTTTATTGGTGATATTAATAGTGCATTTCTCTCAGAGGAGCCACTGAAAGTAGACTAATCTGTATCCCTTTTGTTTACAGGGAGTTTCATTATTGACTCCCTTATGCTAGCACAGTGAAATCTCATGGATAGAAATCCTCTCTCTCCATTGAATACCCTTAGTCTACAGGAAGGTGACCAGGCAGAAACAAGGAAACTAAGTTCAAGTCTCTTCTTCTGCTGACTGGTGTTAAATTTCTGTGCAGTTCACAACCCTTATTACAGACCAGGACCTCATAACCTTACCAATAGCGGAGCCAACTTTCAATCCTCCTACTTTACTAATAAGTAAAACTGGTCAAATATCTTTCAACAGAACAGTTTTTCCACCAGAAAACGCTGATTCAGTGGAATTAAAGTTTTCCACACAAAACTGTCTATGGAAATCAGAGAGGCAAGCCAGTTATCCAACCCAGCCTGCCGGGATCCCCAATTGTCCTCCTGGTTAGCTGCCAGGGAACCAGCTTCACAGCTGGCCAGCTCCCCGGACTACACGTCCAGCAGGCAGGCAGGCTGGGTGGTTACTCAGGTGGCAATGCAAAGTTTTCCATGCCATGGAAATTCCTGTTCCCACACAGCTCTACGAATAAGATAACAGAAGTTGCTGAAGGTCACTTCAAGCAAAGCTACCAATAGAACTTCAATCTTCTAATACAGTGGTTTTCAAAAACTTTTTTACTGGTGACCCCTTTCACATAGCAAAGGTCTGAGTGTGACCCTCTCCCCTTACAAATTAAAAACACGTTTTTATATTTTTAACACCATTATAAATGCTGGAGGCAAAGCAGGGTTTGGGAAGGAGCTTGACAGCTTGCGACCCCCCCGCCCCATGTAATAACCTCACGACCCCCAGGTGGTCCCGAGCCCCAGTTTGAAAGCCCCTGCCCAAGATCCCCCAAACTCATCCACTTTGCCATACTCCATTTCAGAATAAATGCACCAAATCTTTGCATTTGGCTATGCTACCTAACTACAGCCCCACACTCCACTCTCAGAGCCAGGAATAGAAGCCTGGAATCCTTCCCACTGCTGTTTCAGTTATTTAAACCCAGTGGTTTTCAACCTAAGAGTCCACAGACTAGGTGTAAGTTTTCCCAAAGGAGCCTGCACCCCATTTGAAATGTTTAGGGGTCCACAAATGAAAAAAAAAAAAAAAAGTTGAAAACCACTCATTTAAACCAATGGCAACGTGTGTACCACGATGCCCTCTAGGGGCAGTCCACAGAGAGGACAACAGCCTACCTCTGCTAACGGTAACTCCTTTAATTCAGAGGGTCCCTGCTGTAGACCTGAAGGTGCAGAGTTCAAACACACTGACAAGCCATGCAAGGGAGGGGGAAGGGAGTATGTGATCATATGCTTACAGAGCATATTGTAATTCATATGCACAACAGTAGAGTTAAGGTTGCACAAGAATCTTTAGTTCTGGTATTTCCTAACTTTCAAGTGCTTGTCTTTATAACCTTCACGTAACATTTTTGTTTATTACAAACATATCGACCTCCTCTCAAAATCAGCATTTTTGCAGGACTGAATCACTCATGACACTATTAATGAGCTACAGAGCCTTTCACTTGCAGGTCACCAGTTTGAATAGAGTTCGGCTCAATAGAGATTAAAAGATTTTTCCAACTAATGACCCCAATACCAGAGGACTTTGTCGAGTCTCAGTTTCAGCTCCCACATCACTGGCTTGAAGAAACATTTTTATCAAACTTAGCTTTACAGGATACAATTTTCAAAAGCACACAGTGTTGGCCTAACTCTAACTGAAGTCTACAGTAAACTCCCAATGATTTAAACGGGAACGGAGTTAGGGCAAAAAAGGGGGTGGACTGAGAATTCCACCCTAAAATTCTCTGCCTTTAAACCTAACTTGTGGTCCTAAACCAATGTAAGAGTATGCCTTTAATTTTATTTCTGTAAAAGTTGTGTCACTTGTTTCTATCTTTAAAGCTTTATGAAGAATTACAACACTCACATGGATTTTCTTTACCAACTGAACTGAACACAGACAACAAATTTCTATTAAGTTAGTGCTCCCTACAACAGTCTGGTTAGATTTCTCCTTAGCAACTTTCCAGCTGCTCCTTCTACACTGTCTTCGCAATGTTTTCTACTGCAGGTTAGGAGACAAGTCTGAACAAGATTTACAAGATTCATTTCTTGATCCGAAGTACATACACACACTACAGAACAGAATTACTGCAATGAAAAGTTTCTTTCCCTCTCCCTGCAGTGGCAATCAAGAATAACTGATTAAGTAACTCAATTACAAAAACTAATCCATCAGCCATAGCAAGGAATTCTAGCACTACAATAAACTGCCAAGGTGAAGGTTGAATGATTAATTAGGCGACCCAAACCCTGAGATGTACTTTCAGACTGGTTCACTGCTTTAGTCTATTTAAATTTAACGTAAATGCTCTGGTCGGTGACTTGCCTGTCTGATATGATCTGTATTTATTATAGGGAGTTTAATGATATGTACTTGTATATACTTGGAGTCTCTCAGAGCAGATTTAGGCTACCACTTGAGTCCATGTAACTTACATTGTTGAGGGGTATGGGGGAAAAAAAAAAAAAGAGACCCCCCCCATGAGCGACGCAAGTTACAGAAAACTAAGCGCTGTTCACACCGGCGCTATGTCGGTGGGAGACGCTCCCCCGTCAGCACAGAGCATCTTCCTCAGAGGCGCTGCAGCTGCGCTGATGTAGCACTTCCAGTGTAGACCTGCCCTAAGGCTTATGAGCACTGGATTTTAGCCACTGTATGTTGCTGCGTCAATGCAAGCCCATTGCATAGATACACAATGGTAATGAGACTCCACTGGGGCCTGCACTGTTGCAGATGCACTATTGGCTAAAATCCCATTGTACAAAGACCTTAAATTTTGAATTACACTGTACAACTCTAACATAGGTAGTGTTGTCAACACTCTTGCTTTTATTGCAAATCTTATGGTATTTGGTGTTTTTCTTGAAGCTCCAACTCCTAGAATCGGGTAATTATGTAAGATTCTCAGCTTTCATTTAGAGAAGTTGCAAGTTTGTAGTCCTCACTGTTACAGAGAAAAGCTTAAAAAAAATGACCCAAGTGCGCCCTAAAAACTCAGGAACCAGCAAAAAATAAATAAATAAAATAAATAAATGAATAAAACCACCCACCATTTAAAAAAAAAATCATGATTTTTAAGTCAATCTCATGTATTTTGTGGCCTGAACAAGTGGCATTGGCACACTTGTAACTGGATCAATTTTAAAAATCAGTGTACATACACCAGTGCAAACCCCTAGGTGTATCCACACTTATACCAATTTAAACTTCTCTCAGAGCTTGCTTACATGGGGACACTTGGGAAAATTAACTCAAAAGAACTAAAGGGGTTAATTAAAATGGATTAATTAAATTGCATTAAATCTCTGTGTGGACACTCATTTGGAATTAAAGTGTCCTTAATTCAGTTTATCTTAATTCTTTTCCAAAGTGAATAGAATTTAAATTAATTTTCAATTCAGTTTTTGTTAGTTCAGATTAACTTCCCTGAGGGCTTGTCTACACTGTCCTGTAGTTTGAATTATGGGGGTGTGAATACCAGGAAGCACTGAAGTGCTGTGCTCTAACTCCCCCATGTGGACACTGCCTAGGTGAATTAAAAGGTTCCTCGTTAACATCAACTAGGAACCTTTTATTCTATTGCATGGCCTCATATTGATACCCACATGGTCCAAACCTGCTGATGAACCATTAGATCCACCATACAGACCTCTGTCAGTTGAGCTAACAGAGTAATAGCTCAAGTGATAGCAATAATAGCTTGTCATCGTCTACATGGACCAATGCTAAAGGAAGAGAAGATACTTTTGTTACTGGGTTTTTACAGATATTTGCTGATTGCAAAGGAATTGTGAGAAATGGGAGGGGAGTATAGTCGAATGGGCACAGACTTCTCTGCCTTTTCTCCCCTCACCCACAACAATGATGCTTTCTCCCCCATCCCTTCCAACCTGATCCTGCTACTGGAATACTGCGTCCAGTTCTGGTGTCCTATTTTCAAGATAGGGATCAGAGATGAGCCACAAGGATAATTAAAGAACTGAAAAACACGCCTTGTAGTGAAAGACCTGAGGTGCTCAGTTTTTTTAAGTTTAACAAAAAGAAGGCTAAGAGGTGTCTTGATTACAAGCTATATGTACCTATATGGGGAACAAAAACATGAAATGGAAGGCTCTTCAATCTAGCAGACAAAGGTATAACAAGATCCAGTGGCTGGAACTGGAAGCTAGACACTTTCAGACTAGATAGCAAATGTTTAACAGCCAGTGGTTACTTACCCTTTCACCGTGTAATAAGGGTTGTGGTGGATTCTACTTCAATAGAAACTTAAAAAAAAAACCCTGAATATTTTCTAGAAGATCTGCTCTAGCTCAAACAAGACTTGAGAGAAGTTCTATGGTCCGTGCTATGCAGGAGGTCAGACTAAATGATCACAGTCGTCCTTTCGGGTCTTGTCTATGAATCCACTGGTTGTTCCATTGTTTTCTAAGGATTCCGATTTCTTTCTTCCCCCCTTTATGCTCTTAAGTTCCAAGCCTTCAAAACAGTAGCTAGGGGTCAGGAAGCTTTGAGAATAAGGGGCAGAGGGAATCAGCCTACACAGGACACAAGAGAGGAGTGGATATACTACCCATGGCATTTATTCTGGCCAGACCAGGCAGGAGATTCTAGTCCATCTTACAATATTTAAATATCACTGTGTGTCCAAATACAGTGGTAGGTTTCCTGTTCAGGAGCCAAGTGCTTGTGGAGTTATTAAATTTCTGAAAGACTTTTTCCTCAAGGCAATCAGAAATGTTAAAGCCCAGTTAAAGCTTAAGAAGATAATTTGAAGTGTTGTATAACTAGAATGGGCTTGGCATGTGACTACTTGTAAGCAGAAAGATACCTTGCATTTCAGGAAAAATAAGGCTGTGTTGCCTTTTAAAATGTTGAGTAAAATGCTTGGTGTAGCAGTGGGGCTTTTTTCTGGGCAGATAAATAACCTCTGCTAATACTTGCAATTCCAAACAGAATATTCTGAATGGAAATATGCAAGGCCTTTTAGAATTTGTGATCCTGCTCTCCAAAAAGCGTTGTCAGTTATGGATGAGATCTTTGCAGCCATGTGTTATCTGGTTTACAGGAGAGGCTAACAACTCATCTTCCCAACATCATCAGTGGTGGTTAGTGCTTCAGCTTGACTGCCCCATTGCTAACTTTCACTGTTCATTAAAACAGCTACAGAAATCTATCACAAGCAGGAGTTGTAACGCCCGGTGAGTTCGTTTTGTTTCAATAAAATGCTTCAATAATGGCAGTGCTGAGGATCCTACTTGTTTAGCCACTGAGGAAGGACTCTTCTATCTCTATGAAGACGTGCTGTTAGTCTATAAGGTGCCACAGGACTCCTTGCTGCTTTTACAGATCCAGACTAACACGGCTACCCCTCTGATACTATCTCTATGATGACCTGTAAGGATGAGCATTAAAAATTCTTCCGGTCTTGCAGAGTAAACTCACCCTGCAAAACACGGAGTTGGGGGTGGGGAGAAGACCCATGACAAGTGGGATTTCAAAGCTCTGGGACAGTCAAGAGAAGTGCTGATGAGCACTGAAAGGAGCATGAGCTGGCCCTGCTGGACTGGAAGAAATGTTGCAAAAAATGGACATTGAAGGCTCAGTTGTACCATTAAGGCTATGTCTAAACTGGCAATTGAATGACAACACTTTTGTTGTTCAGAGGTGTCAACCCCCCTCCCCCCGAAAGACAAAAAAGTTTTGCTGCGGCAAGTGCCAGTGTGAACTGCACGTTGTCAGCAGGAGCGCGCTCTCCTGCCAACAATGCGAACGCCGCTCGTTAGGGGTAGAAGTATTTTGTCGGCAAAAGAGCCGACAAACAGCAGCTACACTGCCCGACTTCTAGCGACATGGCTGTGTCACTAAAAGCTGCATAGTAGAGACATGGCCTAAGTCATCGCCATGTGTTGGATGGACCTGCGGGGGATGAATCAGAGATGTATGTTGAAAAAGGGCAGTTGTGTGTAGCATGCCTGCCTCATTTGTTGCAGGAGCTGGAAGCTGTGTAGTGAATGAGGCAGAGGATTGCAGGAAAAGAAAGGATGGTCTTATGGCTAAGGCAATTCAATGCTATTCTGGAGAATTGGATTTTGCCACAGAGTTTCTTTGTGGTGCTGGCCAAGTCACTTAACCTAAACTTTTCACCGATGGGCACTAACTGTGTTCCTCATTTTCTAGGTGCCCAATTTGAGACTCTGGGGCAGGGGCGGCTCTAGCCATTTCGCCGCCCCAAGCATGGTGACACGCCGCGGGGGGCGCTCTGCCGGTCGCCGGTCCCGCGGTTCCGGTGGACCTCCCGCAGGCGTGCCTGCGGATGCTCCACCAAAGCCGCGGCACCAGTGGACCCTCCGCAGGTACGTCTGCGGGAGGTCCACCAGAGCCGCCTGCCGCCCTCCCGGCGACCGGGAGAGCACCCCCCACGGCATGCCGCCCCAAGCACGCGCTTGGCCTGCTGGGGCCTGGAGCCGCCCCTGCTCTGGGGTCTGATTTGCAGAAGTGCTGACCACTCAGGTGCAACTGGAGTAAATGGAAGCTGTGTTTTGAACATAGTAAGTGCTCCATAATGCTAAATACGCCACCCCAAAAAATCAGATCCTAGGCATCTCCAATTGGGCACCCAAAATTAGCGGATACTTTTAACCTTAAATTTCTCTGTGCCCCAGTTTCCCCATCTGTAAAATTGTAATAATACCACTTCCTCATCTCATCAGGATGTTGTGAAGAATAATTAATTAATGTTTGCAAAGCATTCAGATACTACAGTGAAGAGGGCCATAGAAAATCCCAGGAGGTAATTAAAATCAGAGCAAGGACTGAATAGCGTGCAGTGAAAAGGGCATAGGGCCACACATTGAACAAACAGCTAAAACAAAATATTGAATAGCAACTTCTCAGTAATTGAGCACCCTCCATTCTGCTTAGCGAATGAGGCAGGGAAAATATAGCATGTCATCACGTAATTAAAGACAGTATCATAATGCATTCGCCCAAAGGGGTCAAATGAAAATTGCACGTTTTAACCTGATAAAGCTGGAACTCCACTGTTAATTCCCATCAACTTCAATGGGGCCAAGATCTTACAGCGCTCGTGTATGGTAGCACACGGTGAACAGCATGCAAGATTCTGCTTCTAGATTCCAATTCGTTGCCACAATATGTTCAGTGAACAATGGAATAACTAATTTCCTGACTTTCTAAGTTTAAATCAGATCCAATTCTCCACGTGCTCCTCAATTCTTTCGTCAATCTATTTGTTTTGCTGAAACACAGGTGTTTGGGGGTGAGGTTGGGGGGGGGGGGAGAGAAAATGCCATACGCACAAGTACAATGTCAATTCATGACATTTAAATTATTATTTCCCTCAGGCTGAACCTGAATATTATTTGAGTGAGAGTCAGAAAAAGGACTCTCTAAAACTGACATTGTGGAGGTTTGTACAAATTCTTCCCATAATTCTGCAGCAAAGTTGCTCAACTTACAAGTAAGAGGCTTACTTTCCAACTCTGAGCAGTGGAATATCATCCTGCATTGCAAAAAGATCAAGCAGTTTGTGCTTTTTGGTTTGCACATCACTAGATTCTGCAATCTGGATTTAGCTAGCAATTCTGTATGATCCATAATGGCTGCAGGCACACTCTACCAAGGCTGTAATATATATGCACTAAAAAGGGCAAATCAAACAAACAAACAATTTTTTAAAAAATTGGTTGTGTCAGTAAAGCAGGAACATTTCCTAGAAGCTGGAAGAAGTGAAGAGCAGAATTTGCTCTGATGCCCTATTTGGACAATTTTATCTGAATCTAAGCTTTTTGTTGCTTAAGGGATACCTACACTGCAATAAAAGACCGTGGTACACCCATGACTGGCCCAGGTCATCTGGTTCAGGCTCGCAGGGCTGTAACAATGTACACAGCACACACTGGGGCTCAGGCTGGAGCCTGACCTTCCCCCTGTGGGGTATCAGAGCCTGGGCTCCAGCCCAAACATCTATACTGCAATTCTCTAACCCTGCAGCCCAAGCCCCGCAAGTTCCAGGTGAGCTGACCCAGGCTAAGATTAGTGCTGCAGGGTTTTTAAATCACAGTGTAGATATCCTCAGCTACTACAGTTATGAGCACCCTAGAAATGTGACAGATTGAAGCAGGTATAAACTAGTAACAGGGAGCAAGGGAACTGAACAAGAAGGTGTCAATTATTATGTAGTTACTTTCTGACAACTAAAAAAAAGTCTTCTTGTAAAAACATAAGAGTTCCTTCTTTCAGTAGTCTGGTCTACACTAGAAGTTAGCCAGTCACTGACAACGTAGCAATGACCGATGCAGTTGAACCAATGCTGGAAACAGTTTAACTAAAAGTGTTGAAAGGACCAAACTGAGTTCAACTGCAGCTGCTGACGACACCAACTGTCAGCCACTGGTAAGGAGCCATGTTCTAGGAAAGGCATATTACATACGTTAATTCATAGGGGCAGCATTATTTCTCATGGGTCTTCTACTATTTGAGTTAAAACAACTGTGTTAATTTCTGCATTTTATGTCCAAGCTAAGAAAGTCCTCCATGTAGCTACAAAAAACCAGAAACATTTATAATTCACTCTGTTGAGATACATCATCAGTTGCACCTTTGAGTCACAGAACCATAGAAATAAAGGGCTGGAAGGGACCTCTAGACTAAAGGTCAACAAGTTCAGCTCCCTGAGCTGAGACAGGGCAAAGTCTACCTAGAGCATCCCTGACAGGTGTTTGGCCAACCTGTTTTTAAAACCTTGAATGGTGGGAATTCCACGTTGTCTGTTGGAAGCCTATTCCAGAACTTAATTCTCCTTATAGAAACTTTCCCTAAAATCTAGCCTAAATCTCCCTTGCTGCAGATTATGCCCATTACTTCTTGTCCTACCTTCACTTCACCACCATTTTCTTCATAACATATTTGAAGACTTCTCAGGTCCCCCCTTCCCCCCACACAGAGTCTATTTTTCACCTCAAGACTAAACATGCTCAGTTTTGTTGAGGTGTGTGTGTGTCTGTTTTTAGAATTTCCTAATATGTCAGGTTTCTAAACCTTTTATAATTTTTTTTTCTTTGCTCTCTTCTGGACTCTCTCCAAAGTGTGGCATCCAGAATTAGACACCAGTACTAAGCTGAGCAGAACAATCACTTCCCCCCTTGTAAAGATGGGCAAACATTCTACCTTTTTCAGTCTCCTGGGAACTCACTGGTCCGCCATGAATTCTCAAAGATAATTGTGACGTTCCAAGATTATTTCAGCTAGTTCCTGAGGAACCTTAGGATGAATTTCATCAGGTCCTGATGACCTGAACATATCTAATGTATCTAAATATTCTTTAACTTGTTCTTTTCCTATTTTGGCTCATTCCTTCCCCCTTGTTAATATTAATTGTGTTGAGTAACAGGTCACCATGAACCTTTTTTAGGAACACTGAAGCAAAATAGGCATTAAACACCTCAGCCTTTCTTAATGTCATCTATGATTAGCCCGCCTTCCCTGCTAAGTAGAGGGCCTACATTTTCCTTCATCTTGTTCTTGCTCCTAATGTAGTTTATATATTGCCTTTTATATATCTTGCTAAGTGTAACTCATTTTGGGCTTTAGCATTTCTGATTTTGTCCCTACATACTTATGCAATTCTTTTGTACTCCTCCTCTGCAATTTGTCTGTTTCCACTTTTCACAGGATTCCTTTTTTGGATTTTTAGGTCATTAAAGAGTTCCTGATGCATCCATATTGGCTTCTTACTATTCTTCCTACCTTTCCTTCACATCCGGATAATTAGCCATTCTGCCTTTAATATAGTCTCCTTGCGAAACGGCCAGCTCTCCCAAACTTGGGGTTACCATATTTGAACATTCAAAAAAAGAGGAAACTCCACTGGGGGGGGGGGGTGTTGGCCTCACCCACAGTCCACCCCAACTCCCTCTATGCTCCACCCCCACTCTGCCCCAGTTCCTGCCCCCTCCCCACTTGGCCCTGCCACCGCACCCCTCCTCACCCTCTGGCCTGCCACAGGCTTGCTGCATCCCTCCTCAGTCCCCCACCCACTGCTCGCTCCTCCCACCTGCCACTCACCTCCTCACTCCCCTGCCAGAAACCCCCATGCCTGCCCCAAGAACCCCCCCTGCCGCTGGCTCACCGCTTCTTGCCTCCTCACCCCTGCCAGCCCACCCACCCACCCACCCGCCGGCTCCCTCGTCACTCATCTCTTCAACCCCCTCTGCCCACCACTGGCCTTTTCTCTCACTCTCACACACACTCACGTCGCTGGCTCGCCGCCCAAACAAAAAAGACAGTTTATTTAAGAATGAGAATTTAACTAGAAACAAGAGTGATGGGAGCAAATGATTACAATATAAAACAAAATCATAAAACACGAACCTGGGCCTACACTTATCAAGAGTTATCTTTCTTATCTCAAAGTAGGTTCCTCCTCTCCCCACAAAGTTCAGTCTGTTTGCAGAGTTGGTTGGTTTCCCAAACACCAGGATCCAAACATTCATGAAAGCAGCCCTGTCTCACAAGGGGTGAAAGGGTACAGAGTGCTACTCCCTCCTCTGTGTTATACTGAAAACAGCCTTTGTTTCTATTTACACACAGGGCAAACCCCAGTCCTGTTGTAATGTTTCTTTTTTTACCTTTAAGGCGTTTCAGTGGTTTGCCATTGCCTCTGATGGTGTCCCATTCAAAGTCTTACTATTGTGCAAAGCTAAACAATTGAGCCTTGCATTGCATCACCAGCCAGGTTAGGCAGGGTGACAAATTCCCCTTGCCCCAAAGGGCCATTATCCCCTGGTGACTAATTTCTATTCCAAGTCTATAAAGCAGACTTTTAAGGGTAAATTCATTATTCCTTCATTATTACCCACGCACACATCTTACAAAGATTCGCACGCTTGACAAGTTACCAGCCTTGTGTAGATCCCTTCCGCGTTCCTCTTTGTGGGTAAGTGCCTTGTAAGACACATGTGGGGTGCAGTGAGTTTGTCAGGCCTGCAGTGACAGCTGTTTGTGAAGATCTGGGGGCCCTTTGCCAAGGGGTGCTGGTATCACAGTGAGATTGGGGTGGCTGACAGTATGGGGCAGGTCGCTGAGCCTGGTGGGGCAGGTAACACTCACTGGGCTGGGGGGTAGGCGGTGCTGGGATGGGGCAGGGGCAGGTACCTGTCAGTCTCCAGTGCTCGGGCGGCACCAGGGCCAGCAGCCTCTTCACCTCGGAGTCTCCCCAGCTTGCCCGGGGGGCGCGCCTCCTCTCGGGCTCCCCGGCCGCTGCAACCGCGGCCACCCGGGAGGACGCGGAGTGGGAGGCACCGCCGTGGAGGAGACACAAGGGGCTGGGCACAGCTGGGGTCCTGCACCTGCCGGCCAAGAGCAGCAGGAACCGGGCGCTGCTCAGGGGGCAGCCGGGCGGCCCAAGCCCAGGGCGGCAGCAGCCGCTGCAGCAGCAGGAGCAGGCGGGGAGCGTAGCCCGCCATGGGACAGGAGAGGCCGCGCTGCTGCTGCTGTTTCCCGGCCCTGCTGCGCAGCGCAGGAGGAGGAGGCGCCTACAGCCGCTGCCCCCCACCGCCCATGGAGCCGAAGCACAGGGCCCGGGACCCAGCTCCACCTGCCACACACTGATAAGGGTCAGGCTGCAGCTTCCTGCTCATCGCCGCAATGCCAGGCCAAGAGTAAACCCAGCCCCGGCCAGCGCCCCCTGCTGCCCCTGCCGGGCTCACCCTGGCGGCCTCCGCTCCCCCTGCTCAGTCCCGCATCACTTTCACAGTAGGGTTACCACACGTCCGTATTTTCCCAGATGTTTTTAGATATTTAAAAATTCATCCCAGGTGGCGATTTAACAACTAAAAAGCCAGACATGTCCGGGAAAATACGGCCATATGGTAACCCTACCCAAACTCATTTATCCCTTCAGTTTTCTTCCCATAGGACCTCACCGACCAGTACTCTGGATTCATTCAAGTCTGCTTATTCAAAGTCCATTCTCCTCATTCTCCTGCTCTTGCTCCTTCCTTTCCTCCCTGGTGGTTTGGGTCAAGGTCTATACTAGTCTTTAAAACACTAGTAACATATAAACACAGGGTGGATCCCCAGTGATAGCAGAGACAAGAACTCATAAAACGCTTTGGATAATGGCATGATTTCCTCCATGGACAGTTCAAAGGCTTGTATTTACAAGCTGACTGGTAATGAACAGTGAAAATCTGAATAGGCCTGTTGACTAAGCAATGCATTATCGTCAGATACTGTAAGAAACATGGCAGCCATCCATGGGCAGAATGTTTAACAAATGAGGGTTTGTCAGTCTGAACCCTAACAATGAAGTTCTCAACACAGTGAAGTATGTATTTTTTGCTAGAGGGGAGCAGGCGGTCACATGCGATGCCTTTTCTCCCTTTACAGCCCAGATTCAGAAAAGCATTGAAGCCCATCTATATTCAGTAAAACACATGAAGATATGCACATATGTTTTGCTGAAAAAGCGCCACAGTTAGCAGCTTGGACAGAGCATCTACTGAACTCTAGTACTTGCTTATGAACAGGTTTAATCTTTCACAGTTGGTTTGCAAGGCTCCCTGCATGTAACAGAGAAAGATCCAATTTATAAACATACTATATATTCATAACTGCGTATATTCCAAATAATTCAGAAAAATAAGACTGTAATAAAAGCAATTTATGTCCGTCTCTGCCACCGTTTTTCTAAGCTGCTTCAGGAGTTTATCAGAAGCAATCCTGGAAATGATGGCTTCATCCTCCCCTCATCCGGAATGTTATTACAATACAAATGTTTCATCGTGCACCCACTTTCCATACACCACTGTGATCTGCTTTGAGGCAGTTACCAGAGTCACACAAGAATGAAGGACATGTCTCACTCTTCCCCATTAGAAAGTGAGGAATTTTCAACTTGCAGCAAGATCAGTTCAAAACATTTCTAATATAGATGAAGTAACTAACTTAGATCCATCTAAGTCTCATGTAATCATACATGTACATAGAAATTGTGCACCATGAATTAACCCACAAAACAGCAGCATAGGCTATTTTAATGAACAGTTTCAGAGAAAAATATACGAGTTCTACAGAAAGTTTCTTAATCTAGTGAGCATTTACCTAATCCTATAGATGAAGTGTCTAGGAGAAGACAGAAACGGGAGAGATCGGCAGGATTACCCTCTACTCATTTGGGACTAGGTTCTGTTCTCCAGTACACTGGCATACATCCCTTAGGAATTAGGAAGAGCAAGGAGACCGCATGTCCTGTTCCTGTTTTTTCCCCAGAAAGTCCTTTGTGCTGTCTGACTGTGGGACAGCTACTGTATGAGCCTGACTTTTAGTCATTCGGATACTCCCTCCTCCTTCAGTGGACAGACATGTTGTTTTATCGCCACCGCCAGCTTGGGAATGAGAGAATGGGTCCAGAAACAGACCCTAGATACTCAGCTGTAACACAGTGCTGGTCCTTAGGGCACACGTATCCTGTGCTCTGCTCCAAGGGTCAGCTCTTTAAGACTGACAGGTGGGAGCTCAAGAAGCATGACAGCCTGGTGTCATGTGACTGCACATTATAAACTGTGCCTGTTACAAACAGAGGCCCTTAGTAGAGAGAGAGAGACCTAGCACCAGGGAAGGACCTGAGCAGGGATTGCAATAGTAGCCAGAAAAGGCTACCAAGTAGGGGAAGGATGGGTCCTCTCACCATCCCAGATGGCGGAAAGGAACAGCCACTTTCCCACTAAGTGCTGTGTGTCATTTTCAGCCTTTGCATCTTGCACTGATTAATAAACCAGCACTGAGGAGAAAAACATGGACCTCAACTTGAGTGTACAGGCTTTATTTGGAGTGCACTGGCCACCCAGCAGCTGACAATTCACCTGTGCAGAGACCGACAACTATGTTGTGGTCAGCCAGAACTTTTACGTTTTATGGAGAAAGGTTCTCTATGCTGCTGTGGGTCAGAGTATTCCTTTTGCTCAACAGTAGGACAGCTCTCTGGAAAGCCAACATCTCAGCCCCACATGTGGTAGCCTTTATGGATGTAGGGGCACATAAAACATCATAGGAGCCAGCAGACTTCAACAAGGTAAGACTTAAGGTAAAAATTTCACTCTTAATCTGCCCTCTGAACTTTGTTGAATTATTGGTTATAGAGTTTATAGCTAGTGCAAACAGCATTATGAGTGTTGCATACCGAAGAATTACAGTAAAAAGCACCCACTCTAAGGAAATCCACCTTTAACTTTTACTGAACAGAAAAAGGAATTGTGAAGAGTGACAGATTAAGCATCCATCTAACAAGCCTACACTCTTCTCACTGGTCGTTCTAGTTCTCATACTGAACAAGCAACACAACTTGCTCATTTCCATAACTCTCTCTAAACCATCTAAACAGGTAGGTGCTCAATACTAGCAGCAACAAATGTCACATCTGTTGCCCGCTGACAGGCACTTCTACACCAGTGGTTCTCAATGAGGGGCACGTGTACCCTTGGGGATACACAGAGGTCTTCTGGGGGTATATCAACTCATCTAGATATTTGCCTAGTTTTACAACAGGCTACGTAAAAAGCACTAGCCGACAGTGGCCAACGCCAGATGCTTCAAAGGGAACGAACAGAGCAGGACAATCATCAAGAGATCCATCCCCATCATAGAGTCCCATCAGCTGGCAGTCAGAGACTTAGGTACACCCAGAGCATGCGACTGCATCCCTGACCATCTTGATCAATAGCCATTGATGGACCTATCCTCCATCAAACGTATCTAATTCTTTTCTGAAACCAGTTATACATTTGGCCTTCATAACATCCCCTGGCAATGAGTTCCACAAGTTGACTGTGCATTGTGTGAAGAAACAATGGACTCAAGCAAATCAGTTTTATTTTTAATCATCTCGACCTGCACCATTTGCCTTATCAAATATTGTATCCTTCCTAGAGTTCAGCTAGAAGCATATAAAGGAAATAACTTTTGTTTCGGTCTCAATCTACATCCCATGTCTACCTTGCCAGCTATAAATCACAGTCCAAGAAATCAGATAAAGCCAACTTTATTTCTCAAAGTAATAAAATCACCAGAAGACTCCCACAGAAGCTGACACTCTGAATGAGCTCTGCTAAACAGATTCCTCACTTGTCCTGAAAAACCTACTTTGACATTTTATTTTGATCAACGTGATTTTGTTCAGTAAATGATGTTACTGGGTTTTGATATTGTGATTGCCGAGTCTCCTTTTTGTCTTGCTCAGACACCATGTGCAGTTATCATTCTCTGTGCATCTATCTACACGATACTGTAGCTCTAAGCCATCATTAAAAATTTCCTCTCTTTTATATACAGTATTAAAATAGGAACATGTAATAGTTGCAGCAATAACCACACCGCACATGATGTTTTGCCATTCCATAGCACCCTCTCTTAAATAGAGAGACTGCATTTTAAAAATGTTAAATGAATTAAGCATCAGCACCCATATAGGCAGGTCTTACAGATAGGGAAAGATTTTATCCAGTCAAATTTGCACTGTTTCATTAAACCGTTTAGTTAAACCAGGGCAAATCTCTGTGTAGACACACTTAGTTTAGTTTAGAAGTGGTGTATTTTGGTTTAATTTAAACCTGTTCTTGATCAACTTAGGCCAGGTTTACACTACAAAGTTTTGTCAGCATAGCTATGTCAGAGTGTGAAAAAGCCACACTTCTTAGCCAATATAGGTGTGCTGGCAAAACCCCCAGTTCAGACACAGCTATACTGACAGAAGAGCGCTTCTATTGGCATAGCTCATTGTTCAAAGAGGTGTTGCTATGCTGATGGAAGCATTTCTCCTGTTGGCATATGCTGTCTCTCCACTCAGGAGCTCTGCTGATCTAGATACATAGGCAACGCATTTGGCCTTAAACGAAACCAAAATCAGCCTGATTTAAACAAAAGTAAATGTGCTCACACAGCCTTTTACAGTGGTTTAACTAAATCCCACGGGTCCATCGCTGCATTTAGACAAGCCCTGAGGCCCAGAGATGTTAAATGCAGGAGCGGTGAGTTGTATGGGCCCATGGAGCCAGGGCCGTCTCTAATTTTTTTGCCGCCCCAAGCAAAAAGAAAAGAAAAAAGAGCGCCGCCCCACCGTAACACCCCCCCCACGAGCACTGCCCGAAGCCCCTGCCTCGCCGAGCGCCGTGCCGCCCGAAGCCCCCGCCCCGCCAAGCGCCGCTGAAACACGCCCCCCCTCCGAGCGCTGCCCCAGCAGAAACAAAAACAAACAAACAAAAAAACCCTCCAGCGCTGCCCCGCCGAACCAAAAAAAATAAAATAAAATAACCGAGCACCGCCCTGCCCCAAGGTGCCGCCCCAAGCACGTGCTTGGTTGGCTGGTGCCTGGATCCGGCCCTGCGTGAAGCCCAGGCTCCAGCAATATTCAGGGCTCGGGAGCCCAGCTCCACCAATGTTTGGGGCTGGGTCTCTCCCCCGGCCCTGCTTGCCGCCCCCTCCCAGCCCCCACATGCCTCCCACTGTGTCCCAGAGCATCCCTGCCTCTCCCCTTCAGCTCCACCCTGACTGCTCTGCCGGCTCCCAGCATCAACTGCCGCCACAGGGTCCTAGTGCCCCCCCCCACAAGTGGCAGGGCAGGCTGCCCTTACCCTGCCCTTCCGCCTCGGACCCTTCCCTTTTCTGGCGGGACCCTCCACCAGCACAGGGCTCCCGCTGCCCGCAGTCACTGCTCCTGCCCCACGCTAGGCAAAGGGCAGCCCCACTCCCCACCCTCAGTGAGGCTACAGTGAGGAGCAGCAGCAGGAGAGGAAGCACACATGTGATGGAAGCCCCTCCCCCCCAGCACCCACCACAGGGGAGGCAGGGGGGCTTCCTGGACCTAAGAGGGGCCCTAGGAGCAGGTGCAGTGACAGTGGTGTGGGGTGAGAGTGCTGCCGGGAGGGAAGAGGGGGGCACCTCCCCCAGAGCTCACTGCTGCCAGGGGGCAGAGGGCTGGGGGGAGTTCTCCTCTCTGGCCCCAGCCCCGGGGCAGCCTGCCTGCACTCCAAACTCATCCCCAGCCCTGCCCCACCCCAGAGCCCGCACCCCCAGCCAAAGCCCTCACCCCCCCGCACCCTAACCCTCTGCCCCAGCCAGAGCCCTCACCCCCTGCATCCCAACCCTCTGCCTTAGCCCCTCCCACACCCCAAACCCCTCATCACCCCGCACCCTAACCCTCTGCCCCAGCCCTGAGCCCTCTCCAGCATCATGAACCCCTCATCCCCAGATGCCCGACGAAGTGGGTATTCACCCATGAAAGCTCATGCTCCAATACATCTGTTAGTCTATAAGGTGCCACGGGACTCTTTGCTGCTTTTAATGGGAAAGAAATTCTGTGGTGTATTTCACACTCCAGGAATTGGAGCTAAGAGTGACCAGTGCTGCGCAGGCTCCTTCACGCAGCCACACCAAATGCATTTCAGTCAATCCTGACCTTAAAAACCCTGCTTTACGATTCCCAGGACTTTCAAGCACAGACTGGCAAACCAACACTGATTTTTGAGCACACACTTGGAATAGGAAGAGACCAAACTTGTGTTTTCATAAAAGAGTCGCACCCTAGTCTCTCGAGTTAAGACTGCATCATCTAGCCCTGAAGGTATTTGTCTTCTGAACTAGGACTTAAGAAAGGTTTCTAGTTCTGTGGTAATTAATCTTTGAAGTACTAGTTAATTTTAAAGGGCAAAGTCTGTAAATGTTGATGCCGGGATCTTGCAGCAAGACATGTTACTACAAGCCAGCAACAGCTGCCAAGTTAACGGGTTGTGGGAAAGAAGAATAGCACCACAGTCAGTCAGTCAACAGCAAGGCAATTAATGTGTAGTTTTCATCTAACTGCAGTACTGTATTATCTATTTATACGTTGTTTGCTGCAGAACTACACAGTTATGGTGCACTTGTATGTACCTTGGCCAACATTTTCAAAACGTGGATTTTCAGAGATGAGCGTGTCCAGATTCCATCTAAATCAATGAGGTCTGTGGGTGTTTTGGCCCTCTAAAATAGAGGCCCTTCATTAAGGTACCTAAATTTCACTTCAGGCACCCATGCTCTTAAGGGGCGGCCCTTGTAAGTTAAAGACTGAGTGGACTTGTAGGCTCTGAAGTTTTACATTGTTTTGGTTTTGAATGAAGTTATGTAACAAAACAAACCTACATCTGTAAATTCCACTTTCACATCATTAGTGTTCAGAGAAGTTCAGTAACGAAGGCCTCTTGCAAGTGAGACAACCAGGGCCGACTCCAGGCACCAGCAAAACAAGCAGGTGCTTGGGGTGGCACATTTCTAGGGGCAGCATTCTGGTGGTGCCGACTCTGGGGCATGGGGAAAAAGTGCCCCCGCCGCCCCAGCTCACCTCCGCTCCGCCTCCGCCTGCTCCCCTGAGCGCGCCACTTCTCCCCCCTCCTTCCCAGGCTTGCTGCGTGCAAAACAGCTGTTTCGCACAGCAAGTCTGGGAGGGAGGAGAAGCCGAGCGGCAGGGCGCTTGGGGGAGGCGGCGGTGGAGCGGAGATGAGCTGGAGCGGGGAATGGTTCCTCTACCCCCATTACTTCCTGTGCCCCCCCCACCCTAGCTCACCTCCACTCCGCCTGCTCCCCTGAACGCGGCGCTGCTACGCTTCTCTGCCCTCCCTTGCCTGAGAGGGTGGGGAGAGAAGCGGAGCGGTGCACCCGGGGGAGCAGGCAGAGCAGAGGTGAGCTAGGGCAGGAGGTCGCAGGGGGGGCCCAGGAAGCAATGAGGGGTGAGAAATGCACAACGTCCGGGGGAGAGGGGGGGCTGGAAATCTGGGGAAGGGGTGGAGTTGGGGCAGGGCTAGGGGTAGGGAGGCACGAAAAAGGGGGGGGGCAGCCACAATTTTTTTTTTGCTTGGGGCGGCAAAAATCCTAGAGCCAGCCCCGGTGACAACAGCATCTTTCCTGAACCTGCAAACTTATGAATATTACAGACCCTTTTCTTATAGGCCAGTAGATGAGCTCTTTATACGTATGAACTATGCACTCATTTTCCTGGACAAATGAACTTTTGAGAGAGAGAGAGAGAGAGAGAGAGAGAGAGAGAGATCTTCCTGCACATTAGTTATGCTAAAATGGAGTGGAGATTGAGAGTACCTATCAGTGTTTTAGAGTAAAAACATTAGAGATGCTGTAATTATCCCCAAACAGTGCATTACACACCCAGGAAATTCAGAGTTACAGTTAAACTTGAAAGAAATGCGGAGTTAGGGAACCTAAACAACTTTAAACACCTGCACTGACACCATGCAAAACCATTTAATAAAAGCAAATTAGTGTTTAAAGTTCCAGATTAAATTAAACTCATTTTTAAAGTCCCATTACACCACCCCTTGTGTTATCACTACAGGGCAGAATTAAGAGTGTCTGAGTGCTCTAACTGCACATTGTGTCATGTGGTAAATGGGTAGCAGTTGTGTAGTCATTAGCCCTTCAAATAAATATCACTGTGTATACACGCTTCCACTCTGAATAAACTGGGGATTAATACAACCAATGCAGATTGTTTATTTTAGCAAGACACACATTGGAGAAACAAATGCAAACCCATACACACCAAAACATATAGCCAACATTAAACCTTCAGTTTCATTTAATTAAGGCTGCATTGATTCAGAATCACTGCTCATGAATAATGCAGGGTTAGAGTGCTCTTCCACTTCAGGCAATAAGGATTAATAGCCACTTACATGGCTAGTTTCAAATGATCAAGAAAACAAAATTACAGTAGAACCTCACAGTTTCAAACACCTCGGGAATGGAGGATATTCGTGACTCTGAAACATCTGTAACTTGAACAAAACGTTACATTATTCTTTCAAAAGTTTACAACTGAACATTGACTAAATACAACTTTGAAACTTTACTATACAGAAGAAAAATGCTGCTTTTAACCATCTTCGTTTCTGTGCTTGTTTCATGTAAATTAACACTTTCTCTTTATTTTTTAGTAGTTTGTGTTTAACACCGCACTGTATTTGCCTTAAGTCTCTGCTATTGCCTGATTGCAGACTTCTGGTTCCAAATGAGGTATGTGGTTGACCGGTCAGTTCGTAACTCTGAAGTTCTACTGTAACTGGAATATCCTGCAACTATCTCCCTCTTCGCAACAGCCTTACACTCCAAACCACCAAAAATATGCATCGCCTTTTGAAGAATGGCCTCCAGCGCGATGAGAAACAAGAGTCTTTTTGCGCTTTGTCTCTTTTTGCATCTCCAAAAAAACACTGCAAGTGGCAGTTAGTTCCCCAAACTTCCTTGCACTGTTTATGCAACCCACTGAGCCACAGAGATTGATGAGCTAGTCACAACCTTGGCAAACAGACCTGGATCTTCTAGCTCAGGCATTAAATGCTTGTGCTTGAAAAGCTAGAGGTCCCAGGTTCAATCCCTGCTATCAACAGCCTATGCTAGGGTTTGGCGTTCCACTTGCATGCTAATTTGACAAGTTACACTATGTACAACATGGTGTTTGGAAATGTGCATTGCACTAAAGATCCAGGATAACCGCAAGCATAAGAAAACTACTCATCTCTTGCCAAAAGAATGATTGGCTATTATGATTCAATTATTCAAGTCTGTGCAAACCAAACATCAAGCATGACAAATTTAATCATCAAATTTAGATCATGAACTCCAGTCATTTTCCACACATGAACAAGAAGAGATTGGGGGAAAATGTAAAATTAGTGTCAACATGCCCAAAATGGAAAAAACAGTATTTAATATAGTCTCTCATGTCGTGCAAAGGGATGCCTTTTAAAAGTACCACCACAAAACAATTTAAGTATCACTGTATGACCAGCCTGACTTGGTCTAATTTACATCCTTCTGCAGTTGGTGGGGAATTTTAAATGGAATTTCATATTGAAGAGCTCATATAAAACTTATTTTATAAAATCCAAAAAGCTTACTCTATAAAATGAAGTGATGAGAGCAGGGTGCAAGATTAGAAGTAAACATCTAACTCAGTTCACTGATCTGCAGTTGAACTTGGAGGAAAACCTCCTTATTATCTTGTCTGACATTTTTCAAAGAAGCCATATATTTTTGTATCCCTGTCCTACTTACAGGAGTATTTATAGACGTGCAGTTGAAATGTACAGCTAACACAAGTGCCTCAATTGTACTTTTCCACCATCTGTAATGCATCTCAGCCAGGTTGTGACGGGGCAATAAAACAGCCTAGCTTCAGGTTAGCAACCCAGGGCAAGTCTGCAATTAAAGCATCTTTCGCCTTGTGAGCAAAGCATGACTGATGCAGTGCCACAGAGAGAAACACCGAAACCCAGAAGCTGGGAATGGGTGATGGGATGGATCACTTGATGATTCCCTGTTCTGTTCATTCCCCCTGGCACATGTGGCACTGACCACTGTCAGAAGACAGGATACTGGGCTAGATGGACTTTTGGTTTGACCCAATATGGCCGTTCTTATGTTAACCCAGGACACCAGTTCGAGAGAGTCACTTTTTAGAACAGAACCATACACGTATACCACTAATTAATAATATCGCTAACAAATCCAGTTACTATTTGGACAGGCAAGACTAGGATCAACACACACTCTTATCCTCTCATTGTTCTTCTATTTAAATAAAGAGTTTAACCATTTAGCCTGTAGCATCCCCTCTGAAGCATCTGGCACAGGCCACTGCCGGAAGAGAGGATACTGGGATAGATGGACCATTGGTCGGACCCAGTATGGCCGTTCTTATGTTCTTTATTTATTTACCAGATAAATAAATAAATAGTCAGCTATTTCAGGTGCGAGAGTGTTTTTGTGGTTTTTGTTGTTTAAGTAAAACACTCATTACTTTTATATTTTCCAGTAAAGGATTTTAATGGGCTCTACGAGGTTAACAGGGCACCCAAACTTTTCATTTTATTCACTTAGTCATTAACATACATACCTTTGGTCACATGGGGACCTCTATGCTACCCCCACCATCATGAATGCACCCTTAAAATTATCCCAGCTCCACATTTTATGGGAATGGCGATTGGAGACCTTTGGCATGACTCTCTCAGCATGCCCTTTCCCTCACTTTCTGATAAGGAACAAGCCTGAGCTCTCTCTGCCTGTCAATGAAAGTTATCCTTGTCAGAACACATTTCCAACTACTGCCATCCTCTAACGTGAGTCCAAGAACCATTGTTCCTATCTACAAGCGAGAGAAGGGTCTATTTTCGGTATCAGCAGCAAGATGCAAAGAGAAACCTCATGGTTTCAGCCAGAGTTGTTATAACCGAATGAGAAAACAGAAAACCACTTACAGAAGCTGCAGTTCAAACATTTGATTCCTCCCTCCCCAAATACATCTGAATTGCAAAGGGAGATAAAATACTAAACAGGCCTGATCCTGCAAGGTACAAGCATCTTCAACTTCTCCCAAACTTAATGGGAGTTGAGAGTGTACAGTATGTTCCTATATTGGGCTCCAATTCTGTTTCTTATAAACATGACCGCACAGTCTCCACCCCACTGAAACTAGATTTTTATCTGCAGTACTGCAAGGCTGAACTGGACACTTAACCTTTGTCTTTATTTCTTGTAAACCTGCCTGGAGTTTTTGTATCCAATGTTTAACCAGCCAAACAAAAATTCCTTTTTGCCACTCGGGGCTGGGTAGTTAAACTCAAGAACAAATTCAAGCATATTCAAAGCATATGTCTGTCCCCGCCTGTGGGTAAGGGCTCTCAGAAAATTTGAGGAAGCAACAGGAAGATCAATTCTGGAAGTTGAAATAAGCGAGAGGTCTCCAGACTACACAGATGGGCTAAAACTGCCTCCTCCAGGGTAAAGCCAGAGAGCGATTATAAAAAATGATTTTACATGTGAGTGTAATAAAATATCCCAGACAAAACCTATAGACAGTAATATTTAAGAATTGTAAAAGGTGCAGTGTCTTCCATTCTCTCCAAGATCCGTTACAGACGGCACATTTTAGAGACATTTATATGCATAATACGTATTTATGTGCATGTAAAATATATACATTATCAAGCAACTACTCTGCACCCATTCTTTTCAAATATACATTAAAAAAAAAATCTATGAATCAGTCCTAGGAGATTGACAGACTGAGGGAGGAGTAAATTCAAGTGCAGGGTCATTAATGGAACCGTATGAAACGTTCACAAGGAATCCAGGGCATGGGCCAGATCCTGTGTATCTAGCCATTTTTCCATCCAGGAATTCACAAGGCCCTCATCATCATCATATCCATGTGGCTCCTGAAAACCTTTACTCACAAGTAGCCCTTATTGATCCATGTAGGGCCAAATTCAGAAATGGACTATCTCCATAATACATGTATTTAAAAATAAACAACCATGCCTACGGCTATAGTAGCTAGGCACACACGCACACACAAATACGCACAGACAGTATGGTGTTGTGTTACAAACTTTAGATAGACTATGTTATTTTGAAAATTCACAACAGCTCACAAGCGAGTCCGTGCCCACCTTCAAATGATCCTGGTCCAATTTGCACCTGGTATCAAAATCACACATGTGAGTCGTGGGTTTGTCTTGGCACAAAACCAGGTAAAGCTTATTTTTGATTGAGTTGAGCTCTGAGATTAGAGTTTCATTCACACCCTTAAACTAATGAATGCACAGGGGTGAAAATCCTCACACACTGAACCCAAGAGAAGTGTTTGAACAAACCCCTACTAAGCAAAGCAACCAAGGTCTCAACTGTTCTAATAATTCCTTTTTCTGATACCGCCCCCAAACCAAACCAAAACCAATGGCCTAAAACCTGGCTGTTTTGTCAGGGAGTTTCAATCATTCCCTGAAAAAGTGGCTCCAAAAAGACAGATGTTTTTACAAACCACTTTTAATTTAAAAATAAATAAATAAATAGACACTCAAGAATAGTTTTCTTGGGATAATTCATCTTATTTGCACAAAATCCTCTCCCTTTCAAACGTCATCTCCCTTTCAGATATTTCATACCGTAGGAAGTAGAAAAAGATAGGATTTCAGGCTTTGTACTTCACAAAAAGGTGTGAACTATACTGGTCTTCAGCAGCTGTATTAAAGCCTGCCATGTCTAATATTAGACAGAAGAAATAAAAAAAAGGTAATAGATCCCGCTGACGAGAGCGATAGGTTTACTTAATGAAAATTGTGTTTTTATTACCTGCTTTGGCATACTACACTCAGGGCAAGCAAGGAAATGTTTATCAAATGCATTAGGCCCAGCGGGACACTACAACCTTCTGCATCTACGGCTTTATTACCTGAGCCCAAGAAACTACAATCTATTGTGACCTGCATACGGAGTCTGAGGGTACGTCTACAATGCTGCTGGGGGAGACATGCGCTAGCTCTGCTCAAGCGAGCATGCTAAAAATAGCAGTGTAAATGGGGGCCTGATTACATACCAGGTGGGTTTGTATTTGGGAAGCTAGCCTGCGCCTCTGCCCCCAGCTACACCGCTGTTTTGGCATGCTAGCTTGAGCCGAGCTAGCGCGTGTCTGTCTGCCTGAGCTAGGAAGCACTAAAGATGTACCCTAAGTAAGAGTGAAAATGGCTATTGCTCCATTTGCCTACTTCCTTAATAGAGAGAGACCTTATCAAACATTAGAATTATTACTTGGATTTTCATTTACTTTTCCATCAACTCTGCTGTTTTTTCCTTAAACTGATTTTCAGGTTCAACATTATACCACACCCCTTTTACAAAAGGTAGAGTTCCCTTGTGCGGCTAACAGCTTAGATTATTAAAAAAAACTGAAGGTTTTTAAAACCCAGTTTACTTCTCATTCTGCTACTTGTTGCTTTTGGTATTTCTCAAATTGGACAGCGAAGCTTCCTAGTGATTTTCACTTTGGTTTCTTGGCCATATCGGTTTCTGGTACCCTTGCACATGGCAGTGATATTTGGGTTGCAAACTTTGCAGGGTAATGTGTAACCAGTTCAAAATACTTATTTTTGCATCATATTTTTTGACATCATGTAGATGTTTCTATTCATCCTACTGCAGCTTTTATAAAAAGTACATTTTTACAATATTTAGAGGACAAATTTGAACTGAACTGTCCCTTTCAATTTACTTCACTGAAAGATACTCCCAAGCACTGAGTGTTACTGAGACAGTAAGGTGTGCTCAAATTTCTGGACTAAAAGGATTCTGGTTGCTTCTGTCATTTTTACACCAGTGCTGATGCAGCAAAGCACATCATTTTAAGCAGGTGAATAGACACACTGACTTCAATAGACTCATGTGCTTAATATTAGGCTTAGGCAATTTCCTGAAACAGGGTGACAGATCGTAGACATTTGGTTGAACTGCTCCTTTGGAATTAGTTGCACCTTTTTCTTTATCAAAAATGTTAGCAATGTACACAAGTTGCCCGAGGGAAAAAACACTGACAGATTGATTGCTAGAGTACTCAGTCTGTTAGAGCTACCCATCTGGTTACTGGAGTTTACTGCTCCTCTCTAGGGGAAAAATCCTGGCCCCATTGCAGTCAGTAGCAAAACTGACTTCAGTGGAGCCAGGATTTCACCCCAGGTGATACTACACATTTAAATGAAACGGTCATTTGTTTTCTCTTGTGCATTATTTCAAAATACATTTACCAACCAACCACTGACAGGAATCCCTCTCCTGAGACTGGTCTAGAGCTCATTGCAACAAATAGCAAGGCAATGTGCTTAATTATACTGACTCAGTCTGCACCAGAAGATACAAATGTCCTTTGAGAATGGAGATCCCAGAGGTATATATGACGAAATCAAGGAAGCAATAGGTCCTTCAGTCGAGAAGACTTCCCCACTCAAATCTCTCAATGGAGACGCCATCACTGACAGAGGCAAACAGATGCAACACTGGCTATCACAAAAACTCTTTTCACATGAAGCCACTGTTTCTGAAGCAGCACTAAATGCAATCCCCAGTCTCCAAGCTATGCAAGAGCTTGATATAGAACCATCTATAAATGACCTTGAAAAGGCAAATCACTTTCCTAAAAGTGGGAAAGGCTACAGGGAAAGATGGAATTCCAGCTAGAGTACTGAACTAGGACGACAGTTTGTGCTTAAACATCTGCACAACACCTTGCTTGTCTGCTGGAGGGAAGGAGTACCACCACAAGACATGAAGGACGACCACATCATAACACCATATAAATACAAAGAAAAACAGAAGGATTGCAACAACTTCAGCAGAATCTCTCTCTCCTTAGGTTGCTGCCAAGGCATTTTCAGAGGTCATTCTAAAAAGACTGCAAATTCTTGCTGAGCAAGTATAACCAGAGAGTCATGCTGGTAGATCAACTATTAAAATGGGGTCTTGACACTTTTCTTGTAGTTGCCTTTGTGCTAAGAACAAGGAAAACCTCTTTACACAGCTTCCACAGATCTTCCCAAGGCTTTTAGCCTGGTCAGCTGGAAGGCCCTTTTCCAGCTGTCCCCCAATCCTTCTCAGTCTGATTCAATCCATCCATGATGGTGTGAAGGCTACAGCCCAGTATGATGGTGATCAGATAGTTTTGAAATCCAGTGTCAAATAGGGAGATGGTATCTTTGGTATATTCTTCTCTCTGCTGCTTCATTGTGGTTTCTTGACTAGCACCAAGGGTGTATATCTCCGTACAAAATCAGATGGAAAACTTCAACAATGTACATCTAAGAACAAAAAGGAAAGCCAAACACCTGCTGATAAGAGACCACCTTTTTGCCAATGACAGAGTATTCATCACACATAGTGAAGTGGAGCTCCAGAAACTTTGCAATAGTTTTGCATTGGCTTGTGACAATTTTGGACTAAACCATCAGTCTAAAGAAGATAGTGATTATGGCACAAGATATATTGACTGCACCAGAAGTTTTAGTAGCTAGCACCACACTAGAAGTTGCGCATTAATTCTGCTATTTAGGATCAATTGTGTTGGATTACTGGTCTCTTAATTCTTGCATCAGAAAGACAGCCACTACGTTCGGCCAACTGACCGAGCACATGTGCACTGACAGGAAACTGACACTGAACACCAAGATATGGGTTTACCAGATGTGCGTTTTGAGTATGCTGCTGTATGGTGACAACCCTGGACCACCTACAGAAGGCATCAGAGAAGGCTAACCATCTTCCACACCCATTGTCTTGACTGTATCCTAAATATCAAGCAGAAAACCAAAGTTCCTGACAATGCAACACTTCAGAAAGCAAAATCACCAAGTCTAATCACTATTCTCAAGCACAGACATCTCCGCTGGCTTGATCATCTGCACCGGTTAGATGCTGGACATATTTCAAAGGATCTCCTCTATGGAGAACTTTGCCATGCTCCAAGGACACTGGGCTGACCTAAGCTCAGATTCAGGACACTTGCAAGAGGGACTCAAGAACGTTCAACATTGATACCACAAGCTGGGAAGATGCAGCTAGCAACAGGCTACACTGGAGGGCTGTGTTACAGCAGGAAGTCAAATAGGCTGAACAGAAGCTGTTGAGGAGGGAGGGAGAAGAGAGCAAAGAGGAAAGCGCAGCAGGCCTCAAGCACTAGCAGTGCACCAGCTTCATCTTCTGGCCCAGCACTTTCCACCCGCATTATCTGTGGCAAGGATTGTCACTCAAAAAATTTAGATTTAGCTGCTCGCAATGCTGTAGCGTGACACAGGAACTGAACTGCTTTGGCACTTACACCGTCACCTTCTTTCGAGATGGCCAGTTGCCATTCATTCATTCTGTAATGTCACAGGGTTTGGGTCTACACAGCCAAGGCCAAGCAGTCTTAGCCCTTCAGGAGGGGGTTTTGTACTGATTATCTTTGACTTGAATTAAAAAAAAAAGTCAAAAATCAATGTAAGATAGTTTGTATTGCTGATTTAACACTACAGAAACATATAGGCATGTATACACACACACACACACACTTAACAGAGGCAACAACAGATGGAGAGAATATGCCTACAGTTTGATATAATTTCTCTCAATCTCACACACACTTGAAAATTGTTGCTTAATGTGCATCATTCAGTTAAATCCTTGCACACCACCATGAAGCATTCATAGTCGCTATAGGATACCTTTTTAAATAAAGGCCATACACAAATCATTTCCCCTCCCTCTTGGCCCAAGTGTAATTATTCTTCCCTCTCCATAACAGGCCTACACTTTACTTAATATTCTGCAGGAAGTGGTCACAGTTTGGAGTTCAGAATTCACTCGGATCCCACAAGGATACATCCATCCCTTACATCTCCAGTGGTACATGCAAACGGAACTAATTTCTCTCAGTGGACGTGTTGGCTAAATGCCTTGCAGCGATCACTGCAGAGAGCATTTAGATGAAGCATTTGTCTCTGGAATTGTGCGTCTTCAGATCTATGATGTTGATTTGAAGGTTTAAAGATGAAAGCAGCAGCCCTCTGGGGAAGATATAATGTATATTCCAGAGATTGTGTTATAAATACAATTCTGAGCATCTTTATTTTCTGTTTAACAAGCTAGCTCCCTGGTAAAGCATCATCTTAAATTCAGCTAACAGTATATTATCTTGACACTGCCACAGTACTTGGACAACTCCTGTTTCCTAGGTTCTGTTCTTAGGCCCCACAGGAAAATTCACGTGAGCAAAGTCTGACTGACCTCCCCCGTCCCTCAAAAAAAGTGACATTTGATGAAAGCCTTCTTCAATTGAATATATACCCCCATCCAGTCCCAGAGGCGAAGCGGCTGCAGCTCTCCAAAAGAGCATGGCAAAGGTAACACTCTTTTCAAGTGATGCACATGAGATTTTTCTTAATAGGTGAGTATAAAATGAAGTATCAGAGGGGTAGCCACATTTGTCACTTTTTACAGATCCAGACTAAGTCCTATGGCACCTTATAGACTAACAGACTTATGGGAGCATAAGCTTTCTTGGGTGAATACCCACTTCGTCAGATGCATGGGTATTCACCCACGAAAGCTTATGCTTCAATACGTCCGTTAGTCAATAAGGTGCCGTAGGACTCTGTTGCTTTTTACTAAAATGAAGAATGCTGCACAAAAATCTAGAGAGGAGATTGACAGCAGCATTTTGTTTTTTGGTTACATGAGAATCCTGGTTTCACTGAAGTCCTTGGCAAAACTTCCATTGGCCCCACCAATCAGGTACAATGCACAAGTGTGGCTATAATGTAGCAAGAACTCACAATAATGAATGGATGTGAGGTCACCTGCGCGCCAAGCACAGAATGATTAAATTCTTTGCAAGGAAGTAAAAGATCCTATTCAGCCACATGCTTTAAAATAGTCAGGTTACCGAAACCCCACTGAGGCACTGGGCAACACGTTGTCCTCAAAGGAAGGGATGCGCTCACACTGCTTAACTACCAGCACTGAGTGAAGCACACTTTAACCATGCCCCTAGAAAAAGCTGGAGGAAAACATTCAAGACAACCAACAAGTCTATCCAGTTGGACCAAGTTTTCTACAATGGTAGCTGTAAACAGCTTCCATTGTTGTGTCCACTGAATACTTACACTACGTGGCTGCCTGTCCCTTCCAGAATCCAGCTCAAACTGAACTTTATTTTAAGCTCTGAGTTATCAGGCCCTGCAGGTGCTTTAAGGATCAGCTCTTTCTCCATTCCCTTATGCTCTGAGACATTCTCATCCCTGCACCTTTTGCAGCTCCTGTCCTAGGCTTCCTATCTCTCTCTGAGTCATAGCCTCCATCTTTATTCACATCCCAGCGGAAGATACAAGGTAACTTGTTCACGGGACTTAGTGGTAGTACTAGTGTGGAGAGAACCAGCATCTCAGTTTAGTACAGCTTTTAACACTGACATTATGCGCCTAGATTGTGTACTGTTACTATAGGAATCTTGCTGTTCATATGAACTTTTGGGGTGAAACCTTGGCCCCACTGAAGTCAATAGCAAAACCTCCTTTGACTTCAGTGAGGCCAAGGTTTCATCCTTGATCATCTTATCCTAAGGGTATTTAACTTTGCGCACATCAGTAAAATAAAGGCAACAATTCCACCCAATTGTCACATAGCTGAAAACAGAAGTCTTTAGGAAGTTCACATTTTACTAATTCCCTGTGCTTTTCAACATAAAAGAGTGAAGGGCATTCACCAATGAACCCCTAATTCTAATTCAGCACAAGGATTTTTCTACTGAGAATCCATTTTTCTACTCAGCGTCCAGATGTTTAGCTCCTAGAAGAAACTCTAAAGCAGCAGTTCTGCTGCTTCACCCCCAGGGCAGACCACAAAGCCATTTTCTGAAAGAGTTGTGACGTTTTCTACAGAATTCAAGTTTATAATTAAAAGAAAAAGTTTCCAGCCCATATGGCTAGGGAGATAACCATGCAAATGTGAACATAAACAACTGCAGTTAGCTTTATTGACTATACAGCACTGGAAATTGTGTAGTTAATGCATAAATGTTACTTTGAAATGGTCACGTTTATACACAGTGGATATAAACGTTGATTTTGACGCTAAAAGGCACAATGATCTTTAAACAAAAATAAATGTTGGTTGTCTGGTGCTTTTGGGGGGGGGAGGGGGAAGGAGGTTGGCTTAACTAGCACAAAAGATTCCAGCCTGGGATGCACAGAAATTACAGAATAGATTTTAGGGATTTGCAATACAGGTGTGATGGCGCCCCCCATAAGGCTTTATGGAAATATGGTTATGAGTATATATATGACATATCTGGAATATGTTCTGTGCTACATATGCCGTGTAACATATCTATGTAAGCGTTATGATCTACTGAATCTATTAATCCTATTTTTATGCATGTATCATTTTTGTATTCAAAGTTATGAAGATTGGCCGTGTACTGGCTTGATTTCTAATTAACCTTAGTAGAGCATTGGGTGAGTTCCTGGAGAAAGGAATTTGCAAAGTTAAGTGAAGAAGCAAGCAAGAAGTGAAGAAGCAAGCAAGAAGCACTTGAGGAACAATGCATCTTGGAATGCTCCAATCCACATAAGAAGTCTTCCTGGAGACATTCAAGATACCATGTGAGCAATGGCTTCTGCCTGTAAAAACTGTGAGTCATGCATGAACATATGACTTGCCCAGGTGACTCCAAAACTCTATCTTGGAGCTGGACTTTGCATAGGAAAGAGGAAGGGGTCTCCACCCACAAGAGAAAGTCTATTTAAGCCCATGGGAGACCTCTCCATTTTGTCTTCAGCTAGCTAAAGAGAGCCTCTCCACCCCAAGGATATCTGAAAGAAACAGGAACAAAGGACAATAACCACAGGGGGTGTGAGTGATTGCTGGACCCAGACTAGAAGGAGACTAGTCTGTAAAAGGAAGCTTACTGGTGAGGTTTCTATCTGTACTCAGTTGTATTACTGTATTAGACTTAGATTTTCGTGTTTTATTTTACTTGGTAATTCACTTTGTTCTGTCTGTTACTACTTTGAACCACTTAAATCCTACTTTCTGTATTTAATAAAATCACTTTTTAGTTATTAAATTAACCCAGAGTATGTATTAATACCTGTGGGGGGGGAACAAACAGCTGTGCATATCTATCAGTGTAATAGAGGGCAAACAATTTATGAGTTTACCCTGTATAAGCTTTATAAAAGGTAAAACAGATTTATTTGGGTTTAGACCCCACTGGGAGTTGGGCATCTGAGTGTTAAAGACAAGAACACTTCTGTGAGCTGCTTTCAGTCAAACCTACAGCTGTTAGGGGACGTGGTTCAGACCTGGGTCTGGGTTTGCAGCAGGCTAGTGGGTCTGGCTCAAACCAGGCAGGGCACTGAAGTCTGAAGCTGACTGGACAGGAAAGCAGAGGCAGAAGTAGTCTTGGCACATCTGGTGGCAGCTCCCAAGGGGGGTTACTGTGATCTAACCTGTCACAACAGGGAACAAAATTTTAGAACTGTCTTTAAAGGGTTAACGCTTATCTGTTCAGCCATCTCTTTAAAGGGTAACTTAAGGGGGGAGAATTCACTGTCTATTCCAGACAAAAATCACCAATCCAGCCACCAATCAATTGCCCACACACAGCAAGTGTCCAGTTAAATGGCTAGAACAAGGAAGTTCCAATGTAGCTCTCAGGGTTCCTAGTTCTTATGGCATAATGGACATGCTCTCTGTTCTTTCAAACGACGGGACAATTTCATCTTCTTCCAATCCCAGGACTACAGGTTACCAGGAAAAAACAAAAGCATTCATTACCATTATTCACACAGAGCCACCCTTCCTAGGTCTTGTTTTAAGGACGGCATTTCCCATTGTCTCAGCACTTTAAGGTGTGCAGTCTCTTATTCTTGGTCACTAGTTCAGGTCAACCCAAAAGTCTCTGCCATCGGATGACTGTTAGATCGCCTAGTGATACAAGTTGGTTCTCAGTCCAGCTCCTTACAGACAGGTATCAGAGAGACCATCATAACTGGCATCTCCTTGGTAGTCTAAGCAGAAAGACCAGTTATTAAGTGAGCATGGAGAATTAGCTACTCACTCTCATACCTTCAGCTGGTCCTTTCAGAAGAGAGATAAGGCACACCTGAGGAGTAGGACAGGCAACCACACACTGCAGATGCTGGTTATTTGTTGAATAAAAGGTGGAGTTTATATCCAGAAATTCTATCAAAGGACTCTGAACCAAGAGGAGCCTGTATTCAAGCTCCCTTCCTCAGCCACTTATCGTAGTTCGTCTTAGGTAAGTCTATCTCCTCAGTTAACCCAGATGGAAGGAAGAAGGAGAAGAGGGCATGCGTCATTTATGGGTACAAACAGCAGTTATTGCAACCAATTTTTCTTAATAAACTACCACCACCAGACAAGGATTTCACAGTAATGGTACTGGAGGATGGATCATTCAGATCTCAAACCCCACACAGGAAAGCTGAAAATATGTTCTTTGGCAAGTGTAAACCCAAACAGCTGCCTTGCTTCAAGGAATTGTTACCATCATGATATTATCAAAACCAACTACTGTCTTGGGATGAAATAAGTTCATGGAACAGGAGTTCTAAAATATATTTGCCCATGGGACTGGGTGGGGGGTTGAAACCAAAACCATTCATTAAAGATTCTCTGGCAAAGATAATATCAAATGGTTCTCTGCAGATCCACTGCTGAAAATTTCAATCAGCAGCTTCCAGCTTAAGTTTCTTCATGTATTAATAGCATATGTATTTCTGAGTTGTCAGTCGTCTGCTAGCATGTCTGACTCCATGAAGATTCTCATTGGGATGCAAGTTTAGTCCTCCTGGTTTATTGAAGATATATTTTTCATACCAAAAATATACATTAAAAAGAATGCTAAAGTTGCAAAGTGAAGCACTCAGAAATCACGATGTGACAATGTGAAGGTTGTTTGTGCAACTTTAATGCCTCGTATCCTTGTGAGACTGTAGGATGACATACATTACATGATCACATACTGTTTTCCACAGAATCACTCTGTCAGTACACACTGTACCTGTTCAGCATTTCTATTATCAATTAGCGTGTAGACTTTTGCCTTATTTACTGCACACCCTCCACCAAATAACCTGTGGCCCGCTCCTAATCATCGTTGTAGCATCCGAGCATCTCAAACCACTAAGACACTACAGCTATTTAAATAAAAGTAGCACTTTTCTGTAGAACAGGAAAATATATTCTTAGAAACAGCTACCCCTTTTGTCAAACTTTCCAAAAAGTTCAATCCTAAACTGCCGAATTTCAGTCTGAAGAGGGAAAGAAAGCTGTAAGCAACTGAAAATTAAGAGACAGAAATTGAACAGAATTAAGACACTTGGCGCCTTTGACATCCAAGGCCTCGTCCACACACACATTGTCCCACTCACTGTACAAATATAGTTACAACAGCCCAAGTGGGGACACAGTTATATCAGTATTAAGGTTCTTTATATTCAGGGCCCTACCAAATTCACAGTTCATTTTGGTCAATTTCATGGCCACAGGGTTTTTAAATGGGTCAATTTCATGTTTTCAACTGTTTACATCTAAAATTTCACAGTGTTGTAACCATGGAGGTCCTGACCCAAAACAGGCTCATGTGGGGGGAGGTTTGCAAAAGTTGAAGTAGAGGAGTTTCAGGATTGCCAACCTCACTTCTATGCTGCCTTCAGAGCTGGGCTCTGAAGGCAGCAGCCGCAGTGCTTCCTGCAGCCGAGGGAGGTACCCAGAGGCAGGTCTGATCTCCCTCCCAGAAGCTGTGCAGGAAAGAGGAAGTCCTGTCCCTCCCCAGCCTGGTGGACTAGCAGCTAGAGCCCAGTGAATGGTAGGAGCCCGCAGCTGGGGCACCCCCAGCCCTGCCCCTTCCCCTCCCTTTCAATAGCTAGATTTCACAAGGGAGGTCTGATTTCACAGTCCCTGATGTGTTTTTCACAGCCGTGAATTTGGTAGGGACCTATTTATATGGGTACTCCTGTACAGGAAGACTAATAAGCTAGACTGGTATAAAGCAGCATTATACCACTACAACTGCACCCACACTATGGGCTGTACGAGTATTAGCTATTTTGGATTAAAATTAATTGCTATATATCAATGCCCCACTCCCCAACAAGAGTAGTTCTACTGGTACAAAACTCTTCTAGACTGGGATCCATAATGCAAAAAGGATTCTGGGCTGCATGGACAAATATGCCAGAGGATATGCAAGGATTCTGGGCTGCATGGACAAATATGCCAGAGGATATGGTTACAGCACTGGTTTGTTCAAGTCTTCAGCTACGTTCATGGACACAGCTGAGATCCCATCCACACTACAAAACGCAGTCATGCTCCAAACCTGTCAGGGAACAGCCAAGTTACAACCTGACCCACCTCACCTTTTGTAATGAAGGTGTGATGCACACAAGTGCTGCTACGCAGCTGAACTTCAGTAACTGTATAGTAAGAAATACTAAATTTAATCTTTGTGGGAGGAAGGGAAACCCACTGATCATAGCAGAAATATTGGTGAAGAGCCTGAAAAGGCAGCAGTGAACAGTCTCAGGTAAAACACTGTAACAGCATCTACAGCAGTTTTATAACCGTTCCATAGAACTGATGAGTGCAGCAACTGCTATGTTAATTAGGCTTCATTCATGCCTCCCTAATGCTGTAGTTATGCAATTTCCCTTGCTGCAGTCCTGCTGAACAATCATGACCACATTAGTCATGGTAGTAGGAATTTAAAGAAATACCTGCTCCAACAGACGGAAGAGATTTGTGCAGTGTACTTGGAGAGATCACACTCATTTTTGTGAAGCCCAGTTTTCAGTCATTTGGTCAGAAAAATCTTTGCCCCAGAGAGTTTTATTACTGCGGTTAGTAAATGAGAATTTGAGGAAGGAGATTTAACATAACAGAAATCACCAAAAAATGATGAAATATTTGTCCTCTGAATGTTTTTATTCCACATTGCAACCTTCATGATCTAAACCTCATTTATTTGAAATTGGGTCATGTCTCCTGATGTCTATGGATTCTGTTTAAAAATTTCCCCTGATTAGCCAAACACAATATCCTCTGTGATATTTGAATGATCGAGGTTGCTGCAATTTCTTTTTTGCAAAGCAATTCAGATAAGAATAATTGTGTGCATCTAAAAGATGACATTCCAGATGAAAAGACAGTTACCAATGGATAGTTTAGAAATGTCACAGATCAAAAGAAAGCAGGGGGAGGGAAGCCTTCCACTAAATACTCAGAGATTAGAGTTAAAAACAGTTAAAATACAGAAACAACACAATATACTATGGTAGCATCAACTCATGCATGCACAGTGGCTTCAGACTGTCAATTCACAAAACTGCATGCAGTGTTGTTGTAGCTGTATCGGGCCCAAGATACTACAGAGACAAGCTGGGTGACCTGAAGAAGAGCTCTGTGTAAACTCAAAAGCTTGTGTCTCTCACCAACAGAAGTGGCCCAGTAAAAGTTATTACCTCACCCACCGTGTCTCTCGAACTCACAGAATTATGAGGAGGTATTTTAAAATGAAAGTATCTAATTACAATCTAGAAAGTTAAGAAATCCATATTAACATCAGCTGTGTAATTCAGAGTCTATTCTTTTGGCACAGAGATAGGGAGGGAGGGAGAGAGGTCAAAGTAAATTCACTGGCGTTTACATGTCTCAATTATTCCTACTTAGTTCATTGGTTACACCTAATCTGATACTAGAGCAGGAGGTCACTTGAGAAGTTAGTTAATGCTATCTGCATTAAATGAATAGCACTACCTATATCTGTGACTCCGTGTCAAGTTTAAAAATAATGGGCCAGTTCCTCAGCTGGCATAACTCAATGGAACTATGCCCACAGACGACAGTAAGGAACTGGCTAAGTCATAAAATAAATAATAATGGCAAGTATTCATATAAGTAAGAGACATACAGCTTTTGCTCAAGTCTGAAGGCCTCATCTAATTCGCATTGAACAAAACGTGTTGGAATTATCCTAACCTTTAATGACGAGAGGGGCAGCATAAACAAAGTAGAGATCCCCACATGCAACGCTGCATTTTGGCTTGAATTAAGAGAAACCATCACATCGTGGGACCTAGCAAATCTCCAAGGGTCACTCCTCTCTAAAATTACACTGCTTACAGGCCAAATTGTAAAAACCCCACTCTCTGGCAACATCTTAAATGAATTATCCGGCTTATTACTACAGCAATGAGCATGTATTCTTTTCTTCTCAGAGATGGGGTTGGATTAGTTGGTAACACAACGTCAGCAAAAGAAATCACAGTGCACAGGTATGCTCATTGTACAGATCACTGACATGGGAAGTACTACTGCCCACATGACTCAAAGTGGTTCTCTTCATAGCAATTAAGAGTGTAAGAAGAAGAGAGGACTTCAAGCTTCCCACCTCTCAGCTGAGCCAAGGGTGAGAGAGAGAAAATATGCATCTTTTTTTCCCCCAGTTCAGAAAAATAAAACATCTCAAGTTCCTCCAACCCAACCTGAGACAGATGATTTCGCATAGAAGATTTAGTGTTTCCCACAGGAACACAGGATGGTTTAAGAGAGTCCGGCACTTGTCCATATCCAGCCTTTGGTCCAGGGTGACTGTAAATTGTTCCCACCCAACAGATGTTCAATAGACTACATTAAATGCACTGGGGAAACGGAAGTGAATCCCCATTCTATTAGGCAGATATTCCATATTCAAAGCCTACCCCCATAGTTAGCATAAATTGGCAGTCTCAGCAGAGACCAGTGAATGAATGTGATATGGAGGCTACCTTTATCCAGGCTGGGAAACACACAGAATGTAGCCTGCTGGGAAGGTGAGAGAGACAGACACTCTCTCAGACAACAAGGGAGATGGGAAGAAGACAGAGTGGAAGAACATAAAAGTAGCCGACTTCACTTTGTAAGATGATTAACAGTTATAAACATGTTTTCATTTTTCACAGCGATGCCCCAGAAATCTTATAAATAGTTCAACGGTTCATGTTGAGCAAATAGGGCACAATGTTCATTTTTATTGTACTAATCCTCCCACCATATCAGGAGATGGGGCAGTTTCCATCTGCCTACACTGGCCCAAATTCTACTATCAGCAGTTAACTCTATTCCTAAATATTTCATCATCTCTTTGTGCCAAGAGAAAGTTCAGCTGGCGAGGTAAAGCCTGCAGACAAAAATTAAATTACTAGGTATTTCTTCCAGTCCCTCGCATTTGATTCAGGAGGAGGAGATGCCAGAAAATAAAATCTCTCCCAATGCCATCAAGTGTCAGAACAGAGGCATCTGGGCTAGAAAGGACAAGCAGCACATCACCGGCATAAAGCCAGGGCTTTTGATGAATCCTATTAACATCTACCCTTTGAACATTTGCATGTCAAGTCTTTGCCTTCAGAAGGGGAAAATCTGTAATTTGTCTATAATATTGTTGGGGAAACGCGCACAGAATGTAAACTGGAGAGAAACGGCAGACTGCAATTTTTCTTTTTTTTAAACAAAGTAGGGACTGGCTGGTTGTCGCTGATATTAGAGACAGAGTTTGTTTGTTTATACAGGGTCCAGCACAATAGGGCCTTGATCTAGATATGGGAGTGGTTAGAAGCCCCAAACACCAGTTAATAGGAAGTGACTGTCTGAAAGTAGCAGCTCAAGAAACAACCTTCAATTGTATTTATTCCATTTTACGTTACCAGTTACTCATTATGAAGATGATGCCAATTTTGTAAATCGCTCTTCTGTCCTTGCACTATTCACACCCTAAGGCCCCAATTCTGCTCCCTCACATACAGTTTAAGACCAGAAACAATCACTGCATGTCGCGTCTGTAGCTTCTGCGCACCACTGGCCACAGAACACTTCACCCAGTAATTTCTGCATGAAACCCAGCGACTTGAGGGTGAGCTAGGCTCTCTCTTTCAGAAAGACAACCAGTCGTGATTTAAAATTTTAAAATGAAGGGAGAATCCACATCTCGGTACGTTTTTTTCAAAGGTTAGTGACCCTCACTCACCTTATTTCCAGTTTCAGTTTGTCCAGCTTCACCTTTCAGCCAGATGGAAGAGCCCTGTACCATCAGATCTCTTCTCCCTGTCTGGCTGCTTACACGCCATGTTCAAGCCCATTAGAACCTTCTCTTTGACAATATCTCTTAAGTTTCTCATTGAAAAACAGGTTTTTTCAAGTTGTGAAATTCTTTTAGCTCTTCTTCCAACTGCTCCAATTTTTCAGTATTCTCTTTTCTGAAGTGTTGACACCAGACCTGGATGCAGTATTCCACTCATAGGCTCACCAATGCTGTGTACAGAGGTATTTAACATCTCTGCTCCTATTTGACATACTTCATACATCCAAAGGTTGCATTAGCCCTCTTAGCCACGCGTGGCACTGGGAGTCCATGTTCAGTGGTTTAACCACCACCATCCCTAAGTATTGTTCAGTCACTGCTTTCCAGGACACAGTCCCCCATCCTGTATGTGGGACTGACATGCTTTGTTCCTGGATGCATCACCTTGCACTTGATGTATTAAAACTCAAGTGGTTGGTTTGTGCCCAGATTCCCAAGTGATCTAAATTGCTCTACCAGTGACCTGTCATCTTTACTTACCACTCCAACCTTTGTCATCTGCAAACTTTTTAATTCAAGATTGTAAAAATATTTTGTCAATGGTCTGGAAGAAAACAAAGTGTTGGGCCAAGAACCAACCCCATAGGACGCCAATAGAAACATACCCATTTCAAGTCCATGGGAGCAGAAGTAGGCCCTAAACCGTATCATAGGAAGGTTGTGCTCACATAGGACTATCCCATCATCTCCAGAACACCATTAACCCCTAACTGTAGTAAATAACATAGTAGCACCACAATCAGGATATGGCTGCATTGGGCTGGGCACTGTTCAGACATAGGAAAGAGACACTCTCCTCTGAGGGGCTTAATACTGGTTAAGTAGGTTGGTTTTGTTTTTAATCAGATGCCACTGAACTGAAGGAGATGGGGGTGGAGAGAAGATTGGTCTGGTAACATCTGCAGTATAGAGGACTGATTACGGAGGAATAATATATAAGGTTTCTAGGTTTCCCACAGGGAGCTGAGGAAGCCAACAAAATGGACTTTTTGTAAAAGGCCGCCCCATCGATTAACTACACTAGCAGCTGCCACAGCACCAAGATGAGCCAGCTAATGAAACAGACCTGACAAAGGGGGCCTGACTGGGGAAGGTTGTAGGGAGGTGACACTTCCCACCTGGTAGGCCCCTGCACTCATCTCACCATTTGTCACAGCAACAGGAGGCAGCGATTTGACATTTCACAAGATGGGAAAAGCAGGATGAAGGCTGTTCCTGGCCTGTTTACTGCCTATTCCCGACTGTGATCCATGAATCACAGCAGAATTATTCTACAAACAAAATACTGAACTGGTAAACACAGCTCAAAGAAAAAAAAATACCACGTTTGTGCGGGAAAAGTGATTCTCTCCCACTCTATCTTGCTCCCGCCCTGAATTTTTTTAGCAGTGAGAAATAGCTTTGACTCAACCCCAGTCCTGCTCTCCAACCCTCGCCTGAATTCAGAAGGGGCTCGAGATTAAACTGGATTGAACCTGCAGGATGCACAGACTGGGGATGCCTAGCTTTCTCTACTGGGCGTGTACAGAGAGTGCTTCTGCTTATAAATGGTCCCACTTGAAATGCAGATTTTCATATTATAGTTCAAAAAGACAAGTTTCCCTAGAGTGGCTCTCAGGAAATCGAAATGTTCTGTTCTCATCACAACATTGCTGGAGTTTAGGCTTTTAAATCCCTGTGCAGTGAGATGAGAAGAAAGCTCTTGCGGAAGAAAAATGAAAGCCTGCTTTACTTTTCTATGCCAAGCCCCGAAAGAGAGAAAGGCAGTAAGTATATAGGGTTATTCACTTCATCCTTCTCTTACAAAGCCCTAGAAGGCAAGTTTCATGAATCCTGTATCTAATGACAATCTCAGAGACCAAAACTCTGTAATGGGGCTATAGCTAATATTTGGGTTTATTTCCCACCCATCCCTAACTGATAAGAATTATTGAGATTTTTCCAAGCAGTGTTAGGGATTTAGACATGCACCTTCCATTGGTTTTAATGGAATTTGTGTGATTAAGTCCCAGAATGACTTTAAAAGTCTCAAGCCCCGTCATTATTTATATTGTAAGGTCTCTGGGGCAGGAACCATCTTTTTGCTATGTCTGTACAAACAATTGTAACAACATATATCCCTTGGACATTAGCCCCACGTACCTTTTATTGCTTCCGAAGCCCATGGCAAGTTGTCAGATTATCAAGTGAAACTACAACAGCAAGCGATGTACCGGGGGCCTCTCAGCTATAACAAAGAACGGTTTGCACTTACATAGCACCTTTGACCTGAGGCTCTCCAAGCACTTAAATGAGAATTCATTAACCCGCAGAACAATCGCATGAGGCAAAGAAGTACTATCCCTACTTCATAGATGGGGATTGTCTTGCCCAATGTCAACCAGCAGATCATTATATGAGCCAAGAATAACTGTTGAGTCTAGGCTCCCAGTCTCATATCTTAACTCAGATACCATGTTGTTCACATCACGGTCTATAATCCTTTAGAAAGCTGTTCCTTCCAATCAAACAGCCTGTTTAATAAAAGCAGAAACGGCAGTTTGCTCAGTGTTTATATTTCCCAAGTCCTTCTTAGGCAGAGTTGTTACATTTTGCACAGTTCCCTCAAAAGCCAGTGAGTTTGCCTTGTGTGCATCTAGACAGCAGCCTTAAAATACAGGTCAGGCCCAATGCTGCAACAGGGCTACCATTTAAAAAGAGGGTGTTTGCCACAAAGTAAGGGTTGTCCCATATGCTGCCTTGAAAGGTGAAGAGAACAAAGGAAGAGCTTCTGTTATGATAAACACTGTACAAGAGCACCACTCAGCCACCACTGCAACAACAAATGAACTCCACTGGGAGAGGAAAAAAAACAGCTAGGGAAAGATTATTTCTATGGCAGCAGCACTCGGAGATTGTTGGCACTGTATGAAAACGCAAGGTGCTTCACTAGCAGGAATTAATGACGTCTTACCCCAACCAGGAGAAGGACTGCAGGCAGGTATTTACTCACTGTACACACTGGTAAAGTGAGGTATGGGGGGGGACTAAGTTTATCCTTTTCCTATGGGAGGGAAAGACTGCCAGAGGGGCTGGGGGAGGCATGGAAGTACAGGTAAATATACCACTCAGAATTCCTGCCAAATTATCCCTAGTGTGTGGAGTGGGGCAGGTGAAAGGAGAGATGCATTTGCAGCCATGTAGAGGTGACGGGGAACATGAATCATAGATTAGGGATGGAAGAGACCTCAGGAAGTCATCTAGTCCAACCCCCTGCTCAAAGCAGGACCAACACCAACTAAATCATCCCAGCCAGGGCTTTATCAAGCCGGGCATTAAAAACCTCTAAAGGATGGAGATTCCACCACCTCCCTAAGTAACCCATTCCAGTGCTTCACCACCCTCCTAGTGAAATAGTTTTTTCGTAATATCCAACCTAGACCTCCCCCACTGCAACTTGAGACCATTACGCCTTGTTCTGTCATCTGCCACCACTGAGAACAGCTGAGTGCCATCCTCTTTGGAACCCCCCTTCAGATAATTGAAGGCTGCTATCAAATCCCCCCTCACTTTTCTCTTCTGCAGACTAAATAAGCCCAGTTCCCTCAGCCTCTCCTCATAAGTCATGTGCCCCAGCCCCCTAATCATTTCCTTTGCCCTTTGCTGGACTCTCTCCAATTTGTCCACATCCCTTCTATAGTGGGGGGCCCAAAACTGCACACAGTAATCCAGATGCAGCCTCACCAATGCCAAATAGAGGGGAATGATCACGTCCCTCGATCTGCTGGCAGTGCTCCTACTTATACAGCCCAAAATGCCGTTAGCCTTCTTGGCAACAAGGGTACACTGTTGACTCCAGCTTCTCATCCACTGTAATCCCCAGGTCCTTTTCTGCAGAACTGTCGCTTACCCAGTCGGTCCCCAGACTGTAGCAGTGCACTTGTCCTTGTTGAACCTCATCAGATTTCTTTTGGCTCAGTCCTCCAATTTGTCTAAGTCACTCTGGATCCTATCCCTATCCCACAACTTAGTGTCATTCACGAACTTGCTGAGGGTGAAATCCAGCCCATCAACCAGATCATTAATGAAGATATTGAACAAAACCAGACCCCGGACTGACCCCTGGGGCACTCCGCTTGATATCAGCTGCCAACTAGACATCAAGCCGTTGAGCCCGATGATCTAGCCAGCTTTCTATCCACCATTCATCCAGCCCATACTTCGTTAACTTGCTGGCAAGAATACTGTGCGAGACCATATCAAAAGCTTTGCTAAAGTCAAGATATAGCACGTCTACCACTTTCCCCAGATCCACAGAACCAGTTACCTCACCATAGAAGGCAATCAGGTTGGTCAGGCATGACTTGCCCTTTGTGAATCCGTGTTGACTGTTCCTGATCACCTTCCTCTCCTCCAAGTGCTTCAAAAGTGCATGGTTTTACTAGTCACAGCATGAAGAGCAGGGAGGATATCAGGTTCCAATCCTGCCAATTCAAGCCATGTGGCCAGCCAGCTCCTCTTCACTGACCACCCACAAACCTAGTCCTCCTGCACCAACTCTGTGGCTTCTTTACGAGCTGAGCAGTCATAGGCTCCCCTCACTGAACATCCACACTAGCCCCCTCTGTGGAGGTTCTGAGCAGCATTAATTCTGGCACAGCTTTCCTCACAGCGGGACAGACCCAGCTGCTCCCAAAACCCATGAAGCCCCATGTGGTGTTAGCAGCCTCAGGGAAAGAGAGGCCTGCAGTGTATCTGCTCCTTTCACCTTTATACTATGTTTCCCCATTGCTGGAGTTCCTCTGGTCTTTTCCCATGCCACAGAGGCGTGAATCTGGTCTGCAGCACTTTGACTAGATGTTCTCAAGACTGTGCAAATTTGGATGCTCAGCTGGAGGCACACAAGGTCTGAATTTCCCAGAGTGGCTGAGCCCTCACCAATCCCACTGAAATCAGAAGGAGCGGCAGGAAACAATCAAGCTATTTATTTAGGTTAGATACAGATTTTAGGCACACACATTTAGGCACCCAATTTCTAAAATCCTAGCGCAGGAATCCTGACTCCCGGGTCCCACCTTCCCCACAAAGAAGGGCCAGCACAGCTTATGAAACAGATGGTTGGCTTGCTGTGCTTTTCAGAGTTAGCATAGCTCAGAACATGCAAAGTGTAAGCATTAAATCTGGCCAATATGCAGAGAAAGGAACAGGTTATGCCCTTAATCTCTTCTCTGATGTGAAAAAATATTTAGCCCAGATAGAAAAAGTGAGTGGAAAGAGAGTTCTGGCTGTCCAAATGCAGATCTGGAGATTAAACCAGATTGCCAACCTCCAGTATTTCTGGGATTCCCAGTGATTTTGGTTTCGATTTTGTTGTTGTTAGTGTGTTTTCCATTCCAAAAGGAATTCCCCTACACATATAAACAGCATTTTATTGTTTTAAATACAGAAAAGCGGAAATAGGCTGCAGTGGTCCATAACAATAATACCTTCCTGTGGCAAGTACCCAGGGAGGGCAGAAAAGTAGTCTGCAGTTATGCCTCTGAACTTAGTCACTAAAGACAGACTTGGAGCGCAAGACTCCCTGATTCACTCACTGCACAGTGGCATCTGCCAGGCAGCTAGGGAACCATGACAGCCATATAAGAGGCAAATCACTGAGTAAATTATCACCAGTCACAAGCAATCTGTAAAATAACTTGGACTCTGCCACACTTGTAGCCTGGCTGTTCTTAAATTGAAGACAGACTCCCTTAGTCCACAGTACAGGCAGGTTTTATTTTAACTTCACTGCTGAACACCCTGGCCGATGCACTAGTTTAGCTTAGAATAAATTTCAGAAGTGGGGCGATTTATTCTGCATCCCAAGCACGCCAGGCACTGCACAAACCACCTACACAAACCGGTGCCTGCTTACAATGCCAATAGCGGAAAGAAACAAATGAAGGAGAGTAGGAAAGGATGCAGCACACAGAATAACAGAGGTGATGTCACCGTGCATTTTGCTAGCACTATTTTTGAGGAAGAGAGAGAGGGGGGCAGGTTTTTAATCTCATTGACCCAGGGACTTTGGGCTATCGGACCTCACCTGCTCTGCAAAGTGTTCTGTTAGGATTGTACAGAAGCACAAGAGTATCACTGTAAGAGAGGAAGGACGGTCCAGTAGTCAAGATGCTAGCCAGGGACATAGGAAGACATAGGCTGAACAGGGAACTGAACTGGGGTCTCCGATGGGACCTTGGGCAAGTCACTTAGTCTCTTCGTGCCCCAGGTCCCGGTCTGTAAAACGGGGATGACAGCACTGCCCTACCTCCCAGGGGTGTTGGGAGGATAAAGATTGTGAGGTGCAACAGATGAGGGCCCCTTAGATTCTCCAGTGTCACTTGTACACACGTGTTTGTTTCCCAGGCCTTGAAATGTGATATTTTCACTGATGTGTCCAAATTAAAAAAAGATTACGAATAAAACTCCTAGAAGCCGAGCAGCCTCTTGCTTTAGCTTGAGCTGGACCTATGTATATTTACTGTACATCTAGTATCCTGCATGAACTGCTTACAATCACATTATGCCAGAGGATCACAGCATGCTACTGAGTTTCCTCCTGTTAGCTACACACACAAAGCCGCACCTAGGCAATCTTTAAAAACAAAAACATCTACAAGGGTGGCTCAGAGGATCTCAGTATTTTACAAACAGTAAAACACCCGCATGAGGGAGGTACGAGGTCTATGTATTTCTGTATAGACTTTCATCATCACACTGTTACTTTGCACTCCCCTGTGAGAATGACATTTGCACCAGTTGTCTCTTGTCACACACACAGGCTGTAAGGTCTTTGGGTCAGAAGGTGTGTGTGTGTGTGTGTGTGTGTGTGTGTGTGTGTGTGTGTGTGTGTGTGTGTGTGTGTGTGTGTGTGTGTGTGTACACACACACATATACACACACAGCATGTGTCACAAAAGAGCCCCTGTTCTGTTTGGCGCTTCTCAATTGCAATACTAGCTCTACATAATTGATGCTGTAGATGGGCAAATTCAAGTATGGAGAGATGGAATGACTTGCCCAAGGTCATATAGTAAATCAGTAGCAGAGTACAGAAGACAACCTAGGAGTCCTGACTAGAGCCATGAAAGGCTTTTATAATGGACAAGAACTATAATAAAATCTCACCCTGACCCTGCCTGCCATGCTCCCCAAATCCTTCTATGAAGATAGGATCAATGGTAGCACAGTAAATCATCATCACAGCAAATCTCAAAGGACCCCAGCCTCCTTGCAGATCTAGCACTACCCAGATCGATTTCTAGCTAGGTTTTGAAAACAGTCTGGCCCGATGTTCAGCTAGTGCAGCATAAGTGGTTATTAAAGAAATACAATAACTTTAACATGGTGACGAAAGAGAGTTACATTTTTGACTCAGGCTTGTTAACATACCTAAGGAAACCAAGGGATGCACTAGGAGGAGAGGCCATCTAAACAGTCACAGTTCTTAGACAGTAATTGGCGTTCGTTCTCTCACAGGGAGAATGGAAAGACACCAGACAACACCTAGACATAGTTTAAATAGATATCAGAAAACACTGAGCGAACAAGTAAACCCATCAAGGTTTCAAAACCACATTACATTAGCCCCGACTCCCAGACCCTATTCTGATCCCCAAATAGCACTACTCAGAGCTCCATTTTGCTAGAATCTCATCGCCAGCAGCGCTGGTCATTAAAAAACATTTCTGTAACCCCCAGAAGATCTTATAGCCAGCTTTCTCCACATACTTGATTTATCAGGGATGTTTACAACATTTGTGACCTCAATATTCGCCCTGTTTATGCTGGGCATTGCATGATATCACATATACTTAACACTACACCAGGAAGTCCACATACCTAACCTGAGAGTAATCATGTAATAGGACTGCAGTCACATCTGTCATTTCTAAATCCAGCCCCTCCCTACTGTTTGTCACCTTGGATCACGTCTAGAATGTCAACTGTAAGCTCCTTGGGGCAGGGACCCTGGATGAAATCCTGGCCCCACTGAAGTCAGTGGCAAAGTGCCAGGATTTCACCCAATGTTTTTCTATTTGCCTTGTGAAGTGACTAGAACCCTACTGGTGCTGCACATATAAATGCAGAACTACTAATAAAACACCAGTTTGTAAGTCTGTGGCCTGCATTGACTGAAAAGTTTGATCTTATTGTTAAGTCACAGAGCAAAGATAAACATCAGTAAAAGATCAGGTTTTGCCTTAGGAACTGGTTTTGGTTGGTTGGTTTTGTTTTTAAAAGAGCTTTCCTTGCCTGAAGGGGGTTAGTCCCCATCTGCACAGTAAGACCAGACACTCCAAACAATACAGCCTGTGGTTTTTAAAAAGAGTCTTTAAATGTATTGCCAATCTCTCTTTCTAAAAATGCCGCTCACCGGAACAGATTCATGCAACATTTTGATATGCAACAGAGAGGGATTCATACAGAATTCATATCGCTTCCAGCAAGCTTGCACATCAACATCCCAGTTTCATGAGATTGTTCTTAGCAAAATTTTACTCTCCCAATGATTAGCTTACTTTCATTTTTAAATGTCTCATCTCCCCTAAAGTAGGGAGACCAGACAGCAAGTGTGAAAAATCAGGATGGGGGTGGAGGGGTAATAGGAGCCTATATAAGAAAAAGACTCTAAAATTGGGACTGTCCCTATAAAAATCGGAACATCTGGTCACCCTACCCTAAAGGCATGCCATCTTCCCACCTTTGTACTAGAGTTAAGGAAAGCATTTTGTTGACTAGACAGTACTAAAGGATGGGACCGATCAGCCTAATGGGAGTTCAATTTGTTTCCTCACTTGAGTTACTTTCAGTCTTTCCTAATTATGACTCTTTGATGACCTATTGTAACACAACAATCATCCACCACAACCTAAATTAAAAGAGAGAGAGAGAAGTGAAGTTTCAGGGTATTTCTAGCAGTTGAGTTTTTCTTTTAGTTATCTTTTATAAAAGGAATATGAAAAGCAGCACTGGTGCCTGCTTAAGGCAAACAATAGATAGGAACAGGAAGGGATCATGTTAGTGTTAAGATCAATAAGTTTGGACTGACAAACAAGGGTCAGATTGTTTGCCACTTAGCTAAGAAGCTAAGGGAAAGACACCAGGGCAATGCAGGGGAAAAGAGGAGATATATAAAAAGGGAGGAATTTCCCAAAACTTTTTATAAACATTATAGTGCCTCAGCCAATGTCCAGACCACGCCACGTATCTTATGACGGAGAATCCTGCAGTGCTAGGGATCTGAGGTGCATTCCTTTTGGACACCCAAGAGCAACAAAGCTAGAACTCTTGGCCCTTCCACACAGTGTCTTTTCCGAAGATCTCCAAACACTTTACAAACATTAACTGAGCTTCATGCTCCTGTGTGACATAAGGAATATGCGTGTCACTCCATCCACCATTGAAGCACGGCCAACTTCAGGGTGGAATGTGACAGTTATTCACCAGCACCAAGCAACACTATGCAACAAGCAGTGAAGGCGCCTTTATCTATTTGATGCTCACATTCCTCCTGCAGTAAGTAGAATGCAGTTACCCACAGGGCCACCCAGGGGGGCGGGCAAGTGGGGCAATTTGCTCCAGGGGCCCCGCAAAGCCCTGGCCCAGCTGCGGTCCGGGTCTTCAGCGGCATTCCTGCACCCCAAACCTCTCATCTTTGGCCCCACCCCAAAGCCCACACCCCCCAGCCCACACGCCCCCCCCCCCCGCCCCCCAATCCTCCGCCCCAACCCTGAGCCACCTCCTACACTCTGAACCCTTCGGCCCCACCCCCACCACATGAATCTTGTTATGTGCACCAATATAGAGGTGTGACACATCACCTCCACATTGGTGCAGATAACAAAATTCATTCCACAGATGCATGGGGAAAATTAGAGGGAACACAAGCAAGTTAAACAAAAAGTGTTCAAACTGGGGGGAAAAAAAGTTATGGCAAAAATTACTCATCAGCAGCCCTGCTAGTAAAGACCGGCTGGAAAAGACATGGAATTCCAGTCAACAAGGTATAGATCAAGTCCAATTACTACAGCAAAAAAAAAAAATGTCTTTGGAGATTACTAATGTGCAATAGTCGTGCTGTAAAATCCTAGTGGAGAAGAAGCACCTATAATTTTTATTGTGAGGTTACTAGATGAGGTCAACATTATTCTCCCAGCTGGCTGACTTCACCTCGCAGCAAAGACTACTGTACTTGTCTCCATTAGGATTTTATGGCAGGATAGCTGACCTGTGTTAGCTCCATTACAATAAAATATACCTTTTATAACAATAAAGGCAACACCTTTACTACAGATAAGCCACGAGTTTTCTAAATGAGCAGGCAGGCTTTAAGCTGCTGAACTGGGTTCTGTATCTCCTCGGAGGTCACTTCCTTCTTTGCCCTAGTCTCTAAGGGTATGTCTACACTACAGTAAGAGACCTCTGGCATGGCCGCGGCTGGCCCAGGTCAGCTGACACAGGCGCACAGGACTCTAAAATTGCAGCATAGATCTTCGGGCTGGAGCCCAGGCTCTGAGACTCTGCAAGTGAGGGAAGGTGTCAGAGCCCAGGATCCAGCCTGAGCCTAAACGTTTACACTGCAATTTTATACCCCACAGCCCAAGTCAGCCGACCCAGGCTCTGAGACTCAGTGTCGCAGGCTTTTTAATCGTAATAGAGATGTACCCCAAATAGCCCTGGAGTGGGATCTGTGTTCATAGGGAATCCCCTCCAGTTCACGTACGACTCCCCAGTACAGAAGCCATCTCTAAACACGTTTTATTTCATTGTAAGTGAACAAAAGACGGTAACAGTCTACATTAAAAAAAAAACACCACAGGGAATTGCAGCAATTCTGATCAGGCTCCAGAATTGAGGCAAACAATGGATTATTCTCACTACTGGGAAAAAACACCACAGGGAATTGCAGCAATTCTGATCAGGCTCCAGAATTGAGGCAAACAATGGATTATTCTCACTACTGAACCAGGGAATCCCCTTCCATCGAAGGGTTTCAAAACTCTTCAGACACACCCCAGCAACACAGACAAGGTGAAACAGGAAAGCACATTCCGTTTTTTCTGACCCTGAATTCCCAGCATCTGCTAATATTCCCTTCTAGTCCCCAAGAAGCACTTATATTCCCTGAAAGGGTCAAAGAGCAGATGGAGCATGTAAGTAAACAGTTGAGTTTTGCACCAGCTACCCTAACATGTATTGCAAACGCTAATTTAATGCCAGAGGTTCAAAGTCTGTCTGTGTACTGAAGAGTCATCTCCTGCTGATTGCTGTGATATCCTTCTTCCAAGATAACTGTTACAACTATGTACTGCAGTACAATTAGCGTTTTGTTCTCATCTGTAAAACCTGCAGACTCTCCTAATAATATCACTAGAGTAGTGTGCAAGTGAGGCCAAATCCACCATGCTTTGTCCTGCACTAAGCTATAGCGACAGAGCCAGACTTAAAAAACATGAGGATGTAACTCTTTTAAATTCATTTCTGCCTTGATGTCAGTAGTGACTACAGGTGTATGTGGCTAAGGAATGGCAATATACAAAAACCTGTACAACACTTCAACCTCCCTGGACACACAATAGCAGATTTAAAGGTAGCCATCCCGCAGCAAAAAAACTTCACAGACTTCAAAGAGAAACTGCTGAGCTTCAGTTCATTTGCAAATTTGACACCATCAGCTCAGGATTAAGCAAAGACTGCGAATGGCTAGCCAGCTACAAAAGCAGTTTCCCCTCCCTTGGTGTTCATATCTCAACTGCTAGAAGAGGGCCTCATCCTCCCTGATTGAACTAACCTCGTTATCTCTAGACTGATTCTTGCCTGCATATTTATACCTGCCTCTGGAAATTTCCACTATATGCATCTGACGAAGTGGGTATTCACCCATGAAAGCTTATGCTCCAATACGTCTGTTAGTCTATAAGGTGCCACAGGACTCTTTGTTGCTTTTTACAGATCCAGACTAACATGGCTCCCCCTCTGATACATATCTCTGTGTGTTTGTCCTCTATTTACTTCTGCCTACAGGACTTGAAACTGAGCACTCTGACCCTGGTCCAGGAAAGCAGGTAAGCACTGCAGTTGTCCCTTTGATTTCAATGGGGCTACTCACCTATTTGAAGTTATGCATATGCTTAAGTGCTTGCTGGATCAGGGTCAGAGTACTAAGCATCCTGCAAGACAGAGCCCTCACAGAGAAAAGCCCAGATCCTCAAAAGGTATTTAAGCACCTATGTCCTGCTGATTTTAATGGGAGTTAGGAGCCTGAAGATCTTTGAAGATCTGTGCCTACGCTCTTTTGGGCAAGGACTCCCTTGTCAGTTTACTCACAGTGGCGTGCTTCAGTATTAATGAGTATTGGCCACTGCCCAGCGAGACGGTAAAGAACTCTATACCTTTGATCCCCTCCCCTTTTTGTTATTATTTTGCTGGACCTGTCTGTCCCTTTAAGTAGGTTTTCTTCCTCATATACAAAGCCTCCTGGTTCTCCTCGGAAGTCACAGGGGCAGAGAAAAGTTGACTCCAGAGTGCCCGTCAACCATTAATTTAAAAGGCAGGGTCTCAAGACACCTCACCCCATTGGATTTTTATAGCAATATGTCCGGGTCTTACCTCTCCACTCCCTAAGCTCTGTGGATCATGGATGCAAGATCAGCTCAGACTAACTGAACCAAGAGCGAACAATGGAAGTAAAGGGAAGCCTCCTACTGCAGTAGTCTGTCATAGTGTTCGGATCAGTGCCTCCAATGTAATCCTAACAGAAATATTGCTAAAGCTGTAATTGAGATGAAGAATTGTGTCAATAGGAAGAAGTCTGCAAAGTAATAAATACACAGTCCCCTCAAGCTCATGATTCACACACTAAGGACCAATTCATTACAGCGTGGTTGGATTTATGGGCTCAAGCACAGGACACAGCCTGCAGAATACAAGTCATGTTTATTTAACACACAGCAACAAAAAAGGCCATGCCTCGCTGCAGGGTGTGATTGATAGACAGATACAAACTACACTGCATGCTGATATGGCATATACATTTATTAAACACAGGCCCAATATCTTTTTCTATTGGCCAAGCATGCCAAAGATTCCCCAAGCTTGTACTGTTTTGTAACAGCTGTCAGACAGAGTTCATTCTAAGAAAAAGGAGGTGTTGTGTGTCCCTATCCTGTAAACAACTGCAAAGACAAATCAGTTACGTAAATTGCATTTTAGCAAGGAAGTCTGAATATAGCCATTTTCACCACTGCACGACCATGTAATTTTGCCCAGAGAATCTACATAGTTTTGCTTATTTACATTATGCCAATACCGCCTATAGAGACTTGTTCCATCAAAACAAGCCATGGAGAAATTGGAGAGAGACAAAAAAAGATAAGAATTGTAAACTTGAGCTGCTTATTTGCACTATACACTATGCCCACCTTTAAAATCAGCACCACAGTCTATATATGTACCACATACAAATTGCCATACCAAGGGAGGGATAGCTCAGTGGTTTGAGCATTGGCCTGCTAAACCCAGGGTTGTGAGCTCAATCCTTGAGGGGGCCACTTAGGGATCTGGGGTAAAAATCAGTACTTGGTCCTGCTAGTGAAGGCAGGGGGCTGGACTCAATGACCTTTCAAGGTCTCTTCCAGCTCTAGGAGATATGTATATCTCCAATCAGTATTCCATTTAGCCAGGTGCAACATGTACTTCAGAGGAAGGTGCAAGAAACCCATATTGGCCAGCCTTGGAATAACCTGCCCATAGAGAAAGTTCTTCCTAACCTTAGGCACTTAACAGTTAGCTTATGAGCTGAAACGTTAAAGTCCCTCTAAATTTTATCTTAACTATGGATGTTATCCACAGACTTTTCCAGATCCAACTAAACTGCTGCACCGATCACCTGTGGAACACATTGCCACAAGGCAATTGTGTATTGTACTGCATACAGTAACTCTTTTCATCAGTTTTAAATGTGTTGCCTGTCAGTTTCACTGATTGTTCCCTTTCTTTTGTATTATGAGATAAGATAAATAGGAGTGCCCGGCTTACATTCTCTCTCCCATTTATTATTTTCCACACCTTTATTATGTTCCCTCTTATTTGTCTCTTCTCTATGCTGACAGCCTCAATCTTTTTCAGAAGCCTTTCCGTGCCTAATCTTTTTCATTGCCCATCTCTGCACCCCTTTTTAAAAAGAAAAGAAAAGAAAGGCCTAGTGGAGATAAACAGTATTCCAGGTGAGGGAAAGCTATTTACTAGCATAATGTTTTCAGTTTTATTTTCTATTCTATTCTTTACGCACTCCAACATTTTAGCTTTGTTATGTTAAAAACAAAAACAACTCATTCTTGGCTGAAAATTGCTACATTTGCAGCTAACTGAGGCCACCTACACTGAAGGGCAAAACATGGTCTGCAATGGTATTTAAAATCCATTTATTACCATTCAGCTCTGTAGCATTTTGCACCCATTTTGTTCAGGTGTAAGTGACTAACAAGCCAAGACAGCAGACTGGGGGAGCCCAGCATTATGCCAGGGCATTCTTGGGTTGCATTCTTTGTTGAGTCCCATCACTTCCTCTTTCCCCAGGCTCATGCTAGCCTCTACGTGAAATGCAGCTGCTGCATACGAGTAAAAAATTCACTTGGCCCTAGCTTTTGGGCAAAAAAACCCAAAACAACACTGCTTTGGATTCCAAAGGAGCAAGGGACATATTAATATAGGGCCAGGGCAGTGTTATTCTAGTGGCATAATTGTGGGTGTTGAAAGATATGACTCAGGGAATTGGCAGATGGCAGCCAGAGAGGGTGAGTGGCCACAAACAGACTGTTAAACTGGTTTTACAATTCATTTTGTGAAAACAGGTGGTTTGAAAGCACCCATGCTTGAATGGAAATGCAGCTACACCTAGTACTGTACATGTCGTGGAGTATAAAGGACTCAGCCAGAGCGTTTTCCATGTACAGAACTAAAAGCCAAACAGATACGAGCTTCACAGGTAGTCCTCCTGCCTCTTGTGTGTGTGTCAAGGCATTTGTAATGCAGCATTTAATATGGAATACAGATAGGGTTGCCAACCCTCCAGAATTGGCCTGGAGTCTCCCAAATCAGCACTGATGTCCCAGTGACTACTGAAAGCAATCCGGGAAATTTTAATAGGATATTTTAAGAAAATGACATTTCGTCATGTTGGGGGGAAAAATCTCCTGGAATAGCTTCCATCAGAGTTGGCAACCCTAGATACAGAGGAAATTCATTACTAATCACTGGTCACATTCTGCCCTTAGTTATACCTGTGCAAGCCCATTAAAACCAACGAGTTGAATAGGTTTAACAAAGCAGAATTTGGCCCTACTTTAACTTCTCTAAGCCATTTTTAGGGAGAGCTCCAGCTTTATCAGCACCATCTACTGCAGCAGGGAAGGAAGTGCCCTTGGCACAGACCTGGCTTATGATGAGCTAGTTAAAGCAAGGATATTTTACGTTTCAGTGATTTTCACTTCAGTGCTCATACAACTGCAGCTAATAACAAAAGATGATTTGGTGGAGCCAATCGTAATCAGCATTTCTCTGGAGCAAGTAGCTACAATGGCCCTCAGCCTCCAAAGATGCAGATGAATACAGACATCATGTAACCAGCTTTTTCAATGCATTAATCTTTGTACACATGAAGCCGAGAAACAGCTTAAGAGTGTTTCCTGCTCTTTGCTTTTACATAAACCAGCTACCTGCAGCTGAGCTGTTTACAGCTGTCACTTTCCTAACACAAGGAAATCCTGAGCAGTAATTCAAGTCAGAAACAGTGCATCTAACCCCCTAGGTGCTGAACACCAGCACTGCCGGTTTCTCATGTCATAGCATATATCATTAATGTGATACAAGCTGGTAATGTATTCTCCTTGAGTACTGAGGAAGCTTTTGATATAGCATTTCTGGCCCCCTCATGACAATTCTCTATAGTCTCACCAAAACAATAATAAAATGGAATGGGTTACCTAGGGAGGTGGTGGAATCTCCATCCTTAGAGGTTTTTAAGGCCCAGCTTGACAAAGCCCTGGCTGGAATGATTTAGTTGGGGTTGGTCCTGCTTTGAGCAGGGGGTTGGACTAGATGACCTCCCGAGGTCTCTTCCAACCCTAACCTTCTATGACTCTATGACTAAAACCAGTTACTGAAACACAAAAACGGGAACTAAAGTACAAGCTGCCCTGTACAAGAGAGCTCTTGGAAAGATGGAAACAAGTAAGGGTACGTCCATACTACCCGCCCGGGTCGGCGGGTAGCGATCGACTAGACGCGATATATCGAACTCCGAATGCGCTCCCGTCGACTCCGGAACTCCAACGCGAACGGCGGTGGCGGAGTCGACGGGGGAGCCGCGGACTTCGATCCCGCACCGTGAGGACGGGTAAGTACTTCGAACTAAGTACTTCGCGTAGCTGAACTTGCATACCTTAGTTCGAACACCCCCCCACGCCCAGTGTAGACCAGGCCTAAGAGTTCTTTAAAGAGCCCTAAACTGCTCTCACTGAACTCTGTGGCAAAACTCTCATACGCTTCAATTGTGCACAGGGAACCTAACCAAGTTTTTGTATTTTACAAAAAAAAAAAAGTGAGAATAAACATGTTTAATGATGCACAACCACAAGAGAGGACAAGTTTAAAACAAAAAAGTGAGGCTTCCAGCACCATTACTATCTTATCAGTGTTGCATGTGCTCCAAGTTTCCCAGCATACATTTAATGGCAATATTATAGGCATTACAGAAAACAGAAACTGGAGACAGACAGTAAACTCCGACACAGGGACCATCTCTTTGCTGTCTGTTTGCACAGTGTCTAACACAAGTGACAGGGAGCAGACTCTAGATGCTACCGAATATAAAAGAAATAATATGCTGGAAGGCCAAGTTTTAAAGTATGTGCACATGCACTTCTGCATACACTTGATTTGCATACTCAAGTCGGTCCTAGAGGGATTGTTTTTATTAGTTGTAAAAGAGAACCCCTCCAGAAGCATTGCTACCAGAGCTTGCAAATTCCCTGGACAAAACAAGAGTGCAGAACTGCAGAGCACCTAAGCTCAGAGGAATGGAGATTAAGTGCCAGCTTTTGAAAAGGGCACCCATGGGCAGCATGTCTCTTCACTGCATACAGGTGTAACCATGTTGTTGTACTGCTCACTGTGCACTTCTCAAATGAGAATTTCTGGGGACAAAAAACACTCTTTTCCAAACATAGCAATAGCCCTAGCCCTCAGTGGGGACTATGTAAATACTAAATGTCAGATTTCAGCTATTTTGATGCCTTTTTTGAAATTATTATTTAAATATCCCCCCCACCCCGGTCTAAAATGCCTGGAAGACATTCACCACCCGACATAGACCAAATATGGGCATTTTCACACCAAAACAGGGATGTTTTCAGAAAGTTATAAAATTGTTAAAACAATAAGATATAAAAGCAGCAGCTGTTTTTTTTTTTAAAAAAGGGAATTTACAAAAGGAAAAAGTAGGCTTGTGCCCATTGTTGCTTGTTTATGATGTATGGAGATGGCATGAAAACTTCCCTTTCCACCCTGCTTTATCAGGAACAAGTTTTTGTTATTTTTCTTGCAGGACTCTTTAGAGCAGGGGTAATCGGTGGACTCCGGGCCCAAACCAGACTGCCAGATGCTTTTGAATAGATTCTGAAATCTATTTACTTCTTATAATAATAAAAAACACGGACAACAACTTCCCCTGAAGTCTGGACCATGACAAAAAAAATAATAATGGACTCCTCCTGCTTTAGAGAACTGGAGATCAGGAGTTAGAACTCTCTGCACTTGGCTGAAGGAGGAATGGTAGCGACTCTTTCCTGAGAGCTGTTCTTTCAAGCCTTTGTCGGGAGGTTGAATTAAATAGGTGTTAGCCAATCCCACTTCTTCCAGTGTCTTCATCTGACTAAAAACACTTTCTGTGAAGAGAGGCTTAAATTTAGAGGTTTGGGCCCTCCAGTCACCAGAGTGAACCAGAAAAGGTTGTACAGGGAATTTAATAAAGAGAGAGACTTATGGATTAGCAGTCACTTCTAGATCTCTCAGTCTAAGCATGTGGACTCTGGGGTCTCTGTTCATACTGCAATTCCTCTCTCAACTGCTAATTTTTCAGTCTCTTGTGATGTCTTGAGGCCACTAATATGCCAGCTCTTTAGCAAGTATACAAGGAAGGATGTAAAGATCAGGGGCCAGAATCTGATCTCAGTTACACCCATGGAAATCCAGAATAACTTCACTGGGAACACTCCAGATTGGCATTGGTGAGATCAGAATCTTGTGCCTGATGTTCATAATGTAAACACATGGGGGAAGAAACATATCAGAGAATCACCCCCACATCACACCCCAAAAAATGACCAGGAAGATCTCTTACTCTTACTGATGATTTCAGGAATTAAAGATGAGGAGAGTGAATCTGCTTAATCAGGTTTACTATTGCCTGTCTGCTTACTTCAATGTACAACATCTCATCTTTGACTGAATACACCTTTTGCCATGTTCTCTCACACGTTTTTCCTCACTTTTTTTTTTTTTAAAGCAGGAATCATATATACTGTATTCAGCACAGCTAACTGTGCTTGGGAAAAGGTCCCCTTTACAGTGGAGTTTAGCAAACCCATATTTTGTCAACTAGGGTGTCCAGATGCCCTGGTTTTTATAGGGACAGTCCCAATATTTGGGGCTTTGTCTTATATAGGCACCTATTACCCCACCTCCACCCCATCCCGATTTTTCATACTTGCTGTGTGGTCGCCCTATTGTCAACACACAACAGTATCTATTCTGGGAACAGAGGCCCATAAAGCCACGTTAAGTCAGTGTTTGCTCCAGCAAAGCAGCAGCCTTCCCTTCAGAGAGTGGACTGTGTTGGCTGATATGCCAGCTTTGACAGTATATATTATTAGCAGAGCTGCCAAGATCAGCCAGAGGCTGGGAGATTTGTATGGTGCTGCAGAACAGATTGTTGGTGCCATCAATTTTTAGGGTGAAAGAACAGGGCATAAGCCATCCATGTTTAATGTGAGCAACACTCGACATTTTATACAATATACAAAATTATTTACCATTTAACTGATAGTCAGAGACTTCAGGAAGTATGAAAAATAGCTCCGAAGTTATGGCCCCAATAGGGGCGAAGATTAAATTAGTCTCCTTCAGCAAGGATGTTTAAAAATAAAGCACACCAAATAATCCTGGCCATCAATCTCATACGGTCTGACCTTTCAACCCCTCTTCTCACCCATGACTCACAAGCCTCATCTATGCTAGCTTTTTCTCCTAGAAGTGTCTGTAATCGCACTATCGTTGGTGTTGCAACGGCCTAAGCATTGGTACAGACCTGCTCCCAGGCTACCCTACTGAACTTTATAACTCCAACGGTGGAAAAGAAATCACAACATTCGACAGAAAAATTCATACCCCCCCAACATCCCTTCCCCCCCCCGCCCATTTTCCCTCTTAGTTTCACCATGGAGTTAGGTAAAGATCACAGCACTTCAGACCTGATTCAGGACAGCACTTAAGCACGTGATCAACTTTAAGTGCACACGTAAGTGTTGCCCTGAATCGAAGTCCAAAAGTCTCAAATATAATGAAAGCTGTGGCCGCAGCTATCTGCTCTCACAGAGCACATTCAGAACGTTGTCTGCACGTAGTGCCCACATAAGGTGCTGCACAGGTTGGTTGTTCTTGAGTCTGTTTTTTTTTTCTTTTGCAAGGGGAAAGTTCTTGGTTTTTATTTTTCAATAGATTATTTCAAGCAGTCGGAGCCTGGTTCCGGACTATTTAGAACTATGGTAGAACCTTAGCGAGGGCTGTACTGCTGTTCTTTCTGTTTCTGAACAGCAAAGTAATGCAGCATAAAATCTGTGCATAGATAAGAGTAGGGGCTTAAGTTTTCCATGTTCACTGAGGAGAGGGAACAGACCTTGAATGATTCTTGTAAACCTTGGCTCCAGTTTTAAGCATTATGCCTAACTTTAAGCACCCAAACAGTCCCACTGAAGTTAAACATTATGCCTAGGTACCTTCCTGAACTGGGGTCCTTAACAGGAGTTGCGTTCTTTGGCCCAGTTTACCACCCCCTCCAGTAGTGCGTTGAAGTTCTTATTCTCACATTTCCTACAAGTGTACAGTTAGGAAAATAAGAGCCAATACCAACATGATTTTGAATTGCTGAGATAGGAGGGAGAAATCTTTGTGGTCTTTTTTTTAAAACATGGTTTAATGCCTGCTATTTTCTATGTGACATTTCTTGTGATTGCCAGTGTCCCTGTGTTCATTTTGCAGCTATTAACGAGATTATAGTATTTTCTTATCCGCCTACGCTGGGGTGGAAAGGGAGAAGTAGTTGACTTTGAATTGCCACCAAACAACAGAGATGAGGAGAAAGTTCTGGCACAACAACAACACACTACAATAAAGAATGAACGCCGGGGTACTCAATCTTTCCCACCTGCCTCCAATTTCCTGCTATCAGCAAAAGTAAAGAGACAACCAATGAAAAATAAGCACAGTGGAAACCTCTTATAATGAAGTCATTTCTCACACTATGAGCCAAATACAGGACTGATATAAGGTCCTGGCTACAGAGTCCAGCATTCTATGGTTACTGTATCGGCGCAAGGCAGGGAATTTAGGGGCAGGCAGGCATATGGTGAGTCAGTGCACCAACTATGCAGCCAAAACTCCACACACAGGGCTGATATCCAGTGCTGCCAAGGTGCTATAGTAGTGATTGTGTGGGTGTTTGATACCCTGATTGAAGGGTGAAGGGAGGGCTGTTCCATCCCCCACACACCTCTGAAAGGGCCTTGTGAGAGATTCCATCATATTTGTCCCCATACACAAAGTTTCAGGGCATCAGAGTTCACCCTAACATTCTTCCACTCTAGTCCAACTGGAATCTTGCAGCCTAACGAGCTGAGAGGCACCAAACAACAAGGGTAGCTGCCTCCCACCATTTTAACACTGCTCACAAGCCAACTCTGTACTTCAATGGAGAATGAATTGCCATTCTACCTCCCCACCAAACCCCTCAATTGTTTTAAATAAATGAGCATGTCCACAACAACAGAATACAGCCAGCTAGAATCCATTTGCAGTGCATGGCATGTGTGTGTTACATATGCTCAGGATCCTGGCTGAACTAGCATTACAACTCCATCAGAGGCAGACACCCTACTCAAAAGGCATGAGTCAGAGCACAGCCAGAAACACAGGAGTTGACATTTGTGACACACTTAAATTTTCAAGTTGAAGGCAGATAGATTCTGGCATTTCTAGGAGCTGTACAGGCTCCTTTCCACAAAAGCTATTCGGAGAAGTGCTGAGATCCAGGCTGAACATTTTATCACCCTGGAATTTAACCAAGACACCAACTGAATACATTAGTATTGAATCTATGCTGTTGTTATTGCAGGCAAGTTAGGGATGCACGTTCATTTACAAACACTTCCACTAGTCACTAAAGTATTACTTTTCGCTAATATTTCTTCTACCAAGGCCATCATCAAAACAAGCTTCTTAAAAAGGCAAATTATAAATCTCTCCAATAGTGAAGTGTGAGCTAAGCAAGATTTAGAGACCCCACTACTGTGCAAGAGCAACTACATTTCTAAAAATTAGGTAATCCCATTCTAACAGTGCAATAATACCAAGTATTTCTATCATCATCAACACACCTCAAAGCAACAGCCCCTGTAGAATAAATATAAAATTAGAGAATCAAAGTTAGCATAAGTTTGGTTAAAGAAAGGCCCTAGCTAGCAAATAAAAGACCTCAAAAGTAATGAGTTGTAAGGTCAGAAGGAATAAAGTTGGGAGACTGTATCTGGTTCTAAAAGTAATGAAATAAAGAGGAGTGTCTAAAAAGGCAGGCCTCTGACCAATAGGGGTGCAGATGGTTTTAAATAAGATAGAACATTGGTCTTAAAAGGAGCCAACATGAACCTTCCCACCCCACATACAAGTAAAGCCTATGTGAATCCAGGTGCAACAGGTGCTGCTTGTTGGTCAGCAAAAGGGAGGGGAAGAAAGGCCTTGGAGAAAGGTGGTTTTAAGTCTTACTGGATTAAGACCAGAAATAAGAGTGAACTGTCTCAAACTGGTTTTTAGCTGGTCAGTACTTGGCAATGACTTCACTGTTTGTTAAATGGTATAAACGTTAACTCTTAAAGGGCTCATTGCTAATATTTGCCTGACCACACTGGAGCTGACCAATATAGGACTAAGCACCTCTGGATTTAGCCCACTTGCAAATATCTTGATCAAAGGTTTATAAACGTTTTCTTACTTTTTGGATGTAGAAATTGCTTATTATTTAGGCTTTTTAGGCACGTTTAGAGCAATTGTACAGATACCATTTGGCCTTTGGATTGAATAAAGGAATTTATGGTTAAATTAGTGAAGTGATAATATCTTGCATAAATAATCATTCCAAAAGCCTCACAAACAGTGCGAGAATAAAGGATAGAGCTGTTCTCATAGTTGCTTAGGTTGAAGCATGCCAGCAACTGGATGCCTTAACAAATTGGAAAGATTATTTTAATCACGTAGAGCCTACCAGAGCCACGAATCAAAAAGAAATCACCTGAATGTTATTTGCATTACAGCCAACACTAGTATTTATTGTCCATTTAAGGGGAACTCAGAAAAGTCCCCTTCTATCATTCTGCGCTTGCATGATGACTAATTCACACACTGGGGCCTCTCCTGCTCCCACTTCCCAGGGAAACCTTTGCCATTGACTTCAACTGGAGTAGGGAAAGGCCCATCACTTGGCAGCCAAACAAGTGCACTTTCACTACCCTTTGTTTTGTGCAAGAGCTTGCCATGAATTGAGGAGCTGGTTCTGCGGATTACCAAGCGAAACACTCTGGTTCTTATCCCCTGAATTCATGGGCTTCAGGCATCTAAGAGGCTGTACTTGGGTACCAGAGTCAGCTGCCACTGGTTCTGCAAGGACCTTGAATTGACCATTGAGGAGTCACTAGATCCTCCATGCCCCAGGAAAGGCAGAATGACAGCAGCCATGGAGGGAGGAGTTAGAGCAGAGGGTATAAACCACAGTAATTAACAGGGGCTTCCTTCAGCCTTTACACTGAATAACTGGGTAAGGATGAGGCACCACCGAGCAACACAGCAAACAAGACTGGCTTTGTATTTTCTGCATCATGTTTGTCTTTTTAATTCCAGCTTCATTTTCCTTGCATCTGCCATTGTTTCTCCAGTGCCATCTTATGGACCTAGTTCAGCAGGTGTGCTATGAAGCCCTGCCACCTCAGCATCCTGTGCTACTCTTGAACATACGTCTTACTTCTTTCTCTGATCTTTAAACCAGCTCATTATGGGCCTGTTCCTACAGAGATACTGAACATCCCACAAACTCCTAGTTAAGGACACTAAGGGGTTTTTCCTTTGCTGTAGTAAATCCGCCCCCTTGAAAGATGGTACCTAGGTCAATGGAAGAATTCTTCCACTGACCTAACTATGTCTACAGCGGGGGTCAGGTCAACTTAACTACGTCGCACAGGGCATGAAATTTTTCACAGCCCTGAGCGATGTAGCAAGGTCGACCTAAGTGTTAGGTAAAGACTGGATCTTAGAGTTGAAGGTGCTCTGCACCAAGTGTATATAAATGGAAGGTGAGGCCGCTCGGCACCTCCTTAGGGTGAGAGTGTTTAACCGACCAAAATAGTAGGGCAACAGGGAAAGAAACTAACTCCTCAGAAATTTTGGAAGTCTCACTCTTGCAAGATTCCTCTGTCCTGGGCAAAGAACGGCTCCAGGGGAGAGAATGCTGTGATTGTGTTAGTGCAATAGAGCACATCAGATCAAGAGAGCTTTTAGCAAGACACTATATTGATTGTAGCAACTAGTGCTGTCCAACTTCCTTATACCCAGAGACAGCACTTTCTTTCCAGCAGGAGAGGTCACCGGTATGGCCATACTGATACTGTATTTTGCCATTTGGGCTTTAAGAAAGAGTCACCTCTTCAGCTATAGTAGCCTGCTGAAGTGCATTGCTTTGCCCATAGGTGTAGTTTGACTTCTATATTTGGGAGCGACAAGGGCTTAATATTATTATTAATAGGTATAGGTCTAACTTTCAGATTTACCAGTTGTTAGGCTCTGAGTTTAAATGGCTGCTGTTATTGCTAGGGGATGCACCACGACACGACACAAGCACAAGGGGAGGGATAGGGTTGGAATCTAGCGGGTGGAAACTTTATCCCAAAGCCACGGGCTGGACTCACCTTGCCAGCTGCCGTTGCAGAGCCAGGGGCACCCTGATAGCAGCCCAGGCTCTAGGCTGGGGGCTGCATGTTCCACTGGGCAGAAAGCCCCATTTCAGCAGCTCACAGCAGCCCCTGAAAGGAGGCTGGACAGGGTGGGGGGCTCCCAGTAAGTGCTCCTACCTTCCCAGGCCCCCATGAAATGCCAGGTGTGCTTTCGCTGAGCTGTGAGACAGCAAGGGGTGGGGACAAATGCGACAAACCTGACCAGGTGGCCAGAGCCCCAATGCACCCTCCACACCTGGCCCTGCCCCAGAAACTGCAACTCCCCTACCCTCTCCAGATCCTGGGGGGCAGGGGGTAATTTGCTATTGCAATCAGTTCTGCTACCACGATCCAGCCCATTCCCCCACTGCTTTGTTGCTGCCACCATCCCAATGCCAAAGGGCCCCTTGACAGGATAGGGGGGACGGAGAGGGCTGTCCAGCAAAGGCCCCCTCCTCTAGTCCCCTCCTATTGCCCAGGTTTATAACGTGGCAGCCCCTAGCCAGGCAGCAGTACCTCCCTCCTGGCTAGGACCCATCCTGTCCTCTGTCCCAGTGCTGCAGTGAGCTTGTGTGGGTCTCTTGTCCTGGGCTCGGTGGTGAAGCCATGTCCCTGGGGAAGGCTGCTGGCAGGGAGCAGGCTGGAGCCATGCATCACTGATCACTGCAGCTGGAAGGGGAGGTAAGAGCCCGGCTGAGCGGGCCGGCCAGGGACTATGCTGGACACACAGACCGATCCCAGGATGCAGCTGGTGGGGAACCCCAACTCTGCCTTAGCTTTATGGGAGATGGTCCATGGCCAGTTTCTTCTTTGCTCCCAAGGATGGTTTTAGTTGTTTTCCCATTATCAACATATACAGTTCGGGGGGAGGATGCCTCCCCATCACCCTCTCTCTCTTTCCATGGCTTTGTCCCATCATTTGCTGCAGAGGAAATACCAACAGTTACATAGTTTTTAGAAGCTGATGTTCAATAGTCCACCAAATGCAGATTTGTCTCCCCCACCACTCTGCTGAACAAAACTGAAGACTGTCTTCACACAAGTTAAAGCCAGAGGTACTCGTACGCCGGTAACTCATATGGATCAATTGTGGCCAAGTATCATGGACATGCTTGTCTGAGCTTAACAAGCCACTGGCTGCCTTGATACTATTAGGCCCTTTAATTAGGATGCTACAAAGATCTCTCCTGCCTAGTGTGGTTCCTAAGGGTATGTCTGCACAGCAACTGGGGGATGCAATTCCCAGCTTAGATAAATGTGCATGTGTTAGCTCAAGCAGAGGGCTAAAAATTACACCTCCCCGCTTCTGTGGGGGAATAACCTAAGACAAAGGCAAACTTAGCAAGAATTGCCTGAGAAAGAGAAGTGGTAATACATGTTCCCAAAAATCTCCTTATTGTACATCACTTAACTGCAGTACAAATAAATTGATACTAAGGCATACAGCTGTACATATTTATAGCAGTAGACTGGACATCAGCAGAGCTACACTCTCTTTCCATCTGTCAGTGGTTCCATATATGGCCATAGGAAAGTCACTTAACTTCTGTGTCTCAGTTCACCCATTTGCACTTACTAACCCTCACAAGACTGTTTGCAGACTTCAATGAGATCTTCATGTGCTGTAAGTGATAGAAGTGCAAAACATGACTACAGGCCCTGTGAGACAGCTGACATGCCATCAGACAATTGCCTCCACTAACCGTTCTGAGATGTTTAAATTCAAAGGAGAACAGCGTTTGGGACAGAAATGCATCCATTCCAAGCCTATTAACATGGCATCAGACTTTTTAAACATTCTTGGCATGTTAATATAAGTAAAAATCTTCTTGGCTTAAAAAAAACCCAAAACAGTCTAATAACTACTAGTAAGTTATGTGAAGCATTTTCATATTGATTCATTCAGGAATGACCTGCTGAGTAGATCTTTGTTTTGCTCTGCATGGGTCAATCCTGAACTCCTTAATCCAGCCAAATCATAGTCCAAGATTTCCCCAGTATGTAGCACAGGACAAAGCCTCATGGGGGGGCTTTCACGGACTGACATTATGATCCAGAACGCCAACACCTACTGTAATGCTTGGATCAAGATGTCTGTGCGAGTGTGGAATCAGTAGCTGACCTCATGCCTTTTGTGGATTAAGGGAAGGCATCAGATAGGAGACTTTTCAACAGTGAGTCATGCAAACAGCTTCCTGTTAAAAATACCGTAAGATGAGTCCTCCAATAAAACAGGTTTGGTCTCCATTACATGAGCTATTACCCACTGAATTTGAATTTCTGGATTTTCTATTTTGATGTTAAAGACAGACCTAAGCTGCAACGTTCAGATTCAGAACAGAACTTCCCCAACAACATTTTGCATCTAGGGCCCTCTCTATCGGATACACAGGTTGTCTTGCACAGTTCCTCAAGAACCTTGACGTGTATATTTGCGGCCCAATTTACCCCAGTATCAATCAGTGCAGCTACAGTGGGTGACTGTGACAATGGAATCAGGCCCTCGGTGTTTCGATTGGCGAATCTTTATAAACTCAGCGATGTGTATTAAAAACATTCGTGCTTGGAGATTTGTTTGCCGGGTGTACAAACAGGCCACTAGAACTAAATCAATTGAGTAGCTACCAGTTCTGAACTGCTAATTGTCATTAAGATTGTGCTGTTTTTTAACAGTGAACAGCACACTGACTTTTACTCCAAACCCAAATCACTTCAGAAGGGCCTCAACAAAACAGAAAAGAGAGTTCACCTTGTCAGCATCTTCACAGGATGACAGTAATTTATTAGCAACATTATAGAAGACCTTAATAACCATTTTACATTAGTTCAGAAGCCTAAACTTGATTGCTATTTGGGATTTCAACTCCAATCATCAAAACCCAATTAGAGATATAAGCACCAAATGCCACTTTTAAAGGAAATATGTTAGTTTCCTAGAAAGTCAATGACGACATTATCTCACAGCCAGGTCTTTTACATGTGACAAAGCTGATGCTATTTATGGATTAGGCTTTTGTCCTCTACTAACAGGGAATTTGCTATTATTCTTCCTTTTTGTTCTGATCATGCTGTCAAGTCATGCTGTCGGCCTTCGATAAGTGCACTTTTTTGTGCACTTCTTACAATAGTCAAAACATTTAAGGAAAAATAAATTGCTTTTTTAGTTGGACTTGTCACCCCTGGTGTGTGGAATAAGCAACCCAACAGGTCTTTCACTGTTCTAGGGACTCGATTCTGAAAATCCTTACTTCCACAAGTTAGACGTTATCACACAAACAATTCCACTGAGTCCAGGGAATGCATAAAAATTCACAGGATCAGCCCTTCTAGTTCATGATTCCTCCTGGATCCACTTAGCATTGACAGCCAAAAAAGGCGGCCTCTTAAAATTATGGTCCAACATGCCTCCATAACCTTGAAACAATGTACCAATACTGCACAGAATTAGTCTGCACAACTGATACTTGAAAATCCACTGCTCAAGAGCCAGCAAGACATTCAGAGCCATGTACAAGCAAGACAACTGGAACAGATTCCTTGAAAGAACTGGTTCCACTCCGGTGACTGATGAGCTACCATGCTGACAATGATCAAAGCAAAATCTTAAAAAAACCAATAGTTTAAAATGTCAGCACTTTTATACCCTTCCAGCAAACACTGGGGATTGGTCCTGCTTTGAGCAGGGGATTGGACTAGATGACCTCCTGAGGTCCCTTCCAACCCTGAGATTCTATGATTTCTATGATTATTTGTAGGCCAACTACATACAACTTTTCATGTGTCCATGTCCAGCAATATTTATAGCTTTTAATAAGAATATTCCCCAGGTTCTCACCCACTGAAATATTCTTTATAAAGCACCATGAACATCACAGCACAGGGACAGGATTCTCTGCCTGAAAGCAGTAATTGATATTCATTACACACAATCAGCAGCTTTCCTCATTTAAAAAAAACAAGACAAAGTTTATGTTCCCCTGTTAAAGAGAACAGAAATACCTATAGCCCTGAGAGGTGCATAACACATACAACATTCAAAACACATCACAGCTCATCTCACCATCAGGCCCTTTGAAAGCACCTGATGAGGAGCAGGAATTACTGGCACATCCCTTCAAACATGGAAAAGGATGTGTCACAAATCTCTCCTTCAGGACTTTGAGTTCTCCAAAGCAAAGGCTGTAGCTTCATACGTGCTTGTACAACACCTAGCTCAGTGGGGCCCGGATCCCGACTGGAGACTTTGGACACTACCCACACTGCAAATATTCATTTCCTATTTAAAATGGGAAGCAATTTGATACACGCAGTATAAAACATCCAGGAGAAATAAAGGTCTAGATTGTTGCCAATTATGTCTTTCTTTATCAGCAATATCCCTCCCCGAATGCCAGACATTTCATTACACTGGTCCTTTTACCCATCAAGCTTGTTCCACTGATGAAACATGAGCTGGAAAAAGTCCTACTTATTTTCTCTGTATCCCTTTTGCTGCAGTATGCTCTGTCATGACAATTAGCTGACAAACATGCACGCTGATCTTGTTCCTACACTAAAGTACACTTTTTTTTCAAAAGTAAAGAATTGTATTAAAACGTGCACATTACAGATAAGCACATATCACAGCTATAGTTAATGGTCAGTGTTTCTATCCTGACTATAAACACAGTTTAACAAACTTAACTAGGAAGAAAATGTCATTGATCTTCATCCAGCGAGCAGTAGTTCACTTCTCCCCTCCCCTATCAGGCATAGGATAATTAAATTTATTTACAGCCAGATTCTACCACCGATACTAATGCTGAAAAGCACCTTACCCTCCAGCAGACTCACTGAAATCAACAGGACTAAGGCCTGAAGACTAAATCAAAGAATAAAGTACAAAGTGGCAGAATCTGGCCCTTAACTATTCCAGTGTTTATTACATCTTGTTTAGTTAGCTACTCCCCACAGTAGTTATAATAGTTGGAGCAGCAGACATTATTTCCCCATCAAGTTATTGCATGTGAGGGAATAATGCTCCAAAAAATGAAACAATTAATTAATTTTTTATGTACCAATTTTCTTTTTGCGCAATGGGTCAATAGTATACAAAGAGATCAGCAATAAGCTTTCTGTATCACCAGGTGCTTTTATCCAACTGTAAAGCATATGTTAGACATCTGTCAGCATCTAGGCAAGGTAGCCTCAACACCACGTACAAGAAGATCACTTAGTTATTTTCTTTTCATTGCAATGTAAGAATTAGAGGTGAGTTTTGATAATACTGCTAGTGAATATTTCTTGCATAGCCCTTAAGTATCAGAAAACAAAATTCTTATTAGAAATATTTATGTTACCTGTAATTGATCATTATAATGATAGATTTTAGGAATAGAAGGAACCAGAAAATAATAATATTTTGCTCATATTTTTAAACAATTACAGTACTTTTAGCGTACTGGTATGTTTGATGCCAAATTTTCAGAATTTTTTTTTTAAATAGTTGCAATCTCGGCAGTTTGTACCATGTATTTATCCACTGATAAAAAAAAATCTGGTTTATAAATCTCAGTTAATCCAAAAAAAACAAAAAAACAAAAAAAAAAACATTTGGCTAACAAATCAGATAAAGGCTTTGATCACTCAGTCGAAGACTACAGTACAATGCATCAAACCCAGGTCCAATGTTACCTGTACCGGAAGGGTGGAATTCATCCCAGTACAGAAAGCCCATGAAAGTCCCTCTATATCCCATCATGCCCCCACTTATTCCTTTAGGCTGAGATATATGTCAGAGTGCAAGGCTAGCACAAGGCTTACACACCACATATCATAATCAGAAGGTTTCAGTAACTCTTGTACCCACCCTGTGCTCAGCCACAGTGAGCATGTTGGTATAACAAGCAACTGGTAGACTGTGGAATCACAATACTTGGCTTAAAACAACTTCGCTAACCCTTGCAGTTCAAATGATTTAGTTAAATGTAAATGGATGGCTCTCCTAACGAAAGACGTTTGGTACATGATGAAGAACCTTAAATAGCTGAAACGGAAAGGAGGAGAATGAAAACCAAAATCAAACGTCATATAACACCATATTTACAGTTTTCCAGTCTTTCCCTACAAAAAAAAATCTCCCCTAGACCAATGTAAACCAAGAGTATTAAAATGGGAACATATGTCCCTCTCCAAATGTTTCCCATTGCTAGTATTCTAATATTGGCAGGTCTGCTTCAACAACATAAAAGAGGTCTCAAGAGGGGCAAGCTTTTTTTAATGGTGTAGTTTATCATCTTCATGGGGAAAATTTCATAGGGGACAAGAAACTCCATTACAGCCCAGTCACAAAGTCTCCAGCCAATCATCCCATCTTGGACATCCATCAAAGGTCAGGATCATCCATACAGAGGCTGAGGGCACCATACTTTTTCCTGATCCCCAGACATATTTCAGTCCCTGTATCACTCCCTGCTGGCTGCAACCCTCAACCCATTCCCTTCTGGGATAGAAGAATGGGCAGGAAAAGTTTACATAGCGGAGGAACAAAACAAGATCATGCTGACTGGGTTAGCATGACTTTCATTGGGTAATACCTGTGTGGTTCTGGGAAAGGACAGCATGGTCCATGGGATAGCCATCTCCCTAGTCCTGTTCCTCCTGATTCTCAGAGTCCAACCCCTGTAGCACATCCACAGAGGCAGAGGAACTTCATAAGGATTAGGAAGGGACAAGGCCAGAGAGCCAGCACTCTCCTGTCGCACACACCCCCTCCTCCCCACTTCAGAAGTGAAAGAGTATCCAGTTAGATGGGTGGGGGATAAGCCCACTCAGGCACCACCTCTGAGGGTGACTATTCTCCTGTTTACATCTTTCCTTAAACATCTAGCATATAAACATTAAGTAAACCAAAAACCCAGCAGCAATGTCTGCAAAGACACACACACATACACCACCACACCCCCACATACACTATGAGTGGTGGCTCCCACACAGATGGAATACATATCAATAATGTGACTGACCGTGAAACCAAGAGAGGACAACCCCACTCCAAACTAATTCATAGAATCATAGAATATCAGGGTTGGAAGGGACCTCAGAAGGTCATCTAGTCCAACCTCCTCCTCAAACCAGGACCAATCCCCAACTAAATCATCCCAGCCAGGGCTTTGTCAAGCCGGGCCTTAAAATCCTCTAAGGAAGGAGATTCCACCACCTCCCTAGATAACCCATTCCAGTGCTTCACCACCCTCCTAGTGAAATAGTGTTTCCTGATATCCAACCAAGACCTCCCCCACTGCAACTTGAGACCATTGCTTCTTGTTCTGTCATCTGCTACCACTGCGAACAGCCTAGCTCCACCCTCTTTGGAACCCCCCCCTTCAGGTAGTTGAAGGCTGCTATCAAATCCCCCCTCACTCTTCTCTTCTGCAGACTAAACAAGCCCAGTTCCCTCAGACTCTCCTCGTAAGTCATGTTCTCCAGCCCCCTGATCATTTTCATTGCCCTCCGCTGGACTCTTTCCAATTTGTCCACGTCCCTTCTGTACCAAGGGGCCCAAAACTGGATGCAATACTCCAGATGTGGCCTCACTAGTGCCAAATAGAGGGGAATGACCACTTCCCTCGATCTGCTGGCAATGCTCCTACTAATGCAGCCCAATATGCCATTAGCTGTACTGGCAACAAGGGCACACAGCTGACCCATACATAACCAAAGTTCATAACTTCACATATGACAATAGTATATACAATCCAATGAGATATGACTAAAAGAACAAAAAAAAACCCCAAAAAAACCACAGGATGTGTTAAATTTATCTCCTTTAATAGAATACCCACCATATATTATGGGGTTAAAACAGCAGCATTTCATGGATTTTAATAATTTTACTTTATGCTGCTTTGCCTAGTTTTACCATTTCTGGAAATTATAAGCTTGTTTTATTTTGTTTTGCTTAGAGGTTGTTAATGAAACCTGTTGAGTATACAGGTCATAATTTTTATGTTCCTACTTATGCTGATATATACCAAAGCTAAAGTGTTTTGCTCATGTCTGGTCTCATGAGAAACATCTTATTTCTGAGAATATCCCATGGAGGGCATACAATATTCATCCACTCCAGCAGACAGCACAGACAATATAAGGCAAGAGACTCAATCTCAACTAGACTGCATCATTAAGCTGTCCCCACTTCAGTTCATTTTATATTGACAAGGCTTCTTTTTAAAAAAAAAGTTTGATTTTTTAAGAAACCCTATGCAGGTGCCTGATGCAATAAAAACACTGTAGGAACCATGAGCCTCTGTCCCCTCCCCATCTGTGCTACAGAAAAGGAGGGTATCAGTTTTGGTTTTTTAAAAACTATAATAGGAGGATGGTCAAAAGTTGCTGAGTTGATGTCCCCTCCCCAAATAAATAAATAAATGCTGCCTAAATCTCTTTCTGGTGGTTGTTTCAGTGAGACTCTGTCCTTCCCCAGTGCAAGCAGCCTGCTGCAGGTTTCCCAGGTAGACTCAATGACTCTGACACACCCCACCTGTATGGTAAGGAACAAACACCCTCAGTGTCAGGCAAGGGACCGTCCACATTTCCTACATGATCCAACAATCTGAGGAGAGGGCCAGGGCCCAGCCTGCTTCACCAGGCCAGCACAGAGGAAGGTACAGGGGCATTTTGCTTTAGAGCCAGCAAAGCAAATAGCCAGAATATTAAATGTAAGGGCTGTCACCAACACATACCGCTTGCTACTGTTTGGGAAGTGTCACCAGTCCCTAACTTGTCACTGCAGCAACAACTCTGACATTTCCCTTCCTCTGTTCCCCGCCTATGGCTCAGCCCAACCTTTGCATAGTTACCTGATCCTGCCAAGTTCAGGGGCAACCATCAGCCTTTTCCTTCTAAACTTATCCTGCCCCCTTCCAACCCCCCTTCCCCCATATTAATTAAATCAGGTCTGTAGCACCATAAATTTACACACCACTTTGTAGGAAAAAGTGACTGATTCATGGTCACTTGGCTCTTATACCGATTAATACTCCCTGAGCCCCCACACTCAATTACTTGCAGCCGCTTCTCCCACATCAGCCTTTTGGAGGTAATAAGCTGTCACCACGATGGTCCCGCAGAAACGGCCTGGAGGGGCCAGCAGAGGAGGAATGGGGGCGCCATGCAGCGCACTGGGAGAGGGCTCTGCAGAATGGGGCAGGTGGAGAGATGCAGGGGCGAGGGGGCAATAAACGGGGTGAGCGGGGGAGGGGGCGAGCGGGCGGGGGGCACGGTCCAGCTAACAGCAGTGAGGAACTGCCTGCAGCTGGCGTGGAGGAAGGAGCTGGCCCCGCAGGGCGGGGGGCACAGCGCATGGGGGGCAGAGGCAGGAAGTTTCTCTAGGGGCAAGTACCGCAGGTGGGGGGCAGCCAAGGGGAAGGAGCTGCCGGCCCCGGGGCGCCCCGCGCCTCAGGGAACAGGCAGCGAGCAGCACCCCGGGGAGGCCGAGAGGGCCCGTGCGGGTGCCCAGCTCCCCGCGGCGGGGAGAGGCCGCCAGGTGCGGGGCTCCAGGTAAAATCCTGCCGCCGCCGCCGCCCTCTGGTCTCACGGCAGCAGAAGTTCGGCTCGGCTCCAAAACACGCAGCGCAGCCCCAGCGGGCCGCCCCCGGCCAGGCTGCAGAGGGGCGCCCTGGGCACCCAGCGGGAGCCCGGCTCGGGTGCCCAGGGAGGGCAGAAAACTACCGCAGCCGGTAACAGGGCGGCAGCTCCCGGCGGGTCCCGAACCCCCCGCTCCAAGGGGCCGCGGAGCCGCCCCGAGGCGCGCACGGCGGCGGGCAGGGGGTCCCCCCCCCCGGGGGGGCGGTTATAGTCTCCCGGGACTCCCCGCGCCGCTCACCTTGGTGTAGAGCTCGGAGACCGACATGTCCTGGCCGGGACCCCCGGAGGGGCGCGGGGCGCAGCCGGGGGGGTGGGGGCGTCCAGCCCAGCCGCGAGGCTGCTAGCGCCGAGGGTCCCGGCTCACACGGCGCCGGGCGACATGGCTCCGGGCCACGGGGCTGCAGGGAGCGTCCTCCAATCTCCGCCCCGGGGCTTCTCCTGCGGCGCAGCCGGACGCGACCTTCGCACCCGCCGCGGCTGAAGTTATTGATCAATCCGAGGAGGAGGAGGCGGGTGGACGCGGCAGGTCCAGCTCCGCCTCGCGCGCCGCTCCCAGCGCAGGTATGGGGCGGTGCGGGGGAGCCCGGACGGGAGCCTGCTGGCCCGGCTCGGCGAGCTGCGAAGCGGGGCGAGCCGCGCGCCCAGCCCGGCTCCGCTCCTGCTCCAGGTGCCGCGGGTGGGACTGGGACCAGCTGCGCCCACCGCTCCCGGGCGCGCTCTCTGCGCACAGGGCAGGCACTTGGGCGAGGGCCGCCACCTGCTGGCCAGAGCACAGCCCCCTCCCGCCTCCCGAGGGGGCGGGGAGCCCCAGCCAGGCCTCCCCCGCCCCCCAAAAAGGGAGTCGGCAAAATGGAACGAGTGGGGGAAGTTGCTGGAAATAATGGGGGGAGGTTCAGTTCTTTGCCAGGTGAAAAGTTTTGCAGCATAACCCCGTTTGCCCTTTCACATGTCGAGGTCACATTTGGATCGCGGAGGTTCAAATGGAAGTGGAAGGATTGTCCCTGCCCCTAGGTGCTGGAACTAGGGGTGTTGGGGTGCTGCTGCACTCCCTGGCTTGAAGGGGTTCCCATCATATCCAGGGTTTACAGTTTGGTTCAATGGTTCTCAGCACCCCCCACTGTACAAATTGTTCCAGCATCCCCTGGCCCTGCCTCTAGCAGAGACTGTTCCACCCAAACTCTGCCCACTGCTAAGCCTGTCCTGTGAAGTTCTACCTACCCAGACTGTGTTTTGGGAAATTGTTTTTGTTTGTTTGGGGGGGTGGATGGTCCAGTAAACATTATTGGGAAGGGTTTGGGGGAGGGTTGTTTGGTTTTGATTTTTGTTTTTTTGGTTGAGGGTTTTGGGGGTTGTTTTTTTGTTTTGCTTGTTTGACATTCCCCCCTCCCCATCATGGAACACCATGGTAAATAGCTGGAAATGAACCGATTTTGTGCCTGGTCTAGCAAATCTTGCAAAAGCTGTGCTAAACAATCCCTGCCCGGAGTGGCGTTTACTACTGCTTCCTAAGCATAGTTCAGTAGACAAAAAACCTGAACCTGCTCTCTCTTAAAAGTGGTGTAAACATACCAGGAATCACTGCACTCAAATGAGTGATGTCACATTAGCATAAAACTATTGTGAGAGATGAATCAGCACCTGCTCTTTAGAAAGCACCAGATTGCATCAAATGGCAAGTTGTTTGTTTTTTAAATCCTGTGTGGGAAGGCTGATACCTGTGACATGCTGCCTAAATGATCTTTATACCCCCCACAGCCCACACAAATTATTCAGTTGAATGTTGCTGATGTGTCAGTTTTTTATACTAATAAACAAGGTAGTCATGTAGTAACTAGCCATCTATTTATATTACAGCCTTTATCATGGTAAATTTGTATCTAAAATGAGCAGGGTTCCTCTGCTGGGTCTAATAAAGTGCATTTGAGGGCAGAATGCTCTCTCTCTCTCTTTAATTTTCTTCTTCCATCTCATTTTGAATTTTGTTTATTTTCCCCTGATAACCAACCATTCTAAAAGCAGTATAGGCCCACTGAAAACTGCCTCTTGGCTGCTTGATTCTATACTGAGCCAGTACTTTTAAGGAAAATTACTTTCCTATCGCTCTTTCTTAAAATTACTAAAAAGCCACAAAGAGTCCTGTGGCACCTTATAGACTAACAGATGTTTTGACATCTGTTAATCTACAAGGTACCACAGGACTCTTTGTCGCTTTTTACAGATCCAGACTAACACAGCTACCCCTCTGATACTAAAAATTACTAGTAAGTGATAAGTCTTTGCCTTTAAATCTCCTTATCTGAAGATACCCTCTCACAGCTCTCAGTCTTGAGTCTCATGCTTCCAGCACCAGACATGGTTGAACTCTCCTAACTCTGCCTCACAGGCTTAAAAGTCTTGTGTGTTAGTGGTACAGTGACCAGACAGGAAATGTGAAAAATCGGGACCGGGGTAGTAGGAGCCTGTATAAGAAAAAGACCGAAAAATCGGGACAGTCTCTGTAAAATCGGGACATCTGGTCACTCTAGTTAGGGGAGTTCTCCCCTTTCTCATACTGGGAGCATGAGATCAGAGACTGAGAACCCTGTGATGACAATCTCTTTAAAGAAACATTGTAATTCCTCCAATATGGCACTGAAATAGTTCAGCAGGAATGGTGTGGGGCTTCTGCCCACTCTGGTGTTGCTGGGCAGTAGTGGCACTGCTCCAGGGTTGATCTCAAGAGGTTGAAGGATGGGCCTGTTTCTGACTCACAATGGGAGGTGAGACTAAAACTGGGCCTTCCTTGTTCTGGGAGATGAATGTCAACGGCAGTGCTGGGTGTCAGCCTTGAGCTGCCAAGTACAATATGTTTTATGGCCCCATCCAGGAGTGGCCTGAACTGATTCCACGTGCTTTCATCAGAAGAGCTGAAGTTTTGGTAACAGCACACAAATCTGGGCTCATGGGACAACTGATTCCAACTAATCCTCTTCAGAAACAAAACTAAGCTCCCTAGCTGGAGGATTATAATATTCAAGGTGCCACATTCATCCGTGGTATAAGCAAGTGTTACCAGTGGCTCCAATGGAGTTATGCCCACTTACTTTAAGATCGTGTGTTGCCCAAAGAGCTGCTAGGTGTGTCACCGTTTTGTCCTGCTGACAATCAGAGTGCAGCAGTAGCATCCAGAGTTAAAGTTTACTTTCTCTATTAACGCTAAAGGTAATGGCAGGTACTGTAAAATAGGGGAGAAGCTCTCAGTGGCAATGGAAAGATCTTCCAACTGCCTCACCGATAAGAGGCCTGTGTAGCATTTCCGTATGGAGGGAGCATGGTCTAGTGGTTAAAGCAGCAGACCAGGAAGGAGAAGATTGGGTTTTCCAAGCCAGCTCTGCTATTGACACACTATGGGACCTTAATAATGATACCTAGCTCTTTTCTAGCACTTCTCATCAGTAGATCTCAAAGCACTTTACAAAAGAAGTCAGTATCATTACTATCGTTTTACAATATAGGGGAAACTGAGGCACAGATAAGGGCATTGATTGCCCTAGGTCATCCAACAAGTCAGTGGCAGTGCCAAGAAGAGAATGCACCTCTCCCAAGTCCCAGTCCAGTGTTCTATTGGTGAGGCTACAGACAAGTGACTTAGTCTTTCTGTGCCTCAGTTTTCCCACCTGTAAAATAACTTTGTAAAGTGTTTTGAGCTTCTCAGATGACAAGCACTAGTTAAATGAAACTATTAGAATGTACTATTATTTCCTCAGGAAAGGAGCATAGACTACTGGGTGAACAACAATACGGTGAGTCAAGAGTTTGCGGTGCTGCTACCAGCTCTTTCACTGACTTGCTGGGTGACGTGGGGCAAGCCACTGAACTTTTCCTTACTTTAATTCCCTCCACTGTAGAATGGGGATAATAAAATGCATCTTGCAGGAGTGTTGTAAGGCTTAATTAATGGGTGGAAAACGCTTTGAGATCCTGAGAAGGAAGATGCTATGGAAGTGTAAAGTATTATTAATTTTCTTTGCAAAGAATGTGCTTATTAGGACTTGTGCTCTGCCACAGTTGTTTACTCCTTCACTAACTGCAGGGAATTTTCTTTAAACCACTGTAGATGATGTGGTTTGCTGCATTGCCTCAGTATATTGCCTTAATTTAATATATTGACAGTGTCTCACCACAGCAAACATTCAAGTTTACTGTCTTCTCCCTTAACTCTTCATCCCTTGAGGCAATGTCAATTCCTTTCTTTTCCTTAGCAGGAACACCTCAGCCTGTTCTTTAATCCTGCCTTTTGCACAATTGCTGCATCGGAGTAGTATGCAGAGAGCCTTCACAGCATATCCTGATGTTTCAGCAAGGCTGGCAGCTGGGAAAAGTTGTGAGCACAGTAACGCTGCTGTGAATAAATAGCAAAGAATCCTGTGGCACCTTATAGACTAACAGACGTTTTGCAGCATGAGCTTTCGTGGGTGAATACCCACAGAGCTTCCTATCTCAAACACGTTTTAACTGGAGCTTTTGTATGCCCTCTTCTGGGCGGCCTCAGTGTCTGCAGCTCTCTTTATTTGGACTAGGGTGACCAGACAGCAAGTGTGAAAAATCGGGACAGGGGGTGGGGGGTAATAGGAGCCTATATAAGAAAAAGACCCCAAAATCGGAACTGTCCCTATAAAATCGGGACATCTGGTCACCCTAATTTAGACCCACACTTTGCAAGGGATGTGTCAGTGGATGGCACTCTTTGTCCTTCAGCCTTTTGAATTATCCGTCAGGCACCAGCTGCAAGGAGAAGTGGCCCCATACGGAGGCAAAACATGTTTTGAGAATTATGAATTTACATCCCAAAGAAGGGATCACAACACCACACCTCTGGCCAGCCCCTCGCACAGGTCCAGAGAGCCTGGGCCACTTCCAGCTTGAGGCCCTTAGCCATAATAAAAATAAGAAATGACGACACATGAAAACAAAATAAGGCACTGAAAAAAAAGGAGAGGCATAATTTGAATATTTCTCTTATTTGCTTAAATTTGCAGCTCTAAGCTGAGAGAGTGTGTCACAGTTTGGTCTGATAGGGATGCGCATAAAAACAAGTTGCAAAACTAATCAAATGCCAAAAAATTAACAAGTGTCTAAATTTGAGGCTCCCTTTGAGGTTGAGGACCAGGCCAAATGGCCCTCCTGGCCCCCCTTTTGATTGGCCCTGCTTCTGGCTCACAAGGTAGGATTTTAAGACTGAAGGGACCAAATCCAACAATCTAGTGCTCCTGAGGGCGACAGCTAGGGTGACTAATCAGAAGTGTGAAAAATCAGGACAGGAGGTGGAAGGGTAATAGGAGCCTATATAAGAAAACAACCCAAAAATCGGGACTATCCCTATAAAATTGGGACATCTGGTCACCCTAGCGACAGCAGTAGCTGTGGTCTTTTATGATAGCCTGAGCAGAGAGCTGGGTGTCAGCATGGCTGAGTTCTAGACCTATCTATGCCACTCAAGGCACATCTACATAGTTTTTTTTAACCACTATGCTAATGTGGCTGCAGCAGTGTAAACCTCTACTGTAAATATGCTGCAGTTTAGGTAGACTGGAATTAGGGTGACCAGATGGCAAGTGTGAAAAAGCAGGACGGGGGCGGTGGGTAATAGGAGCCTATATAAGAAAAAGACCCAAAAATCAGGACTGTCCCTATAAAATCAGGTCATCTGGTCACCCTAACTGGAATTGCACCAACATGGCTTGCTCCACTGTGGGAATTAAATGGGGCAGTATATTTGATTCATGCCCTGTATTTTTTTTTCTTTTGGTAATGCATTTTGCGATTCCCATGGAAATCCAGATTAATATCCATCATCCTATTTGAAACTCTGCCTTAGATGAATTTGAATAAATTGCAAGTTTACTATCAAATGCCCTCTCTAATGTAAACTCCACTTACTCTTGCTCCTCCATTAAATCAAATATGGAAAAGAAATATGAAATACAAGAATATTTAAGAATAAGAATTAAGATGGAGAGGGAGCAGAGAATGTCCCAGATGCAAAGCACAGCTAGTCACAGGAAATATAGATTAGTGAAATACATAATTTTAAATTACTTTTAATTTAATTTAATTAATTAATTTAATTTAATTACTTGCATCCCGCTCCCAGCGTTGTGCGGAGAACCTGCCCTGTCGGAGACTTTAGCTCTGGGGTCTGTCTGGCCGGGGGTTGGGCCTGTGCTGGGAAAACCCAAAAACTTTAAAACTTTAAGTAAAAAAAAAATCAGAAATTTGTCATAAAGTGCTGACTTACAGGAAATTGTCTTTTCCAACTGGTGTAGGAAGATAAAAATTTCTTTCCACTCTGGAATCAAACCTTTACACTTGTTTTGAGGATGTCTGATGTGAACGTCGAGCTTAACCCTTAAACAGCACTTGAGAAACCATCTCTTGAACACTCGGGAAGGATAGGGGGACCAGATGTCCCATCTTTAAAGGGAGAGTCCTGTATTTAAGCCCTTCTGCAGGTGTCCCAATTTTTTATTAAAAACGGGCAAATTGTCTGGTATTTTCTGTCTCCTCCCCCATCAGAAATGGCAGGTCCACCTGCCCACCAGCGGTGAGTGGGGGGTGGGTGTGCAAAGCTGGTGGCAGGGCAAAGCTGCAGCATGCAGGGCCAGCTGCTCCCCCTGCTGGTCCATCAGTGCAACCCCCACCGCATGCTGGACCCTGCCCTGTCCCGTTTCCAGCCAGCACTGGAGTGCAGGGCAGGCCTCAGGCAGCAGGCGGTTACGTGTTGCCTTTGCTGCCCACCCATCAGCCCTTTATATGCTCCCCCTCTCGCTGTCCTCCCCCTGCTTTGCCTCTTCAGCCCCGCTGTTCCTCCGTATCCTCCACCCACCCGTGGCGGGGTGCATCCCGCTCCCAGCGTTGTGCGGAGAACCTGCCCCTGGTCGGAGCACTTAGCTCACCAAGTCTGGCCGCCTCTGGTTGGGTCAGTGCCCTGGGAAAACCCAAGACCCTTCAGCCTGGGGCACTGGTGAGGAGGAGCTGAGCCCGGTGTGGTCCAAAGCCCTGCACAGCACTGGCACAAGACAGCCTCTCCATCCCTCAGCTAAGCTCTGGAGTGGCAGGGAGGAGAAGCAATTTCCAGCCTGTTCACGCCCCGACCCTGCAGACTCCATAGCACCCTCTTCACACACTCCTCCCGGGTCCTGCTCCCAGGGAGCGTGGGGCTGCTCATCCCTTAGGCACCCTACCGTGCTGAGCCACCTCTCTCACCAGGTTCTCTGAAGCTCCTGCAGTCAGGTTCCCTGGGCCCTGGTGCACAATGCATCCATAGGGCTTCACCCCTTCCTGCCCACGCTGTAGCCAGAGGACAGGAGGCAGCTGGGTTATGTCGGTGGCCAGCAGCAGCTTCGAGGTGTTAGCTGCCTTGCAACACTGTGCAGACAGGAAGGGTGGGGGGAGAGAAGAGATGAGCTCTGCAAAGACACAGGCCAGGTCATCCCTTCCCCATCTCTTCTTCCCCTGTGGGGGAAGTAGCTCTGGTCCCTTCCCTCCCCCAGAGTGCCAAAAGGCTACTGCTGGCCACATTGTGGTGTGAACCCTGGCAGAAATCTGGGGATGGATTGCCTCAGGAAGACATGGTACCAGGTAGCAGGAGAGGCGGGTCCATCCTGAGGCCCAGCCATGCATGGAGGGCGGAGAGCACCAGGCAGGGAGGGTCAGGTCAGTTGGTCACCCCCTCCCACCCTGTGTGAGAGAGGTGTATTGGAGAGTGTGTGTGTGTATGTCACCTCTTTGCATGTGAACCCTAAAGCCTTAAAGATAAGAAGGTAAATAAAAAGAATCCAACTATGGATTATTTCTTTTTAATAGGGGATCAGATTTGTACTGCATAGTTCTGATCGATTGCTGTTGAACTTGCTGGAATACGAGTAATTTTACCAGGCGTCCCATATTCAGCATAGGGAAATATGGTCACCCTAGAGTAGGAAAAAGCTGAGCCATTTTGGGACCATGTAGGTGATGAGCACCCTCAACTTCGAATGGAGCCAAGTTAGAGGGTGATCAGCAGCTCAGAACATCAGGCCTTTGGTTTGCTGGTGATAGATACTGGGGCTCAGATCTTCCCCCTTAGCTCTGTGGAGTCTAAGGGGGGAGGGGAGGAGGTGTCATGCACACATCTATCTCCCCTGCCTATGCAAATGGAGGCTCAGCTGCCTGCATGACAGCATCCCCTGTCCTTTGAGCAGGGCAGGAGCCATATGGTGTGAGCTCCACTCAGGGGCTGGGAATGGAAACCAGGCAGGCTAAGGGAGCAGGTAGAATAAAGGAGGAAGGTAGGCTAAGGGAGCAGCTAGAATAAATGTGTTTTTTCCCCTGCAGCTCCCACACAAGATAAGACAGCCCATTGCTATGTTATCTGTTCCACAGAGCCCTTTCCTATGGGTACCAGAGGCAGCCATGGGGGAGGCGGGGAGGGCATGCATGATGGGGCCCAACAGGTAGGGATTCGCTTCTGAATTTGCTTGCATTTCATTTTAGTGGCCCATCTCTCTTTTCCTTCAGACCAGAAGGTTCTATTCAGAGCCAGAGTTACAGCAACTGGTCAACAAAACACAAACACTAGCAGGAGGCCCATGTAGCAAAGGCATGTAGCAAGCCTCACTGTCCCAGAGTACCTCCTCACTCTCCCAGAGTACCTCCTCACTCTCCCAGAGTACCTCCTCACTTTCCCCTTGGTCTTCCGTAATTCCACCCAGCCACCAATGCCTTCCATCAATCAAAACCAATACACGAAATTCAAATACAATTCAAACCAGATGGAAAACACACAGCTAGGTCTTCAGCGATCCGTCAGTGCTGTTGGGGAAAACAGAAAAAAAAAATACCCAACCCAGTGCACCCTGTTAATGTAGACCCCTGCTGTTTCTCATGCCGAAAATTCTGGTGTTCTACAGGGAGGTCCACAACAGATGTCAATTGTTACTGCCTTGTGTGTGGTCAAGTGTTGAATGCTGCAAAGAGGTCTAGGACTAAGTTTCCTCTAAGCTGTGCGGCTGCGCAGCAGGATATCAAGGGCCGCACAGGCAGGGAGAGGCACTTCTCCCCCAGGCCTGGAGCTGCTCCAGCCAGGGAGAGGTGCCTCTCCCCCGGCCCTGGGCTGCTATGGCGAGAGAGGACTGGGGAGAGTTCTCTCTCCCTGCTGCAGCCCCGGGGCACCCTGCACCTCAAACCCCTTATTCCCAGTCCCACCCCAGAGCCAACATCCCAGCCAGAGCACTCATCCCCCCCCCACCCCAACCCTCTGCCCCAGCCCTGGTCCCCCTTCCACACCCAAAACCCATCATCCTCAGTCCCACCCAGAGCCCTCACCCCCCAGCCGAAATAATCAACACCCCTAAGCGACGTAAATTATATTGACCTAAGTACTGGTGTAAGACAGCGCTATGTTGGCGGGAGAGCTTCTCCTATTGACAATGCTACTCCCTCTCATGGGAGGTGGAATAATTGAACTGACGAGAGAACTTTGTCCCATCAATTTACAGCATCTCCACCAGAAGTGCTACAGCAGCGCAGCTGCACTGGTACAGCTGCCAGGGGCGGCTCCAGGCCCCAGCACGCCAAGCGCGTGCTTGGGGCGGCATGCCGCGGGGGGCGCTCTGCCGGTAGCCTGGAGGGCGGCAGGCGGCTCCGGTGGACCTCCCGCAGGCGTGCCTGCGGAGGGTCCGCTGGTCCCGCGGCTTCGGGGGAGCATCCGCAGGCACGCCTGCGGGAGGTCCACTGGAGCCGCGGGACCAGCGGACCCTCCGCAGGCACATCTGCGGGAGGTCCACCGGAGCTGCAGGACCGGCGACTGGCAGAGCGCCCCCCGCTGCGTGCCGCCATGCTTGGGGCGGCGAAATGGCTAGAGCCGCCCCTGACAGCTGCACCACTGTAGCACTTCTTGTGTAGCTGTAGCTATAGAGAGCTCATTAAGAGCATTATGGACTTGTGATTCAGACACTGGTATGAGACTTAGGAAATCTGAGTTATGTTCCTGGCTCTGCCACAAACTTCCTGTGTGACCTTGGGAAAGTCATTTACCTTCTTTGTGCCTCACTTGCCCATCTGTAAACAGAATAATAATATTTCCCTACTTCAGAGGAGTGTTGTGATAATCAATTCATTAACATATGTGAAGTGTCCAGCTATTCTGATGATGAAGGAAATAGTAAAATGTATATTTAAATGCCTCAGTCCTTATGTACACACACACACAAAGGACTAAAAACAGGCTTCAACAAACACCTCCTCCCTAACAGGTTGACTTCTTCTTTTGACTTGACACAAGTGTGTTCTAAGGACTGGCTATGCAGTAACATGGCTTACAGGTAGACACATTAATTATCAGAGGGCAGAGGTTCTGCTCTGTAGTCTGGGCAGCAAAGAGATGTGTGAATATAGATTAACACAGAACTTTTTTTGATGAAAGCTGTGATGGGTGCATGCCGCGGCGGCGCCCGTATTCACCCACAAAAGCTCATGCTCCAAAACGTCTGTTAGTCTATAAGGTGCCACAGGATTCTTTGCTGGAGGTACACTAATTGGTACCAATACTAAATGCTTAGTTTAAAAGAGTCTTCAGTTCAACAGTTTCATGAGGAGAATAATACATAGTTGACTAATGGGGGTGATGCGAGGATTAGTTAGGTAATGATGTCTTTAAGAGGCTTTGGAGTTGTAAATCACTATAAAAAGATTAAGTATTAGCCAATATCATGATGATTAGTATAATCCTAGACCCAGCACATCACTTATACTATAATTTTAACATATAATTGTTATTGTTGTTTAGAACATGAGGTGTAAGCAAACCTTGAACCACATTCACTTGTCTAGTTCACTGCAGGACGTAGGAAGATCAAAGGAACTAGAAAGGAGTGGAAATCAATAGGACTAAGGAATTAAAATTCTTTAATCTTGACATGAAATGTCACTCGCTGCCTTGTTCAGCTGGACAGAATTTTTAAGGGTCATTTAAATGATGCTATTACAGCTGTCAGCCTCTACATTCGCATGTTCAGCTGACTGTGGTGGAACATGCCCATCCCAACTGAAATCACTTTAAGTGTGCGATGCAGTCAGGGCACCAGACCCGCTTGTACTGTTCACAAGACACATGCCTTCTCTCAGAAGATTTTGGTTACATTGCGCTCCTTCCAGTTACCAAGTGGGAATTCAAGTCTTCTGCAGCTGAATCCACTACAATCTGATCCTGGAGTCCTTGGGTAAATTCATGAGTTTTGCCTGCAAGATTAGGACCTAGTAGATCCCTGGGAGTTTTGACCATCACCTTAGACTTGTTTTAACTATATGAATCTTGCTTCTGCTGCTGAACCTATAATTTGCACCGAGCCAGTGAAAATGGGATTTCTATGTATCCAAGTACTTTGATGGCCCCCCATCACTGTAGCATCTCACAATCTTTAAAGTAGCTTTCTGCACAGCACCTCTGTGAGGTAGAGAAGTTCTGTTATCCCCATTTGCCACAGTTGGGGAATTGAGGTACAGAGAGACTCGCTCAGGGTCCTATGTGTAGTCTGCAGCAGAGAAGGGAATTGATCACCGATCTCCCAAATCCCAGGCTAACAGCCTAACCACTGAATTATCCTTCCTCTCTCGCTGGTTGCAGAATTCTCAAGTTTATGAATAATCCCTACCCCAGTTACACATGGGAAGCATATTCTTATTGTATGTGTCTACTGAAGTCAAAGCACAGACCAAAACCCAGCATCTACTCTACTGTGTAGTTAGTATTACGGGAGACTAAGCTTGGTGTACTGTTCTCTCTTCTGTCTGTAGGTTCACACAGAGCTTTTGTGTGTGGAAATAGGGGAGGGTAAAATTGAAGAGATAAGTACCCAGTGCTATAAATTGCCTCAGCAGGACTAAAATTGCAAGGCCAGATTCTGCTCTCATTTATACTGGTATAAACCTGGAGTCACTCCACCAAGGTCAATGACGTTATTTTAGATTCACACACCTAACTGAGATAAGAATCTGTCCATAGAGTTTCCTTGAAAGATAGATACAGATTGTTGGTTCAGTGCCCATTGTAATCTGAGAACACAAAACACATACAGAAGCAGTTTATTCTTAACACATTTAAGGCTAGATTATGTTTATACAATCAGCCCTGAGTACAGGGCAGCATGGAGCTGTGCTGCCTCAGAAACACCCTGGAATGCTGCAATGGAAAAGATGCAAACACTGAAAGGGAATAATTAAGTTCAAACTAAAAATGGTTTTCATTTAGCTTTGATGATAGTTTTATGAAAACATTTCTGATCAGGGTTTGTTTGGTTTTTTTAAACAAACATCTCCATTTTAGCTTTGAAAAAGTTATTTCTCTGTATTTGTATACACACACGTATAATTGTAGTAGTGTGGCTGGAACAGTGACCCCTTGTGGTGACCTTCCAGACACCCGAACCTGGCCAAGGGTCTCCTGGGAGAGCGGGGGGCAGGAGGAAGAAGACTATATCTGGAGTCCACTGAGGCAGGCTCTGGTCCACCAGCTAGTCGTCCCTTCAGTCTTAGCTGTGTCTGATGGTGGGGATATGAGGGGTGCTCAACCCCAAAATGTACAGTAATAAAAAGCAAACGTAACTCAATATTGGGCCAGTCCCCCAGCTTCCAGTGCACCCCTACCCTTTCCTTCCAGCTTGGCTCCCAAACAGCTATTCCTCCCCAGTAGCTGCTCCGGCTAGCAGGACTATCTTTGCAAGTCTGCAAGCAAAGCTCCCTTCAGGCAGAGCTCCGTCCTCCTTCCTGCCCAGTCAGGCCTGAACTGAACCAGGTTCTCTCCTTTTATTCCCCCTCCAGGCTTGGCATTGGCTGTAGGTAGAGCAGAGCGGAGCTAGTGGGGCTCATAGGCTCTCCTTAACCCCTTCTCTGCTGGTACAGGGCCTCTCTGCCCCATCACGCTAATATTATTTTTACTGATTGTTATTTTCTCATCATTGTGAACAGTGACTACAATATTAATTAATAAGTGAGCTAATTAATTCTTGGCAGCTGGTTTATCTTGCTCTCATTGTCACTCATTTTATGACTTGATGTATGTTTCCTAGGGTATGTCTACACTGTGGAGACTATATCAGCCTAATCCTGTACTGTAGATACAGCCTACATGGACGGAAGGCGTTTTTCAGTCAGTGTAGGACCACCTCCCTGAGCAAAAAAGTAGCCATGTGGATGGAAGCATTCCTCCATCAACATAGTTGCATCTACCAGGGCCTAGCTACAGCCGTCAGCCACCCAAGAACAACCCCACTCAACCTGTTGGGTCTGGACTGGGATGGCTAGCCCAAGACGCTGTAACATTCACATTGCTTAGCATGCTCAGTACCGGGTTTACAATGGTGCCAATGGCACCATGACACTGGGCCCACATGCAGAAGGGGCCCTGCCCACTGCTCACCTCTGCCCCCTACCCTCCATGTGAGTGGCACGCGGGGCTTCAGGGGCAGAGAGGACCGAGCGGTGAGCAGGGCCTCAGGGGCAGGGCAATGGTCTGGATGCCAGGGCCCACAAAATGTTAATCCAGCCCTGAGCATGCTAGTTTGAGCAGAGCTAGCATGTGTCTCTCAACCTGGGCTGGGAAGCATGCCCCCAGCTGCAGTCTAGACAGACCCTTAGAAGTCTGCTATTCGTGATGAGAATAAGCCAGTATGCAGTGGTGATACATTCTATCAGCTCTTCTCTAGTGGTCCAGGGGGTTCTGCACAAGCTAAGCACTTATATTAAAAACAACAGAGTGAAAGTTTCCAGCCCTTTTGGTTACAAAAAATTATAAATCTTACCCAACACTGCAGAAACAACATCTCTCCCCAAATGAATGGAAGTCTCTGGACACAGCAGAACTGCTATGGCTTCTCTACATGGAGGAGTGGAAGGGTAGGCTGCAAACGGTAACTTAATATGGTCAAAGGGCTTAAGTGGCCACCATATAGATCCACAGGCCTTACCTTCACCAGTAAGGCATGCACAAGAGACCCAGCTGCTCCTACACCTCATTAACAATGATACCAGTCATGGCTACAAAGCTATTCCAAACTGGCCTTCCTGGTTGCCAATTTTGGTTGGCTGTATTCCTGGAGATTTCACCACATGACAATCTTTAACTCCTGGAGCCTCCAGGACAATCCTGGAGGACTGGCAACCCTAGTGTGGTAGAATCCTCTCAGCCATTGTCCTCAGGCTGTGTGTGAAGGGAGGAAGGCAGCACTTCATTCTAAACCCGGTGCTACCTGCACCAGGCATCTCAATGGGGTTTTAGCGGTGAAGACTGTAATACCTAACTAGTTCACTGTGCCACTTGTTTTAGTAGAAACATCCAGAAACTCGTGAACTGTGGCTAGATCTAGAGCAGAGCACGACTACTTTCTTACCTGCCCCACGATCTCACCACTGGTTAGGAGCCCAACTTTTAATCCACCTCCTTCTGGCCAAATAGATCTTCATTCTCTGGTTTCAGCCTCTATTTTGGGGGGCTGAGAAGGGTGTGTGTGCGCAAAGCGTATAAAGTGAATCTTTCCTGCCCAAGTTTTGCTCTTCACATTGATTTCATCCATCATCAGCTATGAGTGGCTCAAAGAGCTCATTGAGCGGAATGGGTCCATATTAGCCTACACTAGGAAATTGAATAGCTTGAGGCTTTTCTGGTGGCTGATTACTCCCTCCCTTCCAGGACTTCTCCAGACCATTTGCGGGCTGGAGGATGGATTGTCCAACTTCCTGTTTTATGACTTGAGGCAATGTGCTTCTCTGTTTAGGATAGCGTACCATGACTTTGGCCTCCCGTTTTATCCATTCACGAACTGGATTGCTGCCTTATATATGGGGGCTGTGATAAAACAGACCCCTGTATTCACATCCTACACACTATTGTAATAATCATTGTACAAAGTATGCCTTGTAGCATTTGAAAACTCATAATTTGCTGATTGGTACCATCCTAATAAAATATGTGTGGCAACATTGTATGTAAAGTTATAAGATTCCACTGTATGGCAGTGTTAACATATGTTCCAAACTGTATCAAACCAAAGAATGTGTGCTCTGCTTAATTTGCATCAAGCAGGAAGGGAACCAAAGGGAGCTCAAACAGAGGAAGAAAAAGCAGCAGGGAACATCCTTCCCTAGAGACTTTTTGTGTCCTGGTACCCAGCTGGAAATGTTTTTCAAAATGGAGACTGAAATTATAAAATGGAGGGACAAACACCTCAAGGCCCTCCACCCCGTCCTCCTGTCCATTGATTCACTGAGCCTGAAGGGACAAAGTAAGAAGCTGTTGGTCTAGGGAAGGCGTCCTGATCTAAGAAGTTCAGGCAGTAAGACTGCTGAGAGCATGTGGTGAGAAAACCTTGCTTTGACTTTAACAGTTTAAGTTAGACACCAGTTGCATTTTATCTTTAGTTTTCTTGTAACCATTTCTGATTTTTATGCCTTATTACTTGTGCTCACTTAAAATCTTTCTCTATGTAGTTAATAAACTTGTTTTATCTAATCCAGTGTGTTTAAATTGAAGTGCTTGGGAAACTCCATTTGGGGTGGCAAGATGTGTGCATGTTATTTCTATTACAAAAATAACAGACTTTTATATAAACATGTATTTTCCAGGAGAGGGCTGGGACATATATTTCTGGGGAGGAAATCTAAGACTGGGAGTGTGTTGGGGTCACCCTGCAGTATAACCCAGGCTGGTGAAAGCCAGCGTGTAACCAGGCTGGCAGGCTGCAGTTACACACAAACTCTCAGGGTGTGGTTTGTGTTTATGTGTGGCCCACGTGGGAACTCCTTCAGCAAGGCATTGTAAGGCACCCAAGGTTGCAGTACAAGGGTGGCACAGATGCTCATTAGTCTAGACTGTACCCAGGTATGTCCCTTCCTTTAAGCTAAATACAACAGAAAAACAAAGCAGTTATTCATTATTAATGCATAATCAATCATGAAGTAAAACACTAGAGAAAATCCTATTCCCAGACAGAGGAGTGGATGACAAGGCATTAGCAAAATATATAGATGATGGTGCAGGCTTTCCCCCTAGGAAAGGGCATTTATCCCATGCCTACAACCCTACCAAATTCACAGCCCATTTTGGTCAATTTAACAGTCATAAGATTTTGAAAATCATAAATTTCATTATTTCAGCTATTTAAATCTGAAATTTTACACTGTGGTAATGGTAGGGATCCTGATTCAAAAAGGAGTTGTTCTTGGTGGGGGTTATGGTACTGCTCCCCTTACTTCTGCACTGCTACTGATGGTGGTGCTGCCTTCAGAGCCGGGCAGCCGGAGAGCAGTGGCTGCTGGCTGGGATCCCAGCTCTGAAGGCAGGGCTACCACCAGCAACAGCGCAGGTGTAAGGTGCATGGTATGGTATTGCCACCCTTACTTCTGCACTGCTGCCTGCAAAGCTAGGTCCTCAGTCAGCAGCTGTCACTCTTCAGCCACCCCACTCTGAAGGGAAAGCAGGTGCTAATTGAGGAGGACTTGTGGATGGAAGCCACCGATGGGGGAAGAGAAGCTTCCTATCAACCCACTGCCAAAACCCTTCTGCAATGGATAGAACCACGTATTGATATTTTTCCAGTTTTTTTGCTTTAAGAATCTTACCATCCTGTTAGTGGTATGTTATGGAGTGTGCTGCTGGCCCCTGCGCTGCCTGTAGCTAGGTGTTCCCTGCCTCAGTTTCCCCTAATGTGCCATCAGTAAGTTCAATGAGGCTTTACATAAGGAACAGAATCCTTTCTGAGGGGTCTAGTTTATGAATCAGTGTCCCAATGAGAATACAGGCACACCTTCACCTAGTGTCTTAGCTGGGAGTCAGACAATTTATCTATTCCCACCTGAGTCCACCCCTTCCCTCTACCTGGGTTCTTTATCAGCAGAGTTTTCTTGACTCTGCACTCTTCCCTGGCGTCAGGCTTCTTGCTGCTATCTCGATAGAATCCTTCCCTGGAGCCAGAGTTGGCAGAGATCTGTCAATTGAATCCCTTCTCTGGGACAGCACGTAGTTCTTGATGGGCTGTGCTTCTCACCACTGTCTGGGAGATCCTTTTGCTGGGAATAGGCCTTCTTGGAGGGCTGCCAGCTATAACTCTGCCCTTAAAAATCTCTCCTCTCTAGAAGCACATCTAGGGTCTTTGCTTACATGAGCCTTCCTGATCAGCTGTCCTGGGAGTTCCCTGTCCCCAGGAGCACACCTTCTAGGTTCCCTACTCTTGGGGGCTCTCCTTATCAGCTCTCTTAGGAGCACATCTCCTCAAGAGCTCCCTGTCTCCAGAAACTCCCACCCCAGCACTGGTACCCCTTTATCAGCCTCATTAGCTGCCTGCCAGCCAGCCATGTGTTTCTGGGTTGGCTCATTCTCCCTTACAGGAGCCTGTCACAGGTAGGTTGGGCCCTGACTCCCTTTAAAGGAGTCAACCACCCGGCAACATAGCTTGATCCTCTGTATCTTGTGCAAGCAAAATAAAGTATTTGTGAACATTTGGGGTATGCAAGAAATGCAGGACTGAACCCTAGACAGGTGGAGAATAACCCTTTTAGGAAGAAATCGCGATTTTAGTCATCTTATGCAGTAAATTTCTCCCAGCAATAATTTAACAGATCAGTTTTGGAGATCCTGAAGTTCCACAGATCCTTATTAGCCACCGGGGTCTATGAAGATTTGTATTTACTATCCCTTTGAAAGAGTCTCAGAAATAAAGTGGACACACACTACATATTTTTCAAAGATACTAAAAATGTGCAGCAAGTGTTTTTTGTTTAAATACATAATTAAAATGACTCTTTCAAAGCTGAACTATCTGTATTGCCCAATTAAAGTTTCCTGAAATTCTTCTGCAAATATGCCTTTCTGTAGATTTTTGAGGAACACTTACATGCAGTTCATTTCATAGATGCTATTCATACACCATGTTGTTTTATTTAAAATGTAAAAATTTCTGAATCTAAACGAAGGAAAAGTTATTGTCTCAAAGAAAATCCAAAGGGGAAAAATAGCCCTTTGAAAAGGTGTCTAATTCTTATACATATATGCTCCTTAAAATGATTTGCATACAAATACAGGGAAAATGGAACCAGATATATTAATTAGTATGAAAAGTAAAAATTCATATATACTGTTTTAAATACAGTCTAAAGGGAGCTGAAGTTGTATACATCACAATAAGGAAATGCTATACTTGCAGATTAGACATTAGTTTTCTTCTCAAGGGATGGATTTCTGCTAGTTTCATGTAGGGTCTTGATAGAATGTCTTTCATCTTTTCTTGGTACACTCTCTCTGCTGCTAGTCCTGATTCATATTCTCGCTGCTTCTCTTCTTCCTCAGCAATGTGGGCCTGCTGCTGATAGGTAATTTGAGCCTGCAGCTGCTCCCGATATTCTTTTGCCTCCTGCATTCGTCTGCAAATGACATGGCAAATGTCTCATTTAAGCTGTGTCTACACTGCCACTTTCAGCACTAAACTGAAAAACACCTCCCTGAGTGACAAAAGTTGTGCTGAAAAGCACCAGTATAGACACTGCTTTATTGCCGAGAGCTACACTCCTGGCGATACAGCTACCACCACTCATTTGGGGTGGTTATTTTTTATCGCCGGGAGAGCTCTTCCCTATCGATAAAGCAGGCAGTGGCCGTGCTGTAACATGGGCAGTGTAGACCTACTCTTAGAAGTTAAAGATAGAGAATTAACAGCTCAGATTTCTTGTGGTATCATTGATCAATCTTATGTGAAATACTGCTTAAAACTCCTACTTGTTATCATTAACTACTATTCTAATGAACAACCACCACATTTTAATAAACTGTAAACTCTTTGGGGGCACAATATGTCTTTACTGTGGCTTATAAATCAGAGTACAATCTCAGTGTTTAACAATGATCAGTGAACATACAATCATTAATCAAATAACAAGTTGTATGCTTTCCCCCCCACAAAATCTCTGTAACTCTTTATCTGTCTGTTATTGTGGTAAGGAGATGACAGAGGATTATACAGAATATACTTAATTGTTAGGTCTAGGTTTTTATCTGGCTATGTTTCATGCCTGTAGCACCCTAATATCCAATTTTCCCTCCCTTGTTTTTAAGATAACTCTATTATGTATTTCCATATAAGAAGGCAGGCCAGAGATTCCTGCCATGGCCTTATGCTAACATTACTCTGAGAAATGGCTTGGGAGAAGAAAGTGAGTTCTATCCCAAGACCTGCACTTAACCTTTGCTATCCTCTGGAGTGCTGTTTGAACAGCCCATCTACCTACCTCATGTATTTCTAAAGCACCCATCACCATGGTACTTAAGTGTCAACAGTTTCCTCAAAACCAGTGCATTAATGAGGCGCTGTGTGAGCCATGTGGCAAGACTCTGCTTCCTGACACTGACAAAAAAGTGCAGCACATCTGTTTTAAGTGATATGGCCAGCACCTCTTCTTCCACAGAGTGTGATTGCCACCAAAGCCTAGAGATGGTCAGAGAACTTTTCTGTTAACCGTAAAGCTTTTGCCAAAATACCATGGAATGAAACAGATATTGGTTCTGGAAGGGGCTACTCCATTACTTTCTCTAAATAAGCATCAGAATGGGCAACCGTATGGAAAAGGAATCAAGTGGATAATACATTATTTATAGTAAAATGAAACTGTAAAGAAAGGCCTGTGTACATGACATCTAGAACCGCTGTATTTCAGAGAGTGCTAAGTACTAGTACTCTTTCCTCAGGCGAGCATAAGCTAGTGAGTATTTGTTCTGATGGTGTGGTCTTGTGTTTCAATGCCTGAATGCATTGTCAGTCAATATTCTTCAAGGGTGGATAAAGTTTTGCAATAAGCCAGAACATTCCAACTCTTATGCTTAAGTAGCTGAATTAATCTCTCTCAAAACTCAGCATATGGGTATGTACTTACTAAAAACAACCAGTAAGCTCAAGACAATTACACTTGGTGGAATACAACTGTGTATGAACAATCAGGTTTGGGTGGTTGTGTAATACCAATTTCAGTATAACATAGGTACTACTGAATAGTCAATAGCAAATTGGCTAGACAGTATCGCACCTGCAGAGAAAATTTGCGCAGAATAAAGCCCATTGCTATTACATTACTACTTCAAAATGAGAATTATTCAATTCTGAAGAGTTTAAGACTCAACTTTATTACAAAACTTACTGACATCAGAAGGAAAACATACCTTAAATATTTTTCTTCTTCTATAGAATTGAGTTCTTTAATGGCTTCAGCTAATAGTTCCTTGTCCTGAGCAAGTTCTTCCTGCTGCTTTGCATTTCTCTCCACTGCAAAAGGAAAAATAAATGCACTGCTAACCTTGGAAGGATGTAAACTTAAACCCAAATAGCTTATTCTAAATGGCAGGCTTGAGTCTTGCTGCTTCTGGAAAGGCACAAAAGCAATAGGAGAGATGTTGTTGGTATTTTTGCACCCACATCTGTCACTTAGAAGAGAGGATTTCACATATACAATTTCAGAATGTTCTGAAATAAGGGCTTACTCCTACAATCTTTATTTGATTAGTCTTTGTTTCACTCATGTCAATGGGATAACTAGCATGAGTAAAGACTGTTTGTATGAATAAGACTGTAGGATTGGTCCCTAATGCAATAGCACTGTCGTATTTGTTGTAATAGTGTCTATGCAGTATGTGTCCCCAATTCTTTGTGTGCCCCCCTCACGACCCCATATCAGGGTCCTCCATTTGTCCCCCACATGCACTTGGGGCCAAATTCCACTTTCAGGGAAAGTATGTGCCATCTCAATTGACTATGACAGAACTTGCATTCACTTTACCATGGGCGGTACTTGACCCACAGACTAACTGTGCTGAAATTTCTTACACTTCTCCTCAATCTGCAGTCGTCTTGTATCCAGGACATCTTTCATTAGCCGTTTCCTAGCTTCCTTTTCCAATCTCATTTGCTCAGCCTTCTTGGCCCAAGACTTCTCTATCTCTTCCTCCAGCAGCTTGTCCATTTCTTTCTCTCGACGCGTCTCCTCTTCCAATTGTTGAGCCAGATATTCCCGATACATCTGCTGCTCCTTGAACAGCTCTTGCTACAAAATGTGGATGGTATATAGACTGTCAATAAGCTAGTTCAAAAAGGCATTTCAAAAGTTATTTTATTCATGGAAAGGAGTGTCTGGTGGTAGACTGGGACAAAGACTGGGCGCATGTCTATGCTGCATCTGAGAGCGAGACTCCCAGCCTGGGTGCACAGACTTGCGTGAGTGCACTAAAAACAGCTGTGTACATGTTGTGGCTCAGGCTGGAGCTTGACTTCTCAAGCCATCCCATGCTTCAGACCCCAAGCTTCCAGCCAAAGCAGCACCATCTACACAGCTGTTTTTAGCACACTAGCATGAGCTCCACTAGTAGAAGTCAGTTGAGCAGGGCTGGGAGGCTTGCTCTCAGATGCAGCACAGACATGCCCTTGGCTTCTTTTCCAAACTCTGCCATATCTCGCTGTCACTTAATCACTTTGTGCTCCAGTTTTACAGTGGTCATTCCATTGAGTTCAAAAGGAGTTATACTGGATTTACACTGATGTGAGAAGAGAATCACACCCTATCACTGAAAAGTATTATTACCAGAGAGTTGTGCACCTCATAGCATCTGTAGGACGAGCTCTTACAGCAGGGGCTCCTTGCATCCCTCCACAGCCTGCATAAACTCCCTGCGTGCTACCCTCCCTCTATTTCAGGGACTCCCTGCAATCCCCCACCCTCCATCATGCCAGGGGTTCTGTGTGCTCCACACTCCTTCCTTCCCCAATACCAACGTCCCTCATTCCTCTGACATGCTAAGGGCTCTGTTTGCTGCCCCTTTGCCTGGTGGCAGGGGCCCTGTGTCCCTCCCAGGTTTCCCTTTCCCGCATACCACTGCTCCCCCCCAGCATTGGCAGCGGCTGTGTGTATTCCCCTCTGAAGCTGATAAGTCTGCTGATCAGATGCAATGGGCTCTATGTCTCTCCAGCAGGGTTTTGGTCCTTCAACAGTGCCTCTTGGGGAGGTGACAGAATTGTATGTTCACTCTGTGTCCAGTCACTCAAGTGGGGTGCTCAATAGCACTCTGAAGGGTATGGCTCAAAGTCCACTGGTTCCTTAGCACAAGGAACAGGATACAGGGCCCTTCACCTCAGGGGACTTCTTTTAGACTCTGCTCTCTTCCAGGCCTCTCCCTGGGAGGCGGGAAGCTCAGCACTCTGCTGTTCTCCCAGAGCTGCCCAGGAGGTAGTGAGCTTCCCCAGTGTCAAACCCCGCCTCCATTCCTAACATGACTTGCAGATGTGGCAGGGCAGGCCACTGCAGCCAAGAGCACTCCTTAACTCCTTCCTACCTGGTGCAGGGTTCGTACACCCTGTCACAATCCCCTATCCCCCCCCGCCAGTTTTCCCATTTTTCATAGGATTCTGTCCCTTGACACCCACAACACTCCCTGACATATTGGAATTGGTTGGATGCGGTATTCAAAAGTTATTGCATTACATACAAACAGACAGAGAAATGCCATCATGTTGAATGTAGGAACTCACAAGCTTGGCCAATTACTGTAAAAATAAATTAAACCTGAATTTGAAACAAACTCAGTTCAAATTATGAAATATTTCCAGCATTATTGCATCTTATCAAGACTGAAAACCTTTCTTTAGCATCGGAAGCATCATTAGGCTAAAATTTACATTTCTGATGAAATCAAGAAAAAAGTTTCGTAAAGCATAACATAATATTTTGAATTGATGAATCTAGACAGTAAATTTGAACACAGAAGAATAATTTGAGCCAGCATGATCCAACTTAGTTCATTTATAGCACTTTCTTCTGTAGATCTCAAAGCTCTTTACCTTTTTTTTGTAATCATGATCCCCATTTTGCAGCAGGGGAAACTTAGGCATTGAGAAATGAAGTAACTTGCCCAAAGTAACACAGCAGCTTTGTGGCAAAGCCAGGAATAGAACCCAGACTAGTGACTTTTAATACAACAACCTATCTTCTAAGGAAACTCTAGCCCTCTTTTGAAAGTAAACTGCAGTGCTTTTAAATCTGAAAAAACTCCTTAAAATCCTAGGGTAAATCACTTACAGAATACGTAGACTCATTCATACAAATACATACATTTTCTAACTACATAGTTCAAAATTATTTTTTCTTTCAATTACGTGCCAGAATCTGAGTTTAGGACTCTGACTTTTTCCTGTAACAGCCATTAACTTTACCAGTCTTGTCTATGCTGAAAGCAAAAACCTCCCACTGTTAAGAACACCAGTTCAGCTCCACCACTGCTAGCAATGCTGGGTATCATCAGTGTTAAGCACCAGGTCATCTAACTTTGCTCTGAACAGGTCTAACTGACATGGTGCTTTAAATGTCAGTGGCAGACCTGTACCTTTTCTATACCAGGGTTCCCGCTGTTGCCTAACCCCAGTGGAACGGAACCAGTGCTATGAATGCAGGAAATATTTGCAGCATTTCCCTAACATGCACTAGCTTATAAAGCAGAATAAAGAGTGCAGTTCCTTGCTCAGCTTTAATGGTAACCTGCAAAAGATTTTTTTGTTTCCAGGCGGTGGTGAATCTACTTGTTTTTAATTTAAAAAATAGCAGGTTTCTTGAACTCAGATGTTTTCAGGAAACAGAGATGTTTATTACGAGCTCTAACACCTTAACTGAAGGGGACAGGTATTGAACTTTAACAGAAACATCCTTTCAATACTAGGAAAGGAAGCTGGAGATAAATAGTTAAAAAAAATGGTTGCGAACAGCCTGATTAAAAACAAGACTTCAATTTCTAAAGTATAAAGCAAGCAGGATTCCCTTCCCTTTTTTCCTTCAGGCTATCTTTATAAATCATAAAAAAGCAAAAGCCCAATAGCACAATGCAAGACTGAACCTTAAGTGCTAGTGAATTTGTAGTAGAGACAGAGAAGTCTGAATTCAAGTCAGCTTGTGCCATTTAAAGTATTTCAATTGCAAACTTAAACTACACATATATCTAGCTAATAATTAAAGATTTTAAACAATTTTGTTAGTATTTAAATACATTTCAGTTCAGTTTAAATAAGATTTATTTTTCTCTGTAGTTATAAATATCCAGTCAACAACATCCATGAAACTGCAGAAAGCTTAGCATTAGACTAACTTATATTCCCGGCCAGGTTGTGTAAAGCCCCAAAAGAGCCACTGACTTGAACACAGTAGAAGCAGCATGTGGGTCAGACCAGATTAGATTCCATGATCCTCTGGGATTCGTCCTTTGCCCCAGACCTCTAATCTGGTCAAGTGCAAACCTAGCTAATGCTGTCAAGTATCAGAGGGGTAGCCGTGTTAGTCTGGATCTGTAAAAGCAGCAACAGGATTCTTTGCTGCTAGCTAATGCTATTCATTTTAAAATGTTTCCCTCTTCCTTTAACATGACAGCAGGCTCCTTTAGAAAAGTAGATCGCAGGCAAGAAGAAATGAAATATGCAAAGACCTTAATAAAATATAAAAAGATTTCCAACAAAAAAAATCAATTTATAAACAGAATAGAGCTTGATTCCAATCTCACACCTATGTAACGCCATTGAGGTCAATGGAATTAGTCCAAGTCAGGAGATCAGACAATTTGAAAAAGACCAAATGCCCTTTGCTCTTACTTTTCTTTGATTTTTTCCCTCTGTGTCTTCCTGGGATTCATGGGAAAATCGTTCTAGGATCTTCATGTCTAGAGCAAGTTCCTCTTGTTTTTCCCGATTAAGACGCTTCATCTTTGCCCGAGCTGAACTGATCAACATGTCCCTGTGTTCCTTCTGTTTCTGTAATTTCTCCATCTGAACTCGCTCATTTTCTAGTTTAAACAGCTTCATTTCCTCTTCCTGCAACAATAAAAGAAGAGCAGCCAACTTGCAAGATCACTGTATAACTTCAAAAAAAAAAAAGATGGCTGGGATTAGTTTAATTGGAACATATAAATGGGAAGATAAATATTGAAGATTTTGCTTGCTGATGCTAGGGGATTTCAGATTTACTATTGTCATCTAATACAGTTGTTAAAGCATGAATATTTTAGCATATTATTCATTAGAATTCAGAATTTTCTAATTATCATGTATGTTTCATTGCCAAATGGAGAGATTGGCGCTCTCTAAATACTTATGATGGGCAATGATTCATATGTTGTTGCAAATCAAGAGTAGCATCAATTCATTATTTGTATCTGAACACTTTAAAATTTTCAGACAAAAGAATCTGTGTACAATAAATATTAACTATAGCCATTTCTAATAATAGAGCCAACCTCTGCTTCCTGTTACACCAGTGTAAATTCAGAGTATCTCCACTGTGCTACACTGTTGACTCATATTTAGCTTGTGGTCCACTATGACTCCCAGATCCCTTTCCAGATACTCCTTCCTATGCAGTCATTTCCCATTTTGTATGTGTGCAACTGATTGTTCCCTCCTTTTGCATTTGTCCTTATTGAAATTCATCCTATTTACTTCAGATTATTTCTCCAGTAGATCAGGATCATTTTGAATGATAACCCTATCCTCCAAAGCACTTGCAACCCCTCAGAGCTTGGTAGCATCTGCAAACTTTATAGGTGTACTCTCTATGCGATTCTCTAAATAACTGATGAAGATTGTGAACCGAACCGGATCCAGAACTGATCCCTGTGGGACCCCACTCATTACGCCCTTCCAGCATGACTGTGAACCACTGATAACGACTCTGTGGGAACGGTTTTCCAACCAGTTTTGCACCAACCTTATAGTATCTCCATCTAGGTTGCATTTCCCTAGTTTGTTTATGAGGTCATGTGAAACAGTATCAATAGCTTTGCAGTAACTCCTCACTTAGTGTTGTAGTTATGTTCCTGAAAAATGCGACTTTAAGTGAATCCAATTTCCCCATAAGATTTAATGTATATGAGGGGGTTAGGTTCCAGAGAATTTTTTTTCACCAGACAAAAGACTATATATATACAGCAAGCAGGAGTCTCTGGAAGCAGCTCCAATGCCAAGGGCAGAAGCAGCACATGGCAGTTGTGGGAGGGACAGCTGAAAGCCGGCAATTGCTCGCCTGCTAGGAGGCTGCAGCAGAGGGAAACAGGGAACTTACGGGAGCGGGGAGCTGATATGGGGGCTGCCGGTCCACCCTGGTTCCAAGCCCCCATCAGCTAGCTGCAATGAGCTGCTCTTCCTGCAAGCAGTGGACAAAGCAGGTGGCTGCCCAATGACATTAGAAGGGAGCATTGCACAACTTTAAACGAGCATGTTCCCTAATTGATCAGCAACGTAACAACAAAACAACGTTAACCAGGATGACTTTAAGTGAGGAGTTACTGTACTAAAGTCAAGATATTACACGTCTACTGCTTCCCCCCATCCACAAGGCTTGTTACCCTGTCAAACAAAGCTATCAGGTTGGTTTGACACAATTTGTTTTTGACAAATCCATGCTGACTGTTACTTATCACCTTATTATCTTCTAGATGTTTGCAAATTGATTGCTTAATTATTTGCTCCATTATCTTTCCGGGTACAGAAGTTAAACTGACTGGTCTGTAATTCCCCAGGTTGTCCTTATTTCCCTTTTTATAGATTGGCACTATATTTGACCTTTTCCAGTCTTTTGGAATCTCTCCTATCTTCCATGACTTTTCAAAGATAATCGCTAATGGCTCAGATATCTCCTCAGTCAGCTCCTTGAGTATTCTAGGATGCACTTCATCAGGCCCTGGTGACTTGAAGACATCTAATTTGTCTAAGTAATTTTTAACTTGTTCTTTCCCTATTTTAGCCTCTTCTGATCCTACCTCATTTTCACTTGCGTTCACTATGTTAGATGTCCAATCACCACCAACCTTATTGGTTAAAACCGAAACAAAGAAGTCATTAAGCACCTCTGCCACTTCCACATTTTCTTTTGTTATCCCCCCACCACCACCATTGTGTAACAGGACTACCCTGTCCTTGGTCTTCCTCTTGCTTCTAATGCATTTGTAGAATGTTTTCTTATTACCCTTTATGTCTCTAGCTAGTTTGATCTTGTTTTGTGCCTTGGCCTTTCTAATTTTGTCCTTACATACTTGTGCTATTTGTTTATATTTATCCTGTGGAATTTGACCTAGTTTCCACTTTCTGTAGGATTCCTTTTTGATTTTTAGATCATTGAAGATCTCCTGGTTAAGCCAGAGTGGTCTCTTGCCATACTTCCTATCTTTCCTACACAGTGGAAAAGCTCCCCTTTTTAAGAAAATAACTGGATACCATGCTGGGACATAAATTGTGCACTGAGTCTGCAATTCTGCTTCAAAGTTACTGATGGCAATGTAAGCGCTCCAGGGCAGAGATGGAGTCTGTTAATCTGAACTGGGAAGAGCCCAGCACACTTTTGAGCACTGTAAAAATAATAAAAATATCAGAAATCACTGTATCTGAGTCACCCCATGTATGATGAAGATGTTGAACAGTAAAGGAGAGAAAAACGATGCAGAGTAATGGCAAGTTATTGGAGGAGGAGGCAGTTTATACAGGTTTTTGGCCAAATTCTATCTTCAGTGTAATTGCATGAGAATGAAGTCGAATTTGATCCACAGTGTTTATTCTACATAAGTTTGTATAGTTGTGGTACTGAAACACTGTCAATTTTTTAACCTATTTACAGTCTTATAGCAAGTGAGGACTGAAGTGCAATGGAAGAGATGTACAGGGAAACTTGTGTAGTGCTTGCCCGACTCCCAGTCAGAATAGCATGACCATTGCCACTTTCATGAGCACTACATTTATCACTAAAATGGGGGATCTGGGGGAAAAGGAGGCAATGTGGATAAATAATAAAGACTAATTCAAGAGTGACAAGTGATTTCTGGCTACCTCAGTTTTTGGGTGCCTAACCTGAGACACCTTAAAGATGCCTTAGCATGTCTCAAAATCAGGCCCCTTTAAGGTGTCTCAAGTTGGGCAGCCAAAAACAATCACTATTCACTTTTGAAAATGGAGGCCTACGTGGGTAAATTCATGGTTTACAATACATCTTCAGAGGAGGCTGAAGAAAAAGTTAACAGCATCATGTCACCACTCAGTGGAAAGAGTAGCTGAGCCCTCAGCTTCAGAGAGCAGTAAGTCAAATTCCAAAAAGATTTCACAGGGAACCACAGTCAGGCATCAGAAAAATCAAGAATTAATGAGAGATTCATAGCTTATGTATCGTAAGGCCAGAATGGACCATTGTGATCATCAATGAATGGAGATACAGGATGTCAGAGAAATCATTTGAAAAATAAACGACAACCAATGGAATAAAGATCAAGGGTGGGACAGGATGAGGAGTGAATTAGGAAATACATCTCTAGTAACAACTGTAAAATTTGCCAACATATGATAGAGATGCTAATGCCAGAATTATTTACCCCATTCTCCAAGCTTCCTTAACACCAGCAAGCAAATTATCTGTTTAGGCATTTATCCCAAACTCATCATTGTAGCATCTGAGTGCCTGAGTCCAAAACATAAATGTTTGTTACCGGTATGCAACGTCAGCCAAAGCCATACTAATCATCCCACTGACTGATATCCCAGCTGCCAACACCAAGTAAGTGTGCTAATGTACAACACTCTTTGTTTAGGGGTACCCTCCTCAAAACAGATACAGGTTGCAGACAGATTAGTTTGCCAGCTCCACTCTCTCAGGCCTCCAAAGAGTAGATTGATAGTCTAGTATTTGATACACAGCATACACAACACTCGACTGCCAAACCAGGCCCATGAGATAGAACAGAGCTGTATAATAGTAATAATGCAGCTACTACCCAGGGTATTTAACCTCCCTGCTCTCAACCGACTTCTCCAGCCAGAAGCAGTCTGATGCCTATGAATGGCAAAAAAATGAGCAGTAGCAGCTGTGACAAAGGACTGATCTGCATCCATGTTGGATAATGTCTGCAGTGCACTGCATCCACTGTACGATGGTGTGTGGCATCATGTGATGGCAGCACAAAACTCCCACAGTGTTCATCCTCTGGAAGATATGGACATAGTTTTAGCAGGATTGAATGTGGACATTCCAGAAAGGCTGAAGCATGTTTCTGCAAAACACACCTCTGCACCATGCATGTAAATCATATTAACTTAGCAATCATTTTCTAAGAGCTACAGCTAGCACAGGTTAGTGCTGTAAGATGGACAGGGTCCAAGACAGCAAAGATAGAATTATTTTTCTCCCTAAATAATCCATTTCCATTGCAATGGCTAGTAGAAATTGGCTATGCTGTGCCTATTTATCAATGCTGCCAAAGCATTTCTGAACATTAGACGAGTTTAGTAGAAGGAGCAAAATTGTCTTCAAAGCAATAAAATACTATGATATTATTGCGTAGAGAGAAAACAGCTTTCAAATAATGTGTGCTAGGCCCTAACATAAACATGTTGATAAAACAAGGATACACAGACATACTTTGCTGTCCATTGCCTGTGCTAAACCTAAATGAAACCTCTAAGTAGTAGTAGAGGCAGACACAGCATTGAAAAAATGATGTTACCAACTTCCACCTCTTCTTTCACAGAAATGACTTTTAGAGCAGGCTGCAAAGCCTATCTGTTTTAATATTTTTTTCCCTAAAGGAGTACGTTGAAAGACAGGTGATTTTAGTTTGGCGGGGTGTGCCCTGAAAGTTGCCCTGGAGCAAACAGAAATTTTCCTATGTGTGGTTTGAAATTATTGAAATGGTGTATGGACTGTTTACTGCTACATGGCAGAGATTTTCAAAGAGACCAAAGGGATTTGGATGCTTACTTCCCATTACTTTAAATGAAAGACAGCTTTAAGTACCCTGTGATTTATAATATGCATCTATTATTATCGAGTGCTCAGTATTATTTGTATTACAGAGTGCTTTAGGCCACACCCAGGTTCACTGTGCTAGATGCTGTAGAAATATAGGCTATTTTCAAAGCAACCTGATGGAGCTGGATGCCCAATTTCCATTTTCTCTTTGAAAATCACCGCCAAATACTAGTAGACAGTCCCTTCCCCAAAGCTAGGCTCTGAGCATTTCAGTCATTGAAAACCACACATAAGAAGATTCTATTCACTCCAGGTCAATTTTCAACCACTCCCAGCCCAGTCAGACTAAAAACATTTATCCTTCAACCTGTTCCTTCAGAAAAATTTTATTAACACAGGTGAGCTTTGTAGCCTGCAGTGAAAAATCAGCAGCAGATTCAAGTCAGGTGCACACTAATTTAAATATCCACGGAAGGTAAAACTTTAATTATGACCCTGCACTGAAAACAATATCAAATTACCACTAATCGAGCCTCTTCTTCTTTCAGTCGCTTTGCCTCCTCTTTTTGAGCATCCAGTGCAGCTACCTGGGCATTAAGCACATTCAGCAATTCTTGATTCTGTTCGGATTTTTTCTGGAAGTCCTCTATCCCTCGTTTTTCCTTGGCCAATCGGTCCTCTTCCCAAAGCTCTGCAAATATCTGTTCCTCCCTCTTCTCTTGTTTCTTCAATTCTTCCTTAAGGGCCAGTTGGGCCAGTCGGTCTGAACACACCTCTCTCTGATGTCTCTGACTCCATTGTAAACGAACCTCTTCACACTGTTCTCTGAACATGTATATAATGACAAAAAAAGTCATAAGATAATAGGCAGCTAGTTTGGTGACTTTTGATGGAGACAGAGTCAGGGTCCAATGATCTGACCACAGGACACAGAGCCAGAAATTGCCTAATTCTAAAACTGATTCTAACACCAACTCTTGCTAAGGCCTGGGAAAGTCACTAAGCACCTCATCTTGCACCAGTGAAGTCAACAGGAATTTTTCCATTGACATTCATGGAAGTAGGAGCAAGTCCTTAAGCTACATGCCTCAGTTTACCCATCTGTAAAATAGAGAATATATAATTATACACATTCCAACTTTCTGTCTTAGCATTTGCTATAACCCTGAAGCTGAATCACATTCAGAAACTGATCACCAGTGCTGGAATCTCTGTTACACTGTTCAGTAAGAACATACCAGATTTTAGTAACATTTGATTAAATAAATTCAGACATTTTCCAGGATCATTTATGAAAATGGCAGGAACAACCATGAATAGATATTAAGTATCATTCAACAAACAAGCAACACACCTGTTTAATGATATAACATCAATAACACAATTTTAGCTTTCATTTATTCACTGCACCTGGGTTATACAAAATGAATATTTTACCTTCAATTTAAGGGGAAAAAATTGATATTTCAAGAGCACTTCTGCTTTAATTTTTATAAGTGAACTCCAATTAATATCAACATATGCTATCAATATATATTTAGTGTGAACAATTTAGTGTCAAGCATTTTAATTCACTCTATAAACCGGTTGTGCAGTTTCATTGTTCACCATCAACATAAAGTAAAAACAAAAAGGAAGGTAACAGATAATGGTGAATATTTATCAGCATGAAGAATTATCATCCTGAAGAGCATATATGCATTTATTAACTAAAAATATCCCACATTATTTAATGCTCATAGAAAACCATCTTCAACAGTTTATTGCAGTGCTCACTTAGGAATTCATTGTGATCATCAATATAGATAGATCATTTACTGTATTTTAGGAACTACTGTATGACAACTAACTAGTAGTTATTTGAATAATGTGCAATTATTATTTTATACATTGACTATTTAGTCTGATAATTTTGTATAGCAAAAATTATTAAATATTCATCAAACTATCCTTTAGTATTGCAGTTATCAGGGTGGAGCACAAAAGTGTCATAACTGCAATAATGGAACAAATACCAAAGAAATCCCATTATTTAGGATTTTTTCTCACCTAAAAAGATACAAATTAAAATTTTGTTTGTCAGCCCTGAAAGTGAAAGTAACAGATTTGGATGTTGCTACTGAGGACCTGTCCATAATGAACATTGCCCCTTCTGGCTCTATTATCATCTGCTAAGCACTGACAGTGAGTACGGTGCTGTATAAGATACAAAGAAAAACACTTCCTTTGCTCCAATGAAATTACAGTCTAAATAAACAGAACCGTACAAATCAGACACAAAATGCTGCAGGCGCCTCAGAAGATGGTTATGCCTTAGGTCCCATGCCTGCAATGGGATTCACATGCACAGCCCCTTACTCTCACACTAATTCTCATTAACTTCAGTAGAACTCTGCATGCACATCGCTCTCTAAGCTCAGGCAGTAGAAGCCCGTGCATTTAGCTCCAAAGGTCCCAGGGTCAATCCGTCCACCGATGACCTGGGTCTGTGTCAGCATTACAAGTGGGGGCTCGTCTGGGATATCAACTAGGAAGTCTCGGAAGTTCAGGACATGCTTCAGCTATGGGAAGTATGTAACCCATGCCTGCTTGGTGTGGCACTCTGTCCCCCTCTAGTAGCACCTAGCACAGCTAGAGATTGATGAGTCTGCTACAGCCTTAGCTAAAAGCCAACTGGCTTTTAGCTCGTGCAGTACAGACTCATACACTGAGGGCAGGTCTACACTAGAAGCACTACATTGGCACAGATGCACTGCTGTAGTGTGTCTGAGGAAGACACTCTATGCTGATGGAAGACTACTCTCCTGCTGGCATAATTACTCCACCTCCGTGACAGACAGAAGCTATGTCAGCGGGAGAGCGTCTCCTGCTGATATAGTGCTGGTGTTGACAGCGCTTAGGTCACTGTCGCTTGGGTGGAGGGGGATCTTTTTCTTACATAAGTTAGATTGATTTAAGCAGTAGTGTAGACCTACCCTAAGCTTCAAAGGTCCCAGGTTTGATCCTGCCTACTGATGAATGGCTTCTGTCAGCATTACACCTGTCCATGGAGGATAGGAGTTCATATAATCATAGGACTGGAAAGGACTGCGAGAAGTCATCTAGTCCAGTCCCCTGCACTTGTGGCAGAACTAAGTATTATCTAGACCATCCCATCCCAGTTTTTTCAATCTTCCCTCATAGGTCATGTTTTCTAGACCTTTAATCTTTTGTGTTGCCTTTCTCTGGACTTTCTCCAATTTGTCCACATCTTTCCTGAAATGTGGCACTCAGAACTGGCCAGAATACTCCAGTTGAGACCTAATCAGGGCAGAGTAGAGCAAAAGAATTACTTCTCAGGTCTTGCTTACAATACTCCTGCTAATACATCCCAGAATGATGATTGCTTTTTTTTTTTTTTGCAACATGTTACACTGTTGAGGTAATAATTGGAGATATACCACTCTCCTAGAACTGGAAGGGACCTTGAAAGGTCATTGAGTCCAGCCCCCTGCCTTCACTAGCAGGACCAATTTTTGCCCCAGATCCCTAAGTGGCCTCCTTAAGGATTGAACTTACAACCCTGGGTTTAGCAGGCCAATGCTCAAACCACTGACCTATCCCTCCCCACAACTCATATTTAGCTTGTAATCCATTATGACCCCCCAGATCTCTTTCCACAGTACTCCTTCCTAGGCAGTCATTTCCCATTTTGTATGTGTGCAACTGATTGTTCCTTCTTAAGTGAAGTACTTTGCATTTGTCCTTATTGAATTTCATCCTTTTTACTTCAGACCATTTCTCCAGTTTGTCCAGATCATTTTGAATTTTAATCCTATCCTCCAAAGCACTTGCAACCCCTCCCAGTTTAGTATAATTTGAAAACTTTGTAAGTGTACTCTCTACGCCATTATCTAAATCATTGATGAAGATATTGAACAGAACTGGACCCAGAACTGATCACTGTGGGACCACACTCGTTATGCCCTTCCAGCTTGACTGTGAACCACTGATAACTACTCTTTGGGAAGTTTTTTTCAACTGGTTATGCACCCACCATATAGTAGCTCCATCTAGGTTGTATTTCCCTAGTTTGTTTGTGAGACAGTAACAAAAGCCTTACTAAAGTCAAAATTTACCACATCTACCACTTCCCCCATCCACCAGGCTTGTTACCCTGTCAAAAAAAGCTATTACATTTGTTTGACACAATTTGTTCTTGACAAATCCATGCTGTTATTTACCACATTATCTTCTAGGTGGTTGCAAACTGATTGCTTAATTATTTGCTCCATTATTATAGCCCCCACAGTACAGAAGTATGGCTCTTTAGCTCAACCTGCAGTAGCTCATGCCATTTAGCTCTGGAGGTCCTGGGTTCAATCCCTTGTGTTTCAGCCAGGATGACAGCTGTCACACAAGAAACTAATCATACATGCTTCTGAGGATCACTGCTTTACATTGTAGGGTTTTTCCTTAACTGAACTGGTTGGTGGCAACATTTTTGGTTAGCACTGATGGCCTTGAGGGGAGACGTGAGTTTTGAAGAGGGATCTATGTGAACAGAAGGTGGAACACCTGGCGCACAGAGACAGGGACTGAAGGGAGGCAGCATGGAAGAAGGCATGAAGGGGAGGGGGAAGAAGAATCTGGAAGGAGTGGTGGGGCATCTAAGCTAGTAGGGAGAACTGATAACCTCTCACCTAAGCCAACAAAATTGGGAAACTATATATGTACTCTGGGCATTCCAGAAGCTATAGATAACCATGACCTTGATACCACATATGATAAATGAAAGGCATAGACATTTGAGGCCTTACAGTAACATGAATTCAGTTTAAGAGCTTGGACAAACAAAGCTTTTAGACATTGCAAGCCTGGCTGCCCACACTGATGTTGCTTTGTGTTGGCACTTCAAGTTAGCAACAGTGCTCAGCACCTTTCCAGCCTGTTGGATGCTTTGGTTAACATGCTTTACAACATTTTAGTTCCAGTTGCCTTTTCTCACAACAGTCATTTTTTTGCTTTTCATAGAGCTCAGCATGGCTTGTAGCTCAGGTGAGAGGAGACTGAACAAGATGCAAATTCTGTGATAATACAGAGATTCTGAGTGTTGCATAAAGAAGTACTTGCTGATAGATCATTTTCTAGGGATTTCACTTTTGATTGTGGGCTACATTTGAGTAGCTGGTATAATATCCAGTTCCATGCAATGGAATCACATTTCCTTTTCTAACAAAAATATTGGGTTTTAGACATTTAAATTGTGACTTAAAAAGGAACATACAGAAGAACCAAAACTATATATTTTATATCCTCACCTTTTTTTTATTTTTATAAAAGTCCACAGATGCTTTGGATTGTGTCGAGTTATCTCTAGCACTTTAATTGATGCCCTGCCTTAATACAGCTAACATGCCATTATATGCTACTACCACATCTAGGGAGCCAGCATGAGGGTGTGGTTAGGCCATTGGACACCTTCTCAAACTTAAGTTTATTTCTTTGTAACAAAAGGATTGATAATACTTCCCCTTTTCATACGCTGTCCTGAGGATGAGTTCAGTTCTATAAAATGCTCTGAAGATATGAAATGCGAGGTAAGTGCTAAGAATTATAAATTAGGCTCACTGGGATCTTGCTGCATGTATGGAGTGTTAAACAACTATAAAATGCTGTTTCCAATTCTTTTGCATTTTAGTTATAGGTAACCTGCATTTTAACTTTTGGGTAGAATTTGGTGACTGGACACCAAAATAATCAGTATTAATGAGAAAATGTACTGTTTCCATAGCATTCCAGAGGAAATGTATAATTCTTCAGATCTGAAAGATATTACCCTAAGGAAAACTATATTCCCTTAATACAAGAGATTCAAAGTTCTCTCAGCCGTGAAGAGATTAAAATTTTTGTTATTTTATTTCATGCAATATGAATTTAGTAGTTGCAAGTAGTTTATTAGTTTCATGCAACCTGAATTTAGTAGAATTCTCAAGGGAAAAAAGTTTGCCATGGTTAGAATTTTAATATAAAATAACTATAATTGCTTGATTCCATCAAAGTAATTCCTTCAAAGCAATTTTTACAGCAACATGTGAACATCTGCTCCCCCAGATGGCTGTTTTACCTCTTCACTTTGCTGTCCTAAGCCTCTTAACATTAAAAATGCAGACTGTATATAGTAATTTCCAGAAGACAGAAGCCAAATTTACTTCCCTCACAGTGATTTATCCATTTAATGGATCTGAGACAAAATTGCTGTGATAACAGCCTTCTCTGTGAGATGCTTGCAGTGTTATCACAAGAAAGAGGGGATATCTTTTTATGCAAATTCTGGCATTGTAATTTTCTCTAAAATATATCAATAAGGAAAGTTCTCTTTGGCTGCAACTGATAGGCTGGGGAGGAAGAGAAAATGGAATGACTCAAAAATTAAAAAAAGAACAGGAGTACTTGTGACACCTTAGAGACTAACAAATTTATTTGAGAATAAGCTTTCGTGGGCTAAAACCCACTTCATCAGATGCATGCAGTGGAAAATACAGTAGGAAGTATATATATATATATATATATATATATATATATATATATATATATATATATATATATAGATAAACACACACACACACACACACACACACACAGAGAACATGAAACAATGGGTGTTGCCATACACTCTATAACGAGAGTGATCTGTTAAGGTGAGCTATTACCAGCAGGAGAGAAAAAAAACTTTTTGTAGTGGTAATCAAAATGGCCCATTTCCAGCAGTTGACAAGAAGGTGTGAGAAGCAGTAGGAGGGAAAAATAAACCTGGGGAAATAGTTTTACTTTGTGTAATGACCAATCCACTCCCAGTCTTTATTCAAGCACAAAGTAAAACTAACATGGCTGCTACTCTGAAACCTGTCAAAAATTAAAGTTGCCAGTGATTTAAAAAAAAAAAAAAAAGCTATAAAACCATATTTTAATAAATAACCAGGCCCAAAGCAGCAGAGATTAGCACCACCCTCTAAATTACAAGAATCTTCCAAAATGTTTCTACAAAAGTCATCCCCATCTTTCCTAGGTTTAACTTCAGCAAGATGTCCTTCATCCAGGTTCCAATCTCATTTAGGCATCAAGATAGGTAGGATAAAATGCTTCCAGCGATAGATGGGATAGAAATAGAATCTGTTGTTGTCCACATTGTTAGTTGCTCACATTTGAGTTCATAACTTCTCAACATCACCCCCTGTGGTTTCATGAACTAGGTGAGAGAGAATATGAAGCTTTGCAGAACTACACACGGGAGAATGATTATGGCCAAGGTACAACTGGCTATTACAAGCTTCTGAGAGAAGCCCAAATAAAACAACAGGTGCCATCTCTACCCTGGCCATTGCACTGGCTCCTCAGAGAATCCAGGATTAAACTCAAGGCCTTGTTCTTCCTCTTCAAAGTTTTCAAATATCTGAGCCCAAAATATCTCAAGAATAACCTTTCTCCCATGACCAGGCTGTAACACAACAACCAAGATAATCTGAAGCAATGGAAATATTGCTTGTGAGTACAGGGGACAAAGCTTTAATTCATGGTGATAGAGTACCCTACCACAATTAAAATGACATCAGCTTTTGGAGACTTTAGGAGGAAGAGACCCTTTCTCCCCATATACCATGACACTAACCATCTCCACTCATTGGGGAAAAAAAGGATTAAAAAATACTAAACAAACGCATGAAACTGGAAGAAAGAAGGATGATACCTGCCTTAAGAAGGAGATCAAAAGATAATTCAATCTGTTGACAGTTTGTGCTGGCTGTATTGCATTTTTTTAAGGCACTCATATAAAAGTGACAGTTGAGAGAGATGGGAATTCATTGCTGAGCTGTACTTCCTTTGTGCCAGCAAAACCAGTGCAAACGGTTACATGCAGTCAGGGGAGGAGGTTTCTATGTGCAAAATGTCCTCTTCCCCCAAGGAGATCCAGCACAGAGGGCGAGATAGGAGGAAGGAAATGGCCAGAGTGTTCCTATTTCTAGGGCCGGATTTAAGGGCAGATGTCAAATTGGACAACATCCGTCACATTTTGCAACACATGAAGCACTTGCTACTCCAAGTTCTCCTATTCATTCATGATGCAGAGCTGAAGGACACTTTTCCTAATGTGTGGATAGTTTTGAGAATTCTGCTCATGCTGCCTGGTCATAGTTGGGAGTGGTGAGCACAGCTTTTCAAAGCTCAGGCTCATTAAAACCTATCTTCAGACGAGAGTGGCCAATAAGAGACTGACATCACTTGCTAGTTCATCATTTGAAAAATGCCATTGACCAGTCTTTGGATCTCTCTGAAGCTGTTCCTCAGTTTGCAAGAGCAAAGTCAAGAAAAGCAACCTTTTGAACTAAAGGACTAGAGTTTACATTCTAAGGCTGTCACCTACTGTAACATTATTTAATACTGGTCCACAGCTCAATTTCTTGCTGTTTGTCCATTTCAGTTATTCTTAAAATTAAAAAGTTTCTATAAGCTTATAGGAAATGAATATTTTTATTTGACTATATATGACATGAATAAATACAGATTTACAGATTCTAGCGTGCAAATTTATCATCTTATATGACAGGGATAAATTATGCATGCAAATCATGCATCAAAGTTGTGAAATGGAATACAAATACAATAAGGTATTCAAAAGTTTAACAAATGGGGGAGGGGCGCCGAAGATGCCCCTTGCCTGGGGCATCATTCGGTGTAGGGCTGGCCCTGCTTATGTCCCAGTGATTCTGTATCACTATAATAATCCATGTGGCCACTGCAACAGAGATGCAAATTAGGATAGCCCCGTGGGCTCCTCGAGTTTATACTGGGAGCCACCCTGGCCCCAGGTAGTTCAAGAACAAGGAGGGGGCAAGCTGCCTCTCTCAGTGCTAATGCAAGTATCAATCTACAGAAAACGACAATGGTTAGGCTGTCGATGTGCAGAGACCACTGTCTATCATGCTCACCAATACTGTCTGATTGTTTATTTGTACTCCCACGTCTGCTGTCTTGTCTTATATTTGGGCAGGGGCAGGAGCTATCTTTCTGTTCCTTGTTTTTACAGTGCCTAGCACAATGCGGTCCAGGTCCATGACTAGGGTGCCTAGTGTTACAGTAACACTAATAATATAGGACAGAGACTGGAACTCTTTTCCTGGGAGGTTGATTCTTAAAGTTAAAAACTAGCTACTGCTTCCTGTTAATGCTATGGGGACTTGCAACAAATAGGCACTTTAACCAGAGAAACTCTAAGAAAGTTTGTATGTGGGCATCTATAAGACAGGAATTGTACCCGGGACCAGTACAGAGGTCCCAGGAGGAGAAGAGAAAAAGTAAATATCCCAAGATAAAAGGCCATAGAGCAAAAGGAGAAGAAAAAGGGAACATAAAGACAGAGAAGTACCAAGAGTAGGATGGGAGGGAGAAAGAGGTAATTAAGTCCTATGAAAGACTGAGAGTGAGGCAGAATCACCACCAGAGCAGGTACAGGAAAAAAAAAAAAGTGATAGCACAATTGCCTGTCCTACCGCCTCAGGTCCCAGGTGCCATCAGAATCCTCTCCATCACACTACATCTTTGTAGGTTACACTTACCTTTTCATTATCCTATAAATAAGCTTAGTAAATTCTGAGCAACAGTTCAAATATATGAACACAATATGATTACTGCAAACCATGAAGTGACTAATGAAAATGCTCATACAGCACTGCAAGAGCTGTGGTACAAACAACAAAAATGCCCAAATCCCATGTTCCAGCATAACTATTTAGGAATAAATCATTATCTGTGTTAAGAAATGTTTATTATCCAATAAAAACAGCAATTTTTCACCTAAATATTTTGTCTCTCAAGTGAAAAGGGATGATATGAGGGATGACAACCTTCTCTGATCACACACAGCAAAGACACGCCATAATTGATACAATCATCACTCATGGACAGAGCCTATTCTTTCACTTCACTTTGGTAGCATGTTGCATTCCATTTTTCAAAAACTAGACCAACTTCTATTGTCTTAGCTTTATGTTACTATCTCCAGTGCTCCAATGGCAACTTTGTAAACCTAATTTTCAAAGGCCTTCCAAAAAACTGTGCACCCACTTCTGACACACGCAATTTGAACAGTTCACTGTGCAATTGCTTAACTGGAGTGTGAAAATGGTTGCATGTGCAAACTACTGAGGCAGTCAGGAAATGTGACCTTGGAACAATTTAAAGACCAAAGTGAGTTTTAACAGCTTAAATTAGGAGCAGACGGAAAGGAGAGAGATAGTGTAAATTGCAAGGGCCATATTTTTGAGTCAGCATCTGAATTTGCACCTGCATATGTTGCATGAGCACCTATCCCAGAACACAAAATCAATATCTGAGAGAGCAAAAGGACATTTGTTTGTGTGAATTGGGTACTTTGTAGTTTAAGGAGAGGGTACACTCAAGTCTTCCACCCTTGATTTTCCTCTCTAGCTTCTATATGTTGGAGAGTAGGAGCTAAGGATTCCCAAACACTGATGCTTGAGAGGGACCCTTCAGAAAGAATTATAATTCACCCTCATTTGAATTATTTCCATCTCTTCCCCAGAAAACTAAAGATTCAAAGAACTGAGTTAGTTAGATATATTGTGCCAACTCCTCAGGGGTGATGAGCACCTACAACACCCACTGAGTTCAAAGGAAGGTGCAGGGCTCAGCACCCATGAAGATTTAGCCCAGAATGTCAGATTGCACTGCATGAGAAGGAAAAAAAGTTAGATCCTTAGCTCAAAATGGCCAGTTATATCACTTCTAAAGAGTTGTGCAACAAATTTAAAACCTGACTTTTTTGGATAGTTTCAACTTTTTCTCACTGAAACTCATGAAAGAATATATTCAGCTGAGCTACACAAACCTATTTTTAGGTCACATTCACTTCTGGGCATTTACACGCTACGTGTACCAAACTAAAATATAACTTTACATCCTGTTGAACTACAAAAGTGATTGATTTTGCAGGGTAAAGTGCTGAGACATTCACATGTGAAATGATTTTTAGTCTTTATCAATGAAAGAAACTTTCATTGTTTCTGAATATTTGAATCAAGGATGGTCAAAGTGTAGCTCAATGTGGCCTGCTGCCATGTTCCTTTAGAATAAAATGCATTGTTTACACACAATGGGGAGTATTGCTTGCTAGGACCTATCTTGATCTGGACCAGCATTGCAAGCTTGGACCTCTTATCCTCACAGGCTGCACTTCTTCATTGAAAATGATGAATACAATCTGCTCCATTGTATTCAAGTTAGGTGAGGCCCTTCAGCTCTTGGCAAGTGGTCAGCATAGCCATCAACTGGACAAAGTTTGGACACCTCTGCCATAAACCATGTTGAAACGATAGCTCAGTGCTTTGAGCATTGGCCTGCTAAAACCAGGGTTGTGCGTTCAATCCTTGAGGGGGCCACTTAGGGATCTAGGGCAAAAATCAGTACTTGGTCCTGCTAGTGAAGGCAGGGGGCTGGACTCAATGACCTTTCAAGTTCCCTTCCAGTTCTAGTAGATAGATAGATAAATAAATAAATAAATTGGAGCTATACCTATCTATCTATCTTTCCTTCCTTAATTTACAGTTTCCAATCCTGTCAGATTATGTACTTACCCCACTTTCAGTCTCAGAAGATTTTTTCACTGAGTTACCTGAACTGTTGTTCTCGCTTTAGAGCGACCAATTTTTGTCTTTCTTCCTCTCTCTTCTCTCTCAGCACTTTTGCTCTCTCTCTCATTTTTGCTTCTCTTTCCAGCATGGTTTCTTCCATTGACTCCATCTCAGTGAAATAGCTCTTTTCTTCTGCTTCCAGAAGTGCCCGAAGCCTGAAAGGAAGAAAATATTTCAACAAAAGCTAAATAATCCTGTCTGTTGAATGCTGCATCTTTAGTACATTTACTATGAGATTATCAGATTGAAAGTTTTTAGTTAATCTTGTCCAACAGAATCTATGCTCAGAAGTGTGTGTGTGTGTGCGTGCATAATCTATTATACACAATCCATGAGAGACAAGTAGCTGCCTCAATCATTTTCTTATCTGATGGCATGTCAACTTAGCACACTGACAAAGCAATAGATAAATATGGTCATTTGGGACCCACTCAAGCATTGGTATGAAAGGTAGTTACGCCACTGAAATTCTGATAATCACCCAAGAATGGACGGACCCTTGTGCTTCTCTGCCGGGTCTGTTTCTCTAAAAGATGAAGCAGTTAAAATACGCTGCCACTTTCAAACCAAAAAAGAGACCGGGCACTGTTCAGAGATCAAATCCTTGGAAACCTGCCTAGGCAATGATTCTTGGAATTTAATTTATTTTTAAACATTATACCGTGTGAAAAGCACGTGGTTAAATATGACATTTAGGCCAAAATATGACATACTTCAGAAGTGTTGTAATTCAATCTGGAACTAATGGATCTTAAAGAAGTGGGGAGCAAGTCTACTGCCATCTTGTGGAAGCCAACAGTACAAAAAAAAATCAATGCTAAAGTAGACAAAAGACAAAATTAGAGCTCAAGTTCTCATTGTAAAAAGTGAAAAACAAATATAACCAAAACGAGTTGTTCTCCAAGGGAGTCCCTTTCAGCATTGGCATCACAAACCCTAGCTCTGCGGTCGGCTCAGAGTGCTGCACCTCAATATCGAAGGAAGTTCAGTGGCCAAGAGGAATGTCTTCCTGCAGTTGGCTGTAGAACACAAAGCACTCATCATCTTGCTTCTGGAAACATCCTCCATCACTGATTCTCAACTTATGCCATTATGACTCACCTCCATCTTAGGCAATATGGGATAGCATTCTACATCAGGGAAGGTATTCCAGCAACTCCAGTCTAATCATCAGGTCCAATGATGTCACTGAATGGTAGGCTATAAAAGTGAAGGCCCTGACTCTTATCTATGTCTACAAACCTCCATCTGCCAACTGGCAAACTCCTATGTTACCCATCTTTTAAGGATCTTCTGTCCATTGTGGTGCTTTTAATTCACGTCATTCCCACTTGGGATACACAGATGATGATATAGATGGTGTGAGGCTAGAGTGGGAATAAACGGTCGATATGCAGCTTTTATATGATCCTAAGCTGTCACCCACTTTCCATAGCAAACAATGAACCTCAGATTCTTTCCTGACCTCACTTTAAAAAACAAACAAACAACAGCTGGTCAGTACTTCTCCGGTGGTCACACAGCATAAAATGCTTGATATGCTTCCTTCAACCCAGCATCAGCCTAATCACAACTCCCCCTAGGATTTTGTCAACAGGTTCATTCCTGGATGGTAGTCTGATGCAACCAGACTATATCAGAAATTTAAATCCAGTAAGAAGGAACAGGTTTGTGACAAAAAGCAGAGACTTTCTTAACCTTCTAGCTCAAACAAGGCAAAAGCAATGGAAAGAAACTATCTCCAAACTGAACTTCACACTTTCCAGTTGCAAAGTCTAGCAAACTATTAAGAGATTGAGTGGAGATTCTAGGCTGGTCAAGAAGGAATACCCAGCCACAGCAAACTCCACCACATCCCAGCTGGTAGTCAATTGCAGAGCTCCTAATCAAGACAAAGCTTTCAGTCACACAGTTAAAATGATGGTTCCTGAGAAATGGCAGGTTCAGGGAGTGGATATGAACCCAATGACGGCTTCTACTCATCAAGAGCTCAAGCTGGCTATACATCAACTGTGGCCAAATAAGGCTCCTAGACTAGATACCATTCACATTGAGTTTGTTTCTCAGTTGTGGTCAATCAGCAAAAACTGGCTGCTTCGAATTCTGAATTGTACTGAGAATTGCAGTATTCCAAAAGCCTGGTGCAGAGCAGAGGTTGTAGCTGTTCCCAAGCCAGGAAAACCATTGACAGACCCAAAGAGCTACTGACCGATTTCTCTGCTGTGCATCAACTACAAGCCAATGAAGAGATTAATCCTGATGTGGATTAATGAGGTAGTCAATTCTCAGCTACCTCGCTTTCAGGCTAGATTCAGGAGGGGACGATTCATCCACGATCAGGAACTTTGTCTGACTCAAAATATAGAAAATGCATGAGAGTCTGGAAAAAAAGTTTGTGCAGTCCCTATTGACCTGATAGTAGCCTCTGACACTGTGTGGCATGTTAACTTGCAGCATCTTAGCAGTCAGCCTATTTCTTGTAGGCTAATGATGCAGTTCATCTGAGAAATGGTTCACAGCTGAAACTTCCTCCTGTAAATTGGGGAGAAAAGCCAGTCACCTTAAAATGTCTCCATAATTGTATTCCACAAAAGTCAGTTTTGGCTCTCATTTTGTCCAAGATATACACATTCAATCTCCCTGAAACACAGGCCAAGACGTATATGTATGGTGAGAACATCCGTATTGCTGACACTGGAAATAATTTCCACAGGATCAAAGGGAATCTCAGCCAACGTAGATATTCTGACAATTTAATTCCAGCAAAGGAGACTAATCCTAGTGAAAATAAAACAGTGTCAATTACTTTCCATCTAAACAATCATCTTGCCAATTGACCGATCTCAATCTGTGTCCATGGATGACTGCTGACATTCCATCCAGTTGTCACATACTTGGGAGTAAAACTCGACCATAGCCTGACATACCAGTCCCACTTGGAACACCCGCAAATGAAGATTTTTTCCCATACCGCCTTGATATGAAAACTATCAGGAGCCTTCTGGAGAGGAGACCCTTCAGTCCTTCTTTCATCTGTATTGGCCTTTGTGCTTGCTCCAGCTGAATGCTGCTCTGCAGTTTGGGGACACAGGTGTCACACTCAACTTGTTGACACTGAACTGAATTCAGCAACTCATATTATTAGCAGCTGCTTGAATTATAGACCAATTTTCACACATAGCTCTGCCTGATCTTTGATGAGTTGCCCTTTCCGTTAAATCTACCTACCTGGACATCTGTGACAAATGAAACCAACCCATTACATCTCCAATTGACTGATGCCCCATTCTCAGACAGGAAAAACACAGTACCAACTCAAAGGTCTGCTTGTATTCTGGGAAGGAATCACACCCCTGTGTGACACCACAGCTGATCACTACTCCCCTTACCTATGACAGCACATGCATTCTTGAATAAGAGTGCTGCTGGCCCTTTACCATGCTCGAATGATCAGCACTGCCAGAGAGCTGAAAACTACGTCCTTACAGAGTAGAAGCATCAGTGGGAAAGACAGTCTAAAACTGTAAATAAATGTATGAGTCCATCGCTGCACCTGCCTCCTTGTCTACTTGATCTTAGATCCTGGACCAGCTCAACAGGGTACTCCGTGGATTGTTCAGAGTTGCTGAAACTACACTCTGGCTTAGCCTGGTTTCTTCCCCATGTTGTGACTGGGAAAGCATTGCAGTCAATAACTCATGTAGTGAAGGGTACTCAACCCGACATCTGGAGGGCAGTTTACAACACAGCCTCGCTTGATCTAGCGGGCATCCTCTGGTTACGGAACTTGGACACTGAACTCTGATGTCTTCATATGAGAGAAAGAGAAGTGGCCAATTTCAAACGAATTGTAAAGGCACTGTTACACATTTGTAGGTCTGTGAAAGTATAAGCGGCTCCATACTAGACTATTTTATGTTTTGTGGGGATGTTTTACTAGGAAAAGCAACAATAGGGTATAAGTAGTAAGAGAAGTGTCTACTTTATCTGAGACATTCTAACAATCACCTGTTACTTGCTTTTCCTGGTACAATACCTTTTTGCCCCCTGAACACATAAATTACATGAACCACTTGTAATATGCATTATAATTTACCTCTGTATTTGGCCCAAAAAGCAGTGAGAGAACATGGGACTGAGAGCCGGGAACTCATAAATTCTAATCCTGGTTCTCACAAGGACACCTTTTGTGACCCTGGGCAAGTCACTTTTTCCGCCTGTAAAATGGGGATGACACTATCAAGACTAAATGGGCCATCCAACACCAGGGCTCATTTAATGGCCTCCTTACACCCACAAAGGTGCGACATGCCAGAAAGCACATCCTATCAGCTTGAATTCTGGAACAGATAGCTGACATGAAGATTTTTCATCTCTTTGCTGTTTGGTCTCTTTCAAGGGATGGAGCTAAGAAACAAAACACAGAGACCACATGGTTAACCTGGGTTAGCCCTAAAAAGACAGTGCTTTTAGAACCCTAGACCGAACTCATGTGCATATATATGCCACCTGCTTTAATCTGTAAATAACTCCCTTGTTTCTTTTTCCTAGTTAATAAATCCTTAATTAGTTTATTATAGGATTAGCTACCAGCTTTGCGTCTGGTGTGAGATCTAAGGTACAAACTGATCTGGGGTAAGTGACTGGTCTCTTGGGACTGGGAGCAACCTGAGTATTTTGTGATTCTCAGTGTAAGAGACCATTTATCACTAAGTCCAGCTTGCCCGAGTGGCAAGAAAGACTGGAGTGCCCAAGAGGACAGTCTGTGACTCCATGGTAAGACTGTTACAGTGATCCAGGAGTTAATATTTGTTACTGGGTTGGTGAAACTTAATTACATAATATACCATCACTTTGGGGTCTCTGCCCTGCTTTTGACAGTCTGCCCTGAGGTTGGCACTCATGGTCATGATCCACTCCCAAGAGTATGACAGCCCTTCAGTTGGAAGTTTTAATAACTGCGTTGATACATGAGCCAGACTGCAGTTCACTCTCTCTTAGCCCTAAAGAAACAAAAAAGCTAACTGGAGTGAGGAGGGCTGAAAAAATATTTTTGTCAGCGAATTCAGCAGATATGACCCTAACACACTGATTTAGTGTGTGTGGCCATGTCTGTCTCTAACGTTTGACCCAGTAACTGTACAGACTGCTATTTAACTGACACCTAAATTAGTTCTCTTTTAGCGCAAGCAATCTATGCTTCTGCCCTGGGGTCACAGATAAAAACAGCATCGCTATATACATGGACCTAGTTCATTACACACACAGAGCAGAAATCCGTTGAGTGATTTTGTTTTGGCAGTCACTATACTGAACATACTTCAAAATTTAAGTTATTAGGGCACGTTTCTTTTGTTCCCACCGATATTATTCTAAATCAATTTGCTTGCTTTTAAGCATGGAAACGCGGATGAGAAGATCCTTAAATCGATTTATCAGTTGGCTCCAGCTTTTTGATTTGTTACCTCTCTCTTCTATCCTCAGTTCCTGCCAGGTACTCCTGCATTGTCTGATCGACCTTCTTCTGTACAATACTGTGAAGCCTTCTGCGTTCATTGTGATTCTCCCACTGACTGACCTGCAGACCTCTGTTGTGAACCTTTGTGAAAGCCAAGTATTCAAGACGTTCTTTTTCTTTACGTCTGCATTCCAAGATGAAACATTCAGACTTATCAGGTTTAGGAAACTTGGCCCTCTGTAAAAGAAAACATGTCTTTAACAATGAAAACAAGATCAATGGCTCTCTTTTAATTTATCATCTCAAGCAGGTAACGACCAATCACATAGCGGGTATTAATAGGAGTTCAAAGTAATGTTAAATGTAAAATTCAAAAACTACACTTTTCAGTAAATGCAAGCCACCATTCTAGGAAGGACTAGATAGCTAGGGGTTAGGCAATGGGAGTAGGACCCATTCACCTCTAGGTCACAGAGACCATGGTTTACTGTGCTGATTAATACTAACTCACTACTTGGGCTCTGTCCACATTACAGCCTATGTCTGCATAATTTATGGCGCTCAGGGTTGTAAATAAACCACCCCGTGAGCAACATAAATTACACCAACATAAGTGCTTGTATGCACGGTGCTACCGCTTCTCCCACTGACGTAGCTTCTGCTACTCATAGATGCAGATTTCTTATGCCGATGGGAGAGCACTTGCCCATCAGCATAGAGCGTCTTCACCAGATGTGCTGCCTCACTGCAGTGCTGTATGTATAAACATGGCCTTAGTTTTACTCTAGACTTTTCTGCCTGCATCCATTTGTGTCTCTTGTCATATACTCAGACTGTAAGCTCCTTGGAGCAGGGACCTTCCTTTATCAATATGTGCTGAGGTCCTGGTCCAGGACTAAGGTTCCTAGTTGCTACGGCAATACAAATGAATAATTATAATGATAATAAGTTGCTCTCATCTGACAACATGGTTGTGGCCAGTTACCCACAACACCATAAACACTGCAAAGCCCTGCGGGCAGCCCTGATATTTCCAACCAGAGTCCCACTGCCCTTTGCTGTAATGCAGGGGAGAGGCTGAGTTGCCACTGACCTGGTGACTGCATTACCATGTCCCTGGCTCCAGGAGCCCCCCAACCCTGCAGCGGAAACATCATATACTCTGGGGTCCTGCCCTGGGGTCTCGGCACTCCACCACGCACCATACTGTGGTGCCTGCCCTGCACCCACTCCCAGGGTGCTGGAACAATGAGAGCCATTGAACCAAACTGTAAACCCTGGATATGATGGAAACCACCTCAAGGCCGGGGGGTGCAGCAGCAGCACCCCTAGTACCAGCACCTGTGGCCCCTCCCCCGCGCCCAACACCGCACCTCTGTGCCTGCGCCCACTCCTGCCCCCCAACCCACCTCCCACCGCACCTCTGCGCCTGCACCCACTCCCGCCCCCCAACCCACCTCCCACCTCACCTCTGCGCCTGCACCCACTCCCACCCCCAACCCACCTCCCACCTCACCTCTGCGCCTGCGCCCACTCCCGCCCCCAACCCACCTCCCACCGCACCTCTGCGCCTGCGCCCACTCCCACCCCACCTCCCACCGCACCTCTGCGCCTGCGCCCACTCCCGCCCCCAACCCACCTCCCACCGCACCTCTGCGCCTGCGCCCACTCCCCCCCCCCACCCACCCCCCACCTCACCTCTCCCAACCCACCTCCCACCTCACCTCTGCGCCTGCGCCCACTCCCACCCCAACCCACCTCCCACCGCACCTCTGTGCCTGCGCCCACTCCTGCCCCCCAACCCACCTCCCACCTCACCTCTGCGCCTGCGCCCACTCCCTCCCCCAACCCACCTCCCACCGCACCTCTGCGCCTGCGCCCACTCCCGCCCCCAACCCAACTCCCACCGCACCTCTGCGCCTGCTCCCACTCCCGCCCCCCAACCCACCTCCCACCGCACCTCTGCGCCTGCGCCCACTCCCGTCCCCCGGCCCTTCGTCTGCGCCTCACCAGCGCCACTGAGTGCGGGGTGGGGCCCGTCACCTCCCGCGGGCGCCGGCTCCACTGGCCCAGCATCGCTCTCCCGGCCGCCGCTGGAACCGCGGGGAGACTGCCCGGACTCCGCCGACACTTCCGCGACGCGCGACCCGTTGCTATGACAATTGGCGGAGAACAGCGGAAGTGACCTCACGAGAGAGCGCTCTGTGAGCCGGACCCTGCGGACGACGCGACAGCAAGCAGAAGGCGCATGCGCACGAATGGGCGGTGCGAAGGCTAGGTATGTGGGGGAACACCCATGCAGCAGTGAGCATGCGCATCTTGCCTCACGACGTTGTGATTCGAGGTGGAAGCCGAGGCCTGGCGTGGTTGCTAGGTGCCCGCAGTCAGTGCTGAGGGAAGCAGGGGGCGGGGCTACCACTGTCAGAGCAGGGCCTACTGCAGGGAGGGCAGCCTGAGTCTCCTGCCACTGGGAAAAGCTTCAGGCCAGGCTGCCACCGTATGCCCGGGGCGGGGTCTGATCTACACACTGCAGCAGCCTGCTTCACTCCCCCCGTCTGTCGGGCCACTGAGCCCTGGCTCCTGTCACATCCAGCATGTTCCCACCTGCACACACACCACTGCCCCTGGACACGGGGCCCTGCTACCTCCCGCCCCTCACCAGCACACACAGCACCACCATATATGGATGCACTGACCACAGGGCCCTGCCACCACCATTCACCCACCAGCCAACACATCACCACTACCATGTATGGGGTTGTCGAGTCCAGGGTGGTGGTACCACCATACTCCCACCAGCACACACTGCCACAGCTCATGGGTAATAAAAGGTAATAATTGGAGATATACCAATCTCCTAGAACTGGAAGTGTTAGCCAAATAGGCTCGTTCCCCCTGGAGCTGTTCCAATTACCCCAAGGAGGCACGGAGAGACAGGGGGACGGTTACCAGATTCTTTATTCGGTCAGCTGATCGGGTGTCCCTCTCGGCTCGCGCCAGAGAAAGGAGCACACCATACAGGCCCGAAGCATGTCCTTTTATACCCACGAACAAACAACTTAACGTGTCGAATTCTGCTAACCTATGCATTCTTTACATTTGTGTCTGGCAGAAATTAGGGACCATCTGTTCGCCTCCCCCCTTTTCTTCGCATTCCTTCGTTATGGTTCCTCTTTCCATACATCCTCTCCCATGGGCAGGCACATCTGTTTAATTCATTCCCATTTTTGGTATACATTATATATATCTTGTGTCCATTTGGACGGGGGTAGCAACTGGAGAAACAAGAGGGGAAAATGACAAATGCCTGAGCATATATTTGGCTTAAGTATATATCTGGCCCTTTTGTCTAACAGAAGGGACCTTGAAAGGTCATTGAGTCCAGCCCCCTGCCTTCACTAGCAGGACCAATTTTTGCCCCAGATCCCTGGGTGGCCTCCTCAAGGATTGAACTCACAACCCTGGGTTTAGCAGGCCAATGCGCAAACCACTGACAGGGCTGTGCGCCACCACTATGTTCCCACCAGCACACATGCACATACTGCTAACATGAGGCCACCAGGCCTGGAGCCTCATCACCACCATGCTCCCATCTTCACACATGCACATACTGACAACATGAGGCCACCAGCCCTGGAGCCTTGTCACCACCATGCTCCCATCAGCACATATGCTGCCACAACATGATTTAGTTGGGTATTAGATCCTGCTTTGAGCAGGGTGTTGGACTAAATGACCTCCTGAGGTCCCTTCCAACTCTATGATTCTATGAACATATGGAGCATTGCTGCTAACACTGTGCTCTCACCGACCCATGTGTTACCACTGTGTATGGAATTAGCACCCCTAGGGCACCACCACTGCTACCCTCATTATGAAAATGTACATTTATGTGACTTGCCTAGAGTCACACAGTGAGTCAGTAGCAGAGTTGGGAATAGAACCTTTATGTTCGCTTATGGAATACGTTTTACAAGGAATGTAATTTTAAAAATACTGTAGCTATGATCATCTACTTTGAATACATACCTATATATATTTGAGAGCTAATATCTAGGTGCACTTTATGTTTAGAATATTGCTTTTAGTTTAGATCCTTTTTCTCTGTAGATAATTCAGAATCTGAGCTCTTGTGTCAGTTCATGCTTAAACCAAGGTCCTATGTACAGAATTGTGCTTGCTGTTTTCATTTCAATTAAACTCCTTCTATGATGCGTTAGTGACATCTAGTGGCCATTTGATTCACTGTAGTTGTTCAGTTTGGAAATGCACAGGATGATACAGTATTTGAGGCAGTATCATGGCACAGGAGTGTAGAAATTACAAGATTAACAAAACAACAACAACACCCTACTAACTTTACTATCTTGTTGCAAGAGCAATATGTAGTCTCCCTAATAGAGAATGTCTCAGATATTAAACTGATACACTGCACTTGATCTGAGGCCTTGGCTACACTTGCAAATTTGCAGCGCTGCAGCAGGGTGTGAAAACACACCCTCTCCAGCGCTGCAAATGGCGGCGCTGCAAAACGCCAGTGTGGTCAAAGCCCCAGTGCTGGGAGCACGGCTCCCAGCGCTGTACGTTATTCCCCACAGGCAGGTGGAGTACGGACAGCGCTGGGAGAGCTCTCTCCCAGCGCTGGCGCTTTGACTACACTTAGCGCTTCAAAGCGCTGCCGCGGCAGCGCTGCCATGGCAGCGCTTTGAAGTGCAAGTGTAGCCAAAGCCTTAGCTAAAGAGACGCAAACATCTACTTCTCTGAAAATCTTCTATATATAAAAGCATTTGTACATTTTGTCAATATTCAGTTGCTTGTCTTCATATGTTGTGTTTAAATGGGTCTTTTATGTTTGACTGTTCCTCACTAGCTCTTACCTGTACTTATCAACTTCTTTCATATCCTCTTTACTAGGAGATAGAATTCCCCCTTTACTAATTCTTCCCTATAGATGTCTCGGCCTAAACCATGTGCTCCTTTGCACCAGTCAGTTTTCCCCCAGCCCTTAGCTTAAAAAAATGTCCATAACCTTTTTAATTTTACATGCTAGCAATCCGGTTCTTTTTTCATTTAGATGGAGCCCATTCTTCCTGTATAGGCTCCTCATTTCCCAAAAGTTCCCTGGTTCCTAATTGTTGATTAATATATGCTACGTGGCATACATATATACTATGTTGATAATATTACCCGAAATATATATTCCAAGCATTTAAGTATACTTATTATTAAGCATTATATAGCCCCAATTGGCCTGTACCTTTATTATAATCCTGTTCACTTATGCTATGTATCCCATAACACCTTGCAGTAGCTGAAATATGTTTTGGCTTAAGAAGATAGGTAAACTATCAGTATCAAGACATACAATTGTTTCCTTATACAAACAGAAAGTGAGTTACCCTCACAAACCTATTTATCCTGATACAGGCCTAGGAGGTGTCTTCACACACCTTAGTACCTAAAATGAATGTGCTCAGAAAAAGACAAGGTTTCATCGTCCCTTGGAATTCATGGGTTCAGAACAAAAGATAAAGGGGTACACCCTGGTACCAGAAACAAGGTAGAATGCTGGTTACTTTAATCCAGTTTCGGGTCATATATACAGCACCGTTTACTGATAAACAGAGTATAAAAATATGGCTTTAGGGATGTAACTTTAAGGGTCACACCTTCCACATAAGTAATATATACACTAAGATATGTGAACTAGATGTCTGGCATTAAATGAGGATATTGATTTAATAAGCATCGTGGAAACTTGGTGGAATGAAGATAATCCATGGGACATGGTAATACCTCGGAACAAAATATATAGGAATGACAGAGTAGGTTGAGCTGGAGAGGCACTATATGTGGGAAAAAAAGGCATTGAGTCAAATATAGTAAAAATCATAAATGAACCAAACTGTACAATAGAAGCTCTATGGACAGAAATTCCACACTTGAATAAGAGTATAGCAGTAGGAACAGGATGGCGACAGTGAGTTTGCAATACTCAGGGAGATTAGAGAGGTTACAAAGGAAGAGAATGCAATACTATTGGGGAATTTCAGCTATCCTCATAATGACCGGGTATATGCCACCTCAGGAAGGGATGCAGAAATAAAATTTCTGGACACCATAAATAAGGCTAAAATTTTGTCATGCATATTTTTAGTAAAAGTCACGGACAGCTCACGGGCAATGAAGAAAAATTCACAGAAGCCCGTGACCTGTCCGTGACTTTTACTAAAAATATGTGTGACAAAATGGGGAGCTGTGGGGTCCCCACAGTGCCCACAGCAGCTGAGGGAGGCCCACCTGTAAGGGCTCAGAGCTCCAGGGGCCCCTGCTCCCCGCAGCTAGGAGCGCCAAGGGCCTCCACCACCTGTGGCGTCTTGGAGCTCTGTGGCAGCCCTGCCACCCATGGCAGCCAGAAGCTGTGGGGTACCCCCTGCCAGCGGCGACTTGACAAAAACAGTACAAGGAACAAAAGAATACCACCATGGCTAAACAGCAGAGTAAAAGAGGTGGTTAGAGGCAAAAAGGCATCCTTTTAAAGATTGCTAGTCAAATCCTCCTGTAGTAAAATTAGACAGGCCAAAAAAGAATTTGACGAGCAACTAACAAAAGACACAAAAACTAACTGCATTTTTAAAGTACATCAGAAGCAGAAAGCCTGACAAACAATCAGTGGGGCCACTGGATGACTAAGGTGCTAAAGGAGCACTCAAGGAAAACAAAGCCATTGCAGAGATGCTAAATCAATTCTTTGCATTGGTCCTCACTGCAGAGGGTGTCAGCGAGATTTTCACACCTGGGCCATTCTTTTTAGGTGACAGATCTGAGGCACCGTCCCAGACTGAGGTGTCAGTAGAGGAGGTTTTATCAAACTGATAAAACAAATAGTAGTAAATCAACAGGACGAGATGATATTCACCCAGGAGTTCTGAAGGAACTCAAATATGAAATTGCAGAAAAACTACCTGTGGTATGTAACCTATCACTTAAATCAGCCTCTGTACCAGATGACTGGAGGGTAGCTAATGCAATGCCTCTTTTTAAAAAAGGTTCCACAGGTGATCCTGGCAGTACTATGCAAATTGGTTGAAACTATAGTAAAGAACAGAATTATCAGACACAGATAAACATGATATTTTGGAAAGAGTCAACATGATTTTTGTAAAGGGAAATCATGCCTCACCAATCTATTCAAATTCTTTGAGGGGTCAACAAGCACGTGGAGAAGGGTGTTACAGTCGGTATAGTGAACTTGCACTTTCATAAACCTTTGACAAGGTCCCTCATCAAAGCCTCTTAAGAAAACTAAGCAGTCATGGGATAAGAGAGAAGGTCCTCTCATGGATCAGTGACTGTTTAGAACCTAGGAAACAAAGGGTAAGAATAAATGCTCAGTTTTCACAGTGGACAGAGGTAAATAGCTGGGTCCACCAAGTATCTATACTGGAATCTGTGTGTTTCAGCGTATTCATAAATGATCTGGAAAAGGAGGTAAACACTGAGGTAGGAAAGTTTACAGAGAATACAAAATTACTCAAAATAGTTAAGTCCAAAGCAAACTGTGAAAAGTTACAAAGAGATCTCACAAAACTGGGTGTTTGGGCAACAAAATGGCAGCTGAAATTAAATGTTGATATGCACATTGGAAAAAATAACCCCAGCTATCTATACAAAATGATGGGATCTAAATTAGTGTTGTTACCACTCAAGAAAGAGATCTTGGAATTGTCATGGATAGTTCTCTGAGAACATCTGCTCAATGTGAAGCAGCAGTCAAAAAAAAAAAAAGCTAACAGAATGTTAAGAATCATTAGGAAAGGGATAGATAATAAAACAGAAAATACCATAATGCCACTATATAAATCCATGGTGCGCCCACACCTTGAATAATGTGTGCAGTTCTGGTCAGCCTATCTCAAAAAAGATATAGTGGAATTGGGAAAAAAAACAGTACAGAAAAGGGCAGCAACAATGAATAGGAGTATGGAACAGCTTCCACACAAAGAGAGGTTTTAAAAACTGGGACTGTTCATCTTAGAAAAGAGATGACTAAGTTGAGGTATGATAGAGGTCTATAAAATCATGAATGGTGTGGAGAAAGTGAATAAGAAAGTGTTGTTTATACCTTAATGTAACACAAGAAATAGGGATCACCCAAAGAAATGAATAGTCAACAAGTTTAAAACCAACAAAAGGAAATACTTCTTCACACAACACAGGCAACCTGTCAAACTCGTTGCCAGGGGATGTTGTAAAGGCCAAAAGTATAACTGGGTTCTAATAACAATTAGATAAGTTCATAGAGGATTGGTTTATCACTGGCTTTTAGCCAAGATAGTCAGGGACACACCTCCATGCTCTGGGTGCCCTTAAACCTCTAGCTGCCAGAAGCCTGGACGAGACAACTGGGGATGGATCACTCAATAATTGTCCTGTTTTGTTCATTCCCTCTGAATCCACTGTTAGAGACAGAATACTGGGCTAGACAGACCATTGGCGCTCACACTCTCCTGCTACCCTATTCACAGGTCCTTCCTGTGCCTCTTAGTTCTTTTCAGCCCATCCTCATCCATTAACTGTGTTGGTGAAAACCAGTGTCAATGAAGCTTTTCTGTAGTAGGCCTGAAAACTTTAATCGATCTAACAGGAACAAGGGACGTACATCTACCTATGTCAGCTAATTGCTTATTAGCTTGTTTGGATAGCTTATCAGCCATTTTGGCTCCTCAAGTGCATGCAGCTGTTTTTCCATGTATGCATCCATCAAAGTAGTATCTAGTAAAAGGGTCAACGGATGTCTTGTGTCCCCCTCAGAATGACAAACAATGAATCAACAGATGTATCTTGTTTCCCCCACAAAATGATATATATATCCTGCATACCCAAATATCCCCTAATAGATACATGTACAGGTTTCTACAGGTCAACCAAATGATGTAGAACATAGGCTAGTTGTTGATTGTTAATTATAAAAAAGGCCTTCGGCTTCTTGGGCTTTCTCTCTCTTCTGCTGGCACTAGCCGATCACACCCGCGCAGCCTGACCAAATCAATAAAGGTACTCATCTTCCTGTCTCCGTGCCTCCCTGCCTCCTTGGTGGTAAGCTCCAGCAAGAAATGGGAAATTTTACAACTGGGCACAACTCTTTTTACTGAGGTCTACTCTAGAGTAATTAATTGGAGTTTCAGTAACCATAGAGTTGGCTCAGCTGCTATTCCCCAGTTCACTGTCACACAGTGCCTTGTGACTTGGTGGCTAGCTGACTGGGAGATCAGACAGATGATGAGAAAGATTAAGGTCTTTGATTTTGTTAAGGAGTACGCTATCTTATTTTGAAGGAAGGCTTTGTCCCTCTTCCTGTGGTTCTTCCATACCAGAGGAAAAGGGTCTCTCCAGCCCACCCACACCTTGGAGCTCAAATCTAGGGCCCAGGAACAGAACAGTAGTTTGATTTTTCCTTTCAATTGTTCCAGCTCTGCCTTTACCCATCATGTTCCCTAAGAGAGACCCCTGAGTACAGGTAAAGCTTTCAGCAGATTGGAACATTCCCCGTTCCTTGATTCTACCCCCTTATGAAAGGCACTAAAGCCTTCACCAGATGGAAATTAACTGTGCTCCCTGGATCCTCTCACTTCAAGGCGGAATCAAAGACCTTCACAAGCAACAGCTACATGGCTCCTTTTTGCTTCAGAGGAGAATCCAGAACCAGGGCAAGATTCTTCACTGCTCTGCACCTTGTATAGTTATTTACAGCTAGTTACAAAATCAAAATAATAGTGTTTTATACTTTTTTTCCACATGAGTAAATAAGTAAACAAAGATCAGAGCAATAGACTTTAGCAGAGCAAATCAGTTTCCTAGTTTTTACCCCCCTCTCAAAAGCCCTTTCTAGCCAGAAAAGAAAAACCAAACAAGGTCTGTAAGTTCTCCCTGCTCCAGGAGGAAGCAGACAAAACCAATTCCCTAGTTGGCGTAATCAATGAAGTCAATGGAATTACACTGATATACACCAGCTGAGGATCGGGCCAACAGTCTTTCTATTCAGTCTATAACTGCTTTCGTGCTGCAGAAAAGAGCTTTCACTTCTTCCTCTGGAAGAGAAACATCTTTTAAATTAGCACTAACCTTCTCCTCTGCCAAAAACACACCTGTTATTGGCGCTCCATGTCCTTGGTGTGATAGCATGGCTGTTAATCCAATCCCAGCAGCTCTAACATCTGATTTTCTCCTTCCTCATGAGGGTTCCATGCTGAGTATCTCCACCAAGGCGAGTTTGAGCTTCCCTGTGGCTTTTTCACCCACTCACACTTCTAATGATCTCAGGCCTCTGACAGATAATATATCCCATCGTGTTCTCATAAGCCCTCAATAACAGTGGCTGCAGGCAATATTTACACTTGAGGAAATCATGCCTCCTGGATTCTTATGTCTAGCATCAGATTTTTTTGTGTGTATGATTGGTAGAGTTCCTCCCTGCTGTGTGATCAGATCCACATGACTGGCTGAAATGCCAGAGTGAGTCAGAAATCTTCATAAGCATCTATCTATAGACATATACTATGTGTGTAATAGTGATTTCAACTTTTAATATCTCATATGGTTTGGTCATAAGAAGAAAAGGCTTGGCTTCCATTCATTTGGTACAGTTAATGCTTGCAGACCAGGAATATGCCATTTTGGGTCTCAGCTGAAGTGCAAAAGGCCATACACAAAGGCACAAGTCTATCCATGGAAGGGTGTGCTATTTCCAATGATTAAGTCCATGCTCCAGGCTTGAGTCTACTCTCATGGAGTTATGTTAAATTTACACTCGTGTAAGTGAGGTGCTGATATGCATTTGAAGAATTGATGATAATGGTGTGTCACTGCTTCTGGAAGTAGCATCGAGTATCGGGTTATCTTTAATAAAGCAGTTGCTTCTGTTGGAATCATCTGTGTCTTTCTGTGCTCAGTCCTCTTGGTGGCCCCAGAACCGGACAAGTGAGAGGAAAATCAAGTCTTGTGTGTTTGGACACCAGCTGGATAGTGTAGTAGAGAATGTGGGGATAACTAGTTCTCCATGTTTAATCAACTCACTGCTCACAAGAAGCTTAAAGGAGCTGCTGTAAGAAGCAGCAGCCATCCCAAAGCTGGCTGAGCCTCAAATGTTAATTGCAGAGGTAGTTTTGGGGATCTGTGAAATTGCTGACTTGGAAGAAATTGTTGATGGGGTGAGATGTGGGGCAATTAGTGGAAAAGTTCTAAATTTAACAAGGGGTAGTGGGGCCTGCTACAGTCTGAGTGCACTGACTGACACTCTGGTATTTTGTGCCTAGTTTAGGGCAGCACAAGATTAATTTGCTTTGCTGGCATGCTCTTGGAAAAGACCTGTCAGTCAGGCTTTCTCTCTTACCCTGACCATCACATGGGGATGAGAAAGATCAGCTGCTTTTCTCTCTCCCCCCACTGGCAGATGGAAGAATTCTCTCTCAAGCATGGAGGGGCAAAGGTTAACTAGAGGAAAGGGAATGAAAAGGAAAGGAGGGAGGAATGGATAATCCTAGCAAATTAAAGCTGATATGTATTAAATCATAAATACAATATGATGTGTCCTAATATACATCAGAGCCAAATGTTTTTGGAAGGTATCGTGACACAGTATGGCTTAGCTCAGAGGTGGGCAAACTACGGCCCGTGGGCCACATCCGGCCCGCGGGGCTGTCCTGCCTGGCCCCTGAGCTCCCAGCCGGCCCTGGCCCCTCCCCTGCTGTCCCCCCTCTCCCGCAGCCTCAGCTTGCCATGCCGGCATCATGGTGGCGTGGCTGGCTCCGGCCGGGCGGCGTGGCTCAGGGGCAGATTTACAAGTGAACACAGGGTGCCCTGGCATGGGCCCCCAACAACAGAGGGACCCAGGACCAGGCACTCGGGCAGCTGAGCACCAGCGCACCCCCCGTGGGGGGGAGGGGCTGCACTGCAGGGGCAGGGGAGGAGGTGGGCAGTGCGGGTGGCGGGTGGAGGACTCAGGAGGAGCACTGGTCGGCCACGTGGCCCACTGGAGAAAAGCGGCACTTTGAAGGGGAAACCGCCGCTTCTCTCCAGCTGCGCGGCTGCCCCTGCTCCTCCTGAGTCCTCTGCCCATGTTCGCAGGGCCACATTCCGAAAGGGGCTGGGGATAGATGGAGGAGTCCCAGGGGTGGTTAGGGAAGGGGGTCCCTGCAGGGGGCGGTCAGGGGACAGGGAGGGGGGTGGATAAGGGGTGGGGTTCCGGGGGGCGGTTAGGGGCAGAGGGTCCCGGGAGGGGGTGGTCAGGGGACAGGGAGCAGGGGGGGTTGGATAGGGGTGGGGTCCCGGGGGTGATTAGGGTGGGAATCTGGGGAGGGGGCAGTCAGGGGACAAGGAGCAGGGGTTGGATGGGTTGGGGATTCTGAGGGGGGCAGTCAGGGGGCGGAAAGTGGGAGGGGGCGGTTGGGGGCGGGGGGCAGGCTGTTTGGGGGAGCATAGCCTTCCCTATCCGGCCCTCCATACCGTTTTGCAACCCCGATGAGGCCCTTGGGCCAAAATGTTTGCCCACCCCGGCTTAGCTGGTAGGAATCTCGCCTCTGGGCTAGTGACGTTCAAGTCTCACATTAGAATGTGGGCTCCTATCTGATGCTTTTATTTTAGTGCAGTACTATGGGGATGCAGTAAATTAGAAAAGCTGGGTCCTTCTTGCTCATCCTTGGTTGCCATCTCTGTGGAGATTATAGATGTCACTTTTAGGAACAAGTAAGGTTTGTGCCTTGGCCAAAATTCCCTCTCACAATGAATCAGGGTTGAATGGCCAAAGCTGTGTGAGAGCTGTTGCAGAAAGCATCACTATAGTTGCTATTGGTTTTGTCTGCACAGTGTATTAATAGTATCTGGTGGCTCTGTACAAATTAGGATATTAGGTTGTGAAAGGTGCTACAGGAAACCAAATTCTGTTTTTAGTGATGTGATAACTTTTGAAATGCAAGCGAACATACATGAATGCACTGATGAATGCAAATGCTGTCATGTTCAGTTTAATCTTTTATAAAGACTTCATACTTGTCAGTATGCAGAGTCCTTGGTTTATTACTTAAATACAGTATTGCAATAATTTGCCTATTTTAGAAATGACAATAAAGAAAAATTGCTGAGAAAATACTTATATTTTCACTACTGGGACTTAAGTTGATGAATCTGTGAAACCAGATGGGAAACTTAAACAGGAACTGAAAGGCATCTGTAAGAAACACTTCTGTATTTGAGCTTTTCAGTTGTCATTTACAGAGGAACACATGCTAAGTCAATGTCCAATAGGCAATTGCCGTCACAAGAGATCACTTTAGAGTACTGGCCAATGTTTCCAAGTACAGTTTTGTTTGTAGTTAAAATGCCACTTATATGTATTGTCCATAACTTTAGGCTGTGAAATTAGATCATTATAGTATTTCTGACAATGATACAATATTTATGGAGTCTTGGCAGCATGCTCAGCCATGTACAAAACACAGGAGACCAATATTCTGGCTGGTTTGCTTACACTTTAATAGACAATACAAAGACACATATGGGCAGATCTTACCTCTTCCTCCATTAAGTACAGAGGTCCTTCTAGGAGCAGAAGGATTTGATATGGAAAGATCTGAATGAACAAAGAGGGTAGTAACTATACGAGAAGACTGAAACTATTTTCAAGTTGCTTGCAGTCATTAAAACAGGGGTGGGCAAACATTTTGGCCTGAGGGCCACATCTGAGTATGGAAATTGCATGGATGCAATTGGGCGTTGGGGTGCAGGAGGGTGCTCTGGGCTGGGACCGAGGAGTTTGGAGGGTTGGAGGGGGATCAGGGCTGGGGAAGGGATTGGGGTACAGGAGGAGGTCACGGGTGCAGGCTCCAGGCAGCACTTACCTCAAGCAACTCCCGGAAGCAGCGGCATGTCCCCCCTCTGTCTCCTACGCAGAGGCATGGCCAGGCAGCTCTACGCGCTGTCCTGTCTGCAGGCGCTGCCCCTGCAGCTCCCATTGGCTGCAGTTTCTGGCCAATGGGAGCTGCAGAGCCAGCACTTGGGGTGGGGGCAGCATGCAGAGCCCCTTGGCTGCTCCTACATGTAGGAGCCAGAGGTGGGACATGCTGTTGCTTCCAGGAGCCGCATGGAGCAGGGCAAGCCTCCAACTCTACTCCACGGCTGGAGCATGGGGCAAGTCCCCGACCCCAGTCCCCAGTGGGAGCTTGAGGGCCGGATTAAAAGGTCTGATGGCTAGATGTGGCCCACGGGCTGTAGTTTGCCTACCCCTGCATTAGAATGATCATAGGTAGATTTTATCTAGGCATTATTTGTAACTGTGTAATTTTAAATATTGTAATACTAGCATCTAGGTTCCAGGAGAGGGACATTATACAAATAATAATAAATGTAATCAATACATAAATAGCTACTTATCTACTTTCTGATTTTAAAGTGAATTTACTAGTAGGGAAAGTTGCTGGCCTGACAGCCCCAGGCACATACTGCAGTTAACACAGAACCTTAACAATGACATAGCTATGTCCATCTCCAGAATTTGATCTTCAAATATTTCACAAAAGTAAACTTAATTCTTAAATATCGTTTACCCTGCTCCCTTCCAAACTGGGCTACTAGATGCCCAAAAGCCATCATCAAGAAAGCTAGGCTGGTTAAAAAGAGGAGAAATGAAAGCAGTTGTAAAAAATAAAATATAACCAGTAGAAGAAAGGGGAAGTTGGTATTAATGAATATAAATCAGAAGTTGAAAATTGATAAGGGAAACCAAAGTGACTCAAGGAGAAATTTATGGCTATCAGAGTTAAGGACAACACGAAGGAGTTTTTAAAATATATTAGGAACAAAAAGAATCCCGACAATCATATTGGTCTGCTACTAGATGGATATGATAGAATTATCATTAATAGTGTAGGAAAGATAGAAGTGTTCAATAAATATTTCTATTCCATATTTGGGGAAAAAACAGATGGTACAGTCTTATAATATTATGATAACATTCTTTCCATTCCACTAGTATCTCTGGAGGATATTAAACAATAGGTACTAAAATTCGACATTTTAAATCCTCAGATCAGATAAGTTTTGTCCAAGAGTTTTAAAAGAGCTGGCTGAGGATCTTGCTGGACCATTAATGTTAATTTTCAATAATACTGGGGAAGTTCCAAAAGACTGGAAGAAAGTTTATGTGCCAGTGTTTAAAAAAGTAAACTGGATCACATGGGTAATTATAGGTCTGTCAGCCTGAGATGGATCCCAGGTAAGATAATGGAGCAACTGGCCTGAGACTTGATTGATAAAGAACTAAAGAAGGGTAATGTAATTAATTCAAATCAACTTGTGTTTATGGAAAATAGATCCTGTCAAACTAACTTGATATTTTTTATGAAGTTACAAATTTGGTCGATAAAGGTTATACTGTTGATGTAATAGATTTTTTAAAGTGTTTGCCTTGGTACCACACGACATTGTGACTAAAAAACTAGAATTATATAAAATTAACATGACACATCTTAAATGGATTAAAATCTGACTAACTAATAGGTCTCTAAATGCAAATGTAGACCAGGAATCATCATTGAGCTGGTCAGTTTCCAGTGGAGCCCTGCAGGGATTGGCTCTTTGCTCTATGGTATTTAACATTTTTGTCAATAACCCGGAAGAAAACCTAAAATCATCACTGATAAAATTTGTAGATTACACACAAGTCAGAGGAATAGTAAATAATGAAGAGGACAGGTCACTGATTCAGAGCGATCTGCATTGCTTGGTAAAGTGGGTGCAAGCAAACAATATACATTTTAATACAGCAGAATGTAAATGTATACATCTGGGAACAGAGAAGGTAGGCCATACTTACAGGACAGGGGACTCTATCCTGGGAAGCAGTGACTCTGAAAAAGATTTGGGGGTTGTAGTAGCTAATCAGCTGAACATAAGCTCCCAATGTGATGCTGTGCCACAAGAGCTAAAGTGATCCTGGGATGCACACAAATCTTGAGTAGAAGTAGAGAGGTTATTTTACCTCTGTCTTTGATATTGGTGTGACCGCTGCTGGAATACTGTGTCTAGTTCTGGTGCCCACAATTCAAGAAGGAGGTTGATAAATTGGAGAGAGTTCAGAGAAGAGCCCCAAGAACAATTAAAGGATCAGAAAACATGCCTTATAGTAAAAGCAGCAAAGAATCCTGTGGCACCTTATAGACTAACAGACGTTTTGCAGCATGAGCTTTCGTGGGTGAATACCCACTTCGTCGGATGACGAAGTGGGTATTCACTCATGAAAGCTCTTGCTGCAAAACGTCTGTTAGCCTATAAGGTGCCACAGGATTCTTTGCTGCTTTTACAGATCCAGACTAACACAGCTACCCCTCTGATACTTGATGCCTTATAGTGAAACTCAAGGAACTCAATTTATTTAGTTTAACAAAGAGAAGGTTAAGGGGTGAGTTGATTCCAGTTTAGAAGTACCTATGTGGGGAACAAATATTTGGTAAAGCGCTCGCCAATCTAGCAAAGAAAGTTATAGCATGAGCCAATTGCTGGAAGTTGAAGCTAGACAAATTCAAACCGGAAATAAGGCATAATTTTTTAATGCTAAGAGTAATTAACCACTGGAACAATTTGCCAAGGATCGTGGTGGATTTTCCATCACTGACTGTTTTTAATATCCAGATGAGATGTTTTTCTGAAAGATATGGTCTAGGAATTATTTTGAGGAAGTTCTATGACCTCTATAGGAGCTCAGACTAGATGATCACTGTGGTACCTTCTGGCACTAGAATCTATGAATCTGTGGAACAATCCTGTTTACATGTTTTCAGTTAACTCTTGTTTTGTACGGCTCTACAAATCCATGTAGCACTTTCTTAGCTAAAGTTCCAGTAATGTACAACTGAAAAGTTCACACTAGATGGGTCATTTGTCCAATGAAGAGTGTGGTTCTTGGTTTAACAAATAGTAGGGTGCACACAGTTAACAATCCTAGGTACAGTTAATCCAGGTTAGACTTTATTTATAACACACCAATAGCTCAAAGATGGGCTATCCAGTTTTCTGCACTGAATGCAGCACAAATGATTACCTGCCATGTGGGCAGGTGGTGTATGTGTGCATGCCATGCAAAGAGGTCATGGTCCTCAGAGACTTAGTATAGGCTCTTGAGACCAGAGTGTCTGAACTGGAAGACAGAGAGGTACAGATGAGATTTTCCGGGATGCACTAGAGCAGTCCACCCCCAGTCTGACAGCCTCCGTGCTTTCGCGGACGATGAAAATCTTGGGGAAGGAGAACATCAAACTGGAGTGAAGGGAAACAGTCCTATAGTTGGGACCCTCCTTCCAGATGATATCATGGTATCCTCTCACACTGAGCATACCTCTCCAGGGGAGGGAATCCCAGTTATTAGGAAGAGACAGGTACAGTAATAGTAATGGGGAATTTGATCATTAGAAATATATAGCTGGGTTTGTAATGACCAGGTGCAGAGGAGCACATGGTTTGGAAAGAGACATTTGTTAGGAGTGGATCTATAAATGGGGATTCTCTATATCCTAGTAAAGATGAGAGAATAGAAGTTGACAAAATACAGGGACAATCTGAATAGAAACAGTCAAATGAAAAAGAGTCCCATCCAATTACATTAAATGAAGGCAGACAACTAAAAAGTGACAAATTGGATAAGTGCTTCTATACAAATGGTATAAGTCTAAATACGAAGATGGGTGAACTACAATATGTAGTATAAATGAGGGTATTGATATAATAGGCATCACAGAAACTTGCTGGAATGATGATAATCAATGGGACATAGTAATACCAAGGTACAAAATATATAGGAATGACAGAGTAGGTTGTGCTGGTTGGGGAGTGGCACCAAATGTGAAAGAAAGCATAGAGTCAAATATACTAAAAATCTGATATGAAACAAACTGTACCTCAGAATCTCTATGGATAGAAATTCCATGCTTGGATTATAAGAGTGTAGCAGTAGGAATATACTACTGACCACCTGACCAGGATGGTGATGTTGATTGTGAAGTGCTCAGGGAAATTAGAAAGGCTATTAAAACAGAAAACGCAACATTAGTGGGGGACTTCAGCTATCCCCACATGGACTGGGTACATGTCACCTTGGGATGGGCTGTAGAGATAAAGTTTCTAGACACTATTAATGACTGCTTCTTGGAGCAGCTAGTCCTGGAACCCACAAGGGGAACTGGTTGCCAGGGGATGTTGTGAAGGCCAAAAGTATAATTGAGTTCAAAAAGAATTAAATAAGTTCCTGGACAATAAGTCTATCAATGGCTATTAGTCAGGTCATGACCCTAAACATTTTGCTGCCAGATGCTGGAACTGGATGACAAGGAATAGGTCACTTGCTGATAGCCCTGTTCTCTTCATTCCCTCCGAAGCATCGGGCATTGACTACTGTCAGAAGACAGGAAACGGGGCTAGATGGACTATTGGTATGGCCCAGCGTGGCGATTCTTATCTTCTAAATTACAGGTTGTTTTTTCAAAGTTTCCACCACAGAAAGCATAAAGGGCAGGGATGGCCAACCTGAGCCTGAGAAGCAGCCAGAATTTACCAATGTACATTGCCAAAGAGCCACAGTAATACATCAGCAGCCCCCCATCAGCTGGCTCTGGGCTGGGGCCAAGGGGTTTGGAGTGCAGGGTGTCAGTGGTGAGCTGCAGCCGGTTCGCACCGGTTCGCACAAACTGGTTGTTAAATTTAGAAACCCTTTTAGAACCGGTTGTAAAGGGCTTTTAAATTTAACAAAGGCTCCAGGAACTCCCTGCCCTGCCCCCGGCCCCAGCTCACCTGGCTCCAGCTTTGCCGCCTCCTCTGAAGGCTCTCCCTCCAGGCTTCCCGCCAATCAGCTGTTAGCGCGGGAAGCCTGGGAGGGCTGAGAAGGAAGCAGCAGCTTCCTGCAGGTGAGCTGGAGCGGGGGGAGGGCACAAGGAGGGCTCTAGGCGCCGCGCGTCCCCGGCCAGGCGACACGGCTCCGGGCCGGCCCCCAGCTCTGACCCTGACCCCGGCCCCGACTCTGGCTGGGTGGGCGGCGTGGCTCCGGGCCGGCCCTGACCCTGACCATGGCCCCGGCCCCGACTCTGGGCAGATCCTGACTCCGGCCGGGCGGCGCAGCTCCGGGCCGCCCCCGGCTCTGAGCCCAGCCGGGCGGGCGGTGCGGCTCCGGGCTGGACCCCGCCGCCGACCCGGCCCCCGGCCCCGACTCTGGCCAGGCGGGCGGCGTGGCTCCGGGCAGGCGGCGCGGCTCTGACCCGGACCCCGGCCCCGACTCTGGGCAGCGCGGCTCCGCACTGGCCCCCGGCTCTGACTCTGGCCAGCTGGGCGGCGCAGCTCCGCGCTGGCCCCCGGCTCCGGGCTGGACCTAGACGCCGACCTGGACCCCGACTGCAGCCCATCGCCCGTGGCTCCCAGCCCCGACTCTGGGTGGCACGGCCCCCATCTCCAGGCAGCACGGTAAGGGGGACAGGGAGCAGGGAGAGGGTGTTGGATAGAGGGCCGGGGGTGGATTAGGGTCGGGACTCGGGGTGGTCAGAGGGCAGGGAACAGGGGAATTGAATGGGGGCAAGGGTCCTTGGGGGGCAGTCAGGAAGGACCCGGGGTTGGATGGGGCGGTGGGAGGTAGTTAGGGGCAGGGGTTCCAGGGGCAGTCGGGAAAGAGAGAAGGGGTGGTAGGATGGGGCGGGGGTCCTGGGGGGCCATCAGGCATAAGAGGAGGGGTTGGATGGGGTGGCAGGGGGCAGTTAAGGGACAGAGAAGAGGGTGGATAGGGCAGGGGTCCTGGGGGGCGGGGCAGGAGTCCCGGGGGGTGGGTGGGGTCACCCTCGTGGGGTGAGGAGGAGGGAACCGGTTGTTAATATTTTGGCAGCTCATCACTGATGGGGGGTGAGGGCTCTGGCTGGGGGTGCGGGCTCTGGGGTGGGGCCAAGGTTCAGCGTGCAGGAGGGGGTTTAGGGTTGGGGCAGAGGGACGGGAGGGAGTGAGGGGTGTAGGCTCCAGGTGATGCTTACCTGAGACAGCTACAGGGAAGCAGCGACATGTCCCTCCCACTCCTAGGTGTATGGGGAGCCAAGGGACTCTGTGCTCTGCCACTGCCCCCACTGCAGGCACTGCCCCTGCAGCTCCCATTAGCTGTGATTCCTGGCCAATGGGAGCTGCAGAGCCAGCACTTGGGGTGGGGGCAGCGTGTGGAGCCCCCATGGACACCCCTCTGCCTAGGACCCAGAAGGAGCTGCTGGCTGCTTCCCAGGAGCTGCACGGAGCCGGGTAGGGAGCCTACCAGCCCCGCACCAACTTAATGGCCCAGTCAGTTGTGCTGACTGGAGCTGCCAGGGTCCCTTTTTGAAGTGGACACTTGGCAACCCTATTTAAATATGAGCTTCACCTTGTAAAACCACCTTTAGGTTACAGTGTTATATAACTGTAGCTTGTGTTTCGGCCTGTATTCATGTGTTGACCTGGTGGAAAATTTTCAACCGGAATGTTTTTCCCTTGGAAAACAGTGATTCATTGAAACTGAAATGTTCCACGGGAACATGTCAATTTTGATGAAATGTCTTTTAGAAATGTATTTTCTCTTTTATTTTATATTTACATATTTTATATAATAAAATAAAAATAATGTAAATTAAAATTTGATATAAAATAAAACACAAAATCAAAAATCAAAATTTAAAAATGTTAATGGACCTAAAATGAATTTTTTTTTTCAAAAAAAGTCTCAGGAATTTTCAAATTTTGACAATTTTTTTCCTGTTTGGTACTTTTTTTTTCTTTTCAAAATTATGGAATTTCCCATGAAAGAGAAATTCTGGTTCCCGAACAGCTCTATTAATTTCCTTTCTTTTCCGATATTTCAACCTGCTGCATTTCAAGGAAAAGTGAAATTGTTGCAATGGTTTTTCTTATTATTAAAGTAATCATGACTATAAATTATTGTTAACATTAACAATGCTTGGGTTTAAGAAAGCCATCTGGTCACTCTATTCATCACTGGTCACTGATTCAAGAAAGGAAGAATCACAGATGCTCAAACTCACATGGATCTGCTGGGTTAGGGTAAACATATTATTAATAATTTATAATCACTTCAATAGCTATGGCTTCCAGACAGCGACTGGCCTGAGCCAAGACTCAGCATCTGAACAACAACAAACTTTGGAGATATTGGTACCCAGGTCTGAGTTTGGTTGCTTGGGTTTCCCCCTACTTGCATCAAAGAGTTTCTTTTCTGGAATCAGCCTTATTCCTGACCTCCTTTCTAGGGTTATTCATGTCTCTTTAATTCTTCTGCAAAAGCTGATTTGCCTAGCATGAGAAAGCAGTCAAGTGGAGGGATCTGCGTGCCCCAAGGAAGCCCGCGATAGGCGTGCTAGTATCCAGAGGCACATGTCACATTATTATGGTCAGATTTCGTTACGGACAACATCCAGGTCTAAGTAAAATATCCAGGCTTCATTTCTGCAGAAGTTACTTTAAAAGCCAGATAGAGATGAGGTGCCCAATCCATAGAGTGTGTATTAGATCCAATGGCATGATGACTGGTGTCATGATTGCAGGGCTAGCTGTATCTCTCCCCTTTTCTGGTTTCTCTGAGTGCACCCCCACCGGTGTCAGGCATCATGCCATATCTTGGGGTGGAATTCTGCAATTCTCCCACTCTTAGACCAGACTCTAGGCTACAGTACTCTGTGTATCAACCATGTTTACTCTAACTCAGCAGATCCATGTGAGTTTGAGCATCTGTGATTCTTCCTTTCTTGAATCAGTGACCAGTGATGAATAGAGTGACCAGATGGCTTTCTTAAACCCAAGCATTGTTAATTTTAACAGTAGGAACAAAAATTTAGAAAAAAAGGATTTTAAAACAACAAACAGCCTGCACACAATGTCTGTCTCACTTAAAGTCTTAGCATCTCCTGATGGTACCCTAGGCAGGCCTAACTTCTTCAGATGTCACAGCAGGTCCCTGTGTCTCAGTCTGGATCTGTCCAGTAACTAGTCTCCTCTCTTAAGAGAGTATGTGTGTCATAAACCTGATAGAGTCCTTGCGATCTCCTGTGCTCGCAGGCCTTTTCCTGTCTTGGCATTGTCTCTTAAGTCTCATGTGTTTGCTGAGAAGTGGCTAATCTTGAACCACTCTTTCCCTTCCTGCTTGTTTTTCCTGACAACCCCCTATTGAACTAAACCAATATATTTATACAGTAAACATCTCAGTAGCCAGGTCAACATACAGTATTCATACATTTATTACAGAGCAGTGCCAAATCCGTCACAATTGGATACAACTGATTCTCCATCACAGTTCACACCATTAAAGTCCAGCTTCCTGACACCTTAGAGATGTCTGCAACTATATACAAACAGTTACTGGGTGGACATTGGATAATCAGCATGATGGGGTAATTACACCTAGTTACAGTGATGATCAGTGATTCATAATTAACAGATTATAAAGCCAGAAGGGACCACTACTCTGCCTGCCTGCATAACACAGGCCATTTAAATAATTCCTGTTTGAACTAGACCACATCTTTTAGAAAAAGATCCAATCTTGATTTTAGATGGAGGATCCACCACAATGGAGTGCAGTGAAAATGTCCTAACAGAAGGAGCTGGATATGGTGAAATATATGCTCTCAATCAAAGCAATGCTGAAGTCAACTGATGTGACAAGGAGGGAATCTTAAATTGGAACAGTCCTGGCTGAGGACATCCAAGTCTTTTGTCACGGAAGGGGGCTTCTTAGACTGGCACACGGCACTGGCCGCAGAAGAGGGCTTCTTTGCTTGACAGTGGCTACGGCTCCGATTTGTTCACTCTGACCCTGGGTAAAATTAATCCTAGGGTAGTTAAGGAACTAGCTGAAGCAATCTCAGAACTGTTAGCAATTATTATCTTTGAGAACTCATGGAGGATGGGGTGAGGTCCCAGAGGACTAGTAGAGGGCAAGCATAGTGCCTATCTTTAAAAAGAACAAAGAGGACCAGAGGAACTATAGACCATTCATACAACTTCAATACCTGGAAATATACTGGAACAAATTATTAAACAATCAGTTTGCAAGCACTTAGAGGATACTAGGGTTATTATGAGGAAGAGCCAACATGGATTTGTCAAGAACAAATCACGCAAAGCTAACCTAATTTCCTTCTTTGGCAGGGTTACTGCCTAGAGGATAGGCGGGAGGCAGTAGATGTGCTATACCTTGATTTCAATAAGCCTTTTTACAGTCCCACATGACATTCTCATAAGCAAACTAGAGAAATGTGGGCTTGATAAAATTACTATAAAGTGGGTGCACAACTGGTTGAAAGACCGTACTCAAAGAGTAGTTATCAATGATTCACTGTCCAACTGGGAGGGTGAGTGTATCTAGTGGGGTCTCGCAGGAGTCAGTCCTGGGTCTGATACCCTTCAATATTTTCATTAATGATTTGGAGAATATGCTTATAAAATTTGTGGATGACATCAAGCAAGAAGGGCTTGAATGCAATTTGGAGGACAGAGCTTAGAATTCAAAATGACTGACAAATTAGAGAAAAATCAAGATGAATTTCAATAAAGGCAAGTGCAAAGTAGTACACATAAGGAAGGAAAAATCAAATGCACAGCTGTAAAATGAAGTGAATAACTGGCTAGGTGGTAGTACTGCTGAAAAGGATATGTGGGTTACAATGGATCACAAATTGAATACGAATTCACAATGTGATGCAGTTGTGAAAAAGGCTAATCATAGACTCATAGAACTGGAAAGGACCTCGAGAGGTCATCCAGTCCAGTCCCCTGCACTCATAGCAGGACTAAGTATTATCTAGACCATCCCTGACAGGTGTTTGTCTAACTTGCTCTTAAAAATCTCCAAAGATGGAGACTCCACAACCTCCCTAGGCAATTTATTCCAGTGCTTAACCATCCTAACCATCACAAAGGTGTGAGAAATAAACACATAGGATGAGGGAGGGATGCACAGAAGGAAAAAGCTAAAAAAGGTAATATTGCTCCCAAATATATCTGGAGCCCAAAGAACTGTGGCTGCTATAAACAAACATGCAAGCTCTACTTCACAGATACTGCTACTCTGACTGGTTTCTGGCAACTTGTAAAACATATAATGCAGTGAGCATCACTACAGGGATCACAACATATTTAAAGGGTTATTACCTGTGATATGGTGACTGGCCCCTTTAAGAGGTAAGAGGTCCAGTTCCAGTAGGGTGGACAGTCCCGATTTTGGGACAGTCCTGATTTGGGGGTCTTTTTCTTATATAGGCTTCTATTACCCCCACCCCTGTCCTGATTTTTCACACTTGCTGTCTGGTCACCCCAAGTTCCACCTGTGTCTCACTCAGGAAGATCACAGACTCAAGAGTGGGTGAAGGACAAGAATCCATATGGCTGGCTGCAAATAAGCGGAGACTTGGCTCAGAGGGAGAAGCTTTCTGGATGGCCTGAAAAGTTCTGTTACAGATTTGAGCTTTGTTTAGTCTTGATCCACCCCTGCAAGTGTGGCAATGCTGGCAAGGGTTAAGTTGTGGTGGGGCTGCTATTAGTGTTTATATGGTAAGCTACTTAGTTGTAGTTGCAGAGCTACTTTCGCGAGTTTACGGTAATCTCTTTTAGACAGACAGACTACATACAGTAATAAGGAGGACACTCCGGTAAAATGTTGTTTTACTCTGTACGCGAAGGAGCATGTGACTGGTCCAGCGAGTTGCGAATCATGTGATAGCTGAGCAGGCTCAGATAAGAAGCTGAGAGGCGTGGGAGAGAAGCGCACAGAAATCTGACCCACACAGACTCTGCTGAATAGGCAGCAGAAGCCACCAGATCTTCCTACGAAAAGCTCGACTGCAAGGCCAAGCGGAAACATGGACTGTGGCGTGATCACCTCCAAGACAGTGCTGCTGCTGCTCAGCCTCATCTTTTGGGTAATTTGATAGAAGAACCTTTAGTTTGGTAACTTTCCCTGACCGCCCTTTGGCTGCTGCCACTACTGGCTTCCTGTAACAGTCCTCACCCCTTTCTCTTTTCACTGAACTGATTTAACTGCGGATGTTTTCAGATATTCTGGGGCTGATCCTACAGTTCTTACTCAGGCAAAACTCTCTACTGAAGCTGATGGGGAGATTGGTCTGAGTCCGAACTGTAGGATTGGGGCCCGGTATCTGTACTTCTTTTACTGTAAAGAATTTAGTATGCTAGATGCTCTATAAACAACGTTAATTGTTATGAATTATTACTGCCTTGAGAGGTTTAACACTAATGTGATCAACTGTCCGTTTTTACTGGGCAAATTAAGGACAGATCAGAGAGCAATGAGTGAGCGTCAGTACAAAGCAGATGTGCCTTAAAGAGGAACTGAAGGGGGATTTGGTATGGAAATACACACTTAACTCCATTGATCTACTTTTTTCTCACAGCAAGGAAGCAAACCTACGAATGTAATTTTGTACACAGAACTTTTATTTTTCCAACTAAACTTTTAAAAGTAGTTTTGTTAGTGAAACCAAGCGTAAGAGACTATGTAAAGACAATGAAAAATGCTAACTAAAGACAGGTGGTTTCTGCCTCTGCCCAGAACTGGTCACCCCAGGGTGGTAAGCTAGAGATTCCATATCAGAGTTGTAGGTAATGAAGTGAGATTTTATGAAAAACACAAAGTGAGGACACCAGAGAGTTAGGGGGCCACATACCTATCTGGTGTAAGGCAGCGTAGCTCCAGCTGAATATTCTGTGATATTAGAGGCTGGAGGTGAACTGCCAGGTGGGAAGCAGACTTTCCTCCCTGGGATGTTGGCCATAGATAGGGCTTTCTGCAACTAATGCTTGTTGTACTATGGTGTAACTCCATTAGTATTAGCTATACTCTATTTATTTCAGTGTAAGGGAGATCAGAATTGGGCACAAAGTTTCTTATTCTCTTAAAATCTTTAGGTAAGTAATGGGTTTCAGTCTTTGAAAAATTATGTATGTTTGTTCATGACTTTATCTGTAGTTAACACATTTATTAATCTCTTGCTTTAAACGCTATCACAAAGTTTTTCTTTAAAATGAACTTTTGATTTGTGAGAATTTTTAAAATAATTGTTTTTTAATAGAAAACAAAACGCTGTGCTCATTTATGAAATTGAGATCAATATAACTGAGTTTTAATTCATTCTAAACTCAAAGAAGAAAGATTTTGACAGATTAGTTTTAAAGAAGAAACATTTAACCGGTGAGGATATTATAACATTGCATACATTATTTTATCCATTACTACTTCAATGATATTGGTATCCATACACGCAAGCCATTTCATTATGCTCTTCTCTGCTGGCTGGAATGAGAACTGATTTGCTGTGCTATAGACCGTATAACACTAAAAGTTGATGGAGATTACAAGGAGAATTAGACCCAGAGTATACACGGTTCTCAAACTCTGATCGATGAACTCCTTTCTGGTGGTCTGAGAGGCAAGCAATAAACAGAATGGGATGATGGAAGGGAAAGCAGATCCATGAGAGGATTTCATTCTTATAAAATGGTGAATGGAATGAACTGTCTGGAGAGCCCCTGCAGCACACTCGACAACCTAGGAAAAGCAGACAAAAATCTTCATATGCTACTTTGTGGTTCCGGCTGCTGCACTTCATTTCTTCTCCAGCAGTGAAGCGGTTCAGATGTGTTAGTGCTGGAAGCACTTTAATGTAAAAATGCAAGTTTCACTGTTCATTCTGCATTGATTTTTGGACTCTGCTGATCCTGGAGTGTGTCTAGCATCATAGCTGCCACAGCTTTTTGTATACATTGATTTTTGGGCTTTCTTAAATTAGTTTCAATATGAAACTTAGAAGTTTGAGTGTATCACACTTGATCATTTCATACAAATGAAATTAATTGAATGGTTATTTTCTGGAGACAGGCAGACCTGAACCAAAAGCCCAGAACTGGACACACAGTTCAGATCTAGATCCAAATGTTACATCCCAGGCATATTACCAGGTGGTTTTTTGACTTTGTATGGAGAACATTTAGTTCCTGAACCCCAGACGAATGCATGATATTAAGAGGATCCAATTAAGTGTTTAAGTTTCTGAAGTGTGCGAATATGCTCAGATAGAAACAGTGCACTGGCAGCTTCCTTAGTCTTGCAGCTCCTAAATGGTTAATGGACACATATAAATGAACTGTGCAGGTTGCAACATCAAAACCATTTGACTAAATGGGGAGTTGGCTGAATAAGGGAGCAATGAATCGTGCACATTGTGTTAGGGGACATGACCACTTTTTGGTTAACCAGGACTTTCAGCCAACCAATTCAAGAAACATATGGTTAACCAGAGTGTGGTTAAATATGCTGTTCTTGTGTACAAATTCCTTGCTGAAGTGGTTTCATAGAGTAGTATGATTTAGTTATCTATCTGCTAAGTTTGTGAGTAAAAAATTGTTTACTTTTAGAATCATATAGTAGTTTGTCTTTAGTGTTTCTGAAGGTAAAATTGCTGTTAAAAACTAAGAAGTAAAAGTATATCTGGATTTGTTATACAGTTGGTCTAATGGCAGCTGGAGTGCTGGACTCCTCTATGGGTATATCAGTTCCAGGGGCACTTCAGCCTTCATGTTCCATAAGAATATTCAGGCTTATGATTTTCTCATCATGTACAAAGATATTTGAATAGCCAGAGTACAGCTGCCAATATTTGCCTTACAAACAGTACATGACATCTTTTTGAAAGTATTAGTCAGGAAAATAACAGGTTGGGGGAGCAGCAAAGAGTCCTGTGGCACCTTATAATAACAGGTTGGGGGAGGGAAACGGTTCAGGTTGTATGAATGTGAGTCAAGAAGACTTTGGTGTAAAATTTGTGACAGGTAACCCCTCCCCCCACTACACCCCCTTTTCAGGTCCCACGTAGAAGCTACAGCTTTCAGCCATGATTCTCTTCTATTTTTAGGGATAAGACTCATGTGAGTTTGACTGTAGTAATATAATTTAATGGCAATAAAGATTCCAGTTAGTATTTTGGGACTTTCCTGCCATGTGGGAAAGTTTGAGTAATAATTCAGCAATAGACTGAAAGAAATGAACCGGATAGATCACTTCATTTGCAGAAGTGAGCTTTTCAGAAATAAACCCCTTTGTGGTGAGCTGTGCTCAGGGCTTGAAATGTGGCAAAACCAGAAGGAACTCAGCTCCCCTTGTTAAAATGCAATGATCTGTTGATGAATGTGCATTAGGGGAGGACAGAAGAGATGGAGAATTCCCCTTGTTGAGTTCTTAATGTTCATACCTTCATTGTGATCATCACTGGAAACCAAAGCTTGGATTTCACAGGCCAAAGTGTGTCCCAAAGAGGCATGCATGAAACTCCCATTGACCTGGTTTCTAGTTTTACAGTCCTGTTCTCATACAGTGCATAAAGTAGGAACCATTGAAGTGTTAACTTTATTGATTTGCTGTGCAGTTAATTATGATTGCTGTGTGCTGTTTCCTGTTTGAAGCATAGGGAAATACTGCAGTACTTCATTGTAAGCAGATAGAAATTACCCCTGCTTTGAGAGGAACTACACACTATATATCTCTCAAATGTACCCCTTCACTAGTGTTTGTCTTTATTGGAACTCAAATAACTACCAGAAGCATAAACTTCAGTCTAGTTTTGGCTATTGTTAGAGTTTCCTTCCCGGTTTCTAGCATGTGAGCTTACAGTGCCCCAGAAAAGCCCTTCATTCCTAGGCACAGCCTTATCCAAATAAAACAGGTTGTCATGTTCTAAGAGGTTGGGGTAACTTGGCTAACATGCTAGCTTGTTAACGATTACCATTGCATGTGTTAGTCACTTCAGCTCCTGCAGGGGAAATGCAGAACCTTGAATTCAGGTTTTGGCAGATAGGTGAAGGAGGAACTGATTTTTCATCTTTTAGAATATGTTAATTTGTGATAGTTTGGTCTTCACATGCATCTCTGATAATCATCTAAGAACTCCTACAGGATTTACTGAGATTTATAAACAGCATTTCAATTCACCTGTAAGCAATACCTCTCTTGCCCAAGCACTGAAAAACTGCACATTTTACCCAGCTTGAAAATGATTGTGGGAAATAATTCACCTTACGCCTACATAATAGAGGCTGCAGGTACAATGCCTTGGTAGGAATTATTGCTTAGAGGTGAACTGAAATGCTGTTTAAAAAATGCAGTAAGCCCTGTATGAGATCCCAGATCATTATCGTAATGTCTGTCTGCATGTGACTATTACAAATAAAGAGATTACAGATCAGTTTCTCTTTTACTTACCTGCCAAAAATACAGCATTAAGTGACTCCCCTGCAGGAGATGTTGATGTCAAAACACATAAAGTATTGCTACTGTGAAGGGGGAGTTTATTGGGACTTGTGTGTGCTCAGTACCTCTGAAAAGCAGGTCACTTATTTAAGGGCCTAACCATAGACTGAAATATCTAACTTTAGTAGCCAGGCGTGCTGGAACAATTTGTATAGAGGGGGGTTCTGAGAGCTCTTGAACCAAACTGTAAATCCTGGATAGGATGGAAACCACTGCAAGCTAGGGGGTGCAGCAGCACCCTGAGCACCTCTAGTTCCAGCACCTATGAACATAGTTCCAAATTTTAAAATGTTAATCGTAATTCTCTCTACCTCAGATGCACATTTGTGAACAGAAATTATAATGTTGATCTACCTCACATGGAGTCTGGTGAGGTTCACTGTCTTTAAAACACTTTTAGCTCTTCTTATGAAAGGTGCTGTAGGAGGGGAAGGTAAATTGTTTGACTACATCTGACCTTCCAGTAATAGATTATTAGGAGTAGAGCTGTGTGAAGAACTGATTTTTCAGTTCACTGGTGGTCTGTAAAATCAAAAACCAAATTCATTTTGGGTTGACCTGAAATGAATTTTTTTCAAAATGTTCTGTAAGCCAAAAAGTAAAAAAAAAAAGAATTTTGGTTTTGGTTGAGCAAAACATTTTGTTTGACCAAAAATTAAATGTGTTTAGATTTTGAGCATTTTTTAAAGTTTGTAAGTTTTCTTCTTTAATGTATAAAACTGAAGAAAATTTTAAAACAAAAAGTTGTTTTTTACTCGAAAGATTGAAACATTTTGTTTAAAAAATGTCAAAACAAAATGTTGGCTTTCTCAGGATTTGGGGTGGGGGGCAGGCGGGTTCCACACAATTTGGTGAAGCCGACATGAATTTGCAAAATGTTTTGGTGTCACTCAATTTGTATTTTTCCTCCCAAAAAGTTTTCAATGAAAAATTTTGCACAGCTCTAATTAGTTACTTTATTTAACACATCACCAGCACATCAGGGTCAAATTATTCTGTTTTATTCCTAGAGGGTCGCACACTTGAGCCTCAAGCTCCTTCTTGGACCACCTCCCTTCCCCATCCATCCCCACAGCCAAGCCTCACTCCAGCCTGTCCCCATAAAACAGCTGGGCCCCTTGACTTCCCACTCTGACAAGTTCTCTTCCCCCCACCTCTTTCTTTGCAGTAGAAATGTTGGATAACACACAGAACTTCGTGAGCAGTGAAGTGGCCCGCGGCACCAAATCGACACTCTATGGGCCTGATATTAGTGGAAATCAGGCTTTTCTGGTTTTCTGACTTTTTTTCACCAATATCAATATTGTTACGTAGAATATTCCCTGAAATGTTGGTATTAACTTTTGAAAATTGCAGCTGGTCATCCTATTACATACAGGGAAACAGATAGAGGGGGAGGAATAGCTCCGTGGTTTGAGCATTGGCCTGCTACACCCAGGGTTGAGTTCAATCCTTGAGGGGGCCATTTGGGGACTTAGTTTGGGATTGGTCCTGCTTTGAGCAGGGGGTTGGACTAGATGACCTCCTGAGGTCCCTTCTAACCCTGATATTCTATGATTTTGAAATTAAGGGGGAGGGAAAGCTCAGTGGTTTGAGGGTTGGACTGCTAAACCCAGTGCTGTGAGTTCAGTCCTTGAGGGGGCCATTTAGGGCTCAGGGCAAAAATCTGTGTGGGGATTGGTCCTGCTTTGAGCCGGGGGTTGGACTAGATTACCTCCTGAGGTCCCTTCAACCCTGATATTCTATGATAGAGAAATGCTGTTGAGTTGAGTGGAGGGCTGGGCTTTCCTTTGCTCAGCCAATTATAGGTAAAACAAAATAGTTTCTTTAAGAATAGATATTACATTACAGAAAACCTGGTGCCTGAACATAATTTCAACCTGATCTTGTAACCTATACTCACTCTCACATAAACTCATTTTCAGCCCTGGGGGAAGTGAGTGCAACTCACACTTCAGTGACATTACTCAGGGCTGAATTTGATCCATTGACTGTAATGGGACTTCTCATAGCAGGGAAGAAACTTTGGTTGAGGGTATGAACACTGAGGTGTTTGCTGGAAGTGGTGCACTCTACTTGTGAGTTATAAGCTACACTTTGCTTTGGACAACTAATATCACTGTCCCTGTGTGTGCATTATTCATTAGGCTGCTAGCACAGCCTATTATTAAGGTTGCCCAACACTTCCCCTTATAAGATGCTATTTTCACTTATTTATAACTTTGACTGTTCAGGCTAAAATGGAGTTGATTACAAGCTGTGTTGGTATTAAAGTATGTCTTTCCCAAGAAGGAAATAATCCATTTCTAGTGTCCTAGCCAAGTTAGTCATAATGACAATAGCTCTTTAGATTTATTTCCTTGTTTCTACACCAGCATATGCAAATATATCAATATAACTGTGTGGACAGTGTTTAAGTGCTGCTGCAAGGAATTTTGAATTATTTTGTTGACCCTGAAAAATATTGGTCTTTTTTGCTCCATGGCAGAGAGGTGGATTTTAAGTAGGGCTTTTGATTAATCGCAGTTAACTCCAGTGATTAACACACACAAAAAATTAATCTCAGTTTTAATCACACTGTTAAACAATAGAATACCAATTGAAATTTTTAAAATATTTTGGATGTTTTTCTACATTTTCAAATATATTGAGTTCAATTACAACACAGAATACAAAGTATACAGTACTCACTTTATATTTTTATTACAAATATTTGCATTGTAAAAATTATAAACAAAAAATATTTTTCAGTTCACCTCATATAAGTACTATAGTGCAATCTCTTTATCGTGAAAGCACAATTTACAAATGTAGATTTTTTTTGTTACATAACTGCACTCAAAAAAACAAAACAATGTAAAACTTCAGAGCCTACAAGTTCAAGTCTACTCAGTCCTACTTCTTGTTTAGCCAATTGCTAAGAGAAACAAGTTTGTTTACATTTACAGGTGATAGTGCTGCCCGCTTCTTGTTTACAAAGTCATCTGAAAGTGAGAACAAGCATTCACATGGCACTTTTGTAGCCGGCATTGCGAGGTATTTACGTGCCAGATATGCTAAACATTTGTATGCCACTTCGTGCTTTGACCACCATTCCAGAGGACATGCTTCCACACTGATGATGCTCGTTAAAAATAATTTGTTAATTAAATTTGTGACTGAACTCTTTGGGGGAGAATTATATGTCTCCTGCTCTGTGTTTTACTTGCATTCTGCCATATATGTCATGTTATAGCCATCTTGGATGATGTCCCAGAATCAGTGTTCCCTCTAATTTTTTACATCCATGTGCAGAATTAATTTTGTTATGTGCACCAATATGGAGATGATGTGTGACACATCACCTTCATATTGGTGCACATAACAAAATTCATGTGTTGGAGGTGGAGCTGAGAGGTTCGGAGTCTGGGTGAGGACTCAGGGCTGGGGCAGAAGATTAGGATGTGGGGGGATGAGGGCTCTGGGGGTGCGGGCTCTGGGTGGAGCTGAGGATGAAGGGTTCGGGGTGTGGGAGGCAGGGCCGGCTCCAGACCCCAGTGCGCCAAGCGCGCACTTGGGGCAGCGTGCTGTGGGAGGGCAGCAGGCGGCTCCAGTGGACCTCCCGCAGGCATGCCTGCGAAGGGTCCGCTGGTCCTGCGGCTCCGGTGGACCTCCCGCAGATGTGCCTGCGGAGGGTCCACTGGTCCCGCGGCTTTGGTGGAGCATCCGCAGGCATGCCTGCGGGAGGTCCACCGGAGCCACGGGACCGGCGACTGCCAGAGCGCCCCCCGCAGCGTGTCGCCCTGCTTGGGGCGGCGCAATTCCTAGAGCCGCCCCTGGCGGGAGGGGGCTCAGGAAGAGAGTTGGGGTGTGGGGTGCTGTGGGCTCTGGGGTTGGGCCAGGGATGAGACGTTTGGGGTGCAGGAGAGGGCTTAGGGCTGGGGCAGATGGTTGGGGAGCAAGGGGGGGTGTGGGCTGTAGGGTGGGGCTGGGGATGAGGGGTTTGGGTGCAGACTGCCCCAGGGCTGTGGTTGGGAGAGAGGATACCCCCAAGTCCTCTCTCGCCACAGCAGCTCCGGGCCAGGAAAGAGGCGCCTCTCCCTGGGTGCGGCAGCTCCAGCGGGTCTTGGGGCGGGGCCAAGGGAGGAGCTCCTCTTGCCGGCAGCTCCGGCAGGCTTGGGCAGCTTAGAGGGAACCTAGCCCAGCATGTGGTTTGTTTTAAGAACACTTTCACTGCAGATTTGACAGAACACGAAGCTACCAATGTGAGATTTCTAAAGATAGCTACAGCACTCGACCCAAGATTTAAGAATCTGACTTGCCTTCCAAAATTTGATCAGGACGGGGTGTGGAGCAACATTCCAATGTGGAAACTACAGAACACAAACCACCAGAAAAGAAAATCAACCTTCTGCTGGCAGCATCTGACTCAGATGATAAAAATGAACATGTTTCGATCTGCACTAATTTGGATCGTTATTAAGCAGAACCCATCACCAAAATGGATGCATGTCCTCTGCAATGGTGGTTGAAGCATGAAAGGACATAGGAATCTTTAGCACATCTGGCACGTAAATATCTTGCAATGCTGCCTACAACTTTGCCATGCAAACACCTGTTCTCACTTTCAAATGACATTGTAAACATTTGCAACATTATCTCCTGCAAATGTAAACAGATTTGTTTGTCAGAGCGATTGGCTGAACAAGAAGTAGGACTGAGTGGACTTGTAGGCTCTAAAATTTTATATTGTTTCATTTTTAATGCAATTTTTTGTACATAATTCTACATTTGTAAGTTCAACTTTCCTGGTAAAGAGATTGCGCTACAGTACTTGTATTAAATTCAATGAAAAATACGATTTCTTTTCTTTTTACAGTGTAAATATTTATCATTAAAATAAATATAAAGTGAGCATTGTATTCTGTGTTGTAATTAAAATCAATGCATTTGGAAAACATCCAAAAAATTTAAATGGTATTCTATTATTGTTTAACAGCACGGTTAATTGCTTTAATCGCTTGACAGACCTAATTTTAAGAAATCAGTATTTCGTATCCAGAGGACATTTTACACTACTTTAAAGCAGTTGCAAAGAAGTTTTATTTACATTTCTGTATCCCCTGAAGGACCCGAACAAGACTGAGGCACAGTTGCTCTGAACATGTATACACTTAGCGTTATGTCTACGCTGCGGTTGGGGTGTGTGATTGAAGCACTTACAGACGTACCTGCGCTAGTTGGGGTGCCAACAGCAGTGAAGCTATGGCAGCACAGGTTTCAGTGTGGGCTAGCCTCCCCGAGTGCATACCCAGGGTCCCTATGGGCTAGTACAGACTGTGCTGCCGTTGCTTCATTACTGTTGGTTTTCCTGCTACCTAGAATAAAGCTAGCTTGGATATGGCTTCACATGCTGCAGTCACACCCGTACCCTTAGAGACCGTACTTGCCCCAAAGAGTTCACAAGCCAAGGGAAAGTAGTGGGAAGAGTTGGTAGGTTCCTTCCTCCTCTGGCCCTTCCTGGGTGTATGGGTAGAGGTTGGCATAGCTTCTCCTGCCCCTCAGTCCATGTAGCTCTGGCGCTTCTCCCCAACATGGAGAGCGAGTGTGATGGGCAGGGCCGGCTCCAGGCACCAGTGAAGGAAGCAGGGGCTTGGGGCGGCATGTCCGGGTCTTTGGCGGCAATTCGGCCACAGGTCCCTCAGTCCCTCTCTTCCTCTTTGAGCTGCTGCTGAATAGGAATAGAGGGAGCGAAGGACCAGCTGCCGAACTGCCACCGAAGAATGGAGCGGCACAGTTGAGCTGCTGCCGATCGACTTTATTTTTATTTTTTTTCCCGCTTCGCCGCTTGGGGCGGCAAAAAAGTTGGAGCCGGCCCTGGTGATGGGAGATTCCTAACTCCTCTGGGGCTTCCTCGGGATGGAGGCAGAGGCTAAGCCTAATTTTCTTGACGAGTCCCTTCTAATTATTTGGGATAATAAGAAAAACTTGCAGAAGTTGGTTCGTAGGGCTGATTAAAGTGCTAGTAGGGTCAGATGTCTGATTGCAAAAGTTCCACCTTTGTGCGCTGTGCTCTGTGTGGACACTTTCAATGTGGGTAGATCTATAGATTTTGAATGAGTCGGCTCTTTGTGTGGAGCTGCCCTGGGAGTTTGTCATTATTGACAAAAACATGTTTTCGCTCTTCTCAGCACCGAGGAGCCAGTGGGAGAGCAAGGTGGGCTCTGCTCTGCCTCATTCATCACCAAAGCTGGCCACTAAAACCCAACTGCAGAATTCCTGGGCCAGAATTTGGCTAATTATTATTAGTGGTGCTGTAAGAGGCAGAAAGAACACAGCTAGATTTCCAGAGCAAATGCATCCTGCGGGTCAGTGAGAGTGTCATTTTCACAGTCACTTTTCAGGCATTTGGAGTGCACAGGAGGTCCCAGAATAGGTTATCTACTCAATTCTGGCTTACGCCATTGCTCTTTGCCCTTTGTAGTTCCAAGACTTTAGGAAGTGGCAGGCTGTTTGTTTTTCCCTCTGTAGCCTACTCTAAGATGTGTGCTGGCAGGCTGGTCAGTGCCCTATGAAAGGCTGTGAGAGCATATAGTGAGTCACAGATAGTTTTTAGTAATGGTAAGGTAGGGGAGCTTCATTTGTGAACAGCTTCCCTGCCCACATGACAAGTTCTGGGAAATGTTCAGTGCCCTATGAAAGGCTGTGAGAGCATATAGTGAGTCACAGATAGTTTTTAGTAATGGTAAGGTAGGGGAGCTTCATTTGTGAACAGCTTCCCTGCCCACATGACAAGTTCTGGGAAATGTTAAAATGCCTCAAAACCCTTCTGGCATCTTGACATTACTGAATTTCAAACCAGAGCTGAGAAAGTGCTTTGTGTTTTACACTTGATAAATCCAATATATTTCCTCATGGAGGAGCTGAGCTATTTTTGCTAAGAGGATTTGTGTCTTGCGTCCCTTTAGGGTCTGACCCTGCATTCTTTGTATACTCCAAAACATCCGCCAAAATCCAGAAGAGGTTTGGATGTGTGAGCAATGCAGGCTCGACTAAAGCTTACTGTAACGCCTCACTCCGAGACACCAGAGAGATTCTGAAAAAAATCTTCCAGAAGCGCTTCCAATTAAAAACTGAGTGAACAGTAAGGACCATGCAGGAGACTTTTGACAATGGCAACTGAATTTGCTTTTGTTAAGTGAGACAGTGTGATCGGGGGGATGGCTCAAGATATCAAAAGACGTGGGTTCTGTTCCCAGCTTAGCCCTGGCTGATTTAGTGTCTGTCTTTAAGCAAATCCTTATTTCTTCCTGCCTCTCTTTCTTCATCTCTAAGAATGGGGATAAGTGATTTTCTTACCTTATTAAAGCCTTTTTGAGATCCTGGGCTGAAAAGCACAATAGATGTGTAAAATAGTACTAAATGTTACGATACAAAAAGTACACTTGGTCTCATAGAAATAATGCTAACCAATTACAAGTCCTGCCTTACTTCTGTTGAAGTCAACAGAAGAGGAAATACTACTTGCTTAATAAGGGATACAGTTCTTAAACATAGAACTATAGAAACTGAAGAGGCCTCAAGAAATCATCTAGTCCAGTGCCCTGTGCTCAGGCAGGGCCAAGTAAACCTAGACTATCTCTAGCAGTTGTTTCTCTAACACATTTTTAAAAACCTTCAGAGATGGGGATTCCACAACTTCCCTTGGAAGCCTATTCCAGTACTTAACTACTCTTATAGCTAGAAAGTTTTTCCTAATATCCAACCTAAATCTCCCTTGCTGCAGATTAAGCCCATTACTTCTTGTCCTATCTTCAAGGTACATAGAAAACAATTGATTACTGTCCCCTTTTAACAGCCCTTAATTTATTGGAAGACTGTTATCAAGCCCCTCCTCAGTCTTCTTTTCTCAAGACTAATCATGCCCAGGTGTTTGGTTTTGTTGTTTTTTTTTGTACCTTTCCCTGTAAGTCAAGTTTTCCAAATATTTTCTCATTTTTGTTGCTCTTCTCTGGTCTCTCTCCAATTTATCCACATTTCTGTTAAAGTGTGGTGCCCAGAATTGGACACAGTACTCCAGCTAAGACCTCGCCAGTGCTAGGTAAGGCAGGACAATTACCTCCTGTGTCGTACATACAACAGTCTTGTTAATATACCTCTGATTGAAATTAGCCTTTTTTTCAACTGCATCACATTGTTGACTCATTCAATTTGTGATCTACTATAACTCCCCGGATCTTTTCCAGCAGTATTACCACCTAGACAATTATTCCTCATTTTATAGCTGTGCATTTGATTTTTCCTTCCTTTGCACTTGTCTTTATTCAGTTTCACCATGTTTCTTTCAAACCAGTTCTCCAAGTTGTCAAAGTCATTTTAAATTATTGAAGCCCCTCCCAGTGTGATGTCACGTGGAAGTTGTATAAGCATACTCTCCACTCCATTAGCCAAGTCATTAATGAAAATATTGAATGGTGTCGGACCCAGGACTGACTCCTGGGGGACCCCAGTAGATATGCACCGCTGGTTGGACAGCGAACCACTGATAACTACTCCTCGAGTCTGGTCTTGTATCTAGTAATTTCATCTAGGCCACATTTCCCTGTTTGGTTTATGAGAATGTCATATGAGCCTATGTCAAAAGCCTTTCTAAAATTAAGATATATCACATCTGTTGTTTCCCTTCTATCCATTAGGCCAGTAACACTCTCAAAGAAGGAAATTAGGTTGAGTTGGCATGATTTGTTCTTGATATTCCATCATGGCTATTCCTTATAATCCTGTGATCCCTTAGGTGCTTACAAATTGATTGTTTATACTTTATTCCTGTATCTTTCCAGGTATTGAAGTTAGGCTGATTGGTCTATAATTCCCAGGGTTCTATTTGTTCCTCTTTTTAAAGAGAGGTACTCTGCCCTTCTCCATTCCTTATACATACCAGTAGCTCAAAAGAGTAAAAAGAAAATTTGGAGCAAATTGTGGATGGGAATGTGACAAGCTCCTTGTGACAGTTGGAGTGATGTTGATTCTTTGCTGTCCTGTTTCAACACTTGCTAATGGAGTTGTCAGCATTAAATACCCCATTTACCTTTTCAGGGTTAGTACATGAAGCACGTGAGACCTTTATCTAAAAAGACTATGAATAAAACAGTGATAAGGGTTTTTTTTCCCCTTTCAGTTGTGCAGTAACAATGTTCCTTTCATTCATGTCTGCTTGAGAACAAAAAGTGTTTTGTGTACTTTAGGACCAGGCGAGGTTGGGTAAATGTTCTGTAGGGATATGCAAACTGTTCCTGTGAAACATCTTAAAATCTTGACTTGGGGTGGCCATCTTTAACTAAGGGTGCAGTCTTTAACCGCACAAGTGCGGTTGATTGTGCTCCATTTTACACATAATTTGAATGTAAAACTCCAGGGTTTGCTCTGTGGCTTAGCCAAGAGGCTGCTAAAGCTAGTGGGGGCAGTGGTCTGCGGGACAGTTCACTCTAGTGTGAAGGGCTTTGGACTAGGAGTCTAAAGACCTGGATTTTATTGCCAGTTCTGCCATAGATTCACTATATGGCTCGCAGCAAGCCACTTCAACTCAGGGTGGCTAGTGAATTTGAGTGCCACTAGCTTTGTTTAGATGTCAGACTTGAGACACCTGGGGGCCTTATTTCTGAAATGGTATCTGCAGCTCCACCTGAAGTAAAAGTTGATGCAGGAGTTCAGTATTTATGAAATTGAGACCCCAGATACCTCAAGCTGGCCATCCAAGAAATGGAAGCTCCCAAAAATCAGTGGGCACTTTCGCACAGTTTGCTCCAGGCTTTTCTGTGCTTTATTTCCTCTATCCATAAAATGAAGTTGATGATACCTTTGTACAGTGCCTTGAGCTCCTTGTACGTCAAAGTTTGTGCTTTGCTTTGTGGGAAATTTAGAATTGGAAATAAACAAGGCGTAGAACATAACTGACTTTCAGGGAAGCACATGTAGCAGGACCGAACGGTGGGGCATGTTATTTTTATTATAAGGCTACTGATTTCACAACTAGCAAACTGCCCTTATGATACGATCAGATAAGGAGGGATTGTGTTGATGGTGTTACAGAGACAGCTTGATATCCTTAGTTCTCTCCAGCATGCCCCTGCAGAACACTCTCTTTGTCCAACCATCCACCAAAATCCTGAGCCAGAGATCATTGAAGTCAATGGAAAGGCTCCCATTGAGTCAATGGGCTTTGGATCAGTCCCTAACTGAAGTACGGTCACTTTATACATGCAGTTCTTTACAGCACTCAGATGCTCATGTTTGCTGTAGAAGTACCTAAGATAGATAGGTTGCTTCTACCGTTAAGTGTGTTTGGCAAAGATTTTTTTCCTGTTAACCCACTGGGATGTGAATCCACACTCTCACACCCTAATCAAGAATCAGACCCCTAGACCAACAAGCCATCCTTGCCGGGGCTAGTCCGTCAGTGTTAGGGCCAGTCCTGTAGTTCATTGTCTCCTAAGAGGTGTAAGAAGACCTCTGAAGCTCTCACGACTTCACTTTTAACTTGAAAATAGTTAATGGCTTTTAGTGAATTTAGAGAATCTTGTGTTTCTAGTCTCAAAACAGGTTTCCAGTGATGTAAACAGGGGCGGCTCATATATTTCGCGCCCCCCCAAGCAGTGCTGCGGGCGCCCCGCCGCCCGGGGCAGTGGACCTCCCGTGGGCTTGGGAGGTGGTGGTGACTGCTGCTGCGGCTGGCTGGCCTCCCGCAGCTGCGGGCGGTTCCGCGGGCGCGGCTGCGGCGGCGAGCGGCGCCGAGCTGCGCCCGGGCGCCTGCGACCCGCCCAGCGACCAGCGACCACCAGCGCGAAGCCAACCCGCCACGGAGGTCGCGAGGTCCTCGCACGTCAGCCCCGCCGCCCTCGGCATCTCCGCCCAGCGGCCCGCTCGGCAGGTCCCGTGGACCTCTCGTCAGTCGCCGCCCGCAGCCGCGCCGCCGCCCGCCGCGCCCCCCCGCCCCAATGCAAGCCTCGCCTGTGGCCTGTGCTGCTAAATATCTCTGACACAGAAGTTAGAAAATAATGAAAACACCTGGGTTTATTCCTGAAAATCAACCAGGATTTCACACAACCCTGTGGCCATGACTTGTTGCTTTTGAGGCAGGCAAGGGAAAAGAAAAACAGCCTGGTCAGTTGTGGAAGGGCATATTTTCCAGGCCAATTGAAACCTGTGCCTTGTTTGCACAGAATGACTGATAAATTAAGAAATGTGCTTTGAAGGTCTGAAGAGTCCTTCATGCTTTTGTACAAATAGGCTCAATAAGATTTTTTTTTCAGTTACCTTCTTACTGTACATTTTAAATGAGGGGACTGAGGTTAATGAAGATTTCGGCAGTGTTTGATCTTGGTTGGTTATTTGCATGACGTCAAAGGTAAATCTCCACTGAAACTGCCAGTGCAAAGTCACGAGTGCTGATTAGGATCCTATAACACCAAACCAACCATTGCTAAATATCTGAGCTTAATATCACTCATTCTATACACCCTACTTTCTCCCCCCCCCCCATACTGCTAGTTGTGGGGAAACTAAATTCGATTCTTAGGCCTCAATGATCCCATCCTGGGGAAAAACAATAGGAAAAGTGGATGAAAAAAGCTGGAGCATGTGTTTCTGATAGGATTCACAAGGTTTGCAGGCTAAGGATCTGCAGAGAAAGCAGAACAAAGCCATATGCCTCCTGGGCAAACCTCTGGGATGGCCTTCCCCATGCTGCTCTCTGAAGTTCCCCTTGCCTTGAAAGTTGCACTGTCATTAGCTGCTCCCTCCACCCTGCAGCTATGCATCACCTGTCTGTCCAAGGGGATCCAAAGCCATGGTGGGGAGTTAAATTTGCTCTGCTCTAAATGGCAGTAATCCTGCATGTCTATTTGATTGGCACACTGAAGGCCCACAAGCTTGTATTTCCAGCAGGTCAGAGCTCAGATCACTTGCAGGGAGTACAGTGGGTCACATCCCACCCCAGAGAACGCTGAGTTCAGCATTTGGGAAGGAATGCCCTAGATGTGTCAAGGACAAGCACCATGTCCATCCCAGATGGCAGAATTCAAATTTAAGACAGGAAAAGGGAAAGCAATCTGCATGTACAAGGGAGATGTACAGCCAAGATGTGAGAACGCCAAATGGTCCTGCAATAGCTATTGGAGAGGGTAACACTGACTCACACAAAGCTACTTGATGTGAGGGAGCTTATAGCTATCAGGAATGGCATACTGTGGAAGAGGAAAACAGAGGGGTTTATGAAAATATGCCTGCAGACTCTAGGGGAATATGCATGGGTGAAAACAATGCCCCAGAAGTGATGCTGCTAAGAAGGAATTGGCAGCCGAAAATTAAGAAACCGGAAGGCATTGTGACACAACAGAATCAGTACTTCAGGCAGCCATAGACTGCAAAGGTAGTGCTTGAGGAAAAAGCTCAAGGTGGCACAGGAAAAAATGGATGGATTTTTAAACACGAGTAAAAGGATGTTAAGGCAGGCAGAGAATCAGAGTGAGATTTTTCAGAAGTACAGAATGCTGGACTAGCTCTGCTTCCATTGACTCTCGTGGTACAGCTCCCATTGACTGCAATGGGAGCAGAGCTAGGCCGTCACTGAAGTTCTGTGAATCAAGTCCTGGGAGTGCAATCAAAAATCTGGTGGGAAACAGACTAAGGAACAATAAAACTGCAGCTGGAGCATGTATGTTTGACAGTACCACAGCGCACAAACAGAACCAGGAAGACCAATGCATCCTGCCTTCTGCTGTGGGTCACTGAGAGGTGACAAAAGGAAAACAAGTTCTTTATGGAGGAAAATGTTGCATGAAACTGCCAATAGCCAAGAAGTCTGTGTGACGTTACACCCCATATTCTTTATGGAAATATGGTTATGATATGAATATAGTATAACTAAGATATACTTTATGCAATATGGTCTTGTAAGATATCATTGGAAAAGTTGTAATTTACTGAATGTGTTTATCCAATTTGTATGCATATATCATTTTTTGTATCTGAAGCTGGTAATATTGACCGTGTCTCTGTATTTCAAATATGCTATGTTGGATGAGGCCAAACAATGTTAGTGGCTGATTGAAGAAATGCACACAAGCATAAGGATTACCCCAGGAACTGTGTGCAATAGGAACCTCTTAGAGAGAGCACTACACAGTGGGAACTGTTTGACATAGGTCAAATAGCTCTATACAGTGGGAACTGTTTGACTCAGGTCACAGCAAAAAAAGCTTTCCAGCAAGTGGGGGGAAGATAGAAAAGAGGGAGAAAGACAACATGAGGGGTCCTCACTCCCCATACAACAACACACCTGAAAACACCCGAGGAACAAAGACTGAACTGTGAGAAATGATGGTCCCAGGCTAAGATCTTTAGCCTGTGTAAGAAAACCTGGGAAAGCCAAGGCAACTTGTGCCTTAAGAATCTGCAAGTCTGTTTATCACTCACGGTGAAAATTTGTATTTTACCTATCTAGTGTGTTAAACTCAGTCTGTGAGTTTTGTTTATTTACTAAGGTCATCTACTTTGTTCTGTTTGCTATCTCTTTAATCACTTAAAATTCACCTTTTGTAGTTAATAAACTTATTTCTTGTTTATAATAAAACCCAGTTTATGTAATTTCTAACTGGGGGGGGGGAAGAAGTTGTGCACATCTCTCTTCACATTGAGTAAGAGGGTGAATTTTTATGAGCTTCCGCTGTGTAGATTTTTCTGTATAGTGCAAGATAGTATTATTTTGGGTTTATCTCCCAAAAGGGACATGCACGTGAGTGCCTGGGGGAGTCCTCTCACACAGAGCTGATTTCCTTCTGTGATTGCAGTGGGGTGAGGCCCTACCTGTGTGTGTGTGTATGCTGCAAGAGGCCGGAGAGCCTAATTCAGCAAAGCAGGGAGAGGGAAACCTGGTTGGTTGAGCAAGAGAGGCTCAGTGAAATCCCAGTACATCAGGTGGCACCCCAGAACAGGGGTCCAACCCGTCAAAGTCTGGTAATAGTAAAATACCTCTTTGGAGCTATTGGGCTGTCTCCAATCCACTGCTTGTCAACACATTTCTTGATGCGAGTCATAGAACAGGTGGGGGTTAGAAGGTGGAGGAGTTACACTGTATGTAAGAGTGATTGAAAATGTGATTGCTCAGAGCTCCAGTATGGAACTGGAGAAACGCGTGTTGAGAGTCTTTGGGTTAAATTTGGAGGCGAGAGCGACAAAGGTGATGTCGTGGTGGGTGTCTGCTATAGACCACCAGACCAACTAACAGAAGTTTCCAGATCACAGGCCCTGGTTCTCATGTGGGACTTCCATCACCCTGACATCTGCTGGGAGAGCAATACAGCAGTGCACAGACAATCCAGGACGTTTTTGGAGATGTTGGTGACAATGTCCTGGTGCAAGTGCTGGAGGAACCAACTAGGGGCTGTGGTCCTCTTGACCTGCTGCTTACAAACAAGGAAAAATCGGTAGGGGGAGAAGAAATGGGTGGCAGCCTGGGCAGCAGTGACCATGAGATGGTTGAGTTCAGGATCCTGACAAAAGGAAGGAAAGCCGCAGAATATGGATCCTGGATTTCAGAAAAGCAGACTTTGACTCCCTCAGGGAACTGATGGACAGGATCCCCTGGGAGGCTAATATGAGGTGGAAAGGAGTCCAGGAGAGCTGGCTATACTTTAACGAAGTCGTATTGAAGGTGCAGGAACAAACCATCCTGATGTGCAGAAAGAATAGCAAGTATGGCAGGCGACCAGCTTGGCTTAACAGAGAACTCTTCGGTGAGCTTAAACACAAAAAGGAAGCTTACAAGAAGTTGAAACTTGGACAGATGACCAGGGAGAAGTGTACAAATATTGCTCGAGCATGCAGGGGTGTAATCAGGGAGGCCAAAGCACAATTGGAGTTGCAACTTGCAAGGGATGTGAAGGGTAACAAGAAGGGTTTCTACAGGTATGTTAGTGACAAGAAGAAAGTCAGGGGAAGTATAGGACCCTTACTGAATGGGGGAGGCAACCTAGTGACAGAAGGTATGGAAAAAGCTGAAGTAATCAATGCTTTTTTTTTTTGTCTTGGTCTTCACAGACAAGGTCAGCTCCCAGATTGCTGCATTGGGCAGCAGAGTATGGGAGGAGGTGAGCAGCCCTAGTGGTGAAAGAACAGGTTCAGTACTATTTAGAAAAGCTGGACATGCACAAGTTCATGGGTCTGGATCTAATGCATCCAAGGGTGCTGAAGGAGTTGGCTGATGTGATTGCAGAGCCATTGGCCATTATCTGTGAAAAATCATGGTGATCGGGGGATGTCCCGGATGACTGTAAAAAGGCAAATATAGTGCCCATCTTTAAAAAAGGGAAGAAGGAGAATTCGGGAAACTACAGACCGGTCAGCCTCACCTCAGTCCCTGGAAAAATCATGGAGCAGGTCCACAAGGAATCCATTTTGAAGCACTTGGAGCAGAGGAAGGTGATCAGGAACAGTCAACATGGATTCACCAAGGGCAAGTCATGCCTGACCAACCTGATTGCCTTCTATGATGAGATAACTGGCTCTGTGGATATGGGGAAGGCGGTGGATGTGATATATCTTGACTTTAGCAAAGCTTTTGATACGGTTTCCCACAGGATTCTTGCCAGCAAGTTAAAAAAGTATGGATTGGATGAATGGACTATAAGTTGGACAGAAAGCTGGCTAGATCGTTGGACTCAACAGGTAGTGATCAACGGCTCAATGTCTAGTTGGCAGCCGGTATAAAGCAGAGTGCTCCGGGGCGGTTCTGGGGCTGGTTTTGTTCAACATCTTCATTAATGATCTGGATGATGGGATGGATTGCACCCTCAGCAAGTTCGCGGATGATACTAAGTTTGGGGGAGAGGTAGATACACTGGAAGGTAGAGATAGGGTCCAGAGTGACTTAGACAAATTGGAGGATTGGGCCATAAGAAATCTGATGAGAGTCAACAAGAACAAGTGCAGAGTCCTGCACTTAGGACGGAAGAATCCCATGCACTGCTACAGGCTGGGGACCAATTGGCCAAGCGACAGTTCTGCAGAAAAGGACCTGAGGGTTACAGTGGATGAGAAGCTGGATATGAGTCAACAGTGTGGCCTTGTTGCCAAGAATGCTAATGGCATATTGGGCTGCATTAGTAGGAGCATTGCCAGCAGATTGAGGGAGTGATTATTCCCCTCTGTTCAGTACTGGTGAGGCCATATCTGGAGTATTGTGTCCAGTTTTGGGTCCCCCACTACAGAAAGGATGTGTACAAATTAGAGAGAGTCCAACGGAGGGAAACGAAAATGATTAGGGCGCTGGGGCACATGACTTTTGAGGAGAGGCTGAGGGAACTGGGGTTATTTAGTCTGCAGAAGGAAGAGTGAGGGGGAATTTGATAGAAGCCTTCAATTATCTGAAGGGGGGTTCCAAAGAGGATAGAGCTCAGCTGTTCTCAGTGGTGGCAGGTGACAGAACAAGGAGCAATGGTCTCAAGTTGCAGTGGGGGAGATCTAGGTTGGATATTAGGAAAAACTATTTCACTAGGGGGGTGGTGAAGCACTGGAATGAGTTACCTGGGGAGGTGGTGGAATCTCCATCCTTAGAGGTTTTTAAGGCCCAGCTTGACAAAGCCCTCGTTGGGATGATTTAATTGGTGTTGGTCCTGCTTTGAGCAGGGGGTTGATTAGATGACCTCCTGAGGTCTCTTCCAACCCTGATATTCTATGATTCTACCGTACGTATTATGGGGTTAGAGAGGGACTCTGGTCATACTGTTTTGGAGGGAGCAGGTAATGGTTCCAGTTCATCATTGCCCTGCACCTTTTGTGGTCATTTATGCCATATCAGAATGGCAGTGTTTTACCCTCACTTTACATTAGTGCAAATGACTGTCTGACTACACCAGGTGTAGAGCACTGGAGTATCAGCCCCAATGAATCAGATTGCACTCTGCCTCACTGATGATCAGTTTAGGAAGATGAGGTTACCATTGCTTCACCCTCTCTTAGCTCCATGTTCTTCACTCCAAGTAGGGTTTTTTGGTTCTCAAATAATTTACAGTCTCTCCTTTCAATCAGACTAATGCAGGCATGGGGTAAGAAAAACAAATCCTTCTGGCTTCAGCTGTGAGAACAATCCAAGCCATTATGGCTGGGGAAGCAGCAATAATCACAGCTTTGTTGTCTCTCCGATCAGCTGTGAAATAAGTCTTCTGACATAGAGATTTCATTCATCCATCTCTTTAGCTTCTTTTGTGGGAATGGTCATACAGAGATGTGCTCTTCAGGTTTGAAAGAAGTATGAAGGAATTAGCTGAAGAAATTTTGGAGCCACTGGCAACAATATTTCCAGGCTCATGAATGACAAGAGAGGTTCTGGAATACTAAAGAAGGGCTAATATAATGCCTATCTTTAAAAAGGGGGGGAAAGGAGGAGCCAGGGAACTATAGACCAGTCAGCCTGACTTTGATACCTGGGAAGCTACTTGAGCAATGTATAAAACATTCAGTTTGCAAATACCTGGAGGATGAAGGAGTGATCACTAGCAGCCAGCATGGATTTACCAAGAACAAATCATGCCAAACCAGCTTGATTTCCTCCTTTGACAGGGTAACTGATTTGGTGGATAGGGGGAATGTGATGGACATAATATACCTGGACTTCAGCATGGCTTCAGACACAGTCCCACATGACATTCTGATAAGTAAGCTGGAGAGCTCGGTGGAACTACCATTCAGTGGATACATAATTGGTTAAACAACCGCAAACAAAGACTAACTATTAATGGAATGATGTGGGTTGGAGGGAGGTCTCAGGTGGGGTTCCACAGAGATCTGTTCTGGGTCCAGTTTTATTTAACATCTTTATTAATGACCTGGATGTAGGAGTAGAGAGCATACTGATCAAATTTTCAGATGAAATGAAGCTGGGGAGGGTTTGCAAACATTTTGGAGGATAGAGCTAAAATTCAAAGGAATCTTGATAAATTGGAGAACTGGGCTACAGACAAGAAAATGAAATTCAACAAAGACACATGGAAGGCGTTACACTTAGGGAAGAAAAAACAAATGTACAAATACAAATTGGGGGATAACTGGTGTGGCAGCAGCATGGCTGAGAAGGATCTGGGAGTTGTGGTGGATCACAACCTCAACATGAGTTAGCAATGCAACATTATTGCAAAACAAACAAATGCAATTTTGGGTTGCATTAACAGAGGCATAGCATGCAAGTCACAGGAGATGATAGAACCGTTCTAACTCTGCACTGGTTAGACCTCAGCTGGAGTACTGTGTCCAGTTTTGGTCACCAATGTATAGAAAGGATGTAGAGAAACTTGAAAGGATCCAGAAGTGAGTGACAAAGATGATCAAAGGGATGGAATGCAAGCCATTTGAGAAAAGGCTGAAGGAACTGGATATGTTTAGTTTGGAAAAGAGATTAGGGGGGACATGATAGTTGTCTTCAGGTACTTGAAAGGCTGCCATAAGAAAGATGGAGAAAAGTAGTTCTCTCTTGCCACAGAGAGCAGGACAAAAGGCAATAGGTTCTAACTGCAGCACAGAAAATTTAGATTAAATCTCAGGAAAAACTGTAAGAACAGTAGGACAATTAAACAGACTGCCTGGGGAGGTTGTGGAAGTTCCTTCATTGGAAGTTTTCAAAGGAGGTTGGATAGCCATCTGGCTTGCATGGTTTAGACACAAAAAATCCTGCTTCTTGGCAGGAGGCTAGACTAGATGACCCTTGCAGTTCCTTATGACTCTATATAGTTCTATGATTCTGTGTTTCATTGGGGAGCCCTAGCAGGCAATCAAGGGAATAAAAATCAGACTAGGGAGTTTTTTGGGGGGAATTGGGGAAGTGTTAGGTTGTTACATCTTCCAAAATCCAGTCAGCCAGTAATGCCTCTGCATGTGGCTACAATGGCTTTATGGAGATCAGAACAACAACAAAATTAAGTAACAAAATAATCATGTTTGCTCAGTGAGAAGTTCTCTTTTACCAGCTACATCCAGCCTCACTTCATTCCTAAATTTTGTCTAGATGGGGGATTTCAGCCATTAGTGGCCAGTTGCTGGTGTAACTGCACCACAGAGTGGACAGATGAAGCCGCTATAATTGGAATTTGGACCATTGTGGTTTAACTTTGCTTTCAACCTTGTTACCCTTTTCTCTGGGGCTCCAAAATATTCACGTAATGACTTTAAAACCCATTCTTTCATTTTCAAGTGTCACTACACTTCCCATTTTTGCCTGGAAGCAGAATTGCAGAAATTCCATGAGAACAAACCAGCTCCCTGTATTTCCAGCATGACCAGAAGCAAGACATAGAAGTTTCAGTGTGTGTTTTGAATAGTGGTTTACGTAGTGCTACTCACAATAGGATTCATTTTTAGGTGCTGAGCTCCTGGGGTGGAACAAGTATCTCAAGTACCACTCCCACTGGCCAGACTGTACCTGTTGTTCCTAGAAGATTTCCCTCTTCACGACTATCAACTAAGCACCTTTTTTCAATTGACGTATACTGATAAATCACGATATACCTCCTTGGACTTTCCCAGAAATACTTAAACACACAACCTCAAGCAGTTTTAGAGTGCAAACAAGCCTCTGTTAACAATTCCCAGACAACTCAGAAGCCACCATCCTGTTGCTCTGCAGGCACACCCAGATTTAATTACAGTAAGCTGAAGAGCACAATTTCCCATAGCGTTGCACCTTCAGCCTGTTATGAGTCACTTCTGAGCAGTAGAAATATACAGCAAGTAAATGTGCTGCATTCAAAAGGAGAGGTACCAAGTTACCAGTATGGGAGTAACTGTGCCAGTACCTGTGGTATGCCTCTGGCTATGCCCTGCATGAACTGGGGTCGGGTGTGTGAGAAGATTTTCAAGAGTGCTCTGCACTGGCCTAGTTTTGCTCCTGTGGAAGTGGATGGGTATTTCACCATGACTCCCGTGGGAGTAGAGAGAGGCCAATTCTGAGCGCGTTTGAAAATGCCAACCTCCATGTTTAGAGTCAGATTGACATAAGTGATTGTGTAGTTAACAAAAAGTGCTGCACCTTCTTGCCTGACTCCTGCCTGTTGATTAAGGCAGTTCAGAAGGAAATAAGTATAATAATTAAATTCTGGGTTATAATATTGTACAAGAACTATAAAACAGCAAGCACCAAATTCACATGCAGTTGTTGTGGTTTTGTATTTTTTAAAGAGAAATTAGGCAGAGGATGAATTAAAATCTTCCATGCCCCCCCCCACCCCCAATACCCCAGGCCTTTTTGTCCTAACTCACCCTAGCGAGGGTGGTCTCCCTCACTTAAGCAGTGTCTCAGTATGTTGCTGTTACCAATGTGGTTGTAGTTTGTCATATCTATTGCTGCAAAACTTATAATGAAGACAGTGGAAAAGTACAGTTTCCCTGAAGGTTTTTCAGTTTCTGAATCTTCAATTTTCTTTGCATCCTTCACTTACCTGAAAGTGAATTAGAAAAGCAGAAACTTTGCTAAATCTGACATGTTCAAGAACACACAATGCTGGATATTCTTAAAGGAATTATTTCACTTGGATGACCTACTGCCCGGGCGGCTTTTAACTTTCCTGCACAGCGAGCTTTTGACACCTTTCACCAGTGAAGTCTGGTTCTAGTATAACAATCAGAGAATGAAGTTTTTCTCTTTCCCTGACTAGGAACATTGAAATGTAAAATCTGCTATTTTTAAAATAAACCTGAAATTGGATTTTTTTAAAAACAACTAATATACGACAAGTTTTATATTCGACCTTGACCAGATCTACTGCCTGATCCAAATCCCCTTGAAGTCAATGAGAGTATTTGCATGGATGTCAGTGGATTTTGGACCAAGTCTTCACTGCTTACCCCTCAAATCCATAAATGTGTAGCGCTGGCTTTTTGGACTTTGCATGTTACCTGATAGTCCCAGAAAATATTAGTCCTAAAAAATGTATGCTAAAGATTCAAAGGAAACACCAGCCATCAAATTCTGACTCTCTTCACTTCCTCTCTACAAATTGAGTGCTCTGCGCAGCCTATATTTTATATTAGCCCAAGTGAATCTGTGCAGTTCCCTTCATGGCTTCTTGTGCAAGTTTCTCATGCCAGGACCACAATTATTCCAAGAAGGGAGAATAGGTAATTGCCACAAATAGAGCTGGAGGCATGTGCTAGAATTGCAGACATCTTCCATTGACCCTGGAGCCTCAAATACTGCCTTGTGGCTTAGTGCATGGAGGGGCTGCAGATCTCAACTCATAGGATTCTAGAGGAACCAGGATGGAGGTGAAACAGCAGTGAACCTGTGGTTCCTCTCCCAGTTCTTTCACCATCATACTATTAGAAGGGACTGCCAGAATTCAGCCCCAATGGAGCAGGGGTCTTGGAAGGACATGGGAGCAATGTCTTTAATACACATAAGGTTTAGTTCAGCCCCAGTTTAATGACTCAATTTATCTGATCTCAGTAATGTATAGGTATGAGCAATGAGCTATAACACCAGAGTTGTGTGGGATGAAAGTAGCTTTAGGTCTAAAATGAGTGATGCACCTTGCACGTGAAAATAAAGGAGGGACATGCAGCAGACTTGGGGAAAGGAGGTTAACACATGGAGGAAACTATCAACATGTTTTAGTATTAAGTATCAAGGACATTACTTTAAATTACTTTAAACTGGCAAACCTAATGGACCACGGGATAGTCTTGCACCTCTAGGTTGCACAGTCAAATCCAGGTAGGGTGACCAGAGAGCAAGTGTGAAAAATCATGACATGGGGTGGGTGGTAATAGGAGCCTATATAAGAAAAAGACCCAAAAATCAGGACTGTCCCTATAAAATCGGAACATCTGGTCACCCTAAATCCAGGTGTGGCTTATGTGATCTGCTCATGGTGGCTTTGATCCTGTGTCCAGTGTACAGGTGCCAACAACACAGAAATCATTGGCACCGTATTAGTAGTCTCAGCAGAGAGGCCAATGATTGAACGGAGGCATGGAGAATGAACTCTGACCTTAACCGGAGAGATGGTCTCTCCACATCAATTCTGAGACACTGACAGGACTCTGCAGGGAAGCTTTTGTGTTATGCCCATGCTGTTGCAACCCTTTGGTTAAAGGAGTTCAATCTCCAAGGCTGATAATCTGATATCTTTCATCAGTAATAAAATCACATTTATTCTTTACAAACACAATTGTATGTGGACAGATGCACCAATCTGCTTCCTCCTGAGAGGCAAATACCATATTTCACTGGGCTGAGAGTCCGTTGTTCATATTTGTGAGTGAGGGTGATGATGGCTTTTAAAGACAACTGAGCTCTTCTGATAAATGGTTCTTATATTGACTTTAATTGGCGCAAATTTCCTAGCGGGGGGATTACTCTCCAGAAGGATTTCTTCAGATGTCTGAAAACTTGTGTGAGCATTGGCTTTTCCCTTTTCAGAAAAAGAATGAAATGATCTGTGAAGCTCATACAGGGTAAATAATAGAGCGGTTCCAGAAGAAAATCATCTTTAAAAATAATGCACAACTCCATAGTGACGGTTAAACACCCCACAGGCTTTCAGAACTCTCCCACAGCAAAGTGCAATATTGGTGGGGGTGTGGAAGGGACCAGATTGTTGTTTCTTAGACAACAGCATCCCAGCGATCGTGACTGTCTCCTTTAAGAGTGAATTCCTCTGAGTGCAATTAAAATGAATGTATGTCAGCAAGAGTAGGAAGTGCCTGGTGTCAGCTGCTGGTGCACTGTTAAATGTATATGTCACCACAGCAGAGGCTGCCTTTGACTGGGAGGTGAGTGATCCCTGGGTTTAGGTTGACTATAAGCTCGCTACAGGCCCAGGGTTGCTCCCAGTGACATTAGTAGCAAAGCCCTTGCTGGGACTTCAGTGAGAGCAGCATTAGGCCAGAGGGCGCAGTTCGGTGAGGTGATGAGTACTTTGTACAAGACACTGAGCACGATCCGCTCCCATTGCACTCCCTGGGCCCAGTCCTGTTCCCATTGAGATCAGTGGTAAAACTCTCATTGACTTTTACGTGGGCAGCATCGTGTCCAGTCGAAGTTTTGGGCGCTCAGCATGGGCATGAACAGGCGCAGCTTCTGTGAAGGGCTTTGGAATAATGTGTGATGAGGGGAGCACTACATTTAGGGTCACTGACACCACTGATAAGCACAGTAGAAGAGCTGTTTGAGATGGGACCAGAGACACAACACGAGTGCTCTTTAAGCTTATAAAGGATTCACTGTACTAGGCAGGAATCTTGATGCAACAAGCCTTGGAGAAATATCCCCATGATCATTGGAGTCAGCTGTGGTTAGGAATGAGGAAACATCTTTTTTTTTTTATTCTAGCCCTTAAGCTCCTTAAGGAATCTACTATTTACTTGAAAGTCACCATGTCTATGTAGGAGCCCATCATGTGAGGTGCTGAACAATTCTTGGTGGTGCTGAGCACCCGCAACCCCCATTGACATTAATGGATCATACACATAAGCATTACACATATACATACAGAGGATTGATCTATTAAAATCAATGGAAGCTGAGAAAGCGCAACACCCTGCATGACTGGGTCCTAGGTCGACATAGCAGTTATCAAGTAAATAATAAGTGCCTCGGGGAGCTTAAGGTCTAGATTAAATCAAACACATGACAAAGATGACACATGCAGTTCTCAAGGTGCTTTTTCATAGATAAAAATACAGATCACCGAGACCTCCTCTCCTCAGCTCCTTTGTCCTCCCACTGGGATGGTTGCCAAAACAGGGCAGCTTCAGGGTCACTGTGTCCAGGCCGTTGTCCTGGGTCCAGCCTGCTAGGCGAGGTCACACCTGGTCCTCTGCAACAACAAACACCCTCTTCCACCACCTCGTTAAACCAGCAACACACAGGAAAATCGAGTCACCTACACTCTTCATGCAAACCATTAAGAAAATCCCCCACTCCATCACAACAAGACCACAAACATAGTTAATAAACAAAAACTTTTAGAAATTCTTACATATTTCCAAGATTTAGCAGATCTACACATCCCAACAGATTTTGCGGGTTCCAGAGAGCTCAGCTGAGGCAAGAAGTTATTTATTATTATTATTTTTATTATAAATTAGGGTGTTTTTTTTCATAATACAGACAGTTGAAATAGGTGAGTCCCTATGAAAGATACGCAGGACATTTTGTACTTGTTTTTTGTGCTACTCTTCAGTGATCCTCCTGAAAATTAGATCTAATGCCTCTAGGGCAAATTCAGCACTGATATAAGCAGGTACAGCTCCCACTAATGATACTAGCTGTTGCATCTGCTGATGCCAGAACTAAATTTAATCTGTGTGTGAGAGTTTGGTTTAGTTGCTACTTTCAGACCCCTATGTTTTTCCAGGTCTTTTCATCACATAGCGACTGCAATGAAAAGGCCAATAGTTTCTCCATTTATTATCCCAGGAAGACGTTTAACAAATAACCCCTTGTTTTTTATTTTTGCATTTCAGGCCGCAGCAGCTGGTCTTGGCTATGTTGGGGGATATGTTATTAACACCTACAAGAATTATGACAGCTTCGTGCAGGACAAGTACGCCATGCTGCCAGCAGTGATCATCATTTGTGTTGCTGTAGTGATGTTTATCATTGGGCTGATTGGCTGCTGTGCCACTATCCGGGAGTCACGTGTTGGGCTGGGACTTGTAAGTATTGCACATTCAGCCATAATCCGTTTCATACAATATCCCTAAAGCTGGCTAAATGAGGTGCTGGGCAGAGTCAAGCTCCACTGCAATGCTTTGGTTCTACTGCGGATGACGCATCGTTTCATTAAACAGCCTTAGATTGGTACTACAATGATGGGACTGTGTAAAACCTAAATAGATTGACAGCCACTTTTCAGGCACAGAAAGAAAACTTGGAACATGATAAGTTGCGGGTGCCCAGAGCAGTGCTGCGTGGAACACAGCACTTCTATTTCACAAATATTTGGTGTCAGTCCATTAGCTCTGCTTCAGCAAAGCAGCTTTAAGGAACCTAATTTTTGGCCAGGTCTACACTTAGAACTTATGCTGGTTTATGATATTGGTCAGAGGTATAATTTTTAGTGACATTTTTACATCAGCAAAAATCTTAGCATAGATATTGTTATACCAGCAAGAGTCTGTTTGCCAGTATCACTTATTTGAACTGAAGAACTGATGTGAGCTATACTGGCAAAAGCACTCTTTGGGTAGGGTAGGGTAGTAATAGTTTGTTGGGATAACTATATCAGCAAACCTTTCCTAGTGTAGACTTGGTCTTTGTTTTGAGCTTGTAATAAAACCTGGAACCAAGCATGTTTTAGGTGGTTTGGAGTTTCTGTGTAAACAGTTTCCACAAATCTAGTGCAAATTTCTGAAGCTAAGGACCAATCTGAAGTCATAAACACCTGCTGCATCACTAAAGACCCTTCTGGGATAGCGGGCCCTGCACAATATCAGGGATGAGGAAGTGGTTAAATTTGGCCAAAGGCACATAGAGCAAACCCCTGTTCTTGTAAAAAGTGCAATGGCATCCTCGTCCACGCAGCACAGAGGAAGATCTTGTTGTTTTTTTTAAAGGAATCATCAGAGAGATCCTCAGAGTAAATTATGTGGAATTTGGTTCTACTTCAGAAGAAATGAAGGGTTGAAAGAACCCTACTAGGATCTGAACCTCTGGTTTGCATGAGCTTTGAGTATTTAAGGCCTAAGGTATAGGCCACTAACCCAGCTGGGTAGCCCAATCTCTGTGACATCACAGCGCAGTAAAACGTCTGTATCATCTTGCAACATTAATGCATCACAAAGGATTGATATTCTGTCTAATATAACAAATCTCAGGCTCATTAAGCACTCGATAAACTTGCTATGGAAGACATGGGACAGACCCACAGAATTTGGGACTGTCTTGAAGACTTGGGGATGATAGGCAACTCTGTTATTAGCTTTCAAAACTGGGTCAGCACACAAACTTTCATGGTGGCCGTGGTTCTTGGCTACAGGGAGGGTCTAGAGGTAGCCTGTTTCGTGAAGGTGGTCTCTCCACCTTCAGTTCCATGCCTCATTCTTTAGGAGTAGGAACTAATTGAGCCTCATCTTATGACTAACAGTTGTGGTAAAATGGATTGCTTTAGTTCACAATCTTTCCACCATCCCGCCATTCTGTTCATGATGTTGTGTAGGGTGCACTAGTAATGGTACTTACCACTTTTCTTCAGTAGATCCCAAAGCACTTTGCAAAGGTGTGTACGTATTGTTGTCCCCATTTTGCAAAGGGGAGATGGAAACCCAGAGCAGTGAAGTGACTTTCCCAAAGTGACACTTCAAATCATTAGCAGAGCCAAGGATATGGTGTAGGTCTTCTACCCCCCTAAACCCCCAGTTCAGTGCCCTGATCACCAGACCATTCCAGCGGTCAGGTCACAAGGCAGAGCATCTGATCATCAAGAAGTGCCAGGTTTCTTTTTTGCCCCGTGGTTTCTTTATTGAAAAGCGTTTCCTGTATTAGTGAAAAGAAAACTGTGTCAGTTTAAGAACATGGGAAGTTCTCTCAGTGCGGTTAGGGAAAATGAGCTGTGATGTAGGATTAGCTTGAAAGATACGCAGAACGGCCTGTACATTTACAGAGGAAATAGTAATGGGTACTTAGTTTTCAGTTCCTCAGTAACAAGTACAGTGTTCTTGCAAAACTGACAAGTCTTATATACTAGCACCAGAGGATTTGGCACATTGGATGTAATGAAGCACTGGTCCGATCCTGTGTCTTACCTCTGGCAGTGACCAATGCTTGTTGATTGAGAGGAAGGTGAACCTGTCAGTAGCTATGGGTAGACCGGCCATCCTAACCTGGTCTGTAGTCTTGCTCCTTCTCAGGCCATTGCAAATGGCTCTTTGCATCAGGCTACAGCTGCCTGTAAATAACAAAAAGGTAGTTTCCTGACCCACACTTTATCAGTCAGATCTGCTGTTCTGTGGTACAAAATAAACAGCAGCAATACAGCTGCTGTGTTTTCTCAGACAGCTCTGTCTTGTACCTGATAACTGGAAAGGTAGCTGCCAATCAGCCATTTTCAATTAACTTTACTGCTCTTCTGTCCAAAAGGAGCTTTGCACAGTCAGGATCAGCCCCCCAGCTGGTGCAAATAGTCACAGCTCCATTGATTTCAATGGAACTATACCAGTTTCGCCAGCTGAGGATCTGGCCCTTGCTTTTGAAAATCAAGAACAGTTTGGCGACATCTGCAGGAGGAGAGTGACCTGTGTTGTCAACAGATGTTAACCACAGGCCCCTCCTGGTCTTGCATAGTATAATCAGGAATGAATCCTTTGCAGAAAGTATGCCAGACTCCTCTTTCCAAAGTCTTGGGTGGGCAGAGACCAGAATCTTCCCACCATGGGTGGCGCATGCTTTTTCGAATGGATGCTGAAGACAGTTTAATTCAGGGTGTGGCTACTAGAGATGTGAGGCACTAGTTAACTCCTTACTGGCCACTGTGAAATTGACGCATCCTTTCACAGTAACCCATGGCTGATACATGTTCCTAGTGTAAATATACTTTTTGTGGTGTACTTATCCTTTGAAATAAGTCTTTGAGATCCCATGAAGCCCTGATTATTAAACTGTTCAGGTGTCATATTCTGCTGCTGTTTCACAGAAATTTCTGGAGCTCTGTTTGGAGAGACAACACTGGATAATAACAACACACTTTGCCTGACTTGTTTAGCACTAAATTTGCATTTTGATCCAAACACTCTGGCCATCCTTCTTACTGTACCTCTCTTCTGATTTCAGTTCCTGGTCATTATCCTGATTATCTTTATTGCAGAAGTGGCAGCTTTTGTTATGGGATTCATTTACAGAGAAAAGGTAAGCTAAAAATTAGTAAGTCTATTCTAATACTGAAGAAAAAGAAGGGCTCTCTGAGACAATCAGGGTCCAGACACTTCAGGGTGAGAAATGGGGTTCTGGACCCAAAGAAAAAGTAGTTGAATCAACTGATTGTTTACAACTTTATTGCACTATAAAAGTGTATTGAGTAAGGTATCATAAAAGCTGGTGACACACTGGTCATGAATATCATTATGTGATATGTATGCATGATGTGTAAAGAGATCTCTTGCTCCTCTCATAATAATAAATTAAGATGCCTCAAGGTAAGGCCAATTTAAAGAAAATGAAAGGTTATTCCTGTTTGTAGAGTTAATAATTAGTCACAATAACTTTAAAGCCAGGGAAAGAGACATGTACAGTGTGATGTGGTGGGTGAGATTCTGTGGCCTGCATTGTGCAGGAGGTCAGACTAGATGATCATAATGGTCCCTTCTGACCTTAAAGTCTATGAGTCTATGAGTTATGTGTGCTTGAAATATGTTCTTAAAATGTGTTTGGGAGGCATACATTGAGCCTGTCCTAGACAAAGGAATGTGGATTCTCTGGCTTGATTACAGGCAGAGGACAATGAAAGTACCGGTACATACAAGGTAAACAAAGCAAACAAACTAACAAGCAATGGCGGAAGGAGCTTAGTGAACTCACTGGTTGTCAGAGGCTGCATCTCAGGAAGCCCTCCTGGCTCTTGAGGCAGAGACAATGTACTTTGGGTAATATAATGGGAACAAAAAGAGATTTTATTTATTGGTCACTTAAGGGACATGGGATACAGCACCCTCTGATCCTGTGGAAATTGGATCCCTTAGCCTGGAGGGCTAGGGATTCTGGTAACTTGAAGTAAGAAAACTGCTAGCCAAAGATTGTAACTTGCTAAAATTAAGTTTTAGACACTAGAAAGTGTTGCATTTTGTTTTGTTTGTAACCATACCTGTTTCTTTTTCTCTTGCTAATAAACTGATTCTTAGTTTTACTGTAAACCATCTCAGTGCTGTTGTAGTGAAGTAAGTGTGAGTCCTCAACTAAACTGACAGGCTGGTGTGTAACCTGTCTCTTTGGAGACAGCAAACTTAATTTCTGTGAGTGTCACAGTGACAGGGACTAGACACTGCCGAAGAGATGTCTGTGGGGAACTCAGGAACTGGGGTTCACTCATTGTTACCTGCAAAGCAAGGTTCAGACTGGAAGAGTCTTGAGGAATTTGCTGCTGAGGTAAACAGACTGGTGTGGCAGGGAGCTGACACAGTTTAAATTCTAGGAAAGCTCACTCTTGCTGAGGCAGAGAGGTAACATAGTGGCTTACAGCTCTACGTGTCCTGAGCAGAACGTCACAATCTCCTTCTGTGAATTCCTTTTCTCCCACCATTCTTCTCACATCTGATCCTTTATTCTCAATACTTCAGGATACAAGGGTGGGGTGTGAGTGCAGAACAGGATTGTACCCACACATGTGCTGTGTAGAACGAAACCCTAAATAATGTGTGGATTTTTCTGGAAGAAGATGGAGACAGGTAGTACTTAGCTTAGTAGGTATCAGAGCAACCTTCTAATCAGCTTGCCATCATGAATGTTCACAGAAGAGGGTTCTTAAAGTCAATAGGAGAATTATTTATGTCCAAGAATGCCAGCAGGGTTAAGTGGCACCAGTATTTTACCAAAAGCATTATTTCACTTTTCATTGCACTCAGTTTTGCTGGGTCTAGGAATCTTCTAAAGTTTCCATTTTAGAAGCTTTTGAGCTGCTGTTATACAGAATATGCACTGTGTTTTCTCATTTCAGGTAAAAACAGATGTGCAAGGCACAATGCATACAGTCTTCCAGAAATATGACGGGAAAAGTCCGGAGTCTGGTGTTGTGGATTACTTGCAAGAACAGGTAGGAAAACTTCTAATCTGCTGCTGAGAATTATTTAAAAATATCCAGTAGATATTAAACCATGCATACAGCCTCTAGGGGGAAAATCAGCCTGCTGCTTTCTAAAACCTGTTCTGCAAAATGCTCAGCACTGTCAGTTCTTATTCACTTCAGTGGCAATTGAGAGTACTCAGCTCCTTGCAGGTTTGCACCATAGGGCCTGATCCAAAGTCCATTTAAGTTAATGGACTTAAGAAAGGCTTGTTGCCGGCCCAAAAGGCCTGAGGCAGCAAACAGTGGTTCGTTGCCCGGTGTACCTCGCTTCCAATAGACACACCAAGGTGGAGAAGCAGTTAAAAGTTTATTTGAGTTCTCAAATAACAGGATGCTCGGAGACACACACGTCTCAAATCAAGCACACAGACATAAGCTGTGTGTCTCTTCTTATACATGACTTCAACTAGGCATCCTCATTACCCCCCACCATTCTCCTCCCCCTCCTATATAATACATACATTGTATAGTTAACAATTAGATCATCCTTGACAGCAAACAATTCGTCTTGTTAGTAACTTTTCAAGGCTGTTACCTTGGTTTACTTCTGAATTTATTACTTTGCCTCCCCTCCCCTCTTTCTAAACTAAACACAAGTAGGGCCCCTTTTTACTATCTTCTGGTGTCAGTGTTGCACTGATAAGGAGCAGTTACACATTCCATTCTCAATTCTGACCTGGGAGTTCAACTAAAGTTTAATATGGAGGCACTCTGGATAAGCACAAAATAACTTTGGTCCATTCAGGCCTAGTACAGAAAGGCTTCATTAACACTATGGTTTTCCACCCTCCTGAGTTACCTAGAGTTATGCTTAATGACACCAACAGGCTCATATTGACTTAAATGGCCTATAGATCAGGCCCTAAATGAGTGTTTTTATTTATTTTGCCTTAGGTCCTATGCTGCTATGTATCACCATAGTATCTCAACTTTCATAATGAATAAATATTAGGAATTTTTATTGTACTGTGGAAATTTGGTCTGTTTTATCTACTGGGAGGAGAGGAGAGGAGCATGTGGATCGGACAGAGACGTCTCTTAGAGGAAAGTCTATTGATAGAGATTCTCTAGGTTTTGGTCAGGAGGAGAGGATGGAAGAGGATAAAGTATGGGCCAGATCAGATGAAAAACATCCACATAAAAAAGAATCTGACACATAAGAAAAGGGCAGACAAATAAACAATGACAAGTTTTTAAAGTGCGTGTACACAAATGCTAGAAGCCTAAATAATAAGGTGGGTGAACTAGAGTGCCTCGTGTTAAAGGAGGATATTGCTATAATAGGCATCACAGAAACCTGGTGGAGTGAGGACAATCAGTGGGACACAATTATTGGGGTACAAAATATATCAGAAGGACAGAACAGGTCATGTGGGGGGGGAGTGGCACTATATGTGAAAGAAAATGTAGAATCAAATGAAATAAAAATCTTCAATGAATCCAAATGTTCCACAGAATCTCTATGGATAGTAATTTCATGCTCCAATAAGAATATAACTTTAGGGATCTATTATCGACCACCTGACCAGGACAGCGATAGTGACGATGAAATGCTAAGGAAGATTAGAGAGGCTATCAAAATAAAGAACTCAATAATAGTGGGGGATTTCAATTATCCCCATATTGACTGGGTACATGTCACCTCAGGACGAAATGCAGAGACAAAATTTCTCAATACTTTAAATGATTGCTTCTTGGAGCAGCTGGTACAGGAACCCACAAGAGGAGAGGCAATTCTTGATTTTGTCCTGAGTGGAGCACAAGATCTGATACAAGAGATAACTGTAACTGTAACTTGGAAATAGTGACCATAATATAATAACATTTAACATTCCTGTGGTGGGAAGAACACCTCAACAGCCCAACAATGTGGCATTTAATTTCAGAAAGGGGAACTATGCAAAAATGAGGAGGTTAGTTAAACAGAAATTAATAGGTACAGTAACTAGAATGAAATCCCTGCAAGCTGCATGGACACTTTTCAAAGACACCATAATAGAGGCCCAACTTAAATGCATACCCCAAATTAAAAAACACAGTAAATGAACTAAAAAAGAGCCACCATGACTTAACAACCATGTAAAAGAAGCAGTGAGAAATAAAAAGGCATCTTTTAAAAAGTGGAAGTCAAATCCTAGTGAGGTAAATAGAAAGGAGCATAAACACTGCCAAATTATGTGTGAAAATGTAATAAGAAAAGCCAAAAAGGAATTTGAAGAACAGCTAGCCAAAAACTCCAAAGGTAATAACAAAATGTTTTTTAAGTACATCAGAAGCAGGAAGCCTGCTAAACAACCAATGGAGCCCCTGGACAATCAAGATACAAAAGGAGCACTTAAAGACGATAAAGTCACTGCGGAGAAACTAAATGAATTCTTTGCTTCAGTCTTCATGGCTGAGGCTGTTAGGGAGATTCCCAAACCTGAGCTGTCCTTTGTAGGTGACAAATCTGAGGAATTGTCACAGACTGAAGTGTCACTAGAGGAGATTTTGGAATTAATTCATAAACTTAACATTAGCAAGTCACCGGGACCAGATGGCATTCACCCAAGAGTTCTGAAAGAACTCAAATGTGAAGTTGCAGAACTATTCACTAGGGTTTGTAACCTGTCCTTTAAATCAGCTTCTGTACCCAATGACTGGAAAATAGCTAATGTAACACCAATATTTAAAAAGGACTCTAGAGGTGATCCCGGCAATTACAGACCGGTAAGTCTAACGTCAGTACCGGGCAAATTAGTTGAAACAATAGTAAAGAATAAAATTGTCACACACATAGAAGAACAAAAATTGTTGGGCAAAACTCAACATGGTTTCTGTAAAGGGAAATCATGTCTTACTAATCTATTACAGTTCTTTGAAGGGGTCAACAAACATGTGGACAAGGAGGATCCAGTGGACATAGTGTACTTAAATTTCCAGAAAGCCTTTGACAAGGTCCCTCACCAAAGGCTCTTACGTAAATTAAGTTGTCATGGGATAAGAGGGAAGATCCTTTCATGGATTGAGAACTGGTTAAAAGACCGGGAACAAAGGGTAGGAATAAATGGTAAATTTTCAGAATGGAGAGGGGTAACTAGTGGTGTTCCCTAAGGGTCAGTCCTAGGACCAATCCTCTTCAACTTATTCATAAATGATCTGGAGAAAGGGGTAAACAGTGAGGTGGCAACATTTGCAGATGATACTAAACTGCTCAAGATAGTTAAGACCAAAGCAGACCATGAAGAACTTCAAAAAGATCTCACAAAACTAAGTGTTTGGGCAACAAAATGGCAAATGAAATTTAATGTGGATAAATGTAAAGTAATACACATTGGAAAAAATAACCCCAACTACACATACAATATGATAGGGCTAATTTAACTACAATTAATCAGGAATGAGATCTTGAAGTCATCATGGATAGTTCTCTGAAGACGTCCACGCAGTGTGCAGCAGCAGTCAAAAAAGCAAACAGGATTTTAGGAATCATTCAAAAAGGGATAGAGAATAAGATGGAGAATATCTTATTGCCCTTATATAAATCCATGGTAAGCCCACATTTTGAATACTGTGTACAGATGTGGTCTACTCATCTCAAAAAAGATATACTGGCATTAGAAAAGGTTTGGAATGGGTCCCATATGAGGAGCTATTAAAGAGACTAGGACTTTTCATCTTGGAAAAGAGGAGACTAAGGGGGATATGTTAGAGGTATATAAAATCATGAGTGATGTGGAGAAAGTGAATAAGGAAAAGTTATTTACTTGTTCCCATAATATAAGAACTAGGGGCCACAAAATGAAATTAATGGGCAGCAAGTTTAAAACAAATAAAAGGAAGTTCTTCTTCAAACCACGCATATTCAACCTGTGAAACTCCTTGCCTGAGGAGGTTGTGAAGACTAGGACTATAACAGGGTTTAAAAGAGAATTAGATAAATTCATGGAGATTAAGTTCATTAATGGCTATTAGCCAGGATGGGTAAGGAATGGTGTCCCTAGGCTCTGTTTGTCAGAGAGTGGAGATGGATGGCAGGAGAGAGATCACTTGATCATTACCTCTTAGGTTCACTCTCTCTGGGGCACCTGGCATTAGCCACTGTTGGTAGACGGGATGCTGGGCTGGATGGATCTTTAGACATTCTTATGTAGCTTCTTGATGTACTGAGATTTTTGTATAAATCTGTCCTCCATTGTGATTGTAGCACAAATAATATTACTAACAAAAGAAAAGGATGTATTTCTGACCTTGTTTTTGTTCTATCTGTAGTTCACGTGCTGATGAAGCAACTTCCCTTTTCTTCCTTCCATTATTTTTAGACTGTGTACAGTATCTGCAGAAGAAAAGTGCTGTATTTGCCAAATCCTGTGCAGGGCTGAGAGCTCTGAATTCTGATTTCAGTGGGACTGGAGGGCATTTTCCTTTAAAAAACAAAAACAAACAAACCAGCCCCACTACTGTAGTGGTCTAATTCACTACACCTTACAACAGTGTGACTGCAGTGTTTTGATGGATTACTTTAGAATACTGTAATTTTTTTTATTAGTCAGCATCTTGCAGAGACTTACCTGCATGACATTCCTAAGAATGGTACAACTTAACTCTGTTTGCATTAATTTAGTTATCTGTTGTTTCACAGCTTCGATGTTGTGGAGTAACTAACTACACCGACTGGACAACCACCCAGTGGTTTAATACCACTGGCAATAACAGTGTTCCTCTGAGCTGCTGCAAACAAGACATTAAGAACTGCACAGGACAGCTGAATGAGCCACAGGATCTCAATATGCAGGTGAGGATAAATTACCCTGAAACTGGAAACTGCCACCATGGGCTGTGATCTCATTAGATTCCTCTGAGCCAGCCAGAGGCTGAAGCTGGCAGAGCAGCTGCAAAAGGCAGTCCAAGCAGGGACTCACAAACACTGAGGCTCTCATCAGACTATTTTCTATAGTTTTTACTCTAAACATTATTTTTCCTGTGCTGATTGGCTCTTTGCTCCAACCTGTTCTGCCCCTTCCTTCATTTGTCTTTCCATCTAACTAATCCCCTCCTTAGGCCTGCTCTGCACTACAAAGTTAGGTTGCATTGCCTTGCATTGACCTAGCTGGGCATGTGTCTACACTTAAATTTGTCTCCCACTGATGTAAGTGCCTTGTAACAGCAACTCACTAACACGCCTCCCTGAGCAGTGTTGAGCCATGGATGATGTACTGCGGTCGAAGCAGCACCTGTGTTGACCCTAACAGTCTCCAATGGCTGTCCCACAATGTCTAGTACTGATCACTCTGGGCAAAGTTGTGAACTCCACTGCCCAGGGGTCACAGAGGCCTGAAGGCCCGTCCTCCTTTAAAGCCCTGCAAATTTTGAAGAGCTTTTTTCCTGATGGTCTAGCTTGGTAAGCACACCTAGCAGCTCTCCATTGTTGTGTGTAACTGTGCTGCTGACCATGGTAGCTACATGCTCTGGCTTGGAGTAGACCGGAGATAGTGGATCTCCTGGGCCTGTGGGGAGAAGAGGCCGTGCAACACAGCTATGGACCAGCCATAGAAATGTGGACATCCATGAGCAGATTGCACAGGGGATGCAGGAAAAGGAGGATGACAGGAACTAGCAGCAGTGCTGTGTGAAAGCGAAGGAACTGCATCAGGCATATCAGGCGGCCACGGAGGCATACAGTCGATTTGGGGCTGAACCACAGACCTGCTGATTTTACAAAGAGCTGCATGCCATACTTGGTGGAGACACCCCCTCCCCCGCAGACCACTGTGGATATCTCCGAGGAGCCCAACCACAGACCCCGACCATGAACAGCGAGGATGAGGAGGATGGGGGATTTGTGAGTGAGGGTGTCCAGCTATGCCGTGAGCCGGGACCTGTTTGAGGCTCCACTGCAGTCCACTCAGTCCCAGCAGTCGAGCATGGGCGAGCCCAGTGCGGGGAATGGAACCTCGGGTAAGTGTGTAATTGTATTTTCCATTACAATGATGTACTGATGGTGCCCCCAACTTAACAGGACACAGCTATTAACTTTAATTAATTTACTCGTACTAGAAGAGGTAGCAGCACAATGTGACATACCCACGGTACAATCTAGACTAGTGAGAAGCTGTGTCACCCTGGCCCTCTAATGTGGGGTGCCTTTGCTGTTATTGCCTCCACTCCTGGACTGCTCACAAACAGCCTCTAGTGTGTAAATCACCCCCAGCTATGTCTGTGTGCACTTGCAACCTGCCGGCCACACTTGGGCTTTTATCTGCTTGAGTTATACTGCAGGGTGACCCCAGCACACTCCCAGTCCAGACTTTCCCCCAGAAATGTACGTCTTGTACTGCCCAGTCCTCTCCTGGACAATACAAGCTCATATAAAGTCCGTGCATTTTATATGCACAAATCCTGTTATCCCAAATGGAGTTTCCCAAACACTCCAGTTCAAACACACTGCATTACATAAAACAATAAAACAAGTTTATTAACCACAAAGAGAGATTTTACGTGAATAGAAGTAATGAGACAAAAAAGCTAGAAATGGTTACAAGAGAAATAAAGATAAAATGCAACTCATGCCTAACTTAACAAACTATGTTAAATTCAAAGCAAAGGTTCTCTCACCACATGCTCTCAATAGTCTTACCTTGTACAAAGATTATTACAATAGTGTGCAAGGGGTGTGTTGGGGGTACACACTGTCACAAAACAGAGGTAGCATTGTTATCTGCTTTTCATTCCCCTCTAGAGTTAGAGGCGCAGTTTGTTTATGTACACAGGGATGTCCCTTGAATCTTCCAGAGAGATCTCAGTGAAACGTACATGGAGATATTATGCAATCTTCTCCTGAAGGATTCAAGGGATGACAGCCTTATTTCTTCCTCTGCAGTAGGACACTTTCCCATGTCTGTCAGCAGTACACAGGCTAGCAGCATACAGATCCGGGCGGCTTTGGGACAACAAGAGCAGCTGTGCTCCTGTCACCCTCAGGAGTGAGATATCAGTTAAAAGCACCACTTCCTGTGGAAAATGGTGCCAGTATTCAGAGCCATTGCCCTATATTCATTTTCATGCAACCAAGCAATTCCTTCCTCATTTCCCTTACCCTGCTGGGCCGTTCTCACCAGGGCTCGAGCTCTGAGTGGTGTCATGCACAAGCACGCCAAAGCAGAAGTGTCAATAAGCCTGTATTGTTTAAAACTTGAAGGAAGCAAGGGAAGGGAGTTTTGAATCTTAACTTTTGCTTTCCATTGTGACTATACTGACAATGGTTCCTCTGTGTGTTTTGTCTGTAGCTGCTGCCATTGCAGCCTTGAAGGTTTCCCTTCCACACCCGTGCAACGCCTGAGCAAGATAAGGAGGACAAAGAAGAGGACTCAGGATGACATATTCAGTGAGATCCTGCAAGCCAATGCTGCATCAGACTGTGAGCAGAGGCCCTAGAGGATGAATGTTGCAGATTGTATGGAGAAGGAAAGAGCCGACAGTAGAAAGACCCAGGAGCACCATCAGGAAAAGAAGTGAGAAATGCATGTGGACATAACAGGGCTTCTCCAGCAGCAAACACAGATACTTCAGACTCTTGTGAATCTACAGGATCAACAATCATGGGCTCACCTCCCTTTGTAATCTGTGGAAAACTGCATTACACACCTCCATACACCTCCTCAGCATTCCATGTGGCATCAGGGGCTGCATCCTTCTCCTACCACTCTGCCCCAGGGGGCAGTAAGGACAACCACAGCTTCACATAGGCCGACCTGTGAAAGCCACGGTTCCTGTATGTGTAGCTAAAATGGACATGAATGTTCTTTCCCCTTGTTAAAGTTCTGTTCCATTAATTTATTAAGTTATCGCACAGATTTTTCTTTGCTCTGGTTTTGTTTCTCAAAAAAATCTATTCTTTGGAAAGTAATTCATCGTTATTAATTCACAGTATCTCACAAAATCATAGACATGTAGGGCTCAAGAAGTCATCAAGTCCAGCCTATTACTCTGTGGCAGGACCAAGTATAACTAGACTGTCTCTGACAGGTGTTTGTATAACTTGTTTTTAAATGCTGTACAGTGCCCAGTGGTACTGAAAGCACCCACTTATGTGTTATTGTACACGTTGACACAACTCATAGAACCAGTGACACAGTGTAATATCATAAATGGACAGCAAGCACTGCAAAATTAATAGCTGCATTGACAGTGTTATATTCATAGATATACACCAAGCGTCACACAATTCCTGACTGGCCCCAAAACAGCAGGGCCAGATAGAGCATCACAATGACCTACTGTGGCTTGCTTTTAAAGTGCTCTTTCAAAACCTCCCTGGGCTGTATAGCTCCATGTTAAGCTCTTCTAATAGCCCTTGTGTCTGGCTGTTCAAACCCAACAGACGCTGCTCCACCTCCCTCCCAGCAGCAACTTTTCCCCCTTTGTTTCACAGATATTATGCAGGACACAGCAGGCAGTTGTAACCATTGGGATGTTTTTTCACTGAGATCCAATCTTGCGAACAAACCAGCATCCAGTGTCCCTTCAATCTACCAAAAGCACATTCAGCAGTCATTCTACTCCGGCTGAGCCAGTAGTTGAATCTTTCCTTGGTGCAGTCAAGGAGGCTGGTGGACGTCTTCTTGAGCCAGGGAAGCAAGGGGTAGGCTGGGTCCCTTAGAATCACTATTGGCATTTCAACATTGCCAATGGTAATCTGCCGGTCAGGAAGGAAAGTTCCTGAACAGTCCTGAAGATGCAAGTGTCATACACCTTCCCTGACCAGCCAGCAGTGATGTTGGTGAAACATCCCTGGTGATCCAACAATGCTTACATAACCATAGAAAAGTAGCCCTTTCTGTTGATGTACTCCATGGCAAGGTGGGCTAGCGCCAAAATAGGGATATGCATGCCATCTATTGCTTCACCACAGTTTTGGGAACCCCATTGCTGCAAATCCATCTACTGTGTTCTGAACATTGCCTAGAGTCACAGTCCTGTGTAGCTGGAGATGATGAATGGCCCCCTACAGTGGATTTTCCAACTACAAAATTATTTCCCACTGACTGGTAGCAATCTGGTGTTGCAAGTTTCCACAGCATGATCTCTACTCCACTTCTCTGCTTCTCCACTGACAGTGTAACTCTCATTCTAGTGTCTTTGTGCTGGAGGGCTGAAGTGAGCTTGGCACACAGATGCAGGAATGTGGTCTTGTGCGTCCAAAAGTTCTGCAGCCACTGTTCATCACCCCAAGCCTGCATTATGATGTGATCCCACCAGTCAGTGCTCATTCCTCAGGCCCAGCAGCGGCGCTCCACTGTCTGCAGCTGCTCAGTGAATGCCACCAACAACCTTGAATTGGTTTTTGCTATGTCCCTCAGCAAACTGTCCTTGACAAAACCGCTGATTTGGTGGTTCTTGTAGCTCTGCAAATACTGGAAGATCGTGTGTCCTCTGCTTGCAACACTTATGACAATAGTCCAGAGCTGTGCGGAGAGTGAGGAAGGCCATGAGGGTTCATGGGATTTTTAAAAAAGGCCTGAAAATTGTGGGATATAGCAAACTTTTATGGGACAGAGACAGTTCCATGCTGGGAAGCTGACCCCTTGCTCCCACTCATTCCTGCACAACTCATTTCTGCCCCACTGTGCAATGCCAACACTTCCTAAAAGACTGGATAGTGGTGGGTTATGCATTGGGATACCTGTCCATGGTGCATTGCACTATGCATCTGTACAAGCACTCCTGGTGACTGTGCAGCGCCAACACAAGGAACCATGTATGCATGTGCACAAGCAGTACACTAACTGCGGCGGCTGTATGCTGACGTAACTTGTGTCAACAAAAGCTTGTAGCGTAGACTTGGCCTTACATAACCCCACTGAAAGGATTTAAATATTAAAAGCACTAAGAATCACAGAAGGCGATATTTGTAGCCATCACATTGTTCTCATATTTGCATCTCCAAGGTAACTTGCCAGAAGCTGGGACTGGATGACAGGGGATGAATTGCCCTGTTCTGTTCATTCCCTCTGAAGCATCCTGGCGGTGGCCACTATTGCAAGACCGGATACTGAGCTAGATGGACCATTGGTCTCACCCAGTATGGCTGTCCTTATGTTCACTCTGTATGTTATATCCCTTTCCCCTACTCTTTATCTCTCTTGACTGTTTAGATTATAAGCTTTATGGGGCAGGAACTGTCTCTCATTATGTTTTTACTGTGTCTAGCACAATGGGGCCTCATTCTTGCTTGGCCCTTAGGCACCTTCAGAAAATGAGTAATATTGTTTTCATAATCTATGCCTGGTCAGTACTGGATGGGAGACAACCTAGGAAAACCCAGCTGCTGTGGGAAGTGTGCTGGGGATTTGGTAGATGACCCTGCTACCTCACTAATGAATCAGTCCTTCAGCTCGGGAGAAGGATTATGCTACCAACCCTAGATTTTACATTAAAGTCTGGAATAAATTATGACATTCATTCAGTATTCATAGGGTTTAATTCAGAAAAAAATTGCACCCATCTTCCCCACTTTGGGACCCCACAAACCCTCATTTTACCTTGTGGACACCACCACAAGCCTCCTGGTGGTTATTAGATTGTCGAGTGCATCTCCTGAGCAGTGCAAGAGCAGTAGCTTGTTTCAAGGCCAAGGCTGCTGCCCTTGACCACATGGGTCATAGCAGGGCAGCACAGTGTCCTGCCCCTGTGAGATTGTGTGCAAAACCTGCCCCATTGTATTGGATTTGTTGGTTTGTTCTCAGTTTAATAGTGTAATCAAATGGCAGCTAAATCTTCCTTTTTTACATCTCCACAGGGCTGTGCAGAGAAAGTGGAAAATGGGCTACAGGCTGTATTGAGCTATGCTATGCTCGTGATCCTAGGATTTGCCATCATAAAGGTATTTAATTGTAACAATGTACATTTCTTCCCCCACAGAAAATAGTGCCATTTTCCTACTCGCACAATCCCTTAAGTAACTTTGCTGCAATTGGTTGCTCTTTCCATGGCTTTGCATGACATCCCTTTCCAGGGGAGCAAAAGCTGGGTGGAGAGGTGGGGAGGGAGAATACTGCTTCTAACAGCAATTTTCCCAGGGATTTCTGCTTGGAAATTGTTTGGGTCAGAGAGGAGGCTGCAAGAACACACTAACCAAACCCACTGCATGGTCTTTGAATGGAGGGGGTGTGACAGGCTGAGAGAGAGAGAGAGGGAGCATGCCAAGGAGCTGCTGTATCCTTACTTGTAACTTCATGTCTCAGTTTTGCACCAGTTTTCTCTTTTTCTGCCTGCATTTGGGGATGGGAGAATCCTGCCCAAAACTAGAAAAAGACTTGATGGGACTAAGTGAAAGGCTGAACTGTATTAGTCATTTGCGAAGAGATGCATTTTTTTTTTTTTACATTTTTAAAATGGATGCTATGGCCCAGATGTAGCTTTTTAAAATACAAGATTTTCCATAACTTAAGACCAAATGTCTCCATGGAGTTTTTTTTTTTCAAAGCTAAGGTTTTGTTTAAAAAAACAACAACAAACAAATAGTCCTTTGTGTGGGAACCCGAGAATGAAATTGACTGCAAATTAAATACAAGCAAGCTTGAAACTGACTAGCTTGTTTTTAATATTCAAACTGAGAGAAATGGAAAGAAAAAATAAAGTTGCATAGAGTAAAAATTAGATTTTGGTTAAACCCTGGCATTAAACTTTCCATACTTAAGAAGATTTGGTCCCTAAGTTTTAATCTAATAATTTCTCCTTTATCATTGTCCTTGTTATCATTTTTCCAGAGATTCCGATCCTCTTCCCCATTGACTGGGGAGGACATAGAATATCAGGGTTGGAAGGGACCTCAGGAGGTCAGCTAGTCCAACCCCTGCTCAAAGCAGGACCAATCCCAACTAAATCATCCTAGCCAGGGCTTTGTCAAGCCTGACCTTAAAAACATGTCAAAGCCAATGGCAGCAAAATGTTCTCTTAAATTATAGACATGCTATAAAAGAGTTGCATCCGAAGAAGTGGGTATTCACCCACGAAAGCTCATGCTGCAAAACGTCTGTTAGTCTATAAGGTGCCACAGGATTCTTTGTTGCTATAAAAGAGTTGTATCAAAGTAACTGTTGTTACTGTTTAATGCCCAAGTCCTACACTTGGATTAATGTGGGAGCAAGGGTCCATCAGTGCAGATCTGAATGTAGGAGGAGGGCCTGATTTGGTGATAAAGTCAAAAGTTTCCTTTTCCTAGTTAACTCTCAGGGCACGATTGGCATCTAGAGTATATTTTCTAGCATTTTTTCTAGTCTAATAATAAATAATAATTGGAGATATATCTATCTCCTAGAACTGGAAGAGACCTCGAAAGGTCATCGAGTCCAGCCCTCTGCCTTCACTAGCAAGACCAAGTACTGATTTTGCCCCAGATCCCTAAGTGGCCCCTCAAGGATTGAACTTACAACCCTGGGTTTAGTAGGCCAATGCTCAAACCACTGAGCTATCCCTCAAATTAAACTACTTTAGTGAAGGGGCTTCTACCACTTCCTTCTGATTCCTCCACAGTCTGATAAATTTTATCTTCTCATCACTATTATTTCTTTGTAATTGACTGTTCTTCCATCAATCACCACTTCTGCTCTCTTCTAATTATCGTAGCATAATATGTTTTTGTCTTTAAGCATATACAGGTATGCAATAAAACATATTGCAGATCTACATTCTAAATCCAGCACAGCCATATTCACAGCAGATGCTGCCTAGGAATTAATGTTTCTGGAATACATTTATGGGGAAAACAGTGGGAGAAAACCCAGAGTCCATATCACTATTTAAAAGTGACCTTTTAAAGACATCTTTAAAACATTGATACATTTATTTTCTCAGTATTATGTTGTTTACAGCGCTAATATACAATGCACTTTACAAATATGTAGAAGGCAACATCCCTGCCACAGAGAGGTTAAATTTAATTCAAGCATAGATAAAACATACAATAAATTCAACCTCCAAAAGAAATAGAAAAGCTTAAGATCCTTTTTTTTTCCCTTTCAGTTCTTTGGAATGCTGAGTGTCTGTGTGCTCACATGCAAGAGGGAAGACAATGGCTACCAACCCCTGTACTCAGGGGTATTTGCTTGATAAGATCATGGAAAGATCATTTTTCATCTGCTTCTTGATGATAAAATGGATTTGTATAGATGCCCCAAATGGACAATGTATTACCCCTTTGTTAAATACTGTATTTTATTTACGTGAGCAGAAAGAACACTGTTAAGATTTGCAAAGGTTTTAAGTGTATCATGTGAAATGACAGCTTCAGTGTGCAGTGTCCCTTGGTAACAACCTGGTTTCATGTACCTCGACTTTCTTTAAGGCTGTTTCACACTCGTGTGGCATTCCCTAAAATGACAGCAGATGTTGGGATAGACTCCAAAAAGAAACCCTACTTCTTGCAAGTTTTACATTTGTCAGACCTATTTGTAACCTGAAACTTATAGAAGAAATTGTTTTTAATCATTAAACCGATAATGCAGCCATGGTGCATTCTAGACTCTTTTCAATATTTCCAACAAGAAATCAGATAAATGACAAATGTTGAAGCAGCAAAATAAATATGTAAACAGAAGGTTTGAATATTCCTGTTTAGAAGCATTATTATTCAAGGCTACATTTCACTGTTGCTGACATTTTCTCTCTCCAATTTGTAACTGCTGTAATTCAGTTTGCTTTAAAGACGAGCATGAATCATATCCTCAGATCAAGACACCCCTGAACTTTGGGCAAATTTAAAATCTAAGGTTTGCAGCTGTCTCTTTTGTCTACCAAGGGGATAAATCAACCCCTCAGATCTGAGTATCTCCAAACACCGGGGAAGTCTGAATTAGAAGTTTATCACTTCGGCCAATCTCTGGTTCTTTTAATTTGAAATCAAGAATTTCTGAGGCAAGGCACTAATTTTTCCCATTTTGATACCAAGTTCTAAAATGTTATCTGTACTGATGTTTTTACATTTGTCTCTCTTACAATTAATTTTGAAGTCAGTGGGACTACTTACATGAATGGCTGCAGGACTGGTCCCACTGGAAATATGAGGTTTGGGGATTTGTTACAGTTCTCATTTAAAGTGGTGGCCTAATGGAAGTGGCTGCACAGAGGATCCCTTACTGTTAAATTACACATTTTCTTCATGCTTCTCTGGGTGACTGAACGATTTCAAGAACCTATGACATTATGGCAAACAATTCTGAATAGTACTCTTTTTGAGTCATTAGGATTTTTTATTTTTTTGAAGGTCTGCTGAATGTGATCACCTTTTGGGTCACATACAGCAGCAAAAATCTCTCTTAACAGCTGTAAATGTCAACCTTGAAATTATTCCGTTCCTTGTGTTTTCTTTTCTTTTTAAACCAGGGTGAGGGATTAGTCTGGATGATAGAGACTGTTAGAAAAGAAACAGCAGAAATCCTCTTGAGAGAGGCAAACATTTGCTATAGGAATAGAATAGAATGTGTTTCTCTAAAGCGATGTCAAAAAGGAGTATGGGCTGAATGTGAGCTTTTAGTCTGTTATCTTTTTCTCAAGAGATGGAAAGAGGAACTGCTGACTTAAGTATATTCCTGTGTAGATGTGTGTGTTAGGAATGGTTATTTTTTTGTTTATTTAAACATTTGGGTATTGTGGGCTTTGTCTTCTCTTAATGCCAAAACAAAAAACCCTTCTGGAATATATTTTAACCAAGTAAGAAATGCCACTCATTACTACATTCTTAAAAATGATTTATGAGAAAGGTAAGCCAGGTCATTCTCAATGAGAGAAAACACTTCCTTTCCAAAAGTACCTGGGCTAGGGCAATGAAAGAGGCAGTCCTGTCTTATGCTCTGCTCAGTGAAAGAAGCCTGCTGGTGCCTTACAAAGCAGTGTTTGTGACTGGCTGGGGTAGGTGTGACAGGCTGTGTGTATGTATATGACAGGCTGTGGGGAGAGGATAATAGCCTGTGATGGGGGGGTGTGATGGTAAGAGTGGCGGGGTACACGTATTGTGTGCAGGTGTGCTTGGCTGGAGTGTGTGTTGGGGGTGCAGCTGTGTCTGGCTGTGATAGATGTAATGTGTGGGTATGAATGGTGGTGTAGCTGGCTGGTGGTACAGATGTGCCTGGCTGGGGAAGGAGGGAGCAGTGTGCATGGGTGTGTCTGGCTGAGAGGACTGGGGTTCCTGACAGCGGTTGGAAGGGAATTGGGGCTTGGGGCCCTGCCGGGAGGGTTAGCCATGGGGCATTGCCTAGGCTTGGCACTCGGGTCCCTCTCCTTATTGGAAATCCTGGGAGGTGGGTGGGTGCAAGTCCGCCCACATCTAAAGGCCCCTCCCCCAGCCTTGCGGGAGGGACCACTGGACCTGGGAACCAACTGAAAATGGGGGATAATAATGAATAACATGGTCAGGAATGAAGGTCACTCTGGTCTCTGGCAGTGGGCGGGAGGATGCTAGGCTGGCTCAGATACCAGGGCTCAGGCCCCGAGGGTGGTCCTGGACTGGAGTCTGGAAAGAACATGGGTGCATCCAGATGGGTCAAGAGGAAAGCTAAGGCTGGTCCGGCGCACACTGTCAAAGGGTGGAGGAGCTCCGCAATGCTCTTTCTAGGGGAGGTGAGCGCAGCCCGAGTGACTGTGCCAGAAGCCAATGGGAGCTCCGCGGGCTGCGCTGTGACCAAGCTGTAAAGGGACTACAGCAGAAGGGGAAGGATAGGGCCAGGCCTCAAGAGCCAAACCCAGGAATAAACTAGCTGAATGGGGCAGTGTCAGAGTGACACAGGCCAGTCCGGAAATGGTCCTTAAGGGGGAAGTGAGACCACCTGGGAGTGCAAGGGATAGATAAGAGGGCATGGCCTTAGTGGCAGAAGGAGTTTGCGGGGGGCCCTCACAGACAGCGAAAGGGATTTTATCCCCGCCAGGCCTGGGACCCTGAGCACAAGTAGTGCCCCCCCAGCTGTGATGGGGGCAACCCCAAGGGGATTGCCCCATTCTGCCTACACAGAAATCCCCGCCACCGAGGGGGGCTGAGAGGGACTCCCCATCCCCCCACAGAGGGCGTGGTTGGGAGGGCACCCCCCACAGATTGTGACTATGAGGAAGAGGGACTAGCCTACATACACTGAGGGGTTTTGTTGGCATGTGTCCCCCAACATAAGGGGAACGTTAGGTAGTGCCCAGCAGCATTGCTAAGCTGAGGCATTTGAAAATCATGGATCAGGCTGCCTCCACAGTCAGGGATTGGCTTTAAAAACAAAATTGTTTAAAATAAATAAAAACAGGGTCCTTAATTGGCTGCTGGTTTTTGAACCTGCAAGGTTAATTCACCCTCTTTGGGCACCAGCAATATGATGCCATCTTTTACTGCATGGCCCTGTGCTATCTTTCCCCCCCACAGGTCACCCACCTCATTCCAAGCATAGAATGGCTCGTATTTCCTGAATGAACCGTTATTGCATGATAATAAAATAGTGACTGTGTCCCCCAGGCCTTATTTATACTGCACAGTATTCAAATTAATTTCTTCGTGGGCTGATTTATGGTGCTCATGGCTGTAGTATCTAAAGCCATGAGATCAGTGGGAGTTAGGTGCCTATAAACCTTTGAGGATCTGGGCCTGAGTGCTTCACAAACATCAGAAAATAATTTTTTTCAAGTGAGGGAGTGCTATTATCCACCTTTTACAGATGGGGAGCTCAGGCACAATGGAATTAAGTTTTTAAAGTATCAATTTATTTTGGGTACCCTCTTTGAAACATGTAGAACCTGATTTTCTCAGAATACTCAGCATTCTGTAGCACTTTATGTGCTCAAAGAATAGCCTTCAGTGATTTTTTTATTATTATTATTAAAATTTCAGTTGCTACAGTGAATGCTCAGCACGCCTGAAAATCAGGCTTCTGCCTCAAGTTGGGTGCCCAGAAAATAAAGGACACAATTAGTGACTACTTCTGAAAAGTCTGGTTTAAACTAATTGACTGGCATCACATAGGAACACTGCAGGTCACAGCAAACGGCACATGATGCCTACTGCTCTGAGGTGATTAAGAATTCAGCCAGATGCCACTCAGAGGTACTCTGCCTAGATGTGTGCTCAGACAAGGAACTGGAAAAAGGCCCCACCTTTGCAAAGAACCTTTCCATCCAGCTTCCTCCTCCTGAACTGATGTATGGCCAACAGGGCCAGTGCTGGGACTTTGGGAGGAGGTTGATTAGGAAGTGTGAGAGAAACCACTCATCTCCATATGGATCCAGCCCTTGAAACCCCTCCTCCCCTAAGCCCAGCCCCAGGGTCCTTCTCTTCCCCCACCCCAATCCAGCTCCAGGGACCCTTCCTGTTACTCCCCAAACCCAGCTCCATGAACACCTCCTGCACCTCCCCCAAACCCAGCACCAGGGTCACTACGTGTTCCTCCCCCCCCCCAACCCAGCTCCAGGGATCCCTCCTGTTCCTCCCTCCTGCCCCCCCTCTGGTGATCCTTCCTCTTCCTTCCCCTGGCCCACTAAACCCAGCCCTACGGACCCTTCCAGTTCCTACCCCCCGACCCCACGACCCAGATCCGGGGACCCTTCCTCTTCCCTTGCTCCCCACGACCCAGATCCGGGGACCCTTCCTCTTCCCTTGCTCCCCACGACCCAGATCCGGGGACCCTTCCTCTTCCCTTGCTCCCCACGACCCAGATCCGGGGACCCTTCCTCTTCCCTTGCTCCAGATCCGGGGACCCTTCGTCTCCCCTTGGTCCCCACGACCCAGATCCGGGGACCCTTCCTCTTCCCTTGCTCCCCACGACCCAGATCCGGGGACCCTTCCTCTTCCCTTGCTCCCCACGACCCAGATCCGGGGACCTTTCCTCTTCCCTTGCTCCCCACGACCCAGATCCGGGGACCCTTCCTGTTCTTCCCCCGCCCGCTAAAATCCAGCTCAGGGGATTTCTGGCCCCCGAAGGGCTCCGCCTGCCCTTACCCCGCACCGGGTACCGACCCGCTTCCCCCCAGCTCAAGTCCCCAGACCCACTGCTCCGGCTCCGCAGAGCCCTGCCCCTCCTGCAGCAGCAGCCTCAGGCCGGGCCGCTGTAACGACACAAACAGCTCCGCCGGGGCTGCTGACGGTGCGGGGTCCATCGCTGCTAGTAGTGCGCATGCTCCGATTTCCCGCGCATGCCCGTGAAGCCGCTCCCGACAGGACCGCGGCGGGGCTCTTGACTTCTCGCGTGAGCTGCCGCTACCGAGCGCGGGTGGTTTGAATGGCCACAGCGCGCGCACTCCTCCCTCTACCCCCGGCGACTCCTGGTTCCTACGGGCCCCAGCCTCCCGCGGTGAGTCTGAGGGGAGGGAGTCTTGGAGACAGTGGGGCGGGGTGAGAGGGGCCTGGTGAGCAGGCTGGGGAAGTGGCTGGTCCTCAGCATGGCTGGGGGGGGAGGGGGTGAGAGGGGCCTGGTGAGGAAGCGGGGGTCCCTAGGAGCATGGCTCTGGGTGGAGGAGCCCATCTCTGCTCTCCCACCTACCTAGGGAAGGGGCCCAATACAACGGGTCCCTCCCCTCTGCCAGGCACCCACTGTGGTAGCTTTGTACATCCCACCCTTCTCCTTGCCCTACTGTCCTGCTGGACATTGTGGACCTTCCTGCAGACCCAGGGAAGGTCCTTCCCATGGGCTCTGTGCCAGCCTGTCTTGTAAGCCAGTTCCGGACAGGTTGAGGAGGAGGAGGAGAAGGAGGAGGAGGAGGAGGAGGGGGTGGGCTTGGCTAGCAGCAGCTGTGATATAGGACCCAAGTCAGAAGGGTTATGCCTAGGGTGACCAGACAGCGAGTGTGAAAAATCAGGACAGGGGGCGGTGGGTAATAGGAGCCTGTATAAGAAAAAGACCCCAAAATTGGGACTGTCCCTATAAAATCAGGACATCTGGTCACCCTAGTTATGTCGCACACAGGTGTCGACGTTGGTGTACATCACATGCCAAGGGGTTGGAGAAGGTGTAATGTAAAGAGGGAGAAGGGGGTGCTCACAGTTTTACACTGCCCTCCCCCTGTCTCCCTTGTTGCTTTTCCTGCCATTCAAGCTGCACTTCTGGCCCCTCTGTTTTAATCCCTTCTGCCTTCCGCTCACTCACTGAGCTGTAATTTGCACATCAGACAGATGTAAGATAGTAATATGCTTGTCAGGAGCCATGTCTTATGTATGTAGAATACCATATACCCATATGATGTATATTATAGTAGCAGTTTGGCAGTATGTGTTGTAGCTGAAGTTACACATAAGAGCAGCCATACTGGGTCAAGCCAATGATCCATCTAGGCCAGTATCGTGACTTCCAGCAGTGGCCAATGCTAGGTGCTTCAGAGGGAATGAACAGAACAGGTAATCATCAAATGATCCTTTCCCCATCGCCCAGTCCCAGCTTCCAGCAAACAGGCTTGGGACACCATCTCTGCCCATCTTGCCTAATAGCCATTGATGGACCTATCCTCCCTGAATTTATCTAGTTCTTTTTGAACCCTGTCAAGTATCAGTGGGTAGCCGTGTTAGTCTGTATCCACAAAAACAACAAGGAGTCCGGTGGCACCTTAAAGAGTAGCAGATTTATTTGGGCATAAGCTTTTGTGGGTAAACAAACCTCACTTCTTCAGATGCATGAAGACTCTCTATGCATCTGAAGAAGTGAGGTTTTTGCTTATGCCTAAATAATTCTGCTACTCTTTAAGGTGCCACCGGACTCCTTGTTTTTTTGAACCCTGTTATTGTCTTCACAACATCCTCTGGCAAGGAGTTCCACAGGTTGATGGTGAATTGTGTGAAGAAATACTTCACTAGGGCTATTGTTATATTCCTCTATTTCTGTATGTCCGTTGCTTTCTGGAAAGCAGTCTCTTTTGAGGCTGAAGTTATCCATTCTGGGCATCAACCAGTGGGATTTTTTTTGTTTGTTTGGAGCTGTGAAAGTTTGAGCAAAAGCCTTCCAGCAGTTTTTGAGTTAATCAGAGATGAACTGCTAGTGTGAAGCCCTGTTAGTTAGTAAAGTTGTATTTGGGGGGGGGGGCAGCACTGACTGTTATAGTATCAGTAATCCCCGGCCTACTAGCCCCCTAGCTACTGAGTTTTGTCCAGCTCCAAAATATCCTTCCTCTTTCTCCCCAAACACCCCTTTTCCCCCCCCTAAACACCCCTTATATCCCTTCCACAAGGCTCCACCACTGAGCCTGTGTATGCCCCCAACCTCTGGTCCTCTGTAGCTCCCCTCACCCCAAGTCCAATCAGTTGGGTGAGGAGTGGGAAGCACTAAGCAGCCTCAAACTGTTTCCTCCTCCTGCATGCTGCCTCCTTTCTTCCAGGTGAGGGCTGAAAACTGGTGTGGGAACAGTGTCGTCCCCCTGTCTCCCTCAGGCTGGAAGCTGTGGCAGTGATGACTTTCCCTGTCCCTTTAAAATTTTGCTCATGACATCTGTGGTCCTGTAGTGCCATTTACTTCTGTGCTTGCTGATGGCATTTCAGGTTTGGGTTCTTAGCCCTCATTCTGCAGTCAGATCCACGTGTGTGGGGAAGTCTCTTGTCATTAGTGGAGTTCTCTGTGGATCTAATTACAGGATTGGGCATAAGTTAATATCTGAGGCTATGATCTCAAACAGGCACATATTTAACTTTACATATGTGAAAAAGCACCATTGAGGAGTCTGCCTGCATGTCTGTCTGTAGGATCAAAGTCTGTGCTGATATTTGTAATGGAGGTTTTCAATGTAGGAAATATTAGTAGAGGGATTTTAATGTAGAAACAGATTCTGTATTGAAATTTGTGTGTTCCTGCAGAGCTGCTAATTGATGCAAGAAGAAATTGTTAGGCCTCCAAGTTCTATTAACAAAACCCAGGGAACTTGTAAACTATACAACCCCAATAGGTGAGGTTCAAAGAGCATCTAAACTCCTGTAGTAAAGCTGATAAAACTTGCAAGCTCCTTTATGCTTAAAGCAACCCCATCAATTTATATTTCAGATGCAAATGTGACTCCCCCCTCCTCCACTGCTGTTAAAAGTAACATCTAAATCCCTGATCCTCCAAACACTATGCATCTGAATAGTCCCACTGAACTTCCTCACGTGTGTAAGTGCTTGCTGGATCAAAGCCTAAGGCCTGGTATATGCTGCAAAGTTAAGCCAATATAAATTGCCTTTGCCTATTTGTCCATGTCTGTATACTTAAATTTGTCTCTACCTAACATAAGTGAACTGTTACGGCGATGCAGTAAAACCACTTCCCCAAGTGGCATGGAGCTGAAGTCAACCTACTGAGGTTGACGTCGTAGTACAAGTGTGTAGACGCTGTATGACCTGTGTCAACCTGAACAGTCCTCCATCGCCTGTCCTACAATGCCCCATTCCTTGCAACAGTGACCTCTCTGGTCACAATTGTGAACTCTGCTGCCCAGTGGTCCCAGACACCGAAAGGCACCCCACCACACATTTTTTGAAATGCCTTTTCCTGATTGCCCAGCTTGGCAAGCACACTTAGCAGTGCTCCCTTGTTGTGTGCAACTGTGCCAGCTCATGTACAAGAGACACTCCTGACTGGAGCAGGCAAGAAGTATTGGATCTCATGGACCTGTGGGGAGAAGAAGCTGTGCAAGCACAGCTATGAATCAGCAGTAGAAATGTGGCTGTCTACTAACAGATTGCATAGGAAATGCAGGAAAAGGGTATGACAGGTAGCAGCAGCACTGCAGCGTGAAAGTGAAGGAACTATGCCAGGCATACCACAAAGGCAGTGAGTGCAAAATTGCGATGAGGCTGAGCCACAGATTTGCCGCTTTTACAGTGACTTGCATGTCATACTTGGTGGAGACCCAACCAGCACACTGCAGATCACCATGGATGAAACAAGAGACTCGCTGCTGTGAACAGCAAGGAGGAAGAGGATGAGGGGGCAAGACATGGCAGGGAGTTCAAGCCATGCCACAAGTCAGGACCTGTTTGAGACTTTACCACAGTCTACCCAGTTTCCCTAGCCAAATATGGATAACCCTGATGTAGGGGAAGGGACCATGGGTAAATGTATGCATGCATTTTTCCTTAGTGTTTAAATTTAAAGATGGTTCCCATCCCATCCCAAATTTAACCAGACACAGGTATGGACTTGTCACTGTCCTACTCCTACAAGAGGAGGTCGTGGTATAACAAACAGAGGTAGAGTTGGCATCTGGTTTTCATTCCCCTGTTGGGTTAAGTGGGGGACAGGTGTTAGGTAAAAAAGCAAGTCCTTACTCACCTCTCCAGCACCCGAGTTCGTGCGGAGTTGGTATGGGGCTCACAAGTCTGTCAGAGACCAGACAACAATTCGTTGATCAACGGGCTCACACCATCCTTAGCTTACAGAAAAGCTTCGGAGTAAGTGTGGCAAGTTTATTAGGGTTGAGCATCAATATTTATACACAGAAGTAAACAAAGTGATTAACAGATTATAATGGTCATGCATAATCAATCAAGATTCTACAGGATAAAACAGGTTAAAATGTAAATTAGAAAAAACAAAGGGGAGATGGCTACTTAAGGGGAGGGGGGTGTCGTGAGTAGTTCGGAGGTCAGAGCTTTGATTAAAAGTTTCAGACAGAGACATCAAGTCTGAGTTAAGTTTCAGTTCATCAAAAGTTCAGACCCAACATTCCTCCATTTGTAGCTTTGGGATAACTATTTACCAAAAGCCACACCCCATTTTAAGGAGCCAAGGGCTGCTTGGCAATTTCAGCCTGGGCCAACTCGAAGAGAGTAAGGCCTTTGGCTGAAGTAGAAAAAGAATAAACTGACCCACATGAGTTTATGAGGAGGGACACTGAATACAGCAACACAGTATTATAAGGATTACTATGGCCCCAACAAGACCCACCAAGAGTTTTTTAACCCACCCAAATCCAGGCAGCCAATTCCATAAGGCTCCCCACCAATCATAAGGTGGCTGGCCAGAGGAGTAGTTCTTAGCCATTTCCCTTAGATGTTTGGTACGTTGAAAAGTGTCAGGGTAGGTGTCGTTTACAAAAACACAGCATTCTTCATGTATGAGGCGCAAGTTCCTTCTTGGGCTGCTAACATTATGTCTAAAGTCATTCGGTTTGCAAAGCTAACTGGCGCAGCTGGGACATTTCCCAAATCCAGGTGCTCCTCCAGGAACACTGCAGTCTGGGTTGTTAAAAGAACCTGGTGGGGTCCAGTAAACCTCGGCTGGAGGCGTCGCCACGTTTGGCCCAGACGAAGTCCCCTGGTTGGAAGCAGGTGGATCTGTTCTTCTAGTGGCACGGTCTGGGAAAACTTCGAGGCTTTCCAAAGTGCGGAGGCGAGCCTGGCGAGGCTTTCCAAAGTGCGGAGGCGAGCCTGTAGGGAGAGAAACTGGCACGCGGTCATATGATCCTCCCAATAGTGAAACATCAGCACGTGGTAGCGCCCGCCTTTGAAAGGGGTGTCCATAGAGCAGTTCAAAGGGGATAATCCCAATACACGGGTTGGAGGTGAAACAGGACCAAGGGAAGTACCTGAGGCCACTTTAACCCTGTTTCCTGACAGTATTTAGCCAATGTAAGCTTAAGCTCCCTATTCATACGCTCAACTTTCCCGCTAGACTGGGGGTGGTAGGGTGTATGAAAGGAGTGTGAAATGCCCAGTCCTTGTTCTAAACGGCCAAGGACATTACCAGTAAAGTGGGGTCCGCGATCTGAATCAAGTATGAGAGGGATGCCAAAACGGGGTGCAATGTCTTTAAGGAGGATCTTCGCCACTGTGGCAGCAGTACAATTAGCAGTAGGAAAAGCTTCGACCCATGAAGTCAGAGGGCAAACCAAAACAAGGAGGTGCTTTTTTCCAAAAGCCTTTGGCATATTTGCAAAGTCAATTTGAAGATGTTGAAATGGAGCAGCAGGCGGAGGTCTTTTACCCTTAATTTTGTTAAGAGGCGGAGCAGGTTTATTACGCTGACATGTGCTGCATGCTTTCACTATTGACAGGCAGTAGGGTTGAATGCCTGGAGCATACCAAGCGGCGATGGTGTCCACAAGGCGTGCGTGTATCATGGTGCCAGTGAACTGCCACGGGGTATGTGGAGCGAGGAGGCAGGCTCGGCCATCCGGCATAAGCCAGGTCCCTTTGACCAGAGTGGCTCGAGGCTCTCCACGACTGTAGTTCAGCAGCGGGTACTGGTGCGGGGTAAAAGCATACTTGCTATCAGTAAAAATGGTAACGGTCTTACCAGCGGCCAACTGGCAAGCTCGGGCCAGGGCGTAAAGTTGGGCTCCCCAGTTGCCTGGCAGTGAGGCCTCTTGAATGTCCCATTCAGAGGTGACTGCATAACGCTTGCCATCAACATAGAAGGAGCTTCCGTCCGAGAAGAGGATGCAATCAGGGTTGTCCAGTGGCACGTCAAACAGGTTGTTCCTTATCTGTAAGATGCTATGAATTACTTCCACACAGTCGTGCTGATCCTGGAGGACTGGCAGGTCAGGAAGCAAGGTAGCTGGATTAAGGGGCCCACACCTTTTAAAAATTAGGTTAGTGTCTTCTAAGAGTTCGGCCTTTAGCTGCTGCTGACGATGGGAAAGACTTGGGTCGTGCCCAGAAGGGCTGACAAGGCATGAGAGGTCCAGACCGTGGTAAAATGACCCAGGGTCAGGCTCTTTGCCTTTGTGATCAGCAGGGCAGCTGCTGCCAGAGTCCGGGTGCAGGATGGGAGTAAAAAGCAAGCGGGAAATGGTGGGGCCCGCTCAGCTGGGTAAGGACGCCACTAGCAATTCCGCCCCTCTCGTGGACAAAAAGGTGAAAGGGTTTGCTGTAATTGGGGCGGAGAGACATGGAGGAGGCCACACTGTCCTTGAGTAACTGAAAGGCTTGGATTGTGTCTGGGGACCACTGCAAAGGGTCAGGAGCAAGGTTAGCAGTGAGTCGGTGGAGCGGTTTGCTTAACTCCCCACAGGACGTCAACCAAGGCGACAGAAGCCAATTAATCCTAAGAAACCTGTTGTTTCTTGGTGTTTGGCAGAGGGCAGTTTTGGATAGTCTTTATGCGGACTGGGTCCATTTGTCTCCCCTCTGGGGTTAACAGGAAGCCCAGATATCGAACCTTCTGTGAGACTCACTGAATCTTGTTAGGGTCTACCTTGTGGCCTCTGGTGTGTAGGTATAATAAAAGTGCCTTACCATCGATGCGGAGGGCGGCTTCTTTGCGGTTACCTAGTAGGATGTCATCTACGTATAGGACTAACGTGGATCCCTGCGGACTGGCGAAGCCTTCCAAGTCGTGGCGGAGGCATTGGCTGAAAATCGTGGGGCTGTCTCTGTAGCCTTGAGGAAGTCGTTGCCAGACATAACTTTGTCCCTCCCAGGTGAAACCAAAGAGATATTGAGAGTCTGGGTGCACAGGAATGCTGAAAAAGGCTGATTTTAAGTCAATAACAGTGAACCACTCAGCATCCCAGGGGATTTGGCTGATGATAGTAGCTGGATCAGGAACTACTGCATGAAGAGGGACCACATAGTTATTAATAACCCGTAGATCCTGTACAAAGCGCCAACGAATAGGGTCTCCGTCCTTTTTAGGAGGCTTTTTGACAGGCAGTATAGGGGTATTACAGGGAGTGCGCTGAGGGCGGACTAGCTTTGTGCAATGAATCCCTCGACAATGGGCGGATGCCTTCCGGGCTTCCAGCGACAGGGGTATTGGGGGACTGACGGGGGCTAAGGAGGGCTTCACTTGAATCCTTACTGGCTCTGCCGAAAGGAGCAGGCCAACATCAGTGTCAGAAATTCCCCAGAGGGTTGAAGGCAAGTCAGTGAGGTCAGGGGAGAGAGAGGGGGGCGGTTTCCCAATTACCCTGAGCTGGGGCCGAATCTCCTAACACTGTCATCAATAATCCTACCCCTTCAGGAGTGCAGGTTAAAGTAGCCTCAAGCTTACAGAGTAAATCCCGGCCCATCAAAGGGATCGGACAAGCTGGGGAAAAAAGAAAACGGTGAGAAAAACATTTATCAGCATAAATAACATTTAGAGGTAAAGTGAGTCCCAGAGACTGTGGGTTGCCTTCCACCCCAGTTGCAGTTTTAACCTCAGAGGATAGCCAGGAGAGGGGCATGATTTAAAAGAGAAAGTAGCTCCAGTATCAATGAGGAAACAGACAGGCAGTCCCTGGACTGAAAGGGTTAGATGAGGCTCTTTGCTGGGAGGAGAAAGTGAGGAAAGAGCCGGCTAAAGACATTAAGGAAAAAGACCATCACATTGTTTGCCTTCGCCCCTACCGTCATTGAGAAGGCTGAGTTTGCTGCAGCTGCTGCTGTTGCCCGTAGTTGATCCAGACCTGAGGAACGGGCTGGGCTGGTGTGCAGGGGTGTATTCGTCCCTGGTGTAAGTATCTGCGGATGCGACCGGACCCTCTGGGCGTCCCCAGGGGCATTCACGTTTAAAGTGACCGGGCTGTCCGCACTGAAAACAATTTCCTGATGGCTGGGGTTGCCAGGACCCTCTTCCCGAGCACCCTGAAATCCTGCCACGGCCACGGCCTCTGCCTCAAATACCAAAAGCTAAAGCCATCAACGTATATTCTTCCTTTTTCTCTTTCTTTTTACTACTTTCCCTTTCTTTCTCCCATGCAAAATCAGCTACGTCCAACACTGAAGTGACTGACTCACCTCCCCAACCAGGGCGAAACTTTAAGAAATAATCCCTTACAGGGGGTACTGACTGATTCACAAAAAAAACGAAATAAGAGTAGTATGCATCCTGCTGCAGCTGCTTGATCTTTTGCCTAGTAATTACTTCTTCCGAGGTGTGCCCCTCCATTTCCTCCTTATCCCTCTGCAGAGATTCCACTCTGGAGTCCTGCAGATTCCACTCTGCACTCTGGAGAGAGTCCGGAATAGGGGCAGGTGCAGTGGGGACCAACTGACGAGTTAAAACACGCCGTGGTTTACACCCTTCATCGAAATAACATGGAGGTTCACTCGGAAGAATACCTGACTGCCATAATTTTTAAAGATTTCCACAGCTCTGCTGCTGTGTCCCAACAAAACCAGTAACATAACTGTCCCGGATGGTCTTTTTCGATCTGGCTCCTTACTCCTCTTAAGGCAGCCTGTTTGAAAGAGCCATCACCTCATCTCCGGGTCGGCCAATACCACGGTATACCCAGTCCAATTCCTTACACACAGTGTGTACAACTTCCTCCTAGACATTCCTGTCTGTACTGGGAGTTTCCCTTCATTCCATAACTTATTTACAATCCCCAGCGGACTCTCAAGAGGCACGCTAGTCCCTTGACCCATGGTGTCTGACAGGAGCCCTCCAACTGGCGTTTATCCTGCTGTCAGTACACGACCCTCAATATTGAATTGGCTGGGAGAAATCTCCCATGGCGCCTGCCAATTCGTATATGAGTGGTCTGGCCACTGGACAGAGGCACCGCACCAGAAGGAATCCCGGACGAGCCCCCAAATTGTTAGGTAAAAAAGCAAGTCCTTACTCACCTCTCCAGCACCTGAGTTCGTGCGGAGTTGGTATGGGGCTCACAAGTCTGTCAGAGACCAGACAACAATTCGTTGATCAACGGGCTCACACCATCCTTAGCTTACAGAAAAGCTTCGGAGTAAGTGTGGCAAGTTTATTAGGGTTGAGCATCAATATTTATACACAGAAGTAAACAAAGTGATTAACAGATTATAATGGTCATGCATAATCAATCAAGATTCTACAGGATAAAACAGGTTAAAATGTAAATTAGAAAAAACAAAGGGGAGATGGCTACTTAAGGGGAGGCGGGTGTCATGAGTAGTTCGCAGGTCAGAGCTTTGATTAAAAGTTTCAGACAGAGACATCAAGTCTGAGTTAAGTTTCAGTTCATCAAAAGTTCAGACCCAACACAGGGGTTCAGAGCAGTTTGTTTATGAACATAGAGATGTCTCTTGAATCCTCCTGGCTTATCTCGATGAAACTTTCATGTTGTTGCTCTGCAGTTCATTCTCTAAGCGAAGGCTGTCTTATTTCTTTCTTTGTGGTAGGATGCTCTCCCATGCCACTCCGCAATGAATTCACCTGGCACCATTGCAGTAAACACGCTAGCAGCATATGGCTCTTGGTGGGTTTGGGACCCCAGTTGCAGCTATGTTATGTGAACCTTTGTTACCCTCAGGAGTGACATATCAGCTAAAAACACCACAGCCTGCAGAAAATGGTACCAGTATTCGGTGTCATTGCCCTATACTAGTGCCCATGGAAAAGGAACCAAACTTTTGTTTCATGCAGCTGAAATTCCTTGCCCCTGGCCAGCCATACTCACTATGGCTGGGGCTGGAGAGCACTGCTGTGCAGAGGTGCTCCAAAGCTGAAGTCTCAGTATGACTTATTAAAAGATTTTGTGAGAATAAGATAAGGGAGTTTTGAAACTTCCCTTTCCATTGTGACTGTAAATCCAAAGATACATTTGTCTGGTTTTTATCAGCAGCTGCTGCTATTGCAGCCTTGAGGGGTGCTTCCTCCACACCTGCAGAATGCCTGACCCTGATGAGGAGGAGAAAGAAGAATAGTAGGGAGGACATGTTCAGTGAGAGCTTGCAAGCAAGTGCTGCATCAGATCATGAACAAAGGGCCTAGAGTGCCAAAATGGCTGACATGGAGAAGTAAAGAACAGGAGGAAGGCACAGAAAAAGGAGAAGATGCACCAGGACATACTGGATTTTCTCAGGCAGCAAACACAAATGTTGCAGACCGTAGTTGACTTAGGTCCAAATATCCCAGACTCCCCATTCTTTGCAGTCTTTGGAGAACTCCATGGTTGCTGCTCCCTACCTATGCAGCCCCCCATCCCATGTGGCATCATGGGGTGCATCACTACCCCATCAGTTTGTTAGCCAAAAGGGCTCGTTTTCCCACCGGAGCTTACCTAATTACACCAAGGAGGCACGGAGACAGGAAGACAAGTACCACACCCTTTATTGATCGGTCAGCTGAGCGGGTGTTCCTCTCGGCTAGTGCCAGAGAAAGAGACACACCTTTCATGGCCCCTACCTTTATAGCCGTAACAAACAACTTAGCTCATTTGGTTGACCTATAGACCCTGTACATGTATCTATTAGGGGATAATTGGATATGCAGGATACATATATCATTTTGTGGGGGCTACAAGATACATCTGTTGAGGATACATTTGTCATTCTGAAGGGGACACAAGATACATCCGTTGACCCTTTGTACTAGATACTTTGGATGCATACATGTGAGCCAAACAAAACTGATAATAGCTGACTTAGGTAGATACACGGCCTTCAGTCTAATGAGTTCTGTAAGCTTTCCAACACAGTTTGGACAAGCATAACATAACTTTGGTTTACTCAGGCCTAATACGGAAAGGCTTCATTAGCACTATGATTTTCCAACAAGTTCACACTGTGGGACAGCAAGGAAAATCACAACTTCCCATACACTCACCTATGAGAACCATGGAGAGTGTATGCCTAGCCACAATGGACTACATTTTTTGCGCTGAAATGGACAGAAATGTTTGCTGACTCTCCTATTTCATAGTCTCATTCTATTAATTTGTTAAGTTTGTATTGCATAGTCTCTTGTTTTTTTGCACATTTCTTTTGCACTATTTTTGCCATTCAATATATATCTATTTTTGGAGAATAAAACTGTTTAGTTCACAATAGATATTGCAGAAGGCATAGCAGGGCTGACAGCACACAGTGCTTTGTAAATGCACAGAAAGCACCACATAACTCATAGGTTCAGGAACACACACAGTTGCATTTTATAAATTCCGCAAATGCTAAACAATTCCTAGCAGCACCCAAAGCTCTAGTCCCAGAGAACAGTCCAGCACAGAACACTACTGTGCCTGACCATTCAATTGCTCTTTCAAAGCTTCTGTCAATCATGTAATTCCGTACTGAGCTCTTTTAATGGCCCTTGTGTCTGGCTGTTCAGTCAGCAGACAGCTGTTCCACCGCTACCCTGGGGGCAGCTTTTCCCTCTTTGCCTCACACACGTTATGCATTACACAACAGGCAGCTACAACCATTGGGATGTTTTTCTCACTGATATCCAAATCTTTTCAATTTACCCAAAGCACATTCAACAGTCATTCTGCACCTGCTGAGTAGGTAGCTGAATCTTTCCTTGGTGTGTTAAGGTGGTTGGCGTATGGTTCTATGAGCCAGGAGAGTAATGATTAGGCTGGGTCCCCCAGAATTACTGGGTGAATATCCATATCACCAGTGATAATCTACCAGTGGGGAAAGAACATTGTGCTTGCAGTTTTCTGAACAATTTTTTTTATCTTAAAGATAACTGTGACTAGGCCAGACTGATATCAGTGAAGTATCCCAGGTGATCCACCAATGTTTGTATGACCATAAAAAAGTAGTCCTTTGTTGATGTACCCTGGGGCCAGGTGGTCTGGTGCCAAAATAGGGATGTGCCCTACTGCAGTCCAGGAGCCTCATTGCTGCAAATCCATCCACTATGTCCTGCATGCTGCCAAGGATCACAGTCCTGCCATAGCAGGAAATGATTAATGGCCCCCTGCTGGATTTTCAGCTCTAAAATGACTTCACACTGGTGAGCAAACCTTTGTTTCAAGCTTCCAGAGTCTGTCAGTTGCTTCTCCACTGTCAGTGCAGCTCTCATCCTGCAGCTGAAAGTTCTACAGCAGGGGTAGGCAACCTATGGCACATGTGCCGAAGGAGGCATGTGAGCTGATTTTCAGTGGCACTCACACTGCCTGGGTCTTGGCCACTGGTCTGGGGGGCTCTGCATTTTAATTTCATTTTAAATGAAGCTTTTTAAACATTTTTAAGGCCTTATTTACTTTGCATACAACAATAGTTTAGTTATATATTATAGACTTATAGAAAGAGGCCTTCTAAAAACATTAAAATGTATTACTGGCACGCAGAACCTTAAATTAGAGTGACTAAATGAAGACTCAGCACACCACTTCTGAAAGGTTGCCGACCCCTGTTCTACAGCCACTGCTCGTTGTCCCAAACCTGCGTTACTATGCAATCCTATCAGTCAGTGTTTGTTTCTCAGGATCAGAAACAGTGCTTTGGTGTCTGCTGCTGCTCTATGAACACCACCAACAACCTTGAATTATTTTCAACAAACTGTCCTCAAAGACAACATTGTGTCCCCCATTGTTATGGTGTTTCCTGCAGGTCTTCATGTACAGGAGAATTGTGCATTCTGTATTTTCAATGGTCATGAGAATAATGCAAAGCTCTGCAGGCTCCATGCTTCTGTCAGGGATGGCAGATGCTGAAAAATGCCACATGGGTTTGTGGAATTTTTGAAAAAGGCATGGGATATGGATGGGATTATGGGATGGAGAAAGGTGCATGCTTGGAACTTGACTCTTAGCTTCTCTATATATCTTTAAGTGAATCATTTCTATCCCACAACATATTGCGAACATTTTCCAAAAGGCATCACACTGGATGACAGCACATGGCACACTGGGATACTTACCCGTTGTGCACCATACTTTGCATTGACTCAAGTATTCCTGGAGGGAATGTGCAGTGCCGATGCAAGCAACCAAGTATACATGAGCAATAAACAAACTTTGGTGGCTGTATGTCAACATGACTTGTGTGAACCAAAGTTTGTAGTTTAGACCTGGCCTACGATTGCTATAAACTGAAAGACAAACATCTGTCAGAGATGGTCTAGGTCTGCCTAATCCTGCCTCCTCTGCACAGGGGACTGGATTAGATGACCACTTGAAGTCTCTTCCAGCCCTACATTTCTATGATCCTGTGAAAGAAGTTAGAGGGAAAAAATACTTTTTTCACTTTTTTACTTCATAGGTTCAAAAGCACTTTGTGCAAAATCAGCTTTACTCTGTAGATATCTGCCAATTTCCCCCTGTTGTTTGTGTGGGCCACTCCCACAGCCACAAAGGAAAGAAAACGTGGTATTAGGAAAATGTGGTTTTAAAACTACAAAAACTGGCAGAGACTCAAGGTTTGGTGTGGCACCTCAAACCACTTAAAAGTCATGTTTTGAAGTTTACACTTCCATATGGACAGTGTCCTTTTAATAGTTTTGTATTTTTTTTTTGTAGGGCATGGAAAATGTAAATTAAAATACAAAAATTTAAGCAAATGTTAAGGTTGAGAATTATGTTCACAACTCAGAAAATGGAGTTTCTTGTAGGAAACTGAATCACCATGTTGTACAAGTTCTGTTTTGTGTTGCGGCGTTTGTTTTTAGATGTGTACATTCCTGCTGAGAAATAGCCATAGAGTTGGGAGTTGGCAATTCCTGAGTTGTAATGCAAGCATTGTTACGGAGCTGGGCCATGATTCTGCACCTAGTTGCATGTGAGGACAGCCCCAGTGAAGTCAGTGCAGCACAGAATGGGTGCAAGATTCCACTGGTGCAGATTCAACATCTGGACCTTAGTTATTTTGGGCATCCTTGCTTCTCTGAAAAATGAGGATACTGCCTAGTTCACAGGAGGTTTGTGATGATGAATTAATGTTTGTAAAGTGCTTTGAACGTGTAAAGTATTACATAAATTCTAAGAGGTGTTGAGTTAATGATAACTGTTTATATTCAGGTCTGTGCTTTCATTCTTATTTTCCTTTGGCTCTCTCCCTCCAGTGGCTGTGAAAGACATTGTGGTTCCCATTACAAAGTGGTAATGGAAATAGCATCTGGGTGCTGTGTGGAATGCTAAGATTATTAGCAACAAGCTTTAGGGAGTGGTGTTCTGGTTTTATACATCTCCTGTTGCACCAGGCAGCTGTTAACAGAGAATACTTAACCAGATTTTCTTTGTGTACAACTATATTTTAGATTGTATTACAGCACTCATTGTTTTTCTCTTGTTCTGAATGATCTGTGTTAAAATTATTCTTGTAATTCAAGTTCTTTAAGATGTCATATAAGAAAAAGTTTAATGTACCCTGGATGTTAAGAAAAAACTTTCTTTGTATCCCAACTAGAGTTTGAGTCAAACGGGCAGATTATAATGAGCTTTGGTTCAGTTTTACATCAGATAGATCAAAAACTTAAATCTGTACCCCAAAATAGTTATGCTACTTTCCTACTAGTGGTATATTGGCAAAGGAAATATACTAACTTAGGAAAGTATTTAGCTATTTAAGTATGAAGGTCCACTTAAGAGTTACTTGACTATCTAAAACTGGGAGCTCTGGGGTAGGTTGTATCAGAGGGGTAGCCGTGTTAGTCTGGATCTGTAAAAGCAGCAAAGAATCCTGTGGCACTTTATAGACTAACAGACGTTTTAGAGCATGAGCTTTCGTGGGTGAATACCCACGTAGGTTGAGAACATAGAATATAGCCCTAACTGTCTTGACTACATTAGACATTAAAATTACAACTTTTTTTTTTTTAAATATGACTGTTGGCACAGTGTGATGTCAATGGCTCAGCACTGCTAGAACTGGGAGCAAGTGTGGGCCATTGACAGAGCAGCCAGGTGCATTCTGAATCCTATTAGGATCATTGTCCTAGTAAGCCTAGGTGTGGAAAACCAACCTTGGATCATTCCCAAATGTAATGTTTATTTAGGGCCCCAGCGTGCCTTCAGCGGAAGTTTAGCCTGAAGAAATAGGATGTGATTTGACCCTAATCTTAATTCACAAACACCACTTATCGCTTTAGTGTGTGAAAAGTTGGCCCTTTTGACCTGTGGCATTTGAAAGGCTAAGAAGAGCATATGGGATTTGAGGCAGAATAAATCAGCATTCATTAAGAATATATATTCTAGGAATGACTGAATATTCAGTGTTGGCAGGAATTAATATACAGTAAAAGGTTTTGTAAGAAAACAGGAAGCAAGTCCAATAGGAATAATTAGGTGTAATTAGCAGTACACTCCAGATACTCATGGGGAGAGATTTAGTTGCATAGGAGTAAGTATTCTAGTGTATATCTTGCATAGTGTCTGTATAGTTGTAATAAATCAGTTGGTCTCTCTCCTAATTCTGTGCTGAATATATTTGCAGAGTTTTAATCCTTTCAGCAGTCTATGTACTTTTATTTATTTAGATCTATAGAATATATTTACTAAAAAATTGCCTAGCCATGACTCTAGGTGCCTTTGCCATAAATTAAAAGTGCAAATACTAAAACAAATTAAAATATAGCCCAGGATGTTCTCCAACTCTAGGAGAGAAAACAAAAAGCACTCCAACCACAATGCCAGTTTTTGAGATTTCCCAGACTTAAGTACACAACTCCCTACCTAAAAGCCTGAGAGAGACAGTGAGCATAGTGGTGTGCCCTGAAGATTGACAGAATTGGGGTGCATTGGATCAAGGGGAGATGTGAATTCCAAAGTTCAGGGCCCCTCATTGCAAATGCTCTGACAGCTGCTTCCTCCCTTTTAAATAGGATGGTGGTGTCAGAATAGATCACTGTGTTTGAATAAACTGACCATAAAACTGAGTCAGTAAATCCAAAGGCCATGTCTACGCTATAGATTTTGTTCCACTTTCACCAATTCCCTTTGTTTCTTTGGCTTAGTCATAACCAATCTACCTGTAATTTCATGTTTGATGTTATGGCAGGATAGATTCCCCCCCTCTCGCCTGGGAAACTTTGACATAAATTGGGCAATGTGTTTGAAGATGTGGGTTTAAAAACATGAACACGTTTTGAGAAATTATTTTTTGACTTGTAATATACAAAATAATTTAGCTTAGAAACTCCAAATTTGTGTATGTGTGTTGTCGTCCTTGGTGAGGAGTAGTTCCTTTTGGCTACTTGTAGGGTAAGTAGGGGAATTGTGTAGTTATTAAAGGTGGTTGATTTGTACATTTTAAAAACTGCAGAGTTCCAATGTGTGCATACTATCCATTATGCTTTAGGAACCCACCTCACACAATGAATCCTGGCTCTCAAGCATTTGTGTTTCGTAAACCCCAAGGGATTTTATTAAAGTTTTTTTCCCTTATACATATTTACAAGTTTAACTCCGCTTTAAGATTTTTTTTACTGGGAATCTAGGGTCTAAGAATTTTCCTAAATAAGCTGTCTCTTATACGAGTGTGACATTTTACCAATTCTGTGGCAGTGTGAAAGACTTCTTAAATGTGTGAGCATAACATGTGTAGCTATACAGCTCTGCCAATTATCATGCGTATTTGGCCAACCTATGTTCCATTGTATGCATCCAAAGAAGTGGGCTGTAGCCCACGAAAGCTTATGCTCAAATACATTTGTTAGTCTTTAAGGTGCCGCAATTACTCCTGTTCTCTATGCACTAGTGTGTGGGTTATAAAAACAACCACAACAAAACCCGTAGTTTTCAGTTCTAGTTTACCACCAGAGGGAGCCAATACAGTCCCATAAATCTAAGGACTAATACTAGTATTTTATCTGTAGAGTTCAAGCACACAGATTTCTCCAGTTTACCACCTACCTCAGTATGCTCCCTGCCCTGCTTTCAGTTTGCTCAACTAAATAGCATTTACTATGTCTGCTGCTTCAGGAAAAGCAAGGTGAAATTCCCCTTCACTTTTTGTCTAAGCAGTGTACATTTTAAATTCTATTTGCATAACTATACTTATGATGATAGAGTTCATGTTGATGTTAACATATGGAGGATTCAGCAAATGCCATTGGTGAACATGTATATGTGAGGTCAGACCAATGTGAGAACTAGAAACATGGTTATATGTGGGACAGACAAGACTGTCCATGACTGTTGCAGTCTATAGCATACTTGTTTGTGCTGTACACATTTTTTCACATAGTGTTAATGTGCCTTGCTTCAAAGCAATTAGTGGCAACATGACACATCTTCTGCCACCTTGCCCTGTCATGGGCTGTTGCTTCCCAGTTGCTGGGGTCAACCTGACATGCTTTCAAGTTTGACTTCAGTGTGTCTCTATATTGTTTGTACTGGCCACCATGACAATGGGTGCCTTGCTTTAGCTGACCATAAATATGGCCTTGGGTATGCTCGAATTGACCGTGTGAACAAGATACCTGGACCAATGCAGCTGAACTTTTATGAGCTTGCTTTGAATGCTAGATATCAACAACAATTAAGGATTTTGGTATTGGAAATTTTGTCCCACCATTTGACTCTGCAAACAGACCAAAGACAGCATATATGAACCTGTGATATGTTGTCCACATCTCACAACCAAATAGAAGTGTTGGTCTGACTGATTAAATATGACCATGTAGATCATTATTGCTATTAATGTTATATAATTGCAACAAATCTTGTACAAATTCTGTCAAGTAAGGTTTCTATGAAAAGGTTATGATTTGCTGAATATGATGATGCTATTTGTATCATTTTTGTATTTGAAGTTATGAGCACTGGCTCTATACCTGTATTTCAAATATGTTTGATCCTGAAGTAACACCCACAAGGTATTTAGCCTGCACATCTTGAAGGGACTATTCAAATTAAGTGGCTCATCAAGGAACACTTAACTCACAATGGACCACGGGAGACGCCTATCTGCACTTAATGGACTTTCCTGCTGTGACTAAGCAAAATCATGCATGGACATGTGACTTGCCCATGTGACTCTAAACACCATCTTGCTACCTGTAATTTTCCACTAGCTGTGCTGAGGGCTTTGTTTGAAACAATGGATTTCCCTCCACATAGCAGAAGCTATAAAAGGCCCTGGAAACATCTCAATTTTTCCTCTTTCCTGCTCAAACCTATGGACTATGAACTTACCCTAATGGCACCAGTCTAACCAAGAGACTGAGGACATTGCAATGATTTGGAAGCAACCAGAGACTTGACTTAAGCTAGCAGTTTATTCCATCACTGCTACAAGCCTGAACCAAGAACATTGTAATTATTGTATGTATTTGATTCCTTTAACCAATTTTAACTCTCACCTTTCTTTCTTTCTATAAGTAAACCTTTAGATTTTAGATACTAAAGGATTGGCAACAGCATGATTATTGCGTAAGATCTGAGTTATATATTGACCTGGGTGTGTGGCTGGTCCTTTGGGATCAGAAGAACCTTTTATTTGATTAAATTGGTTTTAAAGAACCACTCATCTTTAAGTCTAGTGTTTTGGTAGTGATACAAGGACTGGAATATCTAAGGAAACTGCTTTTCTGACTTCTTGTTAGTCAATGTGGTGAAACAAAAGTTTACTTTTGTTGCTGGTTTGGTATATCTTATGGGAGAATAACCACCAGTTTTTTTTGGGGGGGAGGGAAGTCTGCCCTATTTCTCAGCAGTTTGTCCTGAATTTGGTATTCTTAGATGTGACCCACAAAGGCACGGTTACAATGTGATAGGCAACAAGAGTCCTGTGGCACCTTAAAGACTAACAGATGTATTGGAGCATAAGCTTTCATGGGTGAATACCCATTTCATCAGGTAATCATGATAGGTAATCTCATAATCAATTGTGACATTCTGTGACAGCGTATTCCCTTGGTAGCAAAACTTCTCCATGAACTTGAGAGGAGCTTTGTTGATCTTAATAATGTATGAGCATCCCCCGGCACAGGTTGGTACAGTAATTCAGTTTTCTTGAGGCTGATTGTGAAACTAAAATGATTGATTGCACAAGCAAAGTGATCAGTTATAACTTGAACGTCATCAGTCTAGTGAGCAACCAACTCATGGTCATCAGCAAATTAAAGCTCCTTAATTAGTAAATATGCCATTGTCATGTGAGCACGGAAGCATTGCAGATTGAACAGCTTCCCATCAGTGTTGAACTGGATAAATACTCTGTCAATGTCATAAAATACATCCATAGGCATAGTGGGGGGAAAAAAGGCCGGAAAGGAGTGTGGAACCAGCATGCAACCTTGTTTGGTGTCACTGGGGAGTGGGAAGGGGTTTGATATCTCACCATTTTCCACCTCTCCAGCCATCATCCCATCATGGAAGGATCGAATGACAGAAGCTTGCATCCAAAGAAGTGGGTATTCACCCACGAAAGCTCATGCTGCAAAACGTCTCTTAGTCTATAAGGTGCCACAGGATTCTTTGCTGCTTCTACAGAACCAGACTAACACGGCTACCCCTCTGATACTTCTCAAAACTTAGAGTCAAAAGCTTTAGCTTAGTCAATGAACACCATATAAAGACTACAATTCTGCTCCCAGCATTTTTCCTGAAGCCAGCAACAGAGATTTGGGAAATGCTGCGGTGATTATCACAGGTTGTCCTAGCATCTTATCTTTATAGAGCAGTGGTTCTCGGCCCACGGGTCGCTTGTGGCCCAATCAATACATAGCTATGGCCCATGTGACATCCTCAGGGCCATACAGGTAATATATATATTGTGTGGATGAGGTCCATGCTGCATATGTAGCCTACAATGGTAAATAGGTTGAGAACTACTGCTATAGAGGTAGACAATGCTGGCATCCTTGAAATCCTCTGGTACTGACTTTTGCTCCCAGATAATGCAGAAGAGCAATGTGAGGTGCCTTGTAGTGTGGTAGCTACCCTGCTTATAGATCTCTGCTGACATGCCATCCATTCCAGGTGTTTTTCCTTGTGACATCTGCTTGATTGCTGTTATGGTCTCTCATAAGGTAGGGGGTAGTGCAAGTTCTTTTAGCGGATGTTCTGGAAGAGCATTAATTGCTTCCTCAGAAATACTAGAAGGGTGATTAGGAAGCGAACTGAAATGTTCCGTCCACTGGTCAAGTGTATCCTTTTTGTCCTTTGAGAGTCAATTGCTGTCCATTGTCATTATGCATGTAGGGGTTATCCGGCACTTGGGGCCACACACAGCACAAAGTCCAGCAAAAAAGCTTGTACTTATAATGTAGATATCTTAAATGTACCAATGTTTTTTCTGTTTGTAGAGCAGTAGTGGGAATATGGCCTCTTCAGATTTGGAAGATTTATGCTCTCACATCAACACAAAGATTTCGACTATCAAAAAGACTCTTCAGTTAAGAAACATGGGTAAGAGAGCTCAGTAGGTGTTTTTATATTCACGGGAGTGTATCTGGGTATGTGGATTATATTTAGTAAAGGATTTTCCATCAAGTATTGAAGATCTAAATGCTCATCTCAAAATGCTATTTTACTATTACTTATGTACAACTGTGGGATAACTTTTGTTGCTGCTGATCTTGCTATAGCTGTGTCCTCTTTTGGAAATGTATTATGTAAATCTGAGGAAACCAACCAAGAATTCAGTGTTTGTGAAACATGCCAGTCTACTTTACCTACCTGAAGGAGCTGGGGCTCTCTGAGTAGAGGAGAGGAACTTAATAGACATGGAGGACAACCAGAAAAAGGCAGGGACAAGAGTGTGGGATCAAAGGAACAATAAGAGGAAACTAGAGGGGATACCAAACAGAACCAGGGGCAATGAATGGTTCTAGTCTGACAGAGTTTTAGACTGATGGTTTATCCACAGAACAGATATAGCATGGCCAGTGGCACAGTAAGCTTTCCCATACTACCCCACCTAAAATCACCTGTAGGCATAACAGAGTAGGTTATTGTCTGCGCATGATAAGTCTTTGGCTTCTCTGTCAAACTGCTTATAAAAGGGGCAGTTCTAGTGCTGTGGGTTTTTTTTAAATGTTAATGCTGCATATGGTTACAGAAAGCACCAAAAAAAAACAACAAAAAAAACCAACAACCCAGCATCCTTAAACAATACAGGTATCTGGATAGAAATCTGACGTCTGTCTGTCTGTCAAACTAGTTTTTCCACCATCCTAGATGTTAGAGGTGAGGTGAAATGTGGCCATGAAGTGATCATTAGAAACTGTAGTGAAGGCAGTTTCAGTGGAGTGGAGACATCAGAAGCCAGAGGCAAGAGGGTCGTGCATGGAGTTGGAGTAGAAGAATTCAAGGCAATGGTTATAGACAGTACATTCACTGAATTCAGAGATAAAGAGTAGAAGATAGTCTGGGCATCATCTGTAGAAATAGGAAGGATCCAGGATCCGTTATCTTTTAGGAGTGGGAAACCTTAGCTTGCCTATCATGTGAGGGGAAGGAACCTGTGGGAGTTGGAGGTTGAGAAAGGTGAGGGAGAGCTGGAGAGTGGGGACAAGGGAAGTCTCTCATAGAACTTTATTTTCTTTAGTGTGAGAAAGTGCAATACTTTAATTCTTTAGTACCGCAGAATTGGTTGTGAGTCAAAGCTTAGCAGAATTCTTTCTACCTCCAAGCTGGAACAGAAAGGCCTTGAAGATGTTCTTCAATAGGAGAGGAAAATGCTTGTAGCCCTTTTCTTTTTATCCAAGCAAAATCTACCAAAATAAGTGGCTATATTTAGGAATATCAGCCATTCATTAATTGATAAATTTGTATCTCACTGGTTGGCTGTTTTCTTTATGTAAATAGTTACATTACAGACTGGGCTGGTGTAGTACTGCCTATTAAGGTTGCCCATTACTTCCCATAATAAAACCCTGTTTTCAGTTGCTGACAACTTTGTGAAGCTTTAACTGTTTGGGCTGAAATTTTGCACGTGGGGCGTCTGCCTCAAGCTGAATTTTTTAGGACAATTTGCAGATAAAAATATTTCAACTATATCTGAGAACAAGGCTAGGGGGAAATACTTTGTTCTCCCCATGTTCAAACGCTCTTTAGACCAACTTTTCTTTCAACAGCTCTAGTGCCCCCCCGCTCTGAAGCAGGGGGACAGCCTTTGTGGCAAGGATGTGTCTTTTGCCATCCCCATGAAAATATGCCCAAATTTGGCCAAATTCTAAGCCTTTGATAAATCACAGTTTGCCTGTGCTCAGTGGTGACTTATTCAATTGTAGCAGTTAAATCTCTGAAGAAGCTATGTTCACTAAGCATGTTCAGGACTCTTACAGCTCCAAGTACTGATCAGACCACACATGTGCCATTCCCACAGAGCAAGTGAGCATGCTTCATTCCCTCACAGCTCCTACATGAGACCAAATTGCATGTGCCAGCCCCACAATGTAACTGAGCATGCTCCAGCCCAGGGCTGCAGGGGCCAAACCAAATGTTCCCTGTAGTGGCTGGGATGGAGCTGGACACTAAAAGTGAGAACAGGGAGCCTGTCTTTCTTCTGTTCTCAAGGACTGCCCTTCAGGCACGCAGGCAGTGTGGAGGAGGGAGTGGTCTGATTTTTAGCTTGAACATTTCAGAATTACAAACAACCTCCATTCATGAGGTGTTTGTAACTGAGATTTTACTGTATGTGATCATCTGATTATAAACTGAACTATAATGGATATGCACAAGGGGGGCCAAATTCAGGTTGCTCAGGCAACCTTAATTCTGCTATTTCATAACCTTTGAGTGCTTGACTTTGCAACTTCAGTAGTGTTCTTTTAACAAAGGTGTGTGTGTGTGTGTGTGTGTGTGAGAGAGAGAGAGAGAGACTGTGGTTGATTTGCAGTGCTTTTTACTGTTTTGCTGAGATCTAACTCATTCTATTTCCAGCTCTCATCCCCCTTGCTGGGATGATACTGAGCACTTTAGCCCACAGAATAATGACCCCTGTTCAAAGAGAACAGTGCCTTCCATTCTTTGCCAGAAGGTTGGGAACTATGATGTGGAGTTTCAGGGAGTAGGGAAGGAATTCAGAAAATGTTTGGTGGTAGAGATGGGAGATGTGTGAACCAGGCACTTGTGGGTTGTGTTGTTTTTTTTTTTGTTTTTTTTTTTAATTTTGAGCTTGCACACTCTCTCTCTCTGTGTCTGTCTGACAGGTCAGGAGCCATCCTTGAAATCTGTGCTCTGTAAAATAGGGCATGAGATGTTTCTCCTCAATGATCTCCTGAATAAAATGGAAATAGAAGTTGAGCATCAAGAAAAACTAAAGAATTCGCTCAAGGTAATCTTTTATTTTGTTCTGCTTGTAGCATCCTAATATAAAAATGGGAAGGTTTAAAGGAATCTCTCAGACCTATCCAGAATGGTTCCTTTCTAGGTCATTAGGTGGTATGTCTCTGAGCTATGAGAATGTTATAGTAAGTGAGTTGAGCAGAGAAGTATAATGCATTCATTGCAACAACAAAATATTGATCATGGTTGTTTTTGCATTTTGGGACTGAGCCCATGGGCTTTGTATCAGGCCTTTTTCCCCTCATCAGATTGGAAATATTGCCTATGAAATGGACTCTTCTTTCTTCCTGGCACAGCTAGCCCCATGTAGTCTTATTCTCCTGCAGAAGAAATCCGCACCTGAGCTGAAATGTGTCTCCATAATTGTGCATCTTATCTGCTCAAACTGTTAGTGAAGCCAGGATTTCTGAAGCCAGCGGGGCAAGTTGTGTGCTCATTTGTATGTCATTGCCCAGAATATTCTTTCATTTTACAACTATTTTCTAGCACTGTTATCTGGGCTCTGACAATGAAATGATTTGTATACACTGGTCCTACAATCATATATTTGTATTCACTTGTATGTGATTACTCCCGTGGCTTTAATGTGTTGCTCTTATTACATATTTCCTCTAATGAGTATAGTTCTATTATGAAAATACTGTCACATTCAGTTTTTCTTAAATTTCAGTGATAGTCCTACTTAATTACAGGAGAATTACAAGGAAATGGTGAAATCATGTAAGGGAAAAAAAAAAACTTTAGGCTGTGAAGAGACAATGGTAGCCTGACACCAAATCAGCACTAGATAATAATTTAAAATAGATCCATTGTGTAAAACTTCTGTACCTTCCTGTCATTCTCCCCCATGCCCTGAGATTGGTTTAGTAAGTCTGGCAACCCTTGGGTATCCTGTCATGTCAATCAAATTATTGAAACTGAAATCTTATTTACAAGAGAGTTACTGGCAATGCTGGTAGGAATATGATTCTCTAGAAGCAATTAGTTGCTGTGGAAATAATGATGTCACACAAAATTATAACTTCAGGTTGAGGGATAAAGAGCAGGAAGAGACAAAGCTTCAGAAACAAAGCTCCTGTTTGCATAAAACTGTCCTTAGTAATAAAAAGTCAGGAACAACAATGAAATTATGACAAACAAGCAGAATTGATTCTAAATGTTCAGAGCTGTCAGTCTTGCGGTGTGACCTCACTGGTGCCCTCACCTCAGAAGTTTGGCTTCTTTTGCGTGCTAATGAGAAGTCCTTGGAGCGCCTTCCTTGACTCTTAATTGCAGCCAGCTTTATTCTTCCTGTGTTCTCCCTCTGGCTAGTGGCAAGCAGAGTTTTAATCACTACAGTGGCCACCTTCTTTTTAGGTTTTTCCCCCTCTGTCGCTGGATCACTCTTAGCTTCTCTGGCTCAAGTTATTTAGAATGAAAAGCAGTTGAATTTCTAGGCTTCACTGATTGCTTCTGGGGAGTTAGGAGTGAGGGTCTATGGTGAACAAACAGCAAAGTTCATTAATCACATTAAGGCATATTCGTTAAGGGTCATTCTCGCATCATCTGGGTAGTAAACAGAACCATTTCCATTGCACCGTTTTCAGTAACTTCAAACTATTGAAAGAGTCCAATATCCTTCATTTCAGGAGATGCAGGAGTCTTTTGAGAGGGACTATAATGAAGCACAGCACCTCTGTGAAAATATTCCTCCCCATCTGCCCAAAGCAATCCCAAAGTGGTACGTATTACTCACATAGGCAGATTTTCTGGTGACACTGGCAGTGTAAAAATCTGAATATCTCTGCTCCTAGTACTAGATATTAACTGCAAATCTTTGGGACTCAGTCAAGTTCTATATATTAGTAGCATTCCTGTTAAGTAGATCTAGAGTGCTAATGCTTCTTACCACATACTGTATTTGTGCAGAGCAGCAGAGTTGTGGGGGTGGTCAAAGCAAAGGGCATGATGGAGGGAATGTTGCAAGAGGTGGAACAGAGTCCAGACAGTGATGGGGAAGTCTGAGCAGTTGGGAGTGAGGAATGTAGGGGATTGTTGTCGCAGTGCAAGGAAAAGTAGAGTCGTAAGGAAGGGGTCAGAGACCCTCTCTTCTAAAAATGTCTGCACTGACTTAATTTAGGTTTTATCACTGTTCCTGCATCCTCTCTCCAGTTCCTCAGCCTGTGGGTCCTATGGTGACATGTGTCTCTCCATGGAGAGGAAGTCTGAGAAGGGAGAACTGGGCTGTGAGGGGCAGGCATAGACACGGGAGACAGGATTATACAGGAACAGTGGAGGTGTTCACATTCTGTTGCAAGGGTAATCATTACCAAGGAGCCAGAGGCAGTGGTGGGGAAGAGCTGGGCTGTGGTACATGGGGATACTGATAAATTATTATTTAAAAAACAAAAAAACAAGGAAATGAAATACCCCCAAATTTTGTTACCGCAGAGTTAAGGTTGCCCAGTTCTGCCTCATGCCCTTTCAGAACAGGGAGAATGGCTAAATTTAAACCTCTGGAAACCATCCCCGCAATGCAACCTTAACTCGATCCTTTTTAAGAGATGCCCCAACACACCAGTAGCACAAATACTAGCACTCTACCCTAACAGATGATACAGAACATTTTGGGGACAGAGCATATGAGTTGCGCCCTGCAAATCTGCGGATATCCACGGATCATGTTCGCAGATAGCGGATCAGATGCGGATACAAATTTTGTATCCGCGCAAGGCTCTACATATGAGCACTGTAGGGCAAAGTCTAACATCTTCTCTTTGCTCAGGCAAAACTCAGGTTTAGATCAGATGTAGTGAACAGGAGCTACCTACATACAACCCCTGAACCTGCTCTGCACAAACTACCCCAGACTTGTTAAATGTTTCTACCCCTTCAGCCTTGCCCCGCACTTACCTCTCACTAAGCTTCAAAGACCACTATCATGTATGCCACCATACTGCTGACAATCCTTAAGACAAGAACATATTCTTGTACACTTCTTCTGACACAACCTACAAAATCCAGCACTGAAATGGGGCATACTTGATTCCACAAGTTGCACATGCATATCTCATTATATCATGGTCACAGCTCTGCAAAGCTGCTCCAGCCAATCATTCCACCACTCAATAAAGTTACACCCTGTGAAGCTGGAGTCCATGCAGACAAATGTTGCAGTTCAAATCTGATGAACACAGTGCAAACAATGGCATGTTCTTTTAGTCAAGCACGTCTACTTATTAAGTTATAGATTTTAAGGCCAGAAGGCACCATTAGATCGTTTGTCTGACCTTTGGTATAACACAGTCCATAGAATTTCATCCAATTACTCCTGTATTGAGCCTGTCTTTGATTAAAACGTATCTTCCAGAAAAGCATCCAGTCTTGATTTGAAGAGCTCAAGAGGTGGTGAATCCATCAGTTCACTTGGTAGTCTAACCTTTGCACCATCTTTATTGAACCATTCCCAGTGGCTATCGCCAGCTCCATGAGGCAGAATTAAGATTGTGTTGCCTTAACTTTGTGTTTCCTGGTTTCCAGAGGTTTCAGTTTAGCCATTGTCTACGTTCTGGAAGGGCAAAAGGCAGAACTAGGCAAACTTAACTCTGTATAAACAAAGTTTTTGAGCATTTAATTGTTAATTCAGCAGGTGACACTAATCCCCCTCAGTCAATCTGAACTAATACTCCAACAAGTTATCTTTGTGGTGGGGCACTGTACTGGTGGAGATGCCTTCTTTTAAATGAGACATCAAACCAAGATCATCAGCTGCACTGATATTACACTCCTATGCTACCGTCCAGGACATAATTATAGAGTGCGGTGGCTTACCCACTGTCTCATACTCTTAGCCCCTGGGACCAAACTTGCAAGTCAGTCTTTCATTATGTAACACTTCGACTTTATTTTAATGATTTTTGTACATTTACTTGGCAACTTTCATCCCACAGAATACCATAGCACTTAGCAAACAATGCATAAATCAGTGAAATACATCCTTCTCTTCATATTGCTGCCCAGAATGTGTAGAGCAGAGCCAGCCAAGTGACTGGCATACAGTACAACACTGGGGAGAAGGGAAACAGATTTTACCTAAGGATATTGATCTGAGGAGCTTGGTGGGCAGATTTTTAAAAAAGTACCATGGGTTTGGTAAATTTCACTCAGAGTAGAAAAGATTGGCTTTTCCGATCCCATCTAGGAGAACTACGCCGCAGACTCCATGAGGTTCAGTTTATTTGCATCACAGGATAAACAGGTGAGTCAGTCTTACCAAGTTTTGAACTTGTGTTTCAAAGGGGTCTGATGATGAGACCAATAAGTGCATAATAACCTGGCTCATGTTTTTGAGCCACAAGCAAATGGTGAAAAGTAAAGCCTCTCCGTTCTGTGGAATACAGTGGTATATTGAACTTGAAACTAAGCCTGGTAACAGTCTCTCTCTAACTGAAAAATGAAGAGGTATAATGAATAGTCAATTAAAGTACATATAGCAAATGCAGTAATTTTGTCCTGTCAATCAGTGGGAGAAAAGGAATTGTAGATTTGTGAGTAGAGATCTTATAATTTGTTGGTATGTTCATAACTACGGATTATCAGCTATTTTTATACTTAATTTTCATTCATTTTACAGCACTTTGGGACTAATTGTGAAGTCTGAAGGACAAAGTAAAGCTGTAGAACCTGAATGTGTAAAGAAACCCACAAAAGAGCCAAAATTTATTAAAGAAGCCCCTCTAATAACGGCACAGGAATTTGAAGGTGTTCCTGCGTAAGTAAGCAAGAGTTTTCCTCGATGATGTCAGGTACAAATGGGAGCCAAATTTAGGTTTTGGAAAAATTAGCTTTTACAAAATCAATGGCTGACCGGAATGTTTTATGAAATGTTTAAGATTCCAGCGGAAATGGTGTTTACCCCAATCAGCACAATGCTGCAGTATTTGAGAATCGTAAATGATATTGATTAGTAAGTAGAATTGGTCAAAACTTTTCACATAGTTTTTTGCTTAAAAAACGCTTTTTTCCAAAAATTAGACTTACAGTAATGTCAACACTATTTCATAAAAAATTCTGTTTTTGTGTAACATTCCATCACACTTTTAATCTAAAATTGTATCAAAATTGTGTTGAAATTCATTATAGAAATTCTTTGGGCTTGTTTAGTCAAGCAGTTAGTGCACTGCAGGCTGGGATGTAAATCTACAGTGCATTAGCATGCTATGTGTTAGCTGTCCATGTGAACCTGCTACCTACCGTGCACTAAAAGTTTCTTAGTGTGCTTTGATCCGCTCTGCTTTGAAACAGGATTAGGTCAATGAGCACTAGGGAACTGTTAGTGCACAGAAGCAGGGTCCACTTGGACAGCTAGTATGTGGCATGATAATGCACTGTAGATTTACAACCCAGCTTGCTGTACACTAACTATTTGACTAGACAAGCCTCTTGTTTCTTAAAAAACATGGTTTCAGTAGGAAAACTCAGTTCACATTTAAGTGTCTTCTGCATACTCCTATTTGTGGTTTCAAGGAGCTTGCACTATGAGCTTTCAAAATCTTCTGGTGAGCAGCATCAATTGGGGCCACTCACTCCTCCTTTACTCATCCTTTACAGATCATTCCAAAGGTATAAAATGGGGAGTAGCCCCAAATGCCTTTCAGTTCCTTCTAGGCATCAACGGTAGAGAGAGTGTAGATCACACTAGGTATCCTTAACTCTTACATGGTTGTTTTTCCTGAAGTCCATTGGAGGCTATTTTTGTTTTATCATTAGATTGTCTCAGAGACAAGAGAGAGACCCATACAGCATGGGAATAATCTGTTGCTGTGAAAGCAGAAAGGTCATTTCACACCCCTGCTCTCCAGGGAAGCTCTTTAGACCTAGTCAAGTGAGTCTAGCACTGTAAATTCAGACTCTGCTTGGCATAGGTGGCAATGAAGTCTCAGCATCTGTCCTGGTTGAGTAAGTTCGTGCCAGAAAGGCACTTCTTGACTCCAGAGAACCACTGGCCAAAGTGGTCCTAGCGACCAGATCCATTTGGGTTGATGGGAATCCAATATTGAGGTCCTAGCACCAAGGACTCTGTAGAACTGCTTGCCAAAAGTGATTGTGTCCACCTTGTGCTGTACAGAGGTCCCTGGATCCACCTGGGTCAACTGAATTTGGTAGCAAGGATCCAGCACTGTTATCTCTGGAGAACCAACTTGGTTTTGTGAGCAACATAAGCAGATGAAAGTTCCTGGATCTGCCAATTCAACCAAGACAAGTGCTGAGGGTCAGATCAGTCAAAGTGGCATTGAGGTCTCCAGATCCATCTGAGCTGACCAAGTCCAATGCTGAGGACTTGGCACCATTGATTGTATATGCATTAATATAAGCATCACTCCAGCTTCTGGATTCCTCTGTGTGAGGTAGGGTTCTGTACAGTTACTTTTTAAGAACCATCTGCTAAAATGGTTCTATGGCGCTGATATAAGTAGCACCAAATGTTTTTGGTAAATAATGATTAAGAAAATGAAAAATTTCAATTTAAAAGCTCCATGACAGTTTGGCAGAAAAGGGTCTATTTCAAATCACGCAAAACAGAAACAACTCTGAAATTTTTTGTGAAACAGTTTTTCTGATTTTCCACCCTTTTCTACTGGTAATTTATTATAAAATAAAAGGGAAACTGACTATTTGGGTTTTGTTGTCCCAGAGGAAAGAAATAAAAAAACCCTCCAGATAGAGAAATTAATTTGATGAAAATTCAGTTATGATAATGTGTTTTAATACGCATGTAGAAGCTTTTCTGCAGTAGTATGATTTTTTTTTTTAACTTGACTGTCACTATTAATTCTTTCTTTGGCAAATTAAAATTGGTTTTGATCATGAGGCTTGGTTCCAATGACTGCAAAGCTTCCCTGAGGCCACATGATTTTGCCAAAACATTTTTCAAAATAACACAACACAATGGTGCTTTACTTCGTGGAGGGATACTGCTGGGGAGTTGCAGGGTTATTTTCACATCTGAACTCTGGAATGTAGCCCAATCTTGAACAGTCTGTGAAAGACTTTTTCCACTTATCTGCATCCAAAAGACCTAGTGTCCTGAACTTGGAACCATTGTTCTTCTGTTAAGTGCAAGAAAGGCTATTCATGCAGTGTTATTGCCGAGAACTGGCTGCTGTTTTTCCTAATCTTCAAATATTACTCTTGATTACCCATGTAGCTTCTGCTTAAGATGCATCATTCTCATGTTTCTGGTTTTTGGTCTTGGTAATGGAATACCTGATTACTAGACACCTGGGTTGAGCATAGGACTGGGAATCAGAACCTCTTAAATTACAAGCCCATCTCTGACACACACACACACTCACTCACTCACTTCTGGTGGCCTAGGGCAAAAGATCTAAGGGTAATGAGACTGCAGAGAGGGAAAATACTGTGTTTGTGCCTTTTTCCCTCCCACTACATTGATGCATAAAGAAAGCCAGAAAGTTTATTCATTTGTTTAAATTTCAGGTATTTTAAGTCTTGTGTTCCTGTCCTTTGCTGCAAGATTTTTGGGGAGCCTCAGATTTATGGGTTGTGAGTTGTCTCAACCCTAAATTGAAGAAGTGGGGGTGCTAAATTAAGAGAGGTCTTTTTCTAGACTTTTTTTTTTAAAAAAAAATAGCACAGACACAATAATTTTCCTTGGCAGCTCACCACTAACCTTTGAGGTTATAAAATGGGGTTAATAAATCTGCACCTAATTGGGGCAGGGTGAAGATTAATTAGGTGAAGATGATTATAAAGTGTTTTGAAGAAGGAAAGAGCTGAATAAATGCAGTTCTGTTCACCGTTGGTCGGGCAGAGAGTGTTTAGGTATGTTTCTAAAATACTGTATGCATTTATAGTCCAATACAAATCTTTGATGATAATATTAATAGAAATATTTTCATTGATAGGCTTGGTAGAATTCAATTTTTATAATAAATTTGATGGAAAATATCAGTTTGTTTTTAAACTTTTTATCTATTTTATCAATTAACATTTTCAGTTGTGCAAAATTATGGGTTTTAAGAATTTTTTAAAAATTTTTTTGTTGATTTCGATTTTCAAAGTTGCGAGAAATTATGGAGGGGGAGCAGATAATTATTTAATGACCTAGACACAAATTCAAAAACTTAAAGCTTATAACAATTAAAACAGATTTTCAATATCATGTCAAATTATATAAAGTAAATATCTTTAAATCAAACTGTAGTAAGGCCGGGGCTGAGGGGTTCGATAAGGGGCAGAGGGTCTCAGGGGTGGTCAGGGGCTCCCTCCCGTTCAGGATCTGGGAGGGAAGGAGCTGTGGGAGGGCACTTTTAGGGGCCCCGCAGTCCCAGAGTGGCCTAGGGAATTAATTGGGGGCCGGGATCAGCCCCTTCCGCTTCCCTCGCCCCGTCCCCAGCCGTGTTGCTTGGGGGAGGAGGCTTGGGGGAAGGGATCCCCCCGCACTCACCAGCAGTGGCGAAAGCGGAGCAGCCTGGCCCCAGCCCGCTCCACTCCACCAGCTCCCAGCTGCAGCGCTCCGCTTCCCGCCACAGGTGAGTACGGGGGGCGTCCTTTCCCCAACCTCCCCACACTCACTGGCGGCGGGAAGTGGAGTAGCCCAGCCCCAGCCCGCTCCACTCCGCCAGCTCCCAGCCGTGGGGCTCCGCTTCCCGCCGGAGGTGAGTGCAGGACCTTTCCCCAGCCGCCCCCAAGCAACATGGCTGGTGCCGGGGCAAGGAAAGCGAAATGGGCTGGGGCCCATCACTCCGCTTCCCGTTGCAGGTGAGTATGGGGGGCATCTTTTCCCCAACCTCCCCGCAGTCACTGCGGCTGGGAGCTGGCGGAGTGGAGCGGACTGCAGCTGGGCTGCTCTGCTTCCCGCCGCTGCCGGTGAGTGCCTGTCAGGAGGTGGGTGAGGGGTGGATAGGGGTCAGAGCAGTCAGGGGACAGGGAGGTTGCATAGGGGGTGGAGTCCTGGGGGTGATTAGGGACAGGGTCTCTGGAGGGGGTGGTCAGGGAATGGGGGAGAAAAGCAAGTTTGATATAACGCGGTCTCACTTATAACACGGTGAGATTTTTTTTGTCTCCCAAGGACCGCGTTATATTGGGTAGAGGCGTATTATCGATGGAAATATTTTTAGGTCAGTTTGTGTGTGTATGGTGAAATTAATGTTTACTGGCATTTACCAATACAAATCGAAACCTTCCAAGCCTATTTATATAGCACAACATATGTGTACAATTCATGAGGGGTGATTTGGATCAATGTGAACAGTTCCTATTAATACAAAAACATTCTTCTCTGTTTGATGGTTTTGTAATGTGAAGCTGGGGAAACCACCAAACTCACTATTTCACTTGGTACTTAATGATCTGGACTGGAATCTCAGATGAGACCTATATACAATGAGCACGCCCCTTCCCATGTGACTTTCAAACACATGGTCACCTTTGAATTGGAAGTTCGTAGTTTGTCTTAACACTTTGCAATATCCATGTGTATATCAGGCTTTCCTGTATCCAGCCCAGTTGTGTTCAAATGGTACTTTAAAGGGTAATAGACCAAATTAAATATCTCAGATGAATTTAAGCAGTTAAGTCTGCCCATGTGGTGGTTGTAAGAAATTTATAGATGCTAATCTGATACTGCAGCTTTATAGAATTTTAATGAATAACTTCTCTGTTAAATAGTAGTAGATATCAAAGTGATTCAGGGTTCAAAGTCATATCACATCTTTCACTTGGGATAAAGTTTCCATCATCTCTATAGAAAATTAGTAATCTGGAAAGAATATGATGGTGTTATGGTAATGATGGTGTTATGGTTACGTCTAAGATAATATTTTCATTTCAAATGTGTATTTGATCATTGTAACTTTCTCAGACTATTACACTCTTGGTCTGAAATGTATTATGCTTGGCCTCAGCTCAGTGGGGTGCATATGTGGATATGTGTTTCTTGGTGGCATGTGTGTTAGGATGAGACACTTAAATGTAGGTATGTGTTTCGTTTCCAAATAAAAATACACAGTGACCTCTCAATAAGGAATACTTTCAGGGCAGGAGGGCAGGGACTGGACGAAGAGGAGGCATGACTTTAATGCTGTATAACCCAGTGTCAATATCTAAACCAGACCATTCATTTATCAGTGAGAGGACATGTTTCTGACTGTTGTGTAGTGGCCAGGAATGACCACATGACATATATAAAACACCAAGCCTTGAATAAGGAATCTTTAACTGTGCCAGAGGTTTACGAGCACCAGGACTCCAAGAGGCCAGCTCTGTAGAGTTGTCCAGCTGTCATGGAGTTTAGTATGACTGCTGCCATACTTATAAAATAAATTTTGTGGGAGAACAAAATATTTTTTGAATCTTGCTGACATCCGCATACTTGCTATCACTCTACACTGCCCTGAAGCCCTATAGTCTTCTCTTTGTCTTAGAGGAACATAGGATGTTTCAAGGGTTACATGCTGAGGTCAGTGCTCAGTATATTTGAAATTAGACCACTTATTCGGGTGCTCAGTGTGGATGTAGGCTCGGCACTTAGCATACATTTTTTGCCAATTTAAGTATATATATGTTTGTGTGTGTGTGTGTGTACACACACACACACACGATTCAGGATATTCAAATGTAAGGGAGGCTTAACCAGCCTTTGCTCTTCTTCTCTGTGTGCACATGCATTCATTAGAAGATCACACAGCATGGGAAGTAAATAATAAAATACTGTGAAACCTGTTTGAAGCAACCACTCAGAGGATTGCCTGTTGTAGACGGGCCTTGGTACAAGTTTCACCTGTAATGGAAAGAAGCTGACTTTTTACTGTACCACTTCTTCAACAAGACAGCATAACTAAATAGAATGTTTATACTGTTGTGTTGAAATTACACATTTCCTGTACAGCCTTAAATAAACCTGCAAAATTCTGCATGTTGTGGGATCATGGAATGAAAGATCCAGTTGTATATACAGGGGGCAGACTTCAGGTTTATGATTCCTCTGCAGTTAAAATTTCAACCTTTATATTGCAGTTAATGTAAAACGAATATATGTCTGTATATTGCTTTCCTCTAAGCTGTTTGACTATTTTTAATTTAGGCCTCTCAGAAGAAAACCATCATTTTTAAAAAACGTGACAGATACCTTAGCCAGAATGCCATTTAAACTGAACTCTCAAATTGTTTCAGTGAAATTCTGTGAATTAGTTTTGGGACACTGTATATCCTAACATTATACGTTTAGAAATATATTCTAATAAATAAATTAAAGCCTGAATGCTTTCTTGCACTGAGATACCCTCAGCTCAGAAGTGAGGGAGTGTGGCATATTTACACAAACACTTAGTTTGGAACAAGCTGGGGGTGAAAATCTACCTTGCATTAGTGTGCCGTGTTCTATGTGTCTGTATGGGCCCTGCTGCTGCATGGTAAAAGTTCCCTAGTGTGCACTGATCTACTTCCATTTCAAAGCAAGTTAGATCAAACCACACTAGCGAACTTTCGATGCACCTTAGCAGGGCCCATACAGACACTTCAGGCTCGTCTATGCTGCCTTGCAGTTCAGACTATGGGGTTGTGAATAAATAGTGAGCCACTAAAGTGCTGTGCTGTAGCTCCGCTGTGTGGACACTGCAGGTGCAAACTGAAAGTTCCTAGTTCATGTTAACATAGTTCTTGTCAAACTGGTCTACATTAATGCGAACTAGAAACCTTTTAGTTTGCTCCCACAGCATCCACATAGGGGAGTTACGGTGCAGCACTGTTCGCATTGCTATTCGTATCCTCATCGTCCAAACTGAGGGCCGGTGTGGACATGTAGCCCTAGTGTTTGGGTAGTGCCAGGTAGGTTTACACCTAGAGTTGCTGCAAACTAAGTATTCCTAGAGGCTAGCAATCAGAGGGTTAATTAGAGGCCCCTGATTCTCTGAGCCAATCTGCCCCAGTTCCGTTGTATGATAGAGTAGCTTAGTATCGGCTCTAATATACACCAACTGGAATGGTCCCCAGAGATTATGCCAATAGAGGATTGCTGGTTCTGTGACAGCTGAGAACTCCCACAGGCTGTGGGAATTATCAGCTGACAAGATCCAGCTGCTTTTCCAGCCCTGTTATGTGTTGTTATGCAGGAGATATTTTTAGGGAACTAATTGTCATAGTATAATCTGCACCACCTTGATATTTTTAGAACAGCAGATATCGAAGATATGGGATGCATTTGGGCACAGATATAAAGGTATCTGGATCATTTAGAATATCTTTCAAGGAGAAGTGTACATGTAACGTTAAAACTTCTGGAATAGACTTCAAAGCTAGGTCAGGACACTTATTCAATTCAAGTAAAATGTCTCAATATACTTTAAATTCAAGACAGATTTAAATGGTTCCTTGGCTTCTTTCCCAAGCTGCTTAGGGTTTGTGACATTTTTAGGTTCTTGGTATACATTATAAGTCCCCATTTTCATAGCTTGGTAACCAAAGAAAAAATATTTTCTGCTCTCAACCTTTGTTTTTGGTGACTGGCTGTTGGAAGAATTTGTTCCTCTGATATAAATGGTAGATTAATTGCTTTTCATTGAGGAAAGTAGTGTTGTGGGGTTTTTTTTGCTGTTCATGATAAATTGTGGATTAAAGGAAAAATGCAGTTGTAATAAATAAATGGTTTTTTTTGTTTTTAAATGAGACTGTTAAGCCTGATGCTTGCCTGATGTTAAAAGGGAACTAATTAGGCATAATGTACTACTGTATACATAACCACTTTTGTTGGATTCTAGTAGGTCTGAGGTTTAACTTTATTAAAGTCCATGGAAGAATGTCAATTAATCTGATTTTAAAAATATAATAGTTACCTTGATTCATTTAGGTTCCTGCTGTGTCTGGATTTTAGCAAGGGTCAGATGAGAACATGAGAGGATTAGGGAATAGCTTGTTCCTACCTACAGTTGGGAGGATCAGGCAGAGAAAAATGCCACAGAGTTACTCTTGTAACTTGAGAAACTCTCCCTCGCAAGTAAAGAGAAAAGCAAATAGGATGTATAGTAATAAAGATGCAGTCAATGAATATAAGCAAGGCATTGTTTACAATCACATAACAGAAAAAGTCCATCTAAATATAGAGTACATAATCCTCCCACAACTGCTCTGTGCTATCTGTTATTTGCACACCTCCACACCAAATGTGGTTGCATTTCAGCGGTGTGTATGTATATATAGTTCAAAGTGTTGTGGTATGTTTTTTCAATGAAAAATAATTGTATGAATGTAAAATAAGTAGTTTTAATTATACAACCTGTGTGTAGTTTTTATAGAGCACAATTTATCTTTACTTACGTATTTCCTTATTTATTTGCATATTATCTCTTCACCATAGGCTTGTGAGTTGCTTCTGGTTTTTGTTTTTCTATAAACACAATGCCATTGATTGATACATAACTGGCTACAAGTAATTTAGGGACAAGGTAATTTGGAATTAGAATATCTGTCCTGATTCTGGAAAACCTGGCACCTAATACAGATCAATCCCATTAACAGAATAATTTTGACTTGTTTTCTGTTGACTTTAATGTTGGCTGTCACTTACTTTTAAGGTGTGATATATGGTAATACTGTTTCACACTTTTGTGCCATTAGTTTCAAAATGCTGATTGATTTGCCTTTGCTCTGTTTAAGAATGTTCCACTTTTTTAATCTTCTAAAGATTTTATTTCTGTAGTCAGATTAAATTGATGGAGTACAGCTTCTTTTCCAGCATTTGTTTCATATTTAATCTCATACAGCCCTCACTGTGCTGATGTACTAATAGTAATAAAAGCGCTTCAAAACTAGATTGTAACTCAGACACTCCTCACAAATACATATTTTTTCTACATCCTCCTAAAACTGGGACTGCATAGAATTAAAAGTTAAATCAGGTCAGGTTTCAGGGTTCTCGGGGGGGGACGGGACGACATTGTGGTAGGAAATATGACTCATAAGGACATAATAATTAATGAAATGGAGTTAATGGTGGCCACTGCTAAAACAGCATGTCTGTTGCTTCCCATCTCATTTTTTATTTAGCTGTGCATGCCTTACTACTTCTGATTAGTCTAGAGTGTTCTGCAGCCAAAAATCTTGGCTATTAAAGTGTTTAAAATTGTAAGCTTGTCAATGTTTCAACTGCCTAAAACAGAAGGGGTGGGGACTCATTCTATATTTCCCTAATTTTTTTTTCCTCCGGGCTTCTTGTTTTCAGGGCCTTGGATGTTACCTACTGGTAGTTCTGCTTGAAAGCTCACATAATGCAGATGAAAAGAACATGCTAATTCAGTACTCTTCATCTGCCTGGAAAACTGGATGAGAATCTCACTCCCACTTCAGCCCCTTTTACACAGGGTAAAGGAGCCAGAGCAGCATAAAGAAACTGTAAAAGTTGCAGACCTGGCCTGGGGAGAATTCCTTGGTTCACAAATTGAAGCAGACAGCCACACGCTGTTCTCCGGAGACTCCTTTTGCAAGGACAGGCTCTGAGGGTGCAATTGAGGGTTGGAAGGGTGTGTTGGGGTTAGGATCACAGCAGATAGTACTGTAGAGATCCTGGGGGGACTGCCATAACTTAGAACTCTAAATCAGGGGTTCTCAGACGGGGGGGCATGACCCCTCAAGGGGTCGTGAGGTTATTACGTGGGAGGTTGCGAGCCGTCAGCCTCCACCCCCAAGCCCCGCTTCTCCTCCAACATTTATAATAGAGTTAAATATAAAAAATGTGCTCTTAATTTATATGAGGGTGGGGGTCGCACTCAGAAGCTTGCTGTGTGAAAGGGGTCACCAATGCAAAAGTTTGAGAACCACTGCGCTAAATGATGCTGGGGGATGCTCCACAGCTGCTCTGGATATCCCCAAACCAGTAGGGTGTAAGATTGGTTTAAAGCCACCTTAACCTCTAGCTGTGGGTTGTAAGTTCTGTGTTGTGCCTCTAAGATGCATAGTTCAGAATCTCACTTCTTTTCTTTAATGTCTGTCTAGACCATAAGGCAATCAAGATGCTTAGAACAAGTTTCACTTGGTCCCGTGCATGGATATGCAAAACTTTGCTATTTCAGTAACTATTTTAGAACTTTCCTTTTGGTACTAGCTTTGAATCATCCGTTAGCATCTTAGTAGTATGTTGACATCAAGCATTTTAAATTATAAACATAGATTTACATCAGCCATTAGTGAAAATTATAACTTCGGGTTGGGATACTTTCGTATTCAGTGTCCATGAATCTATTGGCAGGGAACATATACACAGTAGTTGAAATAGTGTTTGGGCGGGGTTGGGGTGAGAATGCAGGTATTGCATAGTTGTGTTATGACATTTCAATTTGTGAGATTGATTACTTGGCATTTTATAACTTGTGAATGGTTTATGGTGGATCATACTTATTTGGTGAAATATAGCATATATCATGCTGTCCTCTACAAAGGATAGTGAATGTGGAATAATGTGTTACCAGCTTTTAAAATGTAAAACAAGCAGGACACAATACTTAGTGTTTGGGCTGTGTTGATTGACTGGAAATGGAATTGCACTTTTTTGTTTTTATGGTTAATGGGTTAAAATAGTGTTTGTAGATTGCTTGAGAAGGAGTTATCTTTGAGATATGAGTTTTGAAATGATTTCCAATTCAGCTGATGGATGGCACAGTGAAACCACATACCCAATAGCAGAAAAGTTAAGGGCTCAATCCTCCTTTCGTTGAAGTTAATAGAAACAGGATTGGCCCTTTAGTGCACAGTTTAGGTCTAGTTGAACAGGGCTGAATCAATTTGCAAAGTTTTGGAGAATTAATTTTTAATTACAAAATGGGCAGAGATGAGTGTTGCTGTTAAATAGTAGTTTTATTTTTCTGAACTTGCAAAACAGCAGGTAAATATCACAGTATTTAATGTTTGAGCGGTAAGTTACATTGATGGTCAGCATTTTTCTGGGCTTGTGCTTTATTTTCACAATTGATTTATTTATAACTGTAATTCAGACCTGAAGGAGAATGAACGACAGTTTTCCAAAATAGCCTTATGAAAAAGTTATGGCAGGGCAGTTTCAGAACACACATCATTTCAAAATATGCAATAACAGCTGAAAAATCACCCACATAAATTCTATATATTTTTTTCCCCTGAGTTTAGCATTGGCTTTTATTGCAATGGTTTTCAAGTTTACCTTTTATTAAGTTGGCTGTCAGTCAGCCCAGATCTGTCTTGGATTTGCTGTTTTTTATATAAATGTTTCCCAATTTATATCAGAGCTGTTTATTTCCTCTCCCTGGATATATGACTTTATGAATACTGAATAGCCCCTGGTTGCAAGCAATTAATTCTTCTAATATCTCAATATTATTTTGTTTCTGTCTTCCTGTGTTACCTATATCTCTAGCATGTTGTCAGCAAATCTGATCATGGTTGATAGCAGTTTAACAAAATATTTTAAAATCTGGGAAGGGAGAACTCTATATCCAACTCTAAAGCTAGGTAGCCAGCACGATTAAAAACAGCCATGACTTACAAGTAAAGTAACTAACCCTAGAAGATTAGAGGAAGAGACCCTTTGGTCTCCAAATTGCAAACCATTTTCTTTTAAAGTAAATGAAATATTCTAGTTTAATTATTGCTTGCCTTGTACTTAAGAAGCTGTGCTTGATTTTGCTTCTGTAGTTGCATGAGCTGGATGTGCAATAATCACAACCTTTTCATTTTATTATTAAAATGTTTCTGGCAGTCTTTAGGCCCTGGTTATTTTTCACTCCTTAATGTAACAATTTTTGGACTTTCTCTTTCAGGTTATGCTATGTGTTTTTTCAACATAGCTATTAAAGGGATCAAAGAAATTGATCAAAATGAACTACTGTCCGCTTTTGTATTTATAAATGTGTGAGGACATTCTTAATTGGGTGTGACTTTTAGGAATTAGGGCTCATTGGAGAGAAAGAAAGAAAAATAGACTTTTGGCGCTCCAAGTCTGTGATTTTCTTGTTACCAGTTTTTAATTATTTTTTTTCAGGTACATGCGGGGTCGTTTAACATATGATCAAATTAATGGAGTTGTTCAAGATTTGAATAAAGCCGTGGTTAGCAAATATAAGATCTTACATCAGCCGATGAAATCTATGAGCTCTGCTGTCAGAAATCTCTACCACAGATTCCTGGAAGAAGAAACCAAGGATACTAAAGGTATTCTTTTTTAATTTATACATGTATTTATAAAACTTTCATTCTTCTTCGAGTGCTTGCTCATATCCATTGCATGCTAGGTATGTGCATGCCATATGCACAGTTGCCAGAGATTTTTCCCTTAGTGGTATCTCTAGTACTGCCTCAGCGGTACGAGGGGTGCTGCCGGCTCCACACTCTCTCAGTTCCTTCTTACTGCCTGTAATGGTTGCTTGGCGATCACCTCAGCCAGAAGAGGGTCTGAGATCAAAGTCCTGACATCAGAACCCCCTTATATGGTGTTCTTGAAGGACTAGGTCCAGCTGTGCCCTCATCCAGCCTTCCTACCAAAGGTGGTGTTGCAATTCCCCCAAAATCAGGACATTTTTCTGCCTGTATTCTTTCCAAAACCTCACAAGACCACTGAGGAACATCAGCTCCATACGTTAGATGTTAGGTTGGGCCCTGGCCTTCTATATCGAAAGGACTACACCCTTCAACAGGTCTATGCAACTCTTTGTGGCAGTGGCGGAAAGGATGAGAGGGCTGCTAGTGTCATCCCAAAAAATCTTGTCCTGGATAACTGCATGTATCCGGGCTTGCTACGAGCAGGCGAAGGTTCTGCTTCCAGCCATTGTGATTGCTCATTCCACGAGAGCTCAGGCTTCATCATCAGCATTCCTCACGCAAATACCAATCCAGGACATTTGCAGAGTCGCAACATGATCATAGGTTCATACCTTTGCATCCCACTACGCCATCACCCAGCAAGCCCATGACGATGCCAGTTTCAGAGGAGTGGTGTTGCAGTCAGCACATCCATAAGTTCTAAGCCTGCCTTCGATGGTACTGCTTGTGAGTCACCTAGTATGGAATGGACATGAGCAAGCACTCGAAGAAGAAAAAACAGTTACTAATTTTTTGTAACTGTTGTTCTTTGAGATGTGTTGCTCCTGCTCATTCCATGACCCACCCTCCTATTCCTCTATCGGAGTTATCGGCAAGAAGTAACCGAGCGGGTGCAGAGCTGGCAAGACCCGCATACGTCTATGGCTCCAGAGGGTGCTAGAGCTGGTCCTACAGATACCACTAAGAGAAAAATATCTAGCAGCTGTGCACACGGTGCGCACACACCTAACATGGAATGGACATGAGCAACACATCTCAAAGAACAACCGTTATGAAAGATTAGTAACCTTTTTTTTTTATCAGAGCATCTGGATGTTGTGGCAGAAATGTACAAGAAAAAGGGAAAGGTTTTCTTAAGTGACTAATGATTTTTGAGTGCCTTCATTTTTTGGTTGTCCAACTTGAAACACCTTAAAGGGGCCTTATTTTCAGAAGGTAGATGCTCATTGATTCTGATAACTAGGCCCTTCAAAGAATTTTCAGTTTGGGTGCTCCAAAATTGAAGCATTCAAAATCTCTAGTCACTTTTGAGACTCTTGGACATGCTATAAAGCAGTCTCAGATGGTGAGTGTCTAAATTAATAAATTGCAGATATGCCAAGATGGTTAATATTCTGTGCACAATCACCATACTTGGACTTAGGGGAACTTAGCTGACAATGCCCTGCCGGCACCCTCAGGCACTATCCACAGCAGACGACCAGCAAATGTTATCTGCCACAATGGGACATGGGTAGAAAGGGGATTTCTCAAATAACTGGGTCCCAGACCTTTAAGGACTCTCAATTTGTAATCAGCATATATTACACCCTCCTTATGAGAGCGACTCCAAGAGCTTGGCTTGTTTAGCCTAATCAAAAGAAGGCTGAGGGGAGATACAATTGCTTTCTAAAAATACATCAGAGGGATAAATACCAGGGAGGAAGGGCAGTTATTTAAGTTAAGCGTCAATGTGGACACAATAACAAATGGATATAAACTGGCCATCAACAAGTTTAGGCTCAAAATTAGGCGAAGGTTTCTAACTATCAGAGGAGTGAAGTTGTGGAACAGCCTTCTAGGCCAGGGGAGCAATGGGGACAAAAACCTAACTGGCTTCAAGACTGATCTTGATAAGTTTATGGAGGGGATCGTATGATGGGACTGCCTACAATGGGATGAGGCCCATCAGCGACTGCCAGTAACAAAATCCCCAATGGCCAGAGATAGGATAATAGATGGGGAGTGCTCTGAGTTACCACAGAGAATTCTTTCCCACGTATCTGCCTGCTGGGTCTTGCCCATATGATCGGGGTCTAACTGATCGCCATATTTGGGGTCGGGAAGGAATTTCCTCCCAGGTCAGATTGGCAGAGAGCCGGGGCATGGGTCACTTGCAAGTTTAAACTAGTGTAAATAGTGAATTCTTTGTAACTTGAAGTCTTTTTAAACCATGATTTGAGGACTTAAGTAACTCAGCCACAGCTTAGGGCTCTATTACACAGATTCTGTGTGCTGCAATGTGCAGTAAGTCAGATCTAAACCCAGGGTTGTGAGTTCAATCCTTGAGGGGACCATTTAGGGATCTGGGGCAAAAATCTGTTTGAGGATTAGTCCTGCTTTGAGAAGGGGCTGGACTAGATGACCTCCTGAGGTCCCTTCCAACCCTGATATTCTATGATTCCTGCGGCTTTTTGCAGCACATGATATTAAAAACAGTGTGATTTTAATTATTAACCAATCTAAGTTATTAACCAGTCAGGATGCTTTTACTATGTTATTAACCATTTAAGTTACCAACTTGCACTAAGTTATTAATTTGTTTGCTGTGAGAATATATATATATATATATATATATTCTCACAGCGTGATCATCAGCATCTGGGAGGATGAAAACATACCACAGGACCTCCGCGATGCTACTATTGTCTCTCTTTTCAAGAACAAAGGCAGCAAAGCAGAATGTGGAAACTATAGAGGCATATCCCTCCTCTCCGTTGGTGGGAAGATCATCGCCCACATCATCTTGAACCGCCTAATAGCCAGTATTTCCGAGGCAAATCTACCTGAAAGTCAATGTGGTTTCCAACCTGGCTGGAGCACAGTCGACATGGTGTTTGCTGTCAGACAAATACAAGAGAAGTGCATTGAACAGAATATGCACCTGTATGCTGTCTTCATAGATCTGACAAAGGCGTTTGATACCATCAACAGGGAAGCCCTTTGGACCATTCTAACACGACTTGGCTGCCCAAGAAAATTTGTGCAGATTATACGCCTTTTTCATGACAGCATGACAGGCGAAGTATTGTCTGCTGGAGCCACATCAGCCCCCTTTAACATCACCAATGGCGTGAAACAAGGATGTGTTCTCGCTCCTGTCCTATTTAACCTGTTCTTTGCATGCGTCCTTAACCATACAATGAAAGATCTGGACCGAGGTATATACTTGAAATACCGGCACGATGGTTCACTTTTTGACCTCCGTCGCCTGAATGCAAAGACTAAGACAGTGCAGAAACTCCTTCTTGAGGCACTCTTTGCCGACGACTGTGCCCTCATGGCTCACGCTGAAAATGATCTTCAGCACATTGTCAACAAGTTTGCTGAGGCCTCGCAACTCTTCGGACTAACTATCAGCCTCGGAAAGACAGAAGTTCTTCATCAACTGCACCTGGATCAAATGCTTCTGTCCCGAGAATCTCCACTGACGGCACTCAGCTTAAAGTAGTGGAGAACTTTACATACCTGGGTAGTGTCATATCTTGTGATGGATCACTGGATAATGAGATCAACGCACGAATATCTAAAGCAAGCCAGGCACTTGGCTGTCTGCGTGTCAAAGTTTTAAACCACCACAACATCCGGATGTCAACAAAACTGCTTGTGTACAGAGCTGTTGTTCTCTCATCTCTTTTGTACGGGTGCAAAACATGGACACTATATAGGCGTCACATCAAGCAGCTCGAAGCATTCCACATGCGCTGCCTCCGCCACATCATGAAGATTCACTGGCAAGACAAAGTGCCCAATCTCGAGGTCCTCAAGAGATCCCAGATGACAAGCATCGAAATGATGATCATGAAGTCACAGCTACGTTGGACCGGTCATGTCAGCCGCGTGGATGGCAACAGAATCCCCCACCAGCTTCTGTATGGTGAGCTCTCCCAGGGCATCCGGCATATAGGTCGTCCATGGAAACGTTACAAGGACACCACCAAAGCCAATCTGCAGTACAGCAGTATCAAACCTAGGGACCTTGAGGATGCTGCCAGCAACAGAACACAGTGGCGTGCAACACTTAGAAATACCTGCATCACCGTTGAGGAAGACCGCTGCCGGCGTCTACAAGAGGCACGCGAACGACGTCACAGAGCACCAGCAGCGCACAACCCACTGACCGCGAACTTCCCATGCACCATCTGCAGCAAAATGTGCACCTCTAGAATTGGCTTGTACAGTCATCAGAGGGCACCCCATGAGACCAGCAATAGATGATCTGCACAGATTTGTCATCATCGGATCGATGGACTGCCGAGAGAGAGTGTGTGTGTGTGTGTGTATGTGTGTGTGTGTGTGTATATATATATAAAAATTTCACACTACTGTGGCTCTTTTGGGTAATGTTGATCGCTGATTTCGCTCCTGTACTAGTGTAGGTCTGAGTATCACTGATTTAGTTAATGAAGTCTGGGCTCTAGAATTCGTGTTATGATTTTATTTTATATATAAACAAATTGGTTGTTTCTAATACTTCTACTTGCTATTAGAATCATAAAAATGTAGGACTGGAAGGGATCTTGATAGGTCATCTAGTCCAGTCCCCTGCACTGAGACAGGACTAAGTATTATCTAGACCATCCCTGACAGGTGTTTGTCAAAATCTCCAATGATGGAGATTCTACAGCCTCCCTAGATAATTTGTTCCAGTGCTCACATATCCTTACAGTTAGGAAGTTTTTTCCTAATGTCTCACCTAAATCTCCCTTGCTGCAATTTAAGCTCATTGCTTCTTGTTCTGTCCTCTACTTATACCAGATTTCACTATAAGCTTATCTAAGTTCTGTGCATTAAGTGACGTGGTGATCTGAGATGTAACTGGTAAACTAGGGTCTTTGGAAGCAGCAAATCTGTGTCGAGAGTCCAGGGGCTGGATGCTCCAGGGAGATGCTTGGAAGGCTTGGTGGTTGGAATGTGCCAGTCACTAACCCGTAGAGTAACAGCAGGCCTAGAGGGGAGTGCTTGTGTTGTCTGTAGTCAGTGAAGTTGAGGAGCTGACCCCCTGGCAGTCACAGAAAAGGGCTTTCTCCCACTAAGGGCAGGTGGTAGTGAGGTGCGTCACAACCCTGGGTACTTCTGGGAAATGTCACACGTCGTCCTAGCAGCCCCTCCAGTATTTACCAGCAGAATCTCCAGATAATAATCTCAATAATCTACCTGGAGGTGACAAAGGTATAGATGGCAGTAGTGAGGTCTGCTTCTGAGGAGAAACATCATCATTCACTGGATAATCTTAAATGAAAACAGGCCCTACTGGTCACTGCAGATACAGTATCTGGGAATCCAGAAATGGACAAGGATCGAATGTTTGCTGCAGTGCCTATCAGCAGTGACTCAGACACATGTATTGTTTGGTGGTTTTGTTTTTTAAAAACACCTAATCAAACAGTCGGCCTTCAGTCCCAACATGCTATGCAGAAGACTTTGCTGAGTAACCATGTAATCTCTTTGCTTTAACCCTTGACCTGTTTACGCCTTTGTTGCATCATGACATAAATTTAGCCCAATCTGGCAAATACATTCAGCACCCATGTGGATGTAGTTGGAGAATTGGGGCCTTAGACTGTAAACTCTTCTGGATTGGGGCCACATAATCCTATTTGTATTTGCACTGTTTGGTGGACTTCTTTATCCAGCATCTAGAAGTATTATTTAGGATAAAGGATTTGTGGTCTGGCTGGATAGTTTCACATTTCAATTTCCCCATAAAAAGCTTCCAATGCAAACAGGTATAGAAACAGATATTCTTCATCTTCATGTTGTGCTAAAGAAATAAACTGTCTTGCTGGATACTGCAGTTTAATTTAGAATTTGATGTATAAACTGAATTTGAATTTGTGACTATAAATAGCTTTTATGCTAAAGTAACATTATTTAAATTCTGTCCTCAATCTGTAAAAAAAAAAAAAAAAAAAAAACTGATGTAAGACAGAAGTGAGCTTGAGCCACAAAACAGATCTGGGTCTGCAGTTGGGGAAAGTCTGGCTAGACTGCAATGGCTTGATGGAAAAGGTTGGGCTGTCATGTGAACCTTATAAAATACACCTTTCTGTTCTATTGAGTTCAGTATAGGACTAAAATGAAGCAAAATGTCTGCATGGTTTACAATATGGTCTTAATTGTAGCCACAGATTTTTTAAGATATATAGCATTGTGCATCTCTAGTTCAGTGTTTTGACAAATCATTTTAAACAGCAGCAGCTGTACATTTTCAGTGGCAGAAAATCATGTTTACCTCCAGCATTTAATTTTAGAAAATGGTCAGGAACAGAACAATTGTGACAAAGTGTGATGCCAGTGCACCACTTGGGAGCTGCCTGAATGTATATTTCATCACCAAGGTAAAGTGATGGTGGAAAAAGATTGGGGTGTTACATTTTGAAATGTTAAATAAATCCTGTAAAATATTTGTTTCCATCTCAATGTGGTATGTTTGTTCTCCAGGTGAATTTTTTATCGTGGAGGCTGATATAAAAGAGTTCACACAACTGAAGGTGGATAAGCGCTTTCACAGCATTCTGAACATCCTCCGGCATTGCCAGAGAGTGCGGGAAGTCCGTGGTGCACGACTCGTCCGTTACGTTATCTGCTAATATGATTTTGGACTTGATTTTGCCCAGGATGAAGGGCATAAATATTTTGTTAGGCATAAGGATTTGCATGCCTTCAGAAAGTCGGAAGACACTATACACAGAAATTCCCTACTCAGTTAATTTATTTTCTAAATGACAGTAATGATGAACAAATATCTAGCTCGTTGATCAGGCATCCACTTTGAATTATTATAAGCCTGGTTTCATATGCATTCATTCTCCGGGATTAGAAACATCTGAAGGTCTTGAACTTTTTAAAGTTGTTTTGATTTGAATTGTTGAGTTAGGCTACTGTCATTTGATTCTGGTGTCTTGTACTGGCCTTTACTCCCATTATAAATAACCAATCCAAGGTAGAAACAAATGTAATTGACACCCCAGTGGTTTCATGCGGTTGTCAGGTAGATGTCTTAGCCACCCTACAAGTGGTGGCCTGAAAAGCTGCAATCTCAGCAGTGTAATACTGCTTTTTTGTTTATATAATGGAGATTGTCCTTAACAATGGGTAATTGTTTGGGGATATGCATTTCATTTTGTGAATGCATCAAACTGATTTCCACTCTTCCGCTTTTTGTACAATCTTTTTCTTCTAACCCTAAAATTGTTTTTGGGGTTTCCAAAATGACCCAGGCATGCAGCTCTGAAGTGGATAAATGCTTCCAAACTTGATGATGATGGTTCCATAATCTATTGGTTTTTCACATTTCATCAGTCAGATTTCTTCTTCAGTCCAACCCATTTAATCAAAACAAATACTAGAACCATGATAATGTAACTGAAAATTTTGGCTTCTATTTTGAAAATATTTAACACTGACTGCTCTTATTCTAGAACATTGCTTACCCACTAGCTTCTATATAACCAATCTTAGAATAGATTATTTGTTTTTGCAATAAATTCCAATGTTGCAGGCAGTTAAAGATGTTTTTGTTTGACAAAAGTTTTGACAAAGGTTATTTTCCTTCCTTGGGCCTGTACCTGTTGTTATAGTAACCAAGTAGTCTAAAATAGCGTTTTTTGTATGTTGCCAGTAATAATGAGAGAGTTTAATGAGCGGAAGACCCTGACTAAACCTTGAACTATTGAAAGGTCAATAAAGAAGGCTGGGTAAGTGCTCAGTAGGTCTGGATTTGTTTTAGTCTTTTACTGTCTGAGACTCTGATACTGACGTGATGAGACCCAAGCTGTAGTCTCCATTCTGTGTAATATTTGAATGAATGTTGTGTGTTGTTCAACACAAATGCCATAAGTGGAAAGAGTGCACAATCTGAATTTCAGTTTGAGTAGCTGTCAAATGGGTCCATCTGTTGTACACTAAACTTTTAAGAAGACATGAAGTGAACCAGGGAGATCTGGCTTCATGGATCATTGGCTTAATTCTTACTGGTTTTCAAAAGCTTTAATGATTTTTCTCTCTGAATTTCTAGTGTCTTCTGAATTTTTGGTAAACTTTAGTCTCTGCACTTGAGAATTTGTAGTGGTTGTGACATTATTTGGCTAGCACAGGCGCAGCTCCTTGGGTGCAAGCAATGGTGGAAATGTTAGTGTAGGCTCGACCTGTTTAGAATAAAACAGGGACTGTTTCTTTCTTCTGTATAGTACTATGTCCACTGGGCCCCAGCACAGGCGATGCTCTCATCTGCTTTACACTGCTCTATGAGCACAAAGTAGTCCTAAACCCAACAACCTGCCCCCTAGACAATCTCCCTGGTATAAGGGGTAGTTCTCTAGGTTATCAAAGATTCACCATAGTGGCTTCTACTTCACCCTGACTTTTGACTGGTGGTGTAGGTGGTGTGGCTAAAGAAGGGCACATGGGCAGCCTATTTTGTGCCCTAGATCTGTTGGCAGCTGGTGCAGCTTAGAATGGCGTGAAGAAGTCACTTTAGTCCATGCCAGCGTACCTGATAGAGTAATCCTACAAACAGATGGGGTATTGCCTTAGAAGTAAGCCTATAATCAAAAGGATTTTTTAAAATTTGAATTAATGTTTAACATGTAGTTCCCAGCCCTTAGAAGTCAACCTGCTCTTTAGTTGTTGAGCAGAAGCAATGTGCACAGCACTATGCAGAACACAGAGTCTCTATCCTGGGCCCTACCCTAAGGAGCTTACAGTCTAAAACACATCTATACCAGAGTTACTCTCACAAAGATGGAGGACCACATAGTGGGGGCACGGAGGGTTCATAGCTCTGAGTACTGTTCAGAGGGAAGGGAGAAGCGGAGGGACCCACAGTCTTACTACAGACTTAGGAGTTGAAAGTTAAAGGTTGGGGAAGGACTCATAATGGAGTGAGCTGACAGGCCAGCTATGTCTCAAGAGCAGTGCACAAGAGGGAGGAAGAGCCCTTCATTGCTCTTAGCTTTCGGTAGCACTCTCAGTCTAGGATTGCTAACTCCAGCAGTCATTGTGTGCTCTCTTCAGCCTCTCCTACCCTACATCCGGCATGTACCTCTGAGGGGTAGCAGAGGAATGGGTGAGTGGAAGAGCATGCAGTATACCCTTTGTATTCTCAGGAGTGTTTCAGAGGATAGATTAAAAGCTTAATATCCTGAATCTATCATAAAAATAAATCACCTCCATCATACAAGTCCACTGGCTCCCCATTCATTCATGCCTTCTATTTTCAAAATCCCCCTCCATAAACTCACTTCAGCCTATCTGGCAGACTTATTTTCTGCCTTCTCCCTCTGCTTGTCTTGGATTGACTTCTCTTCTGTCGTCTTCCCACCAGGCCACATATTGCTGAGAACGTGTGTGTTTGCAGATGAACACTGGTGTGATGGATTTGGAGCTGCTCTGTAATAATTTATGAATACAGTATGTTGACCTGGTTAGTGGGATGTTTACTGTATGAATAGGGTGGTTTGGTTTACAGGGGGCTGTAGAGGAAAACAAGGAAGAAAAAAAAATGGCTCAAGATAAGCCGCTTCCCAACAAATACTTAAGTTGTTAAGAGACAACACCAGGGCAGGAAAAATCCCCAGGAACACAGGAGATCAAAAGAACAGGGGCTGGCTTAGAAAGGAATACTTTTTCTCCAGGGGAGGGTTGTTCGAGGAATTTAGGGTCCTGCTTACCATCAGAGAAAAGCAAGGTAGAGATGTATGTAGATTGTTTTAAAATCCTTTTTCTCTAAATGCTTTGTTCCTACTGTTAAAGTAAACAGTAATTTGGTTTTAAAAGGTTGTCTGGTCATTCTATTCTCCACTGGTCATGGGCTTTCGAAAGGAAGAACCATTGGTGCTCAAACTCAGTCAGACCTGCTTGGTGAGCATGGTTGATCCACAGGATGCTGTCGCCCAGGGCTTCATCTAGGAACAGGTAAATTATGGAATTCCACCCTCAGAGAGATGAAGGCACAAGGCGAAAAACCTGCAGGGTGCAGTTAGACACCAGAAAGGGGACAGAGGTGCAGCTAGTCCTGTAACCAAGACAACTGGTTTAGCTGGGAGCATATACAAAGATTAACCTTTGTTTCTAAAATAGGGCTGAGCACAATTTTTTGTCTGCTTGCAGCTTGACCAGGTTCACCATTGATTCAGCTGCACCTGCTGCTGACAATAGGTCATTTTTCTTGTCTAGACCAGGTCTGTGACCTATAGCTAGTCTTCTGTTGGTCTCACAAAGAAAGTCTTTTGGGGGGCAGATCTAATGGAGACAATATACGAAATAAAGTTGCATTATCTTTGCCTATTCACATTTCTTAACTTCTTAATATTCCTGCCAAAGTTTGTTTTGAGAGACAAGGTAGGGTGAGATAATATGTTTGATTGGACCAGCTTCTGCTAGTGAAAGAGACAAGTTTTCGAGCTTGCACAGATCTCCCATCTGGTCACTAATATCCTGACCAGCATGGCTACAACAACACTGCATACAAAGTGTGTTCTGTTCAATCATTATCACTTTGGTTGCGTTATTATTTGTTTTGAACTGAGTAAGCTTGGTTACCTTGCCATGCTAGCTTTTTTCCTATCTCTAATCCTTTTAACACTCTTGTTCTGGGGAATGCACGCCTTCTGTAATTAACAGGATATTAGTGAGCAGCCTTCATTCTGTTACTCTGAGCTTTTAATTTCCTAAATTATTTTCCCTGAGGCTGATTCTAACAAAATTTCCTCATTTTAAAATCCCTTTTCTTGAAGTTTAGTGCTTCAGTGCTACTGCTTTAGATTACTTTTCTGTTACTCTCTAGAGGAAATATAACCACTATTTCATAGTCACTTTACTCAATGGCAAAACCATAGTAATGTTCTTCTGTAGGCAGTTTACACTGAGTTGCAGGCTGGATCAGGGACACCAATGCATTACACCAATCTTGTTTCTTCACCTTCTCACGATTTATTGTTTCTACACTCAAATCACTCTTCTTACTGTGTTACAGGGATACGTTATCTGGAGTCACTCTTGAAGTACAAACACCCAGCTTGTCTCAGTTTACGTGTATTTACCCCTTTTTTGATTGGTCAGCACTCACCAAATCTTTCCTCTTATTTCCATCCATTTGGCAGCAACATTAAATGTTACAGTGAGAACCTTTGTATAGCAATCCTAGCAGATGGGTGAGATGGCATAGTATAATTCATTGCCCAAAAACTTCATTAATGCAGACTTAAGGTTGCCTAGTGCTAACTTGTGATTTTTCAGAATGTCAAGTTCACTGACACTTAGACATCTGAAAAACAGGAAATAATACAGTTGAGGTAACACAAACTTAAACCCCTGTACAGGGAAACAGAGTTACAATACACACTAGCCCAACCCCACAACCTTACCTCTGTCCTTTTTGAGTGACATCCAACCCATCCTGACTTACTTAATAGCACTTTACCCTTTCATAGAACATGGAGCACTGTGAGGAGAGAACAAAGTTTAAAACACCCTATACTTTATCTGTTAGAGGAATGTTGCATTCTTGTGGCTGAGCCATACAGAATAAGGTACCTAATTAATAATATATGGAGATATACCTATCTCTTAGAATTGGAAGGGACCCCGAAAGGTCATCAAGTCCAGCCCCCTGCCTTCACTAGCTGGACCAATTTTGATTTTGCCCGGGTCCCTAAGTGGCCTCCTCAAGAACTGAGCTCACAACCCTGGGTTTAGCAGGCCAATGCTCAAACCACTGAGCTATCCCTCCCCTACTGCAATCAATACTTTTGAAAAGCCTGTAAATAAATTATTCCTGCTGTTAAGAAAGGATTCTTTCAGAAAGCAAAAGACCTAATCCAGGGGTCTCAAATACGCAGCCTGCGGGGTTATTTTCTGCGGCCCGCGTGCTCCTCACACCCCCCCACCAGCGTTTACCTAGAGCGGCTCCGGCCCGATGCACACCAGGGGAAGGGCAGGCTCCCTGCCTGCCTGGCCTGCCCCTGCACCGCTCCAGGAAGCGGCCGGAATGTGGGGAAGGGGCAGGGGGCACAAGGGTCTGTGTGTTGCTCTTGCTTCAGGTAGCGCCTCCAGCAGCTCCCATTGGCCGCGGTTCCCCATTCCCGGCCAATGGGAGCTGCTGGGGGCGGTGCCTGAAGCAACAGCAACACGCAGACCCCTGTGCCCCTCCTCCCCCAGGTTCCGAACGCTTCCCAGAGTGGCGTGGGAGCAAGGCAGGGCAGGCAGGCAGGGAGCCTGCCTTGAGCCCCCTGCCGTACCCCATCCTCCTCCTGCACCCCGACCCCCTGCCCTGATCCCCCGCCACACCCCACACCCCTCCTGCACCTCCTGGAGGCAGGGAGGGGGTGGGGATTTCGGGGAAGGGGTTGGAATGGGGGCAGGGAAAGGGTGGGAAGAGGCGGGGCAGGGGTGGGGCCTCATGGAAGGGGTGGAGTGGGGGCAGGGCTGAGGGTGGCTTGGGGGAGTTGTCAGTAATGCGGCCCTCAGGCCAATGTACTAATCCTCATGTGGCCCTTGTGATCATTTGAGTATGAGACCCCTGACCTAATCCCACTGCCTGTGTGAGATTTATGATTCTCTGCCTCCAATGATTTCTTTATGGTAGGATTTCATAAATGGGCATCAAGACAAATTCAGATCAGAATCTTGCAAAAGCTGAAAAGTGACTTCTCCCAAATGCGGTACATAAATGGCTCTCTAATGATCTACCCAGCTTCTTGGTTTAAAAGAGCACAGACACTCACACTCATGTTTCCGATGGGCTTTAGTGTTTTATTAATAAAACAAGGAAACGTCTTAGAACTTTAGAGACAAAGTGAACCAGTCAAACAAGAGAAGAAAAATCCTATTCAGTTTGCCATTCTGTTGCTGGTAAAATGCCTTTGGTTAAACAGAAGGCTTTGATTGAAGGTGAATGTTGAAAGTTTTCATGTATTTCATTCAATATGCAGCCTCCTGTTACTTTGGGAGCTTGTGGGGATGTAGCAACTTGCACAATAGACAGCACCTGTTTCTTTTTGTGCGGACAGTGGGAGGGAATAAAGCAAGTATTTAATTTACATTAACACTGGCTATCATAAACCCCATCTCATTAATACCAGTAAATAAATACAGAAACCTATGAGAGACCCTGAGAAATGGAAATCACCTTTTCTGGGTTAGGGTTAAAGATTTTTGCTCTCACTTTTAACAAGCAAGTGAACCCTTGAAGTAGTGTTTAATGATGCAGAGGGCTTCATGCTATGCAGCTGACTGCAGGATTGGCCCTGAGATAACACCTCACATGGGACTACTTACCAGGTAGTAAGTGTAAGTGTTTGCAGGATCAAGCCTTCAGTTAGTTGGATAAAGGGGCGAAGCTACAGTTTTTTCCCTTTATCCCCTCTCCCAGGAGAGGTGTGCATGCTTTTATTTATTTTTTTAAACTAAATTATAAAACTGTTCAGCCATAAAAAGATAGATCCTGCTTTGAGGGCCACTTCCATTTGGTGGCACTCACCCTAACTTTCAAGAATCCCCAGGTTTCCCCAGCTATTGATCTTTTTGCTCGGTTTACATGACTTTTTCCCCTAAGTTCCAATCACCTGTGTAACATCACAGGGGATAGCAATGCTGTAAGCTTGGATTATTCATCAGGCTCTTACTGTTTAGAAATACATTGCTCCATCAGTAGGGGATAGCATGGCTTTTGGACTGGTAATGGTATGTAGAGCCTTTTAACTCTAGCTCACCAGTTCAAATCCAGCTCAGGTCAATGGTGACAAAAATGTGCTACTGTTTGGTGGGACTATGTGAAATGAGTTTGATAATCTCAGCTCAGCACCCAGACGACAAGTATCCACATCACAAAATGTGCTTCTAAAATTGACACTATCTGACAGTCTTGCCGATGTTCTTGAGAGACTAAGTGTCGGGAATCGGCCTGAAGCAAAGACAGTCTGGAAGCAGGGCCTGCACCAGAGCCAGTCTCTGGGCTACCTAATGAGCATAGCTGGCCTGTAGTAGTCTGCTTGATTGGCTACACTGCCTGATTGGCTGGAAGAGTCAGCAGCTAAGTTCCCTTTAAGCTGTGTAGCCACGCGCTGCCTTTTAAGCCCTGCTCAGGGCTGTGGCAGGGAGAGATGCCTCTCCCCCAGCACGGACCTGCCATGACTGGGAGAGAGGTGCCCCAGCATGGACCTGCTGTAGCTGGGGGAGAAGAGCCCCTCCCTTAGCCCAGCCCAGCCCCACCAAAGCTGCTGCAGCCAAGGAGAGGCGCCTCTCCCCTGACCCCGAGCTGCTGCAACAAGAGAGGGCTGGGGGGAGTCCTTTGTCCCCACCGCAACCCCTGGGCAGCCTACAGCCCAAACCTCTCATCACTGACCCCAACCCACTGTCCCAGCCCTGAGCCCTCCTGCACCCTGAACCCCTCATCCCTGATGCCACCCCAGAACCTGCACCCCCAGACAGAGCCCTTGTCCCCCCCCCAAGCCCCAACCCTCTGCCCCAGCGCTGAACCCCATCCCGCACCCTGAATCCCTCGGCACCACCCCCACCGCATGAATTTTGTTATGCGCACCAATATGAAGGTGACATGTCACACATCATCTCCATATTGGTGCACATAAAAAAATTCATTCTGCACATGGACGTAAAAAATTAGAGGGAACACTGGGCAGCAGACCAGTTCTTAAGCTCTGCAGCAGTTCGGTGGTTCCTCAAAGCATCCACCCACAGTTGTGACAGCTCCTGTGTCTACTTGTTCCTAGCCCTGCTCCTGCCTGGGCTCCAGCCTTACCCCATTCCAGGTAACCCAGTCCTGACCCTCAGCTCCAATTCCTGGCTACACACTCCTGCTCCAACCACTGGGCTAGCTCGCCCATGTCCTGGTCACTGACACTGAGGACTGAATAGCAGAGACTGGAACTTCTATTAATCGTAATAACCAGAAAAAAGCCGTCCTATTTTTCCTCTTCTGTTTTCCAGTGTGTCTTATCTTGCCCATGCCGACTTTTTCCACTCTAAGGTCCTTTGGAGCTAAGCTGCCTGTGCTTTATTTTGCTTGTGCAGTGCTGAGCCCATTAGTGCTGCATAACAAATAGCCTTAATGGCTTCATCGAAAACCTTCCAGATTTAAACAGATGTCGCGATTTCTTCCTCAGTCTGCTGACACCAGCAGTGATTCACAAGGATACTGAACATGTACGGGAATAAGTGATGACTAAAAGTTCAGTAACTACATAAAAGCCAGATTCTACCCTGGATTTTTATGCAAATTCCCCCTTGGCATCAGTGGGAGTTGTACTATGGATCGAGGGGGATACGGAGTCTTAAATATGTACTGCAGTCCACGGAACATAATTAAAATAGAATTTGGCCCTTTCCATTGAGGGCGTTAGCAGCCCCGGGTTTAGTCACTCCTATGACTCACTCAGTATGTAATTCTGAGATAGTTGAGATAATTGTCCTCTGGGTTGTGGAGAAGAGGGAAGACCTAAAACAATGACTTTAGGGGGAAGGGATAGCTCAGTGGTTTGAGCATTGGCCTGCTAAACCCAGGGCTGTGAGTTCAATCCTTAAGGGGGCCATTTTGGGATCTGGGGCAAAAATCTGCCTGGGGATTGGTCCTGCTTTGAGCAGGGGGTTGGACTAGATGACCTCCTGAGGTCCCTTCCAACCCTGATATTCTATGACTTTTGAGTAAGGGTTGGGAGACTGTGGCCTATTTTGTCTCTTAAAGCTGGAATGGGTTTAGGTCACTGAGACTATCCTGCTAATACCTGAAGAAACCTATTATGTGTTCAGTAGAACTGCTTGTGAGTTGATCAGTGTAGGAGTTGAATTTTGTTTTGTAATGAACAAAATCCTCTAACAACCCAAAAGTGAAGGCAACATCATGATTACCACTGTTTACAGTGGCTGTCTCAGGCTGACTCATCATTGCTGGTGAAGTGGCTCTCACTGTGTTGAACAGCTGCATTACAATTACAGACTAATATTTTATATTTGATATCTGTGCAGCAACTGAGAGACCTAAATAATTAAATTTCCCTGTGGTCTAAACAGAACAAGTAGGTGTCAGATGGGATGCTTTGTAAACATGAGCTGTTTCAGTTTAAAAGATTTGTTGGCATAGCGGTTGCTAGCTGTGCATTTCCATAATAGAAACCACAGTGCTAATCATTAATAGTTCAGCTGAGGCTCAACAAATCAGATTAACCTTTGGAAATGCACTGACTTTTTTATCCTACAAAGCCTTTAGTTTCAAAGGAGTGAAATGACACTAAGATGCTGGTACTAGTGAAACAGACCTATGTATTTCATGTTAGGTGGCACTTTAAAGGGACACTGTCATGTTTAAGCATGATTTTAAAACCAATTTCCTTACCCATGTTACTAATAATCTTAGATCAGTAAAACAAAATTTAAAAAATCTGATTTACTTTTCAGTACCAATGCTGAAAGGAAAGCAGAGAGTAAACACTCATTTCTGGACAATGAAAATAAATTAGTTTCATTTTCTGGCTCTTCTGCACCAGCACAATGCTGCAATGTTTGGGCTCCAAATGCTTAAGAGGGAGTGTTCAAATCCAGACAGGCTGTCTGCAATTCAGCCAAGGTACCTTGAGACCTGGAGAGATTACTGCGAGGCATGAAAGGAGAGTTTTATTTCTGTGTCTGTGACCCTGAGACCCCTTGGTGCCCATAGGAAGAGGGCATAAGGAGTGCATAGGGATTTAGAGGGATCCCTTGGGTCTGATGTCTATGTAAGAGTGCACCAAAGGGTGACGTGAGGTCTCTACCAACAGTCAGTAATGCACTGGCTGTCCTAATCAGTGCAAGATGCGTGTACGGATGATATTTAAGGATGAATTTATACTAAAGCTATGTTCTTAAGGTATTTAAGTTAAGACAGGTCACCAGAAGGTGATAAACAGATTTTGTTCAGACTGGGGTAGGAGATGTTTGCCTCCCTGGTTGATTATTGTGTACTGCATGTCTTACTATAAGTCTCTTTTGATACTGAGCTACCAGATAGGGAAGATTGTGAAGTTGACAAGAGATCACAAAATTTACAGGAGGAAACACAGTGCGGGGTGGGGAGGGTGCATGCACGTCCCCGCAGGGATGTGCTGGCCGCCACTTCCTGCAGCTCCTATTGGCTGGGAACGGCGAACGGTGGCTGCTGGGAGCTGTGGGGGGCCGTGCTTGTGGACGGTCAACGTAAACAAAATGTCTTGCGACCACCCAGCAGATTACCCTGATGGGTCGCGTGCCGAAGGTTGCCGACCCCTGCTCTAGAAGACATATTATGATTTTGTTTCAGATGTAACCGTTTCCAATACTTCTACCTACTTGCTACTATTTGAATCTCTGTTCTTTGTTATGGTTTTCACTATAAACAAATCACAGTGCTGTGAGCTGAGTGGAGCGGCCACCTGATGGGAAACGGGTAAGCTGAGATGTACCATTTGCAGATCTGCTATTCTCAAAGGAATGTCCAATGGATCAGGGACTGGACATGCCAAGGGACATTCAGGTGTCTTGGGAGTTAGGGAGTGCCCATTGCTTATCTGCAGAGGGACAACGGAGCATGTGTAGGGGAGCGCTTGTGTTGCTTGTGCCTGGTGCAATCAGGGAGCTGGCCCCCGGCAGGCACAGATAAGGCCAGTGGTAGTAAGGTGCCTCCCAACCCTGGGTATGCCCAGGAAGTGTCACGGCATCCTACAGCACTTTGCAGCTATGCTGAGACTCCCAGTAAGGATGCCTGGTGGGGTGGTTTTGTGGTGTGTCCACTAGACAATGGATTTAGAACACCATCTCATTTCATCCAGGCTACTGAGCAGCCATCAAGCTGAAACAACTTTTGGTAAATGCCAACCAGGAGCCCTGTTCTCCATACGCCCAGGATACAATTGGCTGCCTTTTACTACAAAAGCAGGGAGTTACTCTTATGTTGTCGTGGGAGCAGGACAATTAGGCTCCCTATGCTAGATTTGATTGATTTTATATCGGAAGTTGCATCCAAATTCCTGCCACATAGATCAGTGGCTATATGTCTCCCTTACTCCCAGAATAGACAGAGCATCTGATTTGTATTCCTGATCTGCTTTTCTTTTCAATTACGGCTGGGCGAAGTGTACTACCTAAACCTCCTCAGTGCTCAGACTGCGAAGTTTTTTTGTTACAGTTAGAACAGTGGTTCTCAAACTTTTGTACTGGTGACCCCTTTCACACAGCAAGCCTCTGAGTGTGACCCCCCTTATAAATTAAAAACACTTTTAAATATATTTAACACCATTATAAATGCTGGAGGCAAAGCAGGGTTTGGGATGGAGGCTAACAGCTCGCGACCCCCCATGTAATAACCTCGCCAACCCCCTGAGGGGTCCCGACTCCTAATTTGAGAACACCTGAGTTAGAACCTAAGGAGCTCCTGCTTTCCTCGACCTAGTCTCTAATCAGTAGGTAGTGCTTCCTTACCTCAGCTCAATCTGACTGTATCTGGCATGTGGATGTCCAGTTTCTAGTGCTGTTGTATTAACTTTCCAATGTCGTCATCCACTTCACCTCAAGAGCACTCCCAAAATGACAGCAAAGAAGATATCCCTTTAGCCTTTACCATCTGCCTCTCCTTCTCTGTAGGATCCTGTTGGTGAGTGTCTTGGCTGTGATAAATACCATTATTCAGAAGTTTATACAGCTGTAAGACAAATAGTGAATTAAGAGCCATTAGTTGGTAACTAATCTGCTTCCTGAAGGAAAGAATGTGATTGACTTTGTAGTTCCAGAAACCTGGCAGAATATAGATCAAAGGTTTGATGCCCTGATTCTATAACCATCTAAAAAAGTATCATAATACAAGAATGAAAGAAATATGATTTTCCATTCCCAAACTGCTCCTCCGGCTCCTCCACTGAGTCAGCATCCAGTATCAAAGGCTTATGGCTATACAGTATTATTTTTCCCCTCCTAACTATTTGAATAGAGACAGGACTGAGAGTTGGAATAGAAGTCCTCAACTATGTCCTTTTCATTTCAGTCATTTTCCCCAGATGTCTATCAAATCCAGCCCACTGCGGTCGTGATAGTGCCGGCTGGCTGGTGGTCTATGTATGTTGTATGGTAGCCTCAGCTTGTGTGCTGGTGGGCAGCCTGTGGCTGAGATTGTGAGCTCAATTCAGTTTCTAATTAACAGGATTTTAAGATCACCACTTTTAATTGGAATACTTGCTGGCAGCCTCAGCGACCAGGACTGAATGGCAGGATAGCTTCAAAAATATCTTCTACTCTCTACTGGAGGTCCCTCCAGGTCAGTGTTGAGGTAGGCTGGGAGCTAGCCTGGAGAAAGACTAGGTAAATGCAGTGCAAGCTAACTACAACACACTGTATCGGCACCTGCATCCTGGATATTTATTGGGAGGAAAACTCTTCCCGTTCTCCTCCATCAGAATTTTATATCACAGGATAATAGCAAAAACGGAGAGTAGACTTATTGTCCATGCATGTCATTCAAAATCCCTTTGAAATTCATCCCAAAGTTATGTGCTAGTCATCCCAAAGCTAAGAAGTGACTTGATCGCAGTCTCTGAGTATCTAAATAGGGAACAAATATTTAATAATGGACTCTTCAACCTAGCAGAGAAAGCTATAACATGATCCAATGCCTGGAAGATGAAGCTAGATAAAATCAGACTGGAAATAAGGCGTACATTTTTAACAGTGAGAGTAATTAACTGTTGGAACAACTTACCAAGGGCCACCATGATGGATCCTCCATCACTGGCATGATTTAAATCAAGACTGGATGTTTTTCTAAAAGATCTACTCTTGGAATTATTTTGGGGAAGTTCTGTGGTATATAGGAGGTCAGACTAGGTTATTACAACGGCCCCTTCTGGACTTGGAATCTATGAATCTCAAAGCAAACTGAAGATGTGGATCTCTTCTAAGTACCACCTTTTGGCAATGATCAATAATAATTTGCACTTATATGGAGCCTTCATCCATAGACCTCAAAGTGCAAGACAAAGTTGATATGCATTGTCTCCCTTGTACAGAGGAAGGGAGTAAGATATTGCGAGGCTAAATGGCTTTTCCGTTGCACAGCAAATCACTGGCAGAGTTGTGAAAAGACAGGTTTACCAACTCCAAGATCAGTCCACTGGACTATCTGTTCCAATCACAGGTAAGCACACATCTCTCCAGGCAGCATCAACCCAAGACAACCTGAGCCACCGATATCTGTGCTATGAAATAGATGGCTTTTCCTTTCCTTATAATGAGGTAAGAAATGCAGGTTATGAAACCAAGAGAAGAGGAAAGCAATGGGGATTTTAATTCAAACTTGAGTAGTTACCTTGTCTTCATAGCTTTTATAAACTCATTCCCTTGTGTCTCATGCATCTTTGGGAAATAGAACGAATAAGGATAGATATTAAATTTAACCACATATATGAAATCACAATGCATATTTTCATTCTAGCATTACATAACGCCAGACATAAATAAAATCGAATTGTTTTTATAATTTTGCTAACTCAAGTTTCTAGATTTACAATATGCAATACTTCATTTTCTCTCTCTCTTCCACCCCCTCCCCCATAAATGTATTGCCCAGGCTAGTTATTTAAACATTTCTGAGTAAATAGGCTATAGACTATGAAATTGTTCAGCCTGCTAGGATAATTACATGCCGTGAATGTGATCTAGATTGCTTGGTGACCCCGTAAGCTGGCTTCATGGGAGGAGTATCATAAAGAAATATTAATCCTATCATTACTCTCAGTTGATCTCGGTGCCTGGGACAGAATTTGTTTGTTGGATTATAGTAGCTGCTGCAAAGTGTAAGCTGCTTAACCAATTTAAATATTTCCCACCCTGGGAAACTGCAGTGATCTTAATAGGGTTTTTTTAATTAAATAATATGCTGAGTCTATTACAAGTTGGAAATATATTTATTGTCATATGGTTAGTCTCTCGCGCTAGCATGGTTTTCTTCCACTTGCCCCGCTCCCTTTTTCCCTTTGAATAATCGTGGGGTAATGGGTTTAAGGAGTAAACTCCCCACCACTCCCATTATTGAATAGCATAATATTTGGACACTGTGACTCGACTTTAAAGTTGTGTTATTACATGCCGGGACAGTTGTTATGTGTCTGCTTTGTAGAATGCATTAACCCTTAAGAAACTTTGTACAGCTGGACTTAAGTTAATGAAATATAACAACAACAACTGGTTTTTCAGATAGAGGGATGCAAAAATAGTCCCAGTAAAAATATTTTCAAACTCTCTTAAATAATTCTAAAATAGAATCTCTGTACAATATGTGGCATGTACCAACTATAATGTGGGGCAGCCTGGCATGGTTTTATTGGTGCTCTGGGATGGCACTGGTGAGTGATGTGGGCATCTCAACACTCGGGGAGTGTTCAGGACTGATGCGGCCATCAAATAAAATAACAATTAACTATACCTCACTCTTATAGCACTTTTTACCAGTAGGGTTCAAAGTGCTTTACAAAGGAGGTCAACATCATTAGCTCCATTTAACACACTGGGAAACTAAGGCACATAACAGTGAAATGACTCGCCCAGGGTCACCCAGTGGCCAAGCTGGAAATAGAACCTAGAACTCCTGATCCCAGTTCAGTGTTCTACCCAGTAGGCTGCACTGCCTCAACCTTTTGCCTCTGTGCCACACCACCTCATCCACGTAAACCCTACAGGCAGCACCAACTGGATTTTAAAGTTCCTATTGGAAAATATTGCAGTACAAAATTTGTGTGTGTTGCATGACAGCATCATTATTGCAACGATGCAAATCTTCATGCACCCAATGAGAACACATGGCTTCAGGCAGATTAGATCGCAGCATGTACGCTAAGCCTCCAGAGCGGGTGGAGAGATGCAAAGTATCCAGTGCACGTGGCACAGATGTTTGTAAAAGTGTATATATGTTCCCTACAATTCGACAATTCAACGTTCCTCCATGTTTGCTTTTCCCTACTCGGGTAAAATTCAGGAATCGCTAGACACTTTCCAGGATTTCCTCTCCCAACTTGATAAATGGATAATAAATTAGAAGAATAACAATGTCACTGAGTCATTAAAATTCTATGAATGAAAAAATATGCCCATTTTCCCCTTTGATGACTTTGGACTATTAACTGGTGCTTTTGTTCAGTTATGTGGAGTGTGAATAATATGGTTGTTAAATGCTGGTGCTTTGGGGCTGACATTTAAGCAGACCTGCTGGTGGCAGCGGAACTGCTGATAAAACAATTGCCTTCAGAGTGAGTCTTTCTTATTGCTGAAGAAAGACCATGGCAACACGTCAGCTAGGAGCTTTGTGTGTATAAACGTGTATATATACACTCTAATTAAAATTTAAACAGGCTCCTGAGCTAAGAGAAAGCAGCAGCCATTGCCTCTGAATGAATGTTTCTGCCCAGGTTTCCAGGCTGCTTTGATATTTTGGCCCTGCATTTCCCATCACAGCTCTCCTTTTCCTCACTAAGCCACTCACCGGCAGGTACTCACATTCCGAATCCACCCAACTCTGCCCCCCTGACAGTGATGAAAAGCAGCAGCCCAAGCCCAAGTGACATCATGGATTGAATTTCCTTTCATATTGCCTCATAACAGGAATAGTGCATCCTTCATAACGTTGGCTTTCTCTGTATAGTTAACAAACCTCACCACTTTCCTTTCCAAATGCAAGGAGCCAAATGCAAATGACCTGCCTTTTCTAACACCAAGGAGCATATACATTTAAAAAAAAAAATCCCCGACCAAAACACACCATTGGGGAGAGGATGAACCATGTGACAGGTATCAGTCTCTTCCCTTAATGCTCTGCAGGAAGGCACTCAGATACCATGGTGATAAGGTTGTGATAAAAACCAGTATAGAATAGAACTATTGCACTTGGGAACTTACCTTAAAAAAAAAATGGTAATGTCTAGCTTTAGCCAGAAACAGGTCTAAAAATGACACTTTCCAACTCCTCAACGCTCCTACTTTTCCTGCAAAAGCTTTCTCCTCTGCAGCTCATCTAATCTTGAACAGCAACAAACATTTTATCTTCCTTGCCTGCCCCTCTTAATTTCTCCCCACTGCTCTATTATTTCTTATTTGAGCCATGTAACCACATGATTTATTAGCTTTATAAAGCACATTCTGGAATACTGTTTGCATGAAAGTGCTCTGCAAAAGGAAGCTATTTTTACTTGGGGAGCTATAAAAGCGGATGACTGTTAGCACTGGAGAGTAAATACAGCTACAGAATCATAGATCATAGAACTGGAAGGGACCTTGAGAGATCATCTAGTCCAGTCCCCTGCACTCAAAGCAGGACTAAGTATTATCTAGACCATCCCTGACAGGTGTTTGTCCAACCTGCTCTTAAAAATCCCCAATGATGGAGATTCCACAGCCTCCCTAGGCAATTTATTCCAGTGCTTAACCACGCTGACAGTTAGGAAGTTTTTCCTAATGTCCAACCTAAACCTCCCTTGCTGCAATTTAAGCCCATTGCTTCTTGTTCTGTCCTCAGAGGTTAAGAAGAACAATTCTTCTCCCTCCTCCTTGTAACAACCCTTTATGTACCTGTAAGCTGTTACATGTCCCCTCTCAGTCTTCTCTTCTCCAGACTAAAGAAACCCAATTTTTTTAATCTTGCCTCACAGGTCATGTTTTCTAGACCTTTAATCATTGTTGCTCTTCTCTGGACTTTCTCCAATCTGTCCACATCTTTCCTGAAATGTGGTGCCCACAACTGGTCACAATACTCCAGTTGAGGCCTAATCAGCATGGAGTTGAGCAGAAGAATTTCTTCTTGTGTCTTGCTTACAACACTCCTGCTAATGCATCCCAGAATGATGTTTGCTTATTTTGCAACAGCTTTACACTGTTGATCATATTTAACTTGTGATCCACTATGACCCCCCAGCTCCCTTTCCGCAGTACTCCTTCCTAGGCAGTCATTTCCCATTTTGTACGTGTACTCCTAAATGGAGTACTTTGCATTTGTCCTTATTGCATTTCATCCTATTTACTTCAGACCATTTCTCCAGTTTGTCCAGATCATTTTGAATTTTAATCCTATCCTCCAAAGCACTTGCAACCCCTCCCAGTTTAGTATAATTTGAAAACTTTGTAAGTGTACTCTCTATGCCATTATCTAAATCATTGATGAAGATATTGAACAGAACCGGACCCATAACTGACCCCTGCGGGACCCCACTCGTTATGCCTTTCAAGCTTGACTGTGAATCACTGATGATTACTCTCTCTGGGAAAGATTTTCCAACCAGTTATGCATCCACCTTATAGTAGCTCCATCTAGGTCAGGGGTGGGCAGATTTTCTGGGTTAAGGGCCACATCTGGGTGGGGAAATTGTATGCAGGGCTGGGGCAAGGGGTTGGGGTGCAAGAGGGAGCGTGGGGTGTGGGAGGGGGTGCGGTGTGCAGGAAGGGGTTCAGGGCAAGGGATTTGGGCAGAGGAGGGGTGCGGGGTGTATGAGGGGGCTCAGGGAAGGGGGTTGGGGTGCAGGAGGGGTGCGGAGTCCAGGAGGGGGCTCAGGGCAGGGGTGCAGGAGGGGTGTGGACTGCGGGAAGGGGCTCAGGGCAGGGGTTTGGGGTGCAGCAGGGGGCTCGGGGCAGGGGGTTGGGTGAACGGGTGCAGCAAGGAGCTCAGGGAAAGGGGTTGGGGTGCAGGAGGTTTGTGGCAGGGGGCTCAGGGCAGATGGTTGGGGTGCAGGAGGGGTGCGTGGTGCAGGCAGGGGGCTTAGGGCAGGGTGCAGGAGGAGTTCAGGCTCTGGGGTGACAGCAGTGTGCACCAGGTCCAGGGCAGGCTCCCTGCACACTGGCCCCGGCCCCGCACTGTTCCAGGAAGCGCTGTGGCCCCTGGGTGATGGGGGGACAGAGGGTTCTGCATGCACTGCCCTTGCTGTGCCTCCAGGTACTTCCTCCGAGGCTCCCATTGGCCTCAGTTCCCTGTTCCCGGCCAATGGGAGCTGTGGGGGGAGGTGCCTGGAGGCAAGGGCCCAGGGTCTGTGGTGCCACGGGGGGCAGTCCCACAGGCCAGATCCAAAGCCCCGAGGGGCAGGATCCAGCCCGTGGGGCCATCGTTTGCCCACCCCTGATCTAGGTTGTATTTCCCTAGTTTGTTTATGAGAAGGTCATGCAAGACCGTATCAAAAGCCTTACTAAAGTCAAGATATACCACATCTACTGCTTCCCCCCATCCACAAGGCTTGTTACCCCGTCAAAGCTATCTGGTTGGTTTGACATGATTTGTTCATGACAAATCCATGCTGACTGTTATTTATCACCTTATTATCTTCTAGGTGTTTGCAAATTGATTGCTTAATTATTTGCTCAATTATTTTCCTGGGTACAGAAGTTAAGTTGACTGGTCTGTAATTCCCCAGGTTGTCCTTATTTCCATTTTTATAGATTGGCAATATATTTGCCCCTTTCCAGTATCCTGGAATGACTCTCTTTTTTAAAACATAGTTGCAAATGTCTCAGATATCTCCTCTGTCAGCTCCCTGAGTATTCTCGGATGCATTTCATCAGGCCCTGATGATTTAAAGACATCTAATTTATCTAAGTAATTTTTGACTTGTTCTTTCCCTATTTTAGACTCTGATCCCACCTCATTTTCACTGGCATATGCTGTGTTAGATGTCCAATCACCATCAACCTTCTTGGTGAAAACTGAAACAAAGACGTCATTAAGCACCTCTGCCATGTCCACATTTTCTGTTATTGTCTTTCCTCCTTCATTGAGTAACAGGCCTACTCTGTTCTTGGTCTTCCTCTTGCTTCTAATATATGTGTAGAATGTTTTCTTGTTTCCTTTTATGTCTCTAACTAGTTTGATCTCGTTTTGTGCCTTGGCTTTTCTAATTTTGTCCCTACATACTTGTGTTATTTTTTTATATTAATCCTTTGTAATTTAACCGAGTTTCCACTTTTTGTAGGACTCTTCTTTGAGTTTTAGATCATTGAAGATCTCCTGGTTAACTCAGGGTGGTCTCTTGCCATACTTCCTATCTTTCTTACACAGTGGGATAGTTTGCTTTCATAATGTCTCTTTGAAAAACCGCCAGCTGTCTTCCATTGTTTTTTCCCTTAGACTTGGTTCCCATGGAATTTTACCTACCAACTCCCTGAGTTTGTTAGTCTGCCTTCTTGAAATCCATTGTCTTTTATTGTGCTGTTCTCTCTTCTACCATTCCTTAGAATCATGAACTCTACCATTTCATGATCACTTTCACTCAAGTTGCCTTCTACTTTCAAATTCTCAACCAGTTTTTCCCTATTTGTCAAAATCAAAACTAGAACAGCCTCTCCCCTAGTAACTTTCTCCACCTTCTGAAATAAAAAATTGTCTCCACTACATTTGAAGAACTTGTTGGATAATCTGTGCCCTGCTGTTATTTTCCCAACAGATGTCTGGGTAGTTGAAGTTCCCCATTACCACCCAGTCCTGTGCTTTGGATGATTTTGTTAGTTGTTTAAAAAAAAGTCTCATCCACCTCTTCTTCCTGGTTTGGTGATCTGTAGTACACCCCTATCATGACATCACCTTTGTTTTTTTCCTCTTTTATCCTTACCCAGAGACTTTCAACAAATCTGTCTTTTATTTCTATCTCAACCTCAGTCCAAGTGTATACATTTTTAATATATAAGGCAACACCTCCTCCCTTTTTATCCTGGCCTGTCCTTCCTGAGCAAGCTGTATCCTTCTATACCAATATTCCAGTCATGTGTATTATCCTGCCAAGTTTCTGTGATGCCAACTATGTCATAGTTGTGTTAATTTACTAGTATTTTGAGTTCTTCCTGCTTATTCCCCATCCAAGGTACTGATTTAATTCCCCACCTTCTGTCTTCTCTCTCCTTTATCCCTGCTATAACAGCCCATGCTCCCCCCAGATTCTGATGCTTTTCCCAGGTTTCCATGTTTTTGACTTACCTGTGGGCTTTGGTCTTCTGCCGTGATTGAACCTAGTTTAAAGCCCTCCTCACTAGGTTAGCCAGTCTGTAGCCAAATATGCTCTTCCCCTTCCTTGATAGAATCATAGAATATCAGGGTTGGAAGGGACCTCAGGAGGTCATCTAGTCCAACCCGCTGCTCAAAGCAGGACCAATCCCCAGACAGATTTTTGCCCTGATCCCTAAATGGCCCCCTCAAGGATTGAACTCACAACCCTGGGTTTAGCAGGCCGATGCTCAAACCACAGAGATATCCCTCCCCCCAAGATAGGTGGACCCCATTTCTGTTTAGCAGCCCTTCTTCCTGGAACAGCATCCCTGTGGTCAAGGAAGCCAAAACTTTGCTGGCGACACTATTCTCACAGCCAGGCATTCACTTGCAGGGTGCATCTGTCTCTGCTGAGGCCCCTACCCTGGACTGGAAGGACTGAAGAGAACATTGGATTCAACTCTGCTTTGTGCATCATCAACAAAACATGCCAGCTAAAATCTGGATTGCAGGATCTTTGCTACCAGTGATGGGGTAAAAGGCAGAAAGAACTCTAGATTTTTCAGATCCTAGGTGGAGTTTGGAGCCCTGTGAGTTAGAAAAAAATAAAATCATCTTTTGGCTTATAAACTGAGCAAATTTGATCTGGAGTCGTTGAGAGAATGCAAATATGACATGTCCAGAGAACCACTTTTCAGAATACTTCAAAGTAAAATGAATGTAGTACTTGCAGGCTGGACAGCCAGGGAAGTGAAAGGGCTTTGTTTGTTCCTAGGACAAGTACAATAAAGGCAGCAGAAGCTGCATCTATTTCTACACGTTGCCCTCCCCCTGTCATCCGTCTCTAGTTGTGAGGGTTTTGTTTGTTTCCAGAGTGGCGATCTCTGGCTTTCTGATGCATAGAGGTACTGATTTCTGATGCATAGAGGTACTGATTTCCTCTCAAGAGAAGATTTAGGTTGGTTTGGGTCAAAAAGAAGAGTTAAAATGGTTGGAGTGGACAACTGCCCCTTTATTTCTGTGATGGTTTGTGAAGGCAATTTTTGGGGGGTATTTTGTAAATACCACGCAAAAGCAATGGGGCGGGGAGGGGGAGGACCGAGAGGTGACCAAGTGAGGGAGGGTAGCATTGCTGATCAGGCTTGTCTGTGCTTCGTCCTTTTCTTGCCAGTGGCTTTATCTTTGGGAGTTTCTTTACATCAGTAGTTCTCAACCAGGGGTATATGTACCCTTGGTGGTACGCAGAGGTCTTCCGGGGGTACATCAACTCATCTAGATATTGGCCTAGTTTTACAACAGGCTACGTAAAAAGCACTAGCGAAGTCAGTATCAACTAAATTTTCATACGGACAAAATGAGAGAGGCAGCAATTTTTCAGCAATAGTGTGCTGTGACATTTTTGTATTTTTAGGTTTGATTTTGTCAAAGTAGTTTTTAAGTGAGGTGAAACTTGGGGGTATGCAAGACAAATCAGACTCTGAAAGAGGTACAGGAATCTGGAAAGGTTGAGAAGCACTGCTTTACACACACCTCTACCTTGATATAACGCTGTCCTTGGGAGCCAAAAAAATTTACTGTGTTGCAGGTGAAATTCAAAAACATTTTTAAAAAAATCTATCAACTGTTCATTTTAATCCTACCAGCAGGGGAAGGAAGACAAGCAGATTGTTTTGAACTTTGCTCCTTCTTTTTTAACACTTGGGAGGTGTTCAAATGGGATGCTATGGTGGTAAATACCTCAGTAGATATTGTGGACGGATCACTTATTTTGAACAATAGAGGTATTGACCACCCATCCCAATCAAGTGATGTTATGGTCACTGAACTGTCATTATTACAGGAGCTAGTGATGAAATTCCCTACTCCCCACTTCCCACTTGCTCCAGCCCCTTTGCACCAGGTAAAGGGGTCAGAGCAGCAGAAAGAGGCCTTGCAAATCACAGTTCTGGTTGAGGGAGGAACTGGTGCAGGCACTGTTTGAAGATACCCATAAGGCTGGCTTCCAAGGAGCCCCTTGCAAGCCCTGTTGTAGGGGATGTGCAAGGGTGGGTGTGTCATGGGCAGGGCTGTAGCAGGCAGCACTGGAGATCTGGGACCATGCTGCAGCCCAGGGCAGCCCAGGCAGGCTGTTGTGATATATACAGGCCTCTCAGGTCTGTCTAAATCATGGCAGGGGCTTCTCCACCCCACAGAGCAGCCCAGGATTGGGAGGGCACAAAGGTGGTGTAAAGGCACCTAAGGCCGCCCTCCCTCCCCCTTGGGCTGCGAGTTCTCAGAGGCACAGCACAGATCTTACCCTAGTGCCATACTAATTTCAAAGGAGCGACCCCCAGTTCACACCATTTGCAGATCTGGCCCACAGGCTTTACATCAGCGAGAATGCACATGAGATTAAGGGCTGCAGGATCAGGCTCTTTAAGTCTGGCTGAGGCCAGGGCTTTTTATTCCATACATTGACAAGCGCTGAATTCATTTAGGTGTGAGGGGAAAAGGAAATGTCACCAACAAAAGCTGAACTAATTAGGAAGTCTCCCTTCTCCCACTCGATCTATTTTTAAGCATTAATATCATCCGACTAACCTTTGTGTTAACCTGAAATAAAAACAGTCTGGTTTTGAAAGAGAGAAGCTGTTACATGTAGCGACAAAGCACTCGTAGCCCTAAAGGGGAATTAGGATTGCTGGTTTGACGCTACCACTCCAGTGACAATGCAGATTGTGACTGCGTAGCACAAAGGGGCTTCTGACAAAAGAATTTCTTAGCTGGTGAGTCATAATTTATTCATGTTTTCCGAACTCAGACACAGCCATGGAAGGCCCAAAAGGCCAGAGCGCGGGTACTTAAAAGTCTCTCCTTCAATGTGCAGGAAGCATTTTTAATTGCAACAGCCTGATTCTGAAAACCACGGTCAGCAGGGAAGCTCTGGGACTTTGGCGTTTCTTCAGCAACACACTGAAGTTTGTTTAGAAATTCAGAGGTTAGGCTTGTTGGTAGCACGTTGACTTAATGCAAAAAACTGCCACCAGCAGAGCACTGGTGTAAGTCACAAGTGAAAGTGCTTTTGTCTCAGTCTAATGTACCAATATCCATATCACAATGCTGTCTTGCAGTGGGGGTGCCTGGCCTAATGGGGAACAGCAAGAGACTGGGACTTGGCTGAGCCACTGACCTGCTCTCTGAACTAGGGCAAGTCGCTTTGCCTCTGTTTTGCTTCCCACCCTTGTCTGTCTTCCCTATTTACATTGTCAGCTCTTTGGGACAGAGATTGTCTCAATATGTGGGTGTACAATACCCGGCACAACAGTGTTCTTTCTTGGATGAGGTTTATAATATACATAGCGACCATAATGCTCCTTCCCCTAAAGCTTGAAGACAGGGCAGAATAGACTCAGCTGAGAGACTTCTCTCTCTCCCCAGTGATCGCTGCAGTAGAAGTCACTAATAGCTGGTCTAGGGAAGAGCCTTCTTAGACCTGGGGTGAAGATGGTGGTGTGGTGAGAGACAAAGCCGAGCAGGTGGCAGCAGTGAATTAGAGTTGTAATCCCGAAGACCAGGGCTAGATGGTCATGAAACTTCATGACCGGACCAGACAGGCTGAGCTGTGAATGACACAGCAACACGGTACCTCCTACCCAGCAGTCCTGGAGGTATGACTTGAGCTATGCTGGGCCAGGCAGTCTTGGCTCTATGTGACTGGAGTGGTGAGATGAGAGATGCCAAAGAGGCAACAGCACGATCAGAGGCATTGTGGGTAGCAGCAAGAAGTGGCACCACATCTGGAGGTGGTGGCACAGTGAGAGATGGGGCAATGCTAGAATAATTAGTTCATGGAAACGAAGGGGTGATGAAGACCTTATTGAAGCTGGCTATGCCTGTTGTTGTGAGCAGCTGCAAATTATCTGTTGACAACTCTCTTCAGATCAAGAGACTTAAACAACTTTTGTGTCAATAGCCATGACAGCCAAGTCCCTTAACCAGTCACTTGTCATGCAGTTCCTCGGGTGCTCTTTCACCTGTGGGAGGCATATGAATGTTCTTTTACATGCAGCACTTGACAGAGGAACACTCACACCAATCACACATAATGTATGCAGTTTATAGAAGGCAAGTATGTATTTATCCAAAAAAAATTAGCAGCTGCAGCAAACTGTCAGTCTTGGGTTTCTTCTGTTCTTTATAGTGTTCGATTACTTTTGGCAAGAGTTTTATCTCGGTCTCCATACTGTCTATATTGCATCCATAGTGTTCTGAGAGTGGTTTTAATTCAACTTCTTAAAGTTGTATCTGAAAGTCAAGAAAGTTCTCAGACTTTGAGTTGGGGCAGGTGAGACTAAGAAAAATAGATTTATTTTCAGAAAATCTTTGAAGTTCTCTAGTTATCTGTTTAAGCATTAGCAAAAAGGCATGTTTCCTGAAGTTTCCTTTGTCTAAAAGGGGATGTTCTTCACTTGACACTTCTTCAGTCATGTTTCCTGAAGTTTTTTAGGCAAATTTTGTACACAACTGTGAACTCCCCAAACTTCATGCAATCTCAAATCATTTTCTGAAGCTATGGTAATGGCTTCACTTCGTATTTCATCAAACACCTCTTCTGAAACTCTCATGTTCAGAAATTTGCTGATTAGTGTCTACAGATAAGCCTGACTGAGACAAGTCATACTCAACTACTTGCAAGTAATCAGATACAACTTTAAGAAGTTGAATTTTTGTGAACATGCAAAGGAGGACAATAAAATCAAAGTCTAATACTGAACTAAGACCTCATGCACCCACTGCCCTGTCACCGCTTGGCAAATCTTGAGATAGTACAAAAAGTGTTACAAGAATGGATGAAATTGTCTTTTTCACAGCATTACAAGCAGAAACGTGGCATGCCCAGCAAGAGTCACAGAGCTTCTTCAATTCCAAGACTTTATTTCTGGGTTGTAGTTTTAGCATGTACAGCTGATCCAGAGAGAAAACTGTACAGTTTCTCTAGGATAGTGAAAAAATTCAGTGCATGTTTTTTTTCCTTTGCATACATTAATAATAACTAAATTGAGCCTGTGGTTGAAACAGCAAATGTACAATGCTTGAGATGCTTCTTCCCGTAAGAGAGCTTGAACACCATTAACATTTCCACTCATAGTGCTGGCACCATCATTGTCTGGGCAATACAGTTCTGTGTATCAATACCACACCGTGACACTGTGTTCTTCGTGTATTTAAAGGGAGACTTTGTGTTAAGTGACTCGGCAGGATGGAAACCAAGAAATTTTTCATATACTAATTTCATGCTAATAATGTCTGCACATAACTGACACTTGTTCTACTTTGCTAATGTCTTTAGTTTAATCGACCATTATAGAGAAAATATTTCTCTCTTTCACATCTTGGCTTATGCATTCAAATACCATTTCTGACATCATGTGAATGATTTCATTTTGTATTGACAAATGGGTGGTTTTTGCATTGTGTGGTACGCTTTCAACTGTATTTCGTACCTCATCGTTGTATTTTGCTATTAGAGTCCGGAGCTCCCAGAAGTTCCCCTTGTTGCTGCTTTCACTCTTTCCTTTTCCTCTTTGAGCAATCCCCCGGACTACAGTGAGTTGCAGGACATGGGCCACCACTTCGATATTTATGAGGTTCTCCTGCACTAAAGCAAAATATGCATCAGTAATTTGCGACTGAACTGAAAGACCATTGCCTTTTGACTGAATATTGTTGACTAAAGCCTATAACACTTGACAGTTCTTGTGATTTTGACTATTTTCATGTGGCCAGAATCATGAATTCTTTGCCATAGCTTTCATTTTGCAATATTTGACCCATGGATATAAATCAAACCACTCTCTTTTCAAACTTTTCCACTCACTCTTGTATTTTGTTTAAGGATAAGGTCGTACCTGTGGTTGTTTTGGGCCATGCGATACAGTTTGGCCTGGTGGACTCTTACTCCCTGGGCTTACTTTATTATTAGGTGGGTTCTCTTCCAGTTTCCATTCATGATACCATATCACCCAGTCATATCCTTCCATTTCTTCTTCATCTGATGAAGAATCTGATGCTGAATGTGCCACTTCTATGATATAATCTTCTTTGTCATTATCTAAGGTCCAGAGTTTGGCGGTAATGCTGTAGAGCACTCTTACTGATTTTTCCAATAGTAAGCCTATTTCTGAAGTTGAGGGTAAGTCTTGGCAACTTTCAGAGTACTTGTTTTTCTTCGATGCACTTTTTGCTGAAAAGATCTGAAATTGTTATTGATCATTTGCCTTTTTTTACAAAAAGTTTTGCTATTTGTATTCAGCAATGGGGGGGGGGGAGGGAGGGGCTGACAGATAGGGGCCCAGGCCAATTCCCTTTTGCAGGCTACTGAATTGGACTAGTCTAGGCCAGACCTCCTAGGCCAGCTTCCTCTTCCTGACCAAGTCCATGCAGCAGGAAGGAGTTACGGGGGGAGGTGGTGCCAGCCCATAGCCCAAGCCTGAAGCGGGCAGATCATCTGGAAAATAAAAGGATCCATGCATTGCACCCCCCTGCCATGGGTGACAGGTGGACCCCCCTCTTTGGGGAGGCTAGCCCCTCCCCTTCTGCATGAGGCCCCACCCCCTGCAACTGGAGCCCTGAACCCCCACCCCGGCATTGCTACCAGAGAAGCCCTGGGCCAGCCCCAGCCAGCTGACCGACCTGAGCCCTGGCCCGAGCTGCCCCGGCCGTGCCTGCAGGCCCATGGCCAGAGCAGATCCAGCTCAGCATCCCACAGCAGCAGCTGCACCCAGGGAAGCCAGAGTCTTTCCTGGCCTATTATACCCGCTGCCCATGCCCCCTGCTTATGGACTTGCTGGGTATTGGCCCTGGCCAGGCAGCTAGGGGGTCTGGCCTGGCCAGAAGCAGCCTCCCTCCCAGCTACTTTCTCTGGCTCCTGCTTGCTGGTGTGGGGAGAAGAAGACAGCGTGGGTGTGTCTGTCTGTGAAGTGCAGCCACATAGCCTTTGGGGATATTCCCCACGCAAGCAGGGACACAGGATGGTCATCGGTCTGCAACTCACTTCTGCTGGTGTATGTCCTGTAAGCTGCGTGTTTCAGCAGCAACCTCCCTGCTCTCTGAGGTAAGGAACTACCTGCTTGTATTTCACTGATCACTCCCACAGTCACAGTAGTGCCAGCTTCAAGAGAGCAAAAATCATGAGATTGGCTCCCCAAATCATGAGATTTTAATAAAAGATTATATTGTGTTTTGTAGGTCAGTCTCTTGATTTCTTGAATTCCCCCTGCCCATCTGCAGGGTGTGCGCATGCCACAGCATTGCTCACTCTCCCGTGCAAACTAGATAAGGTGATTTTTGGCCTCCTCACCCTCTCCCATCTCCTGCCCTGCAGTTAATCCTTTCCTGCAGCCCCCATCAGTTCTGTCCCCACTCAACCCCCCTCAACTCAGCCCCACCTCAGTTCAGTTCCCCAGCCCCCGTCATCACCACCATCCCATCAGTTCAGCTACCCTACCCCACTGACCCGCACCACCCTCCCAGCACTCACCCCACCTGCTCAGAACCCACCATCAATATAGCCCCCTCACCCCATCAGCCCTCACCCTACTCATTTCAGCCCCCCTGAACCCCGCAGGCCATAGTTCAATCCTTCCAGCCTGACCTCTGCTCCTCTTAGGGTTCTTCACCCTCCCCAGGCTAGGGGGGCTGCAGTGGGGTCCCCCTCGCACTTCGTAGGCTGGCAGGGAAGGCCTGGCCGCCCGTGGCAGACAGCAGGAGCCCCGGGGCTGGGGCTGCCAGTGGAAGTCCTCTGCACCATGAGGAGAGGCTCCTGCTGTCAGTCCCAGGGTGGGCTGCCAATGGGAGCCCTGGGGGGCGGTCTGGCAGCAGGAGCCCTGCACGCCACAGTGATTTCTAAGTAGAATTAATCCTGGCTCATGATCTGGGGCTAGAACTCTCCAGTGGCTGAGAGCTCTGTCATGAGTCAGGCTTCATTTTAGTTAGAAATCCTATCTCTTGTGAATAATTCATGAGAGTTGGCATGTCTGCAGTCACAGCTCACGCACTATAGTGCCAGTGCTGCTATTCTACTTCTCCAATTGGCTGGAATAGCTGGAGCAGCAGCAGGAAATATTGTGGGGGGGTGGGACCTGCTTTCCCTTGTTGTCATCCCTGAGTGAGAGGCAGGAAAGCGTCACAGGTGAAACGAGAGACTAGGAACAAGGCATCTCTTCCGAGCAGCCAGGGAGCACCGTGAACTGGGTGCAGTGAAGGGAAGGGGGAAGTGGCATGTTGAAGGGATATTTGTGTATTAGACTTTCACACCACAACACGGGGAAACTGAGGCAAGGAACTACTCCTCAAGATAGTATGGGGCAGGAGTGAGGGAAGCTCCCTAAAAGTGGGGGGACCACGGGTGCCCAAACTGTGGCCCCACCCCCCCGAGACTCCTCCCCACACTGCCCCTTCCCTCCTCACCCCCACCCTGCCACCACGCCTTCTCCCTGAGCCTCCGCCCTCACACCGCCCATTCCCCCATAGCCCTACCCCCACACTGCCTCTTCCCTGGAGGCCCTGTTCCCGTGCTGCCTCTTCCCCCAAGACCCTGCTCGCTCCTCTCTGCCCCTTTCCCCGCGCCGCTCACCCTTACAGTTGGTAAAAAGTGTTGGGGTCATGGCCCCTAGTCCCCCCATTCCGGTGCCCCTGGTACGCGGTCAGTGTTTTACTTATTGATTGCACACATTTGAGTCATTACTGCATTTCCACAAATTAGTGCTGTTCCCTCTCCCCTTAATAAAAGTTTTCTTTGTGTTTACAAGTGGGGAAGTATTGCCTAATGCCCAGGGGAGGTACTTTGTTTTCCCAGGTTTCTGGGTGGAGTCTCTAGCTGGTTTTGTCTTGTAATTTTAAGAGGAATCCCTGGATATTGAACCTAGCCTTTCTTGCTGCCAACAACAGCTGGCAGAAGGGCTGCATTTCCTAAATCTGCTCTACCTGGCTACCTCTTAGGCAACACCATTTTTTAAGCTCAAGAGCAGAATTTTAGTACAAAAAACTCTTGCAGTGCATGCTGCTGTGTTTTATTAGATGCCGGGGGGAACAGAAACTAAAACTGTCTCTTTTTATGATAAGTAAGGATAAGATTATGTCATCGAGTCCGTGACTTTCAAAGACCTCTGTGACATTTTCCGCTACAGCCCTGGGGCTTCAGTTGTCCCCCCATCAGCACTCCCTCCCCATTATTTTTAGTAAAAATCAGACATGTCACGGGCTTCCGTGAACTTTTGGTTATTGACTTCGACCTGTCTATGACTTTTACTAAAAATAACTGTAACAAAATCTTAACCTTAATGATAAGTAGTGTCGTTGTTTTTTAGCCCTGTCCTAATAGAGATGGATGTTGAGTTTGCTCTACCAAGCCGTCTGTTCAAGAATTGATCTACAGTGGAGCAAGATGATTTAGATCAGTGGTCCCCAACCTTTTCTGGGTGGCGGGCGCCAGACGACGAGCCACCGAGGACCGTGACCGGAGGACAAGCGTCTGCTGAAATGCGACCGAGAAGCAGCAACGTCAAGAGGCGTTGCCGCCGAAATGCCACCAAAAATCAGCTGCATTTCAGCGGTGACGCCTCTTGATGATGCCGCTTTTCAGCAGCATTTTGGCAGATGCTTGTCCGCCGGCCATTACGCGGGTGCACATAGATGCCCTGGCGGGCACCATGGCACCCACGGGCACTGCATTGGGGACCACTGATTTACATGAACAGATTTCCAGCAGCAGCAGCTGCTGCCAGGACTGTAATTTGGTCAGCATATTCATCTTCCCTCCAAGGTGCCACTGTTGTTAGACTTAAGTGGCTCACACCTCAAAATGCAGAGCAGGGTGTGGAATTAATATTTTGCCATTAGCAAATCTATGCAGACTAAGGGGCATCTTTCTTTGAAAACCAATTACTGTAGTAAGATTTTATTTTGTCTTTACACCTGCCCAAATTAAGTTGACTAGCGTGTACATGAGTCACGAGTTGATGAAGTCTGGATTCTCCAGCACTATGGCTGTGCATGAAATGATTCGTTTTATGTTATGGGTATTTTATGTCATCCTCTCCTCCTCTTCAACTGTTACTGATTTATCTCTAGTTCTCCTCTTAAAGATTTTCCTCAAGACCTAGGGCAATAAAGAAATAGTTTAATTACTCCTTGCCAGCTCTGCAGGCTGCTTATAAAACAGAGCATAGTACTGCAAGCTTGCAAATATTGAGGTCCTGGCAGTCACCTGAAAGTGAGAACAGGCATTCACATGGTACTTTTGTAGCTGGCGTTGCAAGGTATTTACATGCCAGATATGCTAAACATTCGTATGCCCCTTCATGCTTCAGCCACCATTCCAGAGGACATGCTTCCATGCTGATGATGTCCATTAAAAAATAATGCATTAATTAAAGTTGTGACTGAACTCCTTGGGGGGAGAATTGTATGTCTCCTGTTCTGTTTTACCCACATTTTGCCATATATTTCATGTTATAGGCGTCTCGGATGATGACCGAGCGCATGTTCGTTTTAAGAACACTTTCACTGCAGATTTGACAAAACGCAAACAAGGTACCAATGTGAGATTTCTAAAGATAGCTACAGCTCTCAACCCAAGGTTTAAGAATCTGAAATGCTGACCAAAATCTGAGAGGGACGAGGTAGTAAAAATGCTTTCAGATGTCTTAAAAGAGCAACACTCCAATTCGGAAACTACAGAACCCAAACCACCAAAAAAGAAAATCAACCTTCTGTTGGTGGCATCTGACTCAGATGATGAAAATGAACCTGCGTTGGTCTGCACTGCTTCGGATTGTTATCGAGCAGAACCCGTCATCATCATGGAAGCATGTCCTCTGGAATGGTGGTAGAAGCATGAAGGGACATATGAATCTTTAGCACATCTGGCACATAAATATCTTGCGATGCTGGTTACAACAGTGCCTTGAGAACACCTTTTCTCACTTTCAGGTGACATTGTAAACCAGAAGTGCGCAGCATTATCTCCTGCAAATTGTAACCACACTTGTTTGTCTGAGCGATGGGCTGAAGTAGGACTGAGTGGACTTGTAGGCTCTAAAGCTTTACATTGTTTTATTTTTGGATGCAGTTATTTTTTTGTACATAATTCTACATTTGTAAGTTCAACTTTCATGATTGAGATTTCACTTTACTTGTATTAGGTGAATTGAAAAATACTATTTCTTTTGTTTTTTGCAGTGCAGATATTTGTAATCAAAAATAAATATAAAGTGAGCACTGTATACTTTGTGTTCTAATCGAAATCAATATATTTGAAAATGTAGAAAACATCCAAAAATATTTAAATAAATTATATTCTATTATTGTCTAACAGAGCAATTAATCACAATTAATTTTTAATTGCTTGAAAGCCCTAATTCAAATCAATAAAAGAACCCACATGCATGCCACTAAGCTTACTTGAGATCAACAAGGACTCTGACAAGTCATCTGACAGAAGTCAGTCCTTCAAACCCCCACCAAGAGGTTGTTCTGTGGTTACAAGTTCGTAATCGTTATCTCAGAACAAGCACGTAGATCAGTCATTTATTCTTTTCTTTATACCGTTTGGGTCTTTGATTCTGTCCTTGTGTAACAGGTAAGCAGCAGACAAAAGCCCCCTCCTCAGGGTGAAGCTTCAAAAGGCTGAGTTCTTGCATAACTGGAGAGGGTACATGTCATAAACAGATAGTTAAGGGTTAAGGTCTCTTTTACCTGTAAAGGGTTAACAAGCTCAGTAATAAGGTCTCTTTTACCTGTAAAGGGTTATCAAGCTCAGTAACCTGATGAACACCTGACCAGAGGACCAATCAAGGGACAAGATAATTTCAAATCTCTGTGGAGGGAAGTCTTTGTCTGTGTTCTTTGTTTGGGTCTTTGTTCTCTCTTTGGATCTAAGAGGGGCCAGACATATCTTCAAGCTCTCCCAGTTTTCCTGAAGTATTTTCTACTATTCAGTATAGTAAGTATTAGAAAGGCGGATTAGTCTTATAATTAATTTCTGCATTTGTAATTGTGTGTTTGCTGGAGAAATATCTTTATTTCTGTTTGCTGTTACTTTGATTATTCTGAGAAAGGGGGGGGGAAGCCTCTCCAGGTTTATAAGCTAGACCCTGTATATTTTTTCCATCCTGGTGTTACAGAGAGAGTGTACTTTCTTTCTTTCTTTTAATAAAATCCTTTTCTTTTTAGAACCTGATTGATTTCTTCCCTTGTTTGGATTTTCAGGGGAAGGGGAGGGGGAAAAGTGAATCCCTCCTTGTTTGATTCAAGGAGTTTGAATCAAGGTATCTCTCCCAACGACTAGGGGATGGGGAAGAAGGTGGGGGAATGGTTTATTTCCCTTTGTGTTAAGATTCAAGGAGTTTGGATCTGTGTTCCCCAGGGAAAGTTTTGGGGGAACAGGGAGTGTGCTAGACACTGGAACTTCTAGCTGGTGGCAGTGTACCAGATCTAAACTAGGATTTAAGTTTAGAGGAGCCCATGCAGGTCCCCATCTTGTGAATGCTAAAGTTCAGAGTGGGGAATAAACCTATGATGGTGTCAGCGGTGGGATGTTTTAAGAACCAGGAGCCATTGAGAGCTATTCTCTCCCTCTAGAGCAGGGAAGCAGCCTGAGAAGAGGGGGGCGGGGCAGAGGTATTGTTAGAAGGAGATTTCCAGCTGGGCTAAGTTGGAAGGTACTTAGCAAGTTGCTAGAAACAGGACAAACCAGGTTTTTTTGGTCTTTTCTCAGACAGCAAACACAGCTAACACCATTTGCAAATGAAAAGTTTTGTTTTCTTTTTATTCAGCTGGGAATAGAAAGGTTAGGAACTTGTAATCCAAGCAACTGAACCAAGCAACACAGTTAATTCACTGACGGCAGAGGGGTGTGGCCAGCACCAGAAAGCACAAACATGAGTACCAGTGAAACAGTTGACAAACTCGAACTGGCTAGGCTGCAAGCAGTAGAAAAAGACAAAGAACATCAAAGACAGATGGAACTAATTAAAGCAGAAATGGCCAGGGAAGAAGCTGCCCACAAGAGAGAGATGGAGAAGCAAGAGGCTGAACACAGGAGAAAAATAGAGATAAAAGACAAAGAGCTGGAATTAGAAAAGGCTAAGCAGAATGTTCCAGCCAACCCCAACAACCCTTCTCCAGGCACTGTTCCCCATCCCAGGAAATTTCCCACCTACAAGGCAGGTGATGACACTGAGGCCTTCTTGGAAAATTTTGAAAGGACCTGCCATGGGTACAGCATCCTTGAAGACCAGTACATGATAGAGATGAGGCCACAGCTCAGTGGACCCTTAGCAGAGGTGGCAGCTGAAATGCCTAAGGAAAACATGAACGATTATAAACTGTTTCAAAAAAAGGCCAGAATCAGAATGGGGCTAACACCTGAGCATGCCCGTCAGCGGTTTAGAGCCCTAAAGTGGAAACCAGAGGTGTCATTCCCCAGACACGCCTACTACATTAGAAAGAATTGGGATGCATGGATGTCAGGACTAAAGATTCAATCTCTAGAAGACCTGGCCCACCTGATGCAAATGGAACAGTTCTTAGATGGTGTTCCTGAGCAAATAGAACAGTACATCCTAGATGGAAAGCCCAAAGATGTAACAGAGGCAGGGGAGATTGGAGGCAGATGGGTGGACTTAGCAGAAAAGATAAAAGCTACTATCAAGGAGAGTGAATATAACAAGGGGCAAGCTGACAATAAACCCTACCACCGGGGGCCACCCAAGACCCCTGCTACAACCCAAGGAAAGCCTCAGACTACCTACAGTCCCACCTCACCAGTCTCCAGCAACCCACCTCGGCCCAGTGACCCGTCAGCTGGGTGATGTTTTAAATGTAATGAACTGGGACATATAAAGGCCAACTGCCCCAAGAACCCCAATCGAGTACAGTCCATTACACCATCATCACGCCAAGGATCCCCAGGCCCAGATATCTCTCAAATACCCCCGGAGCGCAGGGAAACCTTGAGAGTGGGCGGGAAGAAGGTTACTGCATGGAGAGACACCGGGGCACACATGTCAGTTATCCACCAGTCCTTAGTGGACCCGAAATTCATCAACCCAGAGGTCCAAATCACAATTTCTCCATTCATATCAAAATCTGTAACCTTACCTACAGCTGAATTGCCTGTCCAGTACAAGGGCTGGTCAGGAAGGTGGACTTTTGCTGTCTATGACAATTATCCCATCCCCATGCTACTGGGGGAAGACTTGGCCAACCATGTGAAGCTGGCCAAGAGGGGGGGAGTGGTCACCCGCAGCCAGGCCAAACAAGCTTCCACTCCCACCCCTGTTCCTGAGCCATCCACCAGGGCCCCGTCTGTGTTACCAGAGACCCAGACAGAGGTGGTGGAATCGGATCCCATGCTAACAAGTGAAACCGCCATAGTGCATCCAGTCCCAGAACTGGAACTGGAAGAGCAACCAGCGGCAGAACCATTACCAGCACTGACGGCAGCGCTTGCAAACCCGTCTCCAACCCCATCGCCAGAGGGCGCCAGCGGGCCTGAACTGGCAAAAGCAGCAGGCAACCCTAACCAAGAGGCTCAGCCAGAGCCTGAAATATCACCTAGTGCACCAGCGGAGAGCAGTTCACAGTCAACGGAAACAACCTCATCACCTACATCGCTTCCAGAGGGACCAAGCCCAAGTCCACAGTCTACGGAGGAACTGGTGTCTCCAGCCTAAAGGGAACAATTCCAGACTGAGCAGGAAGCCGATGACAGCCTCAAAAAAGCTTGGGCGGCGGCACAGAGCAACCCACTGCCTCTCAGCTCTTCTAACCGATCCCGGTTTGTTGTAGAACAAGGACTTTTATATAAGGAGATTCTTTCTGGTGGACACCAGGAAGGCTGGCATCCTCAAAAACAGTTGGTAGTTCCAACTAAGTACTGGGAAAAGCTCTTAAGCTTAGCCCATGATCATCCCAGTGGGCATTCTGGGGTGAACAGAACCAAAGACAGGTTGGGGAAGTCCTTCCACTGGGAGGGGATGCACCTCCCCCTAGAGATTTCCTAGGAAACCCACCTAATTTTTGTGTCCTGTAAATTCATTCTTGTCTGGCACATTCTTTCAGGTAGTCCTTTGAAGCTTATAATGCTTGCCAGGGTTTACACTGGTCACATTTCTCCCCCACAGTTGCACACAATTCTACAATAATACATAAGCTTTGTGTTTTTAATACAATGGACTCCAAAGCGCTTGAAACTTATTTCAATAAGATGTCCCAAAGATACTGCAGGAAATTGCCATCTCTGTGACACATGCCCCACGTGCCCTGACACAGCTGTTGAATGAGTGGTTGGTCACTAAACTCACAAAGCAAAGATGGGTTCACGGAATAGTGACAGAGGAGACCCTAGCGATTGCTCCCTACTGTAGCCTCTGCAGTGGACTCTGCATTTAATGATCCGTGCCGCCTGCTGCTGTAAAAATACAGTAAATTACTGTAGCGAGGCTCTGAGTGAGTGCTGCCATTTAGAGAAGAGCAAGTGCCATATGCTGATGATTCTCCAGCACAGTTTAATCTTGAAGCATAGTGGATTTTATTGCACCTGATTAAATGTATAGCCCATGCCCAAAGGAACAGCCAGGTTCACCTGAGCTACCCAGCTCCAACCAGAAGTAGCAGATGCTTGTATGTGAGCAAAGCCAGGCACTGTTCATTCATCTTCCTCATTAAATACCCAATCCTGTGAGGTGCTGAGAACCCACGACTCCTGTTGACTTTATTAGGAATTGAGAGTCCTCAGAGTCTTGCAGGAGGAATTCAGCAAAACTCTCCATGCACCTGATGTTGTGAAAGGCTATCTGCATATGAGAATTTCCTACCTAGACAGCCATGGATATAAAAAAACCCACTATCGATAGACTTTTATCAATAGAATTAGCAACAGAAAAGGAGCAATGCAGGGTGATTGGCTAGGGTCCCAATCCTGCAAGAGGAAACACATGCTTAATTTTAAGCATGTTTAAAGTTAAGCATGTGAATAAGTGTTTGCAGGACCAAGGCCTAAAAATTCTGTTCTGGGCTCTGACTGGATTGACTCCACTGTATATAACATGACAGGAAGGAATTAATTTTCATTTTAACTTCTGGGCTCTTCTGTAGACATTAGGTAACTTCTCTGGGCCTTTTCCCAAACCACCAACTATAGAGCACTCTTTCAATCACCACAGTGATTTGGTTCTCTAGGATTTTAACCTCTTCTTCTGATGTTACACATCTTGTGGCTGCAGTAGAAAAGTGTTATTGAAGATAACATATTTTTAGATTAAAAAAAATATGAATGTAGGTGCACAGGAAAAACAAGTAACTCTGTGTGTGATGTCTCAGATGAAATGGTAAGAGCTGCTTAACTGGGAGAACTTGGGTGAGGACTTGTGGGTGATCCTTTTCTTCTCATTCAAAGGGGATTTCAGAAGATGCCATTTCACTAGCAATGTTGCTGCTTGGGGCTGCACAGCTGTGGCAATATTTCCATTTCTGGGCCGGCCCATATATTTGGGAAAAGACATTAGAGCTCTGATTCTCTAGTCCCTTACACCAGGTTTTTATTCTTGACAGTCAGGAGACCTGGGTTCTATTCCTTGCTCTGCCAGACCTGCTGTGTGACTTTGGCAAGTTTTTCCTTTCTGTTTCCCCTCCCACCCTCGGTCTGTCATGTCTGTTTAGAAAATATGTGAATATGTGCTAATTACGTATGCTAAACGATCTGTTCGATCTTGTATTTAGCTGTGACACTCTGAGTCTCTTTCCCAGAGCTGAAGGAGAGCTCTGTGTAGTTTGAAAGTTTCTCTCTATTACTAACAGAAATTGGTCCAATAAAAGATATTACCTCACCCACCTTGTTTCTCAAATAACAACACAGGAACCCTTGAGGACATCACCCTGCAGCTGCGGCTCCTGTGTCTCCCCGTCCCTGTGGGGCTGGGCCCAGCACCCTGTAGTTCCTGTGTCCTCAGAACTGGACACAGTACTCCAGCTGAGGCCGTAGCAGAACGGAAGAATTTTTTCTTGTCTTGCTTACACCACTCCTGCTAATACATTTCAGAATGATATTTGCATTTTTGCAACCATATTACATTGCTGACTCGTATTTAGTTTGTGATCCACTGTAACTCCCAGATCCTTTTCTGCAGTATTCCTTCCTAGGCAGTCATTTCCCATTTTGTACTTGTGCAATTGATTATTTATTCCCAAGTGGAGTACTTTGCATTGGTCCTTGTAGGATTTCATCCTATTTATTTCAGGCCATTTCTTCAGTTTATCAAAATCATTTTGAATTCTAATCCTGTCACCAAAGCACTTGCAACCTCTCCCAGCTTCAGACTTTATAAGTGCTACTATCCAAGTCATTTATGAAGATACTGAATAGAACCAAACTCAGGACAGATCCCTGTCGGAACCCACTTGATATGCTCTTCTAGCTTGACTGTGAACCACTGATAACTACTCTCTAATTATGGTTTTCCAACCAGTAGTGCAGCCAACTTATTGTCTAGGTTGTGTTTCCTTAGTTTGCTTATGAGCAGGTCATGTGAGACAGCATCAACAGCTTTACTAATGTAAAAATATACCACATCTACCACTTCCCTCATCCACAAGGCTTGTTACCTTGTCAAAGTAAGATAAGAGGTTGGTTTGACATGATTTGTTCCTGACAAATCCATGTTGACTCTTCCTTATCAGCTTATTATCTTTTAGGTACTTACAAATGTATTGTTTGATTATTTGGTCCATTATCTTTCTGGGTACCGAAGTTAAGCTGACTGATCTATAATTCCCTGGGCTGCCCTTTCCTCCCGTTTTTATAGATCGGTACCATCTTTGTCCTTTACCAGTGCTTAATTTGTAATGAAAGAGGTGCTGTAATGAAAGAGGTGTAATGAAAGGGTTCAAGCAATTACATGCCGGGGCTTAAGCAATTTTTTTGCATTCATAACTGACACAGCAAGCCCAGCGGTGCCAAGCTATGAACTGACAAGCCTAGAAGTGCCGGGGCTCAGCCCTGGCACAAATTAAGCACTGCCATTTACCAGTCCTCTGGTGTCTCTCCCATCCTCCATGAGTCCTCAATGATCATTGCTAATGGCTCAAATCTCTTTAGCCAGTTCCTTAAGTTTATGAGCCTGAGGTAGCTCCAGGAAGTTGCTCTATCCTGCTCCCATCCCTGCTGTATTGTAGAAGGTAGGGCTATTCTGGCTACACCGCCCACACTTCCTTTGGAAACAATACTGGATTGATTTCAGAGTAGCAGCCGTGTTAGTCTGTATCCGCAAAAAGAACAGGAGTACTTGTGGCACCTTAGAGACTACTGCACTGGGGCCTTGGCTACACTGGAGAGTTGCAGCGCTGGTGGTGGCTTTACAGCGCTGTAACTCACTCCCCGTCCACACTGGCAAGGCACATACAGCGCTGTATCTCCCTGGCTACTGCGCTGCTTGTACTCCACCTGGACGAGAGGAATAAAGAGAACAGCGCTGCTGTTGCAGGGCTGGGGTGCCAGTGTAAACAGTGATTAATCTTACTGCGCTGTAACTCACCTCCGGAATTTTCCCATCATGCTTTTAACTAAAGATAACACTCTTTGTTTTGTTGTGAACTCGGAGCTGCTTATCTAAAAACAAACACAGCTACTGTTTGCTGTGAATGAGCAGAGGCAGGCAGGGGGCTCCCTTTGGAATATCCACAGCTAGTGTTTGTCTGAGGAGAGAAGCAGCACGGCGGGCGGGGGCAGGGGGTCCATTTCGGAGCAGCTGCTTATCTGATCTGTGAGGGAAAAAACCAAAGAAGGCTATTTGCATTTAGTGAATCAGACGGGTGGGGGAGGGGGTCGGAACTTGCAAAGCAGGGAGCTGACACAGTGTCAGCTCCAAAAATCCTCTCTCTCTGTCTCCCCCATGCTCCCTGTCACACTCCACCCCACCCCCCTCTTTTGAAAAGCACGTTGCAGCCACTTGAACGCTGGGATAGCTGCCCATAATGCACCACTCCCAACACCGCTGCAAATGTGGCCATGACAGTGCGCTGGTAGCTGTCAGTGTGGCCACACTGCAGCGCTTTCCCTACACAGCTGTACGAAGACAGCTTTAACTCCCAGCACTGTACAGCTGCAAGTGTAGCCATACCCTGGGGGTACCAGGCCTGTGCCAAAGCTGCTGCAGGGAGGTGGTACAACAGCTATTCTCTCTGTTTTGTGAGGAAGTCAACTTCAGGTAGGGGGCAATGCTCGGTGGTCCTGGGGGTGGTGAAGGCATGTTGGCAGAGGGGGATTGTGAAGGTAACAGGAGCCAGGGAGCTGGATGGAGCGGCCTGTGTTCCATGCAGTGTATGCTTGCCTGCCAGTGCAGGTCAGACTCGGTGATAGTCTGACTATGTGGTTATAGCAGTAGGATCCTGGTTGATATGGAGGCCAAAGGATCTTTACTTGTGCTTATATGTGTCATATCTGCCTGGCCCCTAAATTCCATTGTACATATTCCCAATGCCCTCTTGCGTAATAGAATGCGAGTACAAACGGTTGGCTCTCTCTTTAGTGCCAGTATCACTGGGGAGAGCAGGGTGGGTGAGACACATCCATCAGGACGGTACCTGTCACCTAAATCCTGCAAGGAATTAGGAAAGAGGTACCATGTGCACTCATCTTTTGTGAGAAAGAAGAGTGTATTGCGGCATCCTCTGTTTCACAGTCACTCTGGGGTCAGGAGAAGTGCGGTACTGAGCTCATGTTTTTCTAACAAGGAGGCTGTATTTCACCTTTGCGTCCTGCCGTAAATCCCCTTCATTCCCTTCAAATCCATTTGTTAAAGCCCTGGTTAGGTGAGCTAGTGTTTTCACAGTCACATGAGGCAGCGTGGGTGTATTCAATCCCTCCCTTGGTGGGAGACACCACAGGGCAATGTGCAGATGTGTGCCGGCAGAATTGAGCATCTTCATCTATTATTGACACCACGATGAGGGGAAGCTGGGAATAAATTCAAGCCTCGCCTTGCCTGTCTTTAGGGCTCTTTGCTAAATGAAGATGGACTGGCGTTCCTTTTATTCCTTAAATAAAAGGCTCTGCTCATGACTGAGGCATGTGTGAGTGTGGTATTGATCTCATGCGAAGAGTGAAAGACTGTAATTGCCACACGTTTTCCAGATACTTGCATGGCTTTTTATTTCATCGGTTATCTTGTGTCCTGTGCTTGAAACTGAGATTTCTGGTACGCAGCAGAAGCCGATTGCCTGCAAGGAATTCACTGCTTACTTGAGGCACTGGTGTAGGATGAGAAAAGGTGGTAGACAGCTGGTGAAAGACAAGAACATCATGAAAAATGCATGAAATGAACGGATTGCTAGTCTGAGCTATGCAGGACCTGCCTTCCCAAACAGATATTTTGATCTTTCCATCCCAGAGCTGGACTAACAGAAATCATCTGCAATGTACAGAACACGCAACCCCTCTTCTCTCAAGGGCTTCTTCCTCTTTCTCATTTCCAAGAAGTGTAAATATTAATGGCTGGATTTCTTTTTCTCTGATTTCTGTCATTTGCAGTCCGCTAGCGGAGACAGGATTCTGAGACTGAGGCAGCTCAATGTACATTTGAATCTTTGTGGAGGAGGGTCCTAAGCTGTCCTGCCCTAACTTAAGTTCTGTTCCAGGTTTGGATTTCGGGGCAAAAGGCTCATTCACAAATCTCTAGCGACAGTCCACGACACAAGCTACATGGCATTTGTACAGTGCCATATGGTAACGGGCAGTCTATCTGGCTTGTCAGAGCAAACCCAGGCTCCTTGTTTCATTATTGCTTTGTCAGCCGCAAATTGTTTTGTGTTGCCAGTGACCCAGAACGTACTCCCATGTGCATAACAGAGCGCAGAGTGCACTGCATTACAGGTGAGCTGAATGACATACTGTTAAGAAAGGGAAGGTACAAGTTAAAGCACATGGCAGACCCAGGGGCAGTGAAAGAGCAGCCAGCTGAGCAGAGGAGCCGGATGCCTACTGGCATTTAGGATGGCTGAATGCAGAGCCAGCTACCCAGTATTAGCCGCAAACAGAGCAAAGCAGTGATTTCTATGATGTGAAAAATAACCAAATACGCTCAGACCCTCGTTCTGCCAGATCATACAAAACAAATGTGTTAAATCAATAATTACATGGACAACCTGCAAAGAACTTCTAGGTGCTGCAGGAAGTGGTGTTGATGACTCACCAGGGGGCTTGTTTCCTCTGGCTCAGGACTGAACTACATACCTTACCGTGGTGTTAGCAAGCTCTGTGCTGCGGGAAGCACCTCTGGGTGATGTTATCTGTTGTAATTACTTAGGGCTAACTCTGTTCTTGGTCACACCAATGTAACAATACTACTCTAGAGAAACACCACTGCTTTCAGTTACACATGGAGCAGAATTTCCTAACTAAGTCAGTATTGTCAATCTCAAATTATCAAAAATCACAAAATCATGAGATTTAAAATAATAATACAAGTTCTCTGAGCCATTAGGGAATACCATGCCAAATCCAAGTTTCCCTCACTTCCTTTGCTGGATGGAAAGTCTTCTCCTAAAGCAGAACCACCATCTAGTGAAAGGCAACTGACTCTACTACCAGTGGTGGCTGAGAAAGTAATTTCACTTCATTTCCTCTAGCTGCCCAATGCTGAAGACAGGAATGTTGTCGAGTTTGTATTAAAACTTGTTTGTCATGTGGTGTGGGTTCCAGGGAACTTTGCATCAATGGCTTCATTGTAAGGTCTGAGGCCTTCTTCTGCAGTAAAAACAGCAGCCAGAGTGAGAGACAGCAGCCATGAGCTAAATTGCAGAGAGTCACATCCAGGGCCGGCTCTGGCTTTTTTGCCGCCCCAAGCAAAAAAAAAAAGGGGGCGGGGGATGGGAGGGAAAACAACCCGTGCGGCTGGTGTGTGTGGGGGGGAAACATGGTACGGCTGGAGCGGCAAAGCGGAGTGGGGGAACACGGCGCGGCTGGAGCGGCAAAGCGGGGTGTGTGGGGGGGAAACATGGCACGGCTGGAGCGGCAAAGCGGAGTGGGGGAACACGGCGCCACTGGAGCGGCAAAGCGGGGGAGGAACACGGTGCCGCTGAAGCGGCAAAGCAGGGGGGCAGGGGGAGAAACAATGGCGTGGCCGGCAAAGCAGGGGAAAAACAAGACAAAAAGCCCTACAGGGCGGCCGGAGCCAGGGGACTCCCTGTGCTGCAGAGTGTGCGCCCAGTCTAATGGAGGGGAAGGGGAGGGAGAGGTGGGGAGAGAGAGAAGGGGGACTCCATGCCACTCCGGTCGGCGGGAAGGGAAGGGTGCTGGCTGCCCTGCCAAGTTTGCTGCAGGGTGCTCCCCTCCTCTGCGCCGCCGCCCCCTACAGGGCGGCCAGAGCAGCGGGGAAAAAAAAAGTGGCCGTACCACCCTAGGTTTGGGCGGAATGCTGCCCCGTAGAATCTGCCGCCCCAAGCACAAGCTTGCTCAGCTGGTGCGTGGAGCCAGCCCTGGTCACATCCTCAGGTTCCATCTCAATTGCACGAAAACAACGTAATATTGGGCTGTTAAGAAGGCACTCCTGTCCTAATAGTACCCACCATCACTAGCTAAAGAAACAGATCTTAAGATGTTTAAGGAAACATTGTTTGATAGCATTCCATCTGGCAAGAAACCCACTTAGCAACATTTGTGGTTGAGAAATCTGTACTTCTCTATTGTTTTGCCTTTATGGCCCCTATTCCCTATTGTTTATCTATGTGGTCTCTGTCTGATTCTTTAATTGTTTCTGTCTGTTGCATAACTAATTTTGCAAGATTTAAATCAACTAAGGTGGTGGGATCTGATTGGGTAAAGAATTGTTTCATGATGGGCCAGGATTGGTGGAAAATACCGTTTTGTAGCACGTTAGTGTAAAATGAGTGGTTAAGGTAGAGATAAGTAGGACCCCTTTTTAAAGATGGGCAGCTTGTTAGCCCGTCTCCAGTTTTCTGGGACCTTTTCTGTCATCCATGAGTTTGTAAATATTATTACCAGTGGCTCTGAGATTTCTGCAGCTAATTCCCTCAATACTCTCGGGTGAATAGCATCCGGCCCCACTGATCTGAATTCATTCACATTGGTCAGAAGATTTCTGACATGTTCTTTATTTATCCCTGATCTGCATTCTTTCCCCTTTGTCTATGGTAACTTTTCTAGTCATCCGGTCACGTTATTTTTTGTGAGAAGACTGAAGCAAAGTAGGCACTGAGCAGCTCTGCTTTCCGATCGTCTTCCGTTACCGGCTCTCCTTGTCCATTGAACAGCGGACCCACGCTGTCCTTGATCTTTCTGTGTTGTCTGAAAAATTTGAAGAACCCATTCTTGTTGTCTCTAACATTTCTTTCCAGCTGTAACTCATTCTTTGCCTAGGCCAAGCTTAAAGGAGACAAGGAACCCCACTCTATGGGCATGGGAAAACCACAAACAGCTGTCTCTGGAATGTAAGGAAAGTTCACAGTCTGTTGCTCACATTAGGGTTGCCAGGCATCCGGTTTTTGACTGGAACGCCCGGTCGAAAAGGGGCTCTGGGGGCTCTAGTCAGCACAGCTGGGGGCTAAGGCTTCTGGAAGGCTCCCTGGCTCCGCACGGCTCCTGGAAGCAGCAGCATGTCCCCCCTCCAGATCCTAGGCTCAGGGACAGCCAGGGAGCTCCATGCACTGCCCCTGCCCCAAGTGCTGGCTCCCCAGCTCCCATTGGCCGGGAACCGCAGCCAATGGGAGCTGTGGGGATGGTGCTTGCAGATGGGGCAGCGTGCAGAGCCACTAGGCTGTACCTCCACCTAGAAGCTAGAGAAGAATGCCAGCGGCTTCTGGGAGCCACCTGAGGGCAGCATCACCTGGAGCCTCCACCTCACACCCTCTCTCGTGCCTCAGCCCCAGCCCTGAGCTCCCTCCTGCACCCAAATTCTCTCCCGGAGCCCACACCCCACACTTCCTCCCATACCCCAACTCCCTGCCTCAGCCCTGAGTTCCCTCCTGCACCTGAACTCCCTCCTAGAGCCTGCACCCCTTGTTGCACCTGAGCCCCCTCCCACACTCCAAACCCCTCATTCCCAGCCCCACATCAGAACCCGCACCCCCAGCCGGAACCCTCACCCCCTCCCATTCCCCAACCCCTTGCCCCAGCCTGGTGAAAAGAAGCAAGTGAGTGAGAGTGGGGGAGAGCGAGTGATGGAGGGATGTAGTGAGCGGGGGCAGGGCACCAGGGAAGGGAAGGGATGGGACGAGGGCAGGGCAAGGGTGTTTGGTTTTCTGCAGTCAGAAAGCTGGTAACCCTACCTCAGATGTGCCAGGTCTCCGGCCCAGGCCCTGGCTGTGTGGAAGGGATGCTGCGGGTCAGACACTTGCTCTAGCGGTGGCCACATGCCTTCAGACTTCAGGTGGAAGAGTCTAGCTTCCCAGCGTCGACAATTCCCCCCCACAAACCCCATTGGGGTCATGATCTGCCTCCAAGTCTGGCCTACAACACCTCTTTTCTGGTGGTGTCTTCCTGCACTGGGCCCTCTGCCCAGGGTCCCCCCTCACTCTCCCAAGCTGCTCACCGCACTCGGCACCAGCCCCAGCTCCAGCTCCACTCTACCTCAGCGCAGCTTTGCTCTCTGGGCTGCTTCTCTCTGATCTGGCTGCGGCTTTGCTGCCAACTCAGCGCAGGCTGCTCCTCTCTCCTTAGCATGGCCCTGCTCTGCTCAGGCAGCTCCAGCTCACCCAGAGACTCCCTCATTGGCCTGCCTGCCCCGTCAGTTGGGCTGACCTGGAGTGTTGGCCTCTTCCCATCGGCCCTGGGGACTGTCAGTCTCAGAGCCTTGATTTCTCATTGTCCCTTCCCCTTTCTTTTGGTATTGGGAGAGGGCCAACCAAAAACCCCCACTAAGTGTAAGTAAGGGGCCAGAAGTCCCCTTACACTGTGACAAAGGGACAGAGAAAGAGCCAAGATGGACTCTATAGCAACGTGGCTTGGTGGAGTCATGGCTTTGCCTGCCACTATGAACTCTGTCTGAGTTACTGAAGTCCTCAAATTGTGGTTTAAGGACCTCAAGGTGCACAGAATCCTCCAGCAAATGACCCGTGCCCCACGCTGTAGAGGAAGGTGAAAAACCTCCAGGGCCTCTGCCAATCTGCCCTGGAGGAAAATTCCTTCCCGACCCCAAATATGGCGATCAGTTAAACCCTGAGCATGTGGGCAAGACTCACCAGCCAGCACCCAGGAAAGAATTCTCTGTAGTAACTCAGATCCCACCCCATCACAGACCATTGAGCATATTTACCCGCTAAATTAGGCAGCAATATCAGAAATTGGTGGTTAGCCTTGGTTCTATTTAACATCTTTTAATGGACAGGAAGCAAGGATAAGCAGCATATCTACTATAGTCACAACCGATGGTAAATTGGGAAGTGTTGTGGTTGATGATGAGGGCAGTGAAATAATCTCAAAAGAACTAGAGAGGGTAGAAATGTCTTCAGGAAACCAAATGAGTTCTGACCTGGACAAGTGGAACCTAATACATCTGTGGGAAGCAGAAACCTGCAGTGCAGAGAAAAGCCTAGGGGTGAAAATGGGCAGCAAATTGGATATAACTTTGCAGAGAAATATGACAGCATTAAAATAATGCTGTTTGGGGAGCTACACTGAGGCATGGAGCAAGTCTGTGATAAGATCCTCTTAACAGGGCTCTAGTGAGACCACACCTACAACACTGCCATCATTTCTGGGCACTTCAATGCCAGAAAATGGATGACAAATCAGAGAGAAAAATGATAAAAAGATTTGAGGGATTGATCCATGAGGAAAAGTCACTAGAGCTAACTCTGTATAATTTCCTAAACAACTAAAGTGAGGATATGGCAACGATCCACAGGTATTTGAAGGTACCAATATTAGTCTGTTTGTAGGATACTTTAACCAATGGAAGCACAATTCCTCACGTTAATTTGAACTTGAGCCATGTGCATACGCTATCAGAGAGCTAACCTTCTATTACTGGATTAATATACTTTTGTGACAAAGTGGGACTGTTTTTAATGTTTCTTCTGAATACTGTGTGGGTGCCTCAGTTTCTGGCCGACACTCTGTCTGCTGGCAACTAATGGCCCAGGCTCTTTCCCCCTGCAAGGGGATGTTAAAGGTGTGGGAGAACAAAGAGGTCAGGTGATCTCCTGTCCCAGGAAAAGAACTCAGCAGAGAAAGAGGGGCTGGAGCGGGTTGCAGTTTGGAGCTGGCTGGGGACGGGAAGTGAGGGCAGATGGAGTTGTCTGGCTCACTGGGCCCCAAAATGGACCCGGCTGAGGGGTCCCATTCTCTGTACCTACAAGCTCTGTTTTAGACCATGTCCCTGTCATCTAATAAACCTCTGTTTTCTGGCTGGCGAAGAGTCATGTCTGACTGTGAAGTGGGGGTGCATGCAGGACCCTCTGGCTTCCCCAGGACCCCACCTGGGTGGACTCACTGTGGGAAGCGCACGGAGGGGCATATGCTGAATGCTCCAAGGTCAGACCCAGGAAGGTGAAGCCGTGTGAGCTTCTTGCCCTAAAGATAGTCTGCTCCAAGGGAAAGGAGGCTCCCCAAAGTCCTGACTGGCTTTGTGGGGAGCAGTTCCAAAGCATCGTCCGGGGACTCCGTGACAACTTTACAAAGTGCATATATAACACTTTCACATCTCAAACTCCTATGGAAAATGTAGTATTTGCCGCATGGCTTTTCCTTTGCTTGGACTCTCTACTTTCTGGATCATGAAGGTATTTCTTTGTATTGCAAAAAGCCAATTGAAACCAATGTGAGTTTGAACAAGGCCCTGAATGATTTGCCCAAGGTCACACAGGAAGTCTGCGGACACAGAGCTGAGTCCCAACATGCTTTCTCCTTACCAGCTCTTCTCATGTGACAATTTATGTAGGCATAATGATAGATGTGAGTCTGGCAGAGGAATTTATGAGCCATGTCCTTCTCATGTGTTTCCACTTGTTCGAAGCTGGAAGCATGAAAGGCTACCCAAAGCCTGCCTGTGGCTGGCAATTGCCAAATAACTCGATTCTGTAATGGCAGTTGAGAAAACAGATGCACCACAGCAAAAATTCCTGCATAATGAAACACTCCTTTTTGTATTTCTCCAACTTGTCTACAGAAGTGGCATGAAGCAGAGAACAGCTGTTCTGTGGTGGTGGTTTTCTCTTTCATAGAATATCAAGGTTGGAAGGGACCTCAGGAGGTCATCTAGTCCAACCCCCTGCTTAAAGCAGGACCAATCCTCAGACAGATTTTTGCCCCAGATCCCTAAATGGCCTCCTCAAGGATTGAGCTCACAATCCTAGGTTTAGCAGGCCAATGCTCAAACCACTGAGCACACACACAAATCCACAGTAATTATGTGTAAGATTCATGATCTTAAAGGCCAGTTACAGAATATTTAAAAAAAATTAATATCAGCATCGGGAAAATGATTGTAATCTAATCATACAACAGTGATTGCTCCAGGGTGGCAAACTCCCTCTGGACAAATTGTGGCAACTTGAGTCTCATGGACTTGCAAAGAAGCGCAAGGTTTTTTGATGTCTGTGAAAATGGAGTCTCCTGAACTGTGGTAGACAGAAAGCTTTTTGCTCTGGCAGTTTTAGGTCAGGTTAATAAGGGAAAGAAGTCTCATGAGGAAGTTGATGCAAAGGTGCTGACAGCTTTGGAAATCAAAGCCTTACTAGAACCCTCTCCTTTCAAATGACTTTTTACTTTGAATTGAGGAAAAAAATCTCTAAATGCTGCTGAATCCTATAAATGTCACAGCACTTCCGCTCTCTGCACCCACTTGGGTGGCTGCTCATGATTGTTAGTTAATGACTTCAGCATCAGCATTACATTGAAATGGGAGGCAAGAAGAAAAGAAAAAAATAAACAACCCCACCTAAATGTGCACACTGGAGACGGGGGCTGAGGCTAGGCATGTAATTATTTATTACTTGTATTGCAGGAGTGTCTAGGGCAGTTCATGGACCAGGTCCCCATTGTGCTTGGTGCTGTACAAACACAGATCAAAAAGACAGTCCCTGCCTCAAAGAGCTTAAAATCTACGTACAAGACAAGAGACAACAGGTAGCCACAGACAGATGAGGGGAGCAAAGGAAGTAATGAGCCAATAATGGTCAGCATGATAGACAGCAATCTCAGCACACCAGCTTCCGAACCACTGCCAAGTTTGTAGCTATCATGGCAAAGGGATATTACCATTTCAGGCATATTTGCTGCTGCCTTTAATTGTTGTTTGGTGGATGGGAAGCAGAACTGAAATGTCGCACTATTTTCTCCTGGCATGACTGGGTTTTGGTTGAAATTGTCCTTCAGGTCTTGGATACATACATCCTTGTCCCTGTGTGTTCCTTTGGGGTCACAGCTCTGGCACAGTCCAGCTCATGCTGCCATTCTCCTTTCTTTGTTATGGAATTTATACCTTCTGATCATTCTTATATAGAAATAGTGGGCTCGCTGGATTGAATTCCCTTCTCTCACTCTTTTGTTTTCACAAGTGAAAAAGAAGGGGCGTAGGTGAATATTTATTAACTTCCAAGTTGTTCCATGGGTTGCACAGCTGCATGTCCCCACTGAAGGGCAGGATCCACACAAGGTTCAGAACTTGCTGGTACTTCGTAATGTTGGTCTTTTTCAATATTGTGGACTGAGTCGTTCACCTGGCTTCATTCTTGCGTTGTTGTCTGCTCATGTGGATTTTGAGGCGCTTTGTTAATCGTATGGATTTGAGGTAAATCCCGCCCTCTTCCGCACTGAGGTGAAAAGTCTGAAAAGGAGTGTGCTAGCATCGTGATTCCCCTGCCTGGGCTGGGAATAGGAGACAGGTTGTGCAGGGAGGGGCTCTGCTTTCTCTTTGGCAGAGGAGGTGCATGGCCAATTGGCTTGCAACCGATAGGTGAGATCCTCACCTCCACTTCAGTCCCTTTTTTCCAGTTAAAAGGCACTAAGTGTAAGGCCCTGCAGGTCCAGAAGCCAGGCCTGTAGAGCTGCTAGGCGGCTGATAGCTCCATGCTGCGACCTGGCAGCAGCTATAACTAGCTTGTGCACCACTGCCTATGACCCACTGTGGACACAGACCACGGAAACCTCATGACAGGCAGCAGCCTCATGACTCCTGATTGATTCCCAGCCAGGGGTGAAAGTAACTTAAAGGACTTGCCGGTACTCTGGAGTCCAGAAGAGTGGCGTGGCCACCTCCGGAAGAGGTGGGGCCTTTAAATCCCCAGGCCCTTTAAATCAGGGAGCCCCAAGCCCTTTAAGTCACCCCCTGAGCTCCCAGCTGTAGAAGTGGGAGCCCTGGGGTTCAGGGGCAATTTAAAGGGGGCAATTTAAAGGGCCTGGGGCTCTAGCTGCTGCTACTGCAGTGGACCCCCGGGCCCTTTAAGTTGCCGAGGGAGCGCCGGGGCTCCAGCAGCAGGGCCCAGGACTCCGGCTGCCGCTACCCTCCAGGGCCCTTTAAATAGTCTCCGGAGCCCTGCTGCTGGAGCCCTGGGGTAGCGGCGGCAGGTCTCCGGTGGCTATTTAAAGGGCCCGGGGTGGTAGAGGCAGTGGGAGCCCCGAACCCTTTCAATAGCCACCAGAGCCCTGCTGCCACTACCCCAGGGTCTGGCAGCGGGACTCTGACATCAATTTAAAGGGCCCTGGGCTCCAGCCCTTTAAATTGCTGCCTCAAGAAGCCGGTCCACCATGGTATGGCGCACCAGCTCTTGCTGGCAGGGGTGGCAGGTTTGTAGAAATTTTGGTGGTGCCCAGAACCTGCCCCTGCCCAAACTCTGCCCCCCCCAACTCCACCCCCCACTTGCCCAAGGCTCTGGGAGGAGGTCTGGGGTGCAGGCCCTGGGCTGGGGCAGGGGACTGGGGTGAAGGCGGGGTGCAGGCTCTGGGAGGGGTTTGGGGATGGGAGGGGGTGCGGAGGGAGAGGGTGCAGGGGTGAGGCTGGGGATGAGGAGTTTGGGGTGTGGCTGGGGACTCAGGGCTGAAGCAGAGGGTTAGGGTGCATGGGGATGAGGCTCTGGCTAGGGCTGGAGATAAGGGGTTTGGGGTGTGGGAGGGGCTCAGGGCTAGAACAGAGGGTTGGGGTGTGGGGGGATGAGGGCTCTGGCTGGGGGTGTGGGCTCTGGGGTGGGGCAGGGCTGGGGATGAGTTTGGGGTGCAGGCAAGCTGCCCTGGGACTGATGCCAGAGAGTGATCAGGGTTTAACTGATTGCCATATTTGGGGTCGGGAAGGAATTTTCCTCCAGGGCAGATTGGCAGAGGCCCTGGAGGTTTTTTGCCTTCCTCTGCAGCATGGGGCACGGGTCATTTGCTGGAGGATTCTCTGCAGCTTGAGGTCTTCAAACTGCAATTTGGGGACTTCAATAACTCAGACATAGGCTAGGGGTTTGTTATAGAAGTGGATGGGTGAGATTCTGTGGCCTGCGTTGTGCAGGAGGTCAGACTAGATGATCATAATGGTCCCTTCTGACCTTAAAGTCTATGAGTCTATGAGACTCCCCCCTCCCCCAGCCCTCTCCCTGCCAGCAGCAGCAGCGACCTCTGGGATAGGGACCCCCTTCTTCCCCCTGGCAGCACACTCACCCCCCCCCACTGTCACTGCACGTACTCCTAGGGCCCCTCTCAGGTCCAGGAATACCCCTCGCCTCCCCCATGGTGGGTGCCATGCCAGGGGGAGGGGCTGCCAGCACATGTGTGCCTCCTCCCCTGCTGCTGCCCCTCACTGTAGCCTCACTGGGGGTGGGGAGTGGGGCTGCCCCTTGCCCAGCATGGGGCAAGAGTGGTGACTTTGGGCAGAAGGTGCAGCTGTACTGGTGGAGGGTCCCACCGGAAAATGAAAAGGTCTGAGGGGGAAGGGCAGCCTGCCCTGGCAGTAGTGGCGGGGCGGGGGGTCTAGGACCCTGCAATGGCAGTTAATGCAGGCAGGCAGCGTGGAGCTTCAGGGGAGAGACACGGAAGGGAGGTGCAAGGGGGCAGCAAAGGGGGGCCAGCCCACACTCAGGGGAGGTGCGTGGGGGGGCAGGGGGGAGATCCAGCACCAAACATTTGTGAAACTGAGCCCCCGGACCCTCAATGTTGCTGGAGCCAGGAGGAGGAGGAGGAGTCAGAGAGGGAGAGAATGCTCCATTTTCTTGCCAGTACGCTACTGCACCTGTTCTTACCGGTCCTCCGTACTGGCCCGTACCGGCTTACTTTCCCTCTGTTCCCAGCCCTATATAAGCCTAAGGGGCGCTCCAGGAAGTGTCCAGTTAACAGTGCAGACTTCCTATAGCTGCAATGACTGCCTCTTGCCTAGGGTGACCAGACAGCAAATGTGAAAAATCGGGACGGAGGATGGGGGGTAATAGGAGCCTATATAAGGAAAAGATCCAAAAATCGGGACTGTCCCTATAAAATCGAGACATCTGGTCACCCTACTCTAGCCCTGACTTGATTTGGACTTTGCCTCCTGAAACCTGACTCAGACTCTGGCCCTTGGTATTGCCCTTAGCCTGGAACCTGACTACGCACTCCTCTGCTACTCCCAGCGTCAGGTTTGCCCCTGCTCTGACCCTTGGTCCAGACTGCCCGGGTTGGGATCCTGACACTCAAAGCCATCCAAGGGAGGATTCCTCCAGGTGGGCACTACGGAGGGTAGCCATAAGGCTGCCTTCTGAGGACCCTGTAAACCTTGACATGTGCTAAGGGCAGGGCTTAGGGTGGAAGGGGAGTGTCAGGCAGGGCTGTAGCTTGATGGAGATTCCAGGCAGCTCTGTGGCCTGTATGGCAACCCAGAGAGGCTCCCATAACTTAGATTGGACCCGCTGTCTAAGTTACACCGGGGTCCTCTCTAGCTCTTAGAGCGGCCCAGGACCAGGGGAGCACAAAGGTGGCTTAAAGCCACCATAGCCCCTTCATGGCCTGGTCTGGAAGTTCTGTACTTCGTTCACGAGTAACATGAAAGGATGCTCTGCTTCTATAACCCAACTGCCTCTTTGTTAAGAGAACTATTTACAGAGATGCTGCAACTGCAGCTGGCATTGTAACCGCGTGCACACAGACTTCCTGGTGCTTCCTCCAAACTCTTCTATCCTGCCACCTTTGCTGCTCCCTCTACATTGCAATGGTACATGAAGCTGCACCTCTGGGAAGCACAGGACAGCATCTCAGCCTGTGGTGTGTGTCCACTTGCTCCGTGCATAGGGGGTCACTGACCAATAGCCATGGTGGAGTGGCTGCACGGTTGTTCCAAGCCCCCTCCATGTGGGCTGGGGAAGAAGGATTATTAGGCCTTCTGTGCAAAGCTCACATGCTCAGGCTTTGTTTAGGGACTGAGTATGTGCCGCTTTATTTGCAATGGTAGCATACAGAAAAATAAATTGGCTGCTGACACCAATTTCATTGCATTTAGTCATCCCCGTGAGCTTGATTTCCAGGTGCCACCTCTATTTAGAGCCTCAATTATTCTTTGAAACAATTGCACCTAGTTGTCCGCTATCACATTATCTAGTCCTGGATTTACTATAGCTCCTAGATATCTCAGACCCTTCTTTATCCATTTAATGTTCCATTCTTTAAAGAGCACTGAGGGATATAGCATAGATGGTGGTAATAGATTTTAATATCTTAACACTTTTCACCTGGCATCATTTAAATTCAGAAGAGACATGGCATGCTTTGGATCTGTAGGTAAGAACAGGAAATTGTTTCCATATAGTTATATTTGGTCTTGCTCACCTATTCTTCTTCCGATGTCCTCCCTTACAGAATTGTAGTGCTATAGGGGACAGAAGTTATACTACAATTGGGATGGATAAATGTGCTAAATGCACTCTGGCAACTTTGTACAGCTCTAATTACACTAATACCAGCATGTGAGTAAAGCTAGAAAGATTCTGAGAGTGAATCACATCATACAGGGGGACTGAATTCACTCAACTCTGAAACACAGCTGTGCTTGCTCTTTTCCCCCCAGCACCCCAAACTACAAAAGAAATAGACACGGTCCCTGCTCCAAGCAGTTTACATTGTAAATTTTAGACGTGATACTATGAATGTAGTAGGAAGCGGCTAGGCTGGGAAGAACAAGGGTTAGAGCAATGTGATCCTGTGGTGGTTTAAACAATTGTGTTGTCTGTGTGAAACAATCATGACAAGCATGTGCCTAAACTGAACAAAGACACAATTTGCACATCATGATGATGATGTAGCATCAGAGCAGTTTCTTCCATTCATGCTCAAAACCTTTGAAAAGTAACTATTCACTTGGTAAACTAACAGGGCTGGAGAGGAGTAGAAAGTAGGGAGGGATAGCCCAGTGGTTTGAGCAGTGGCCTGTTAAACCCAGGGTTGTAAGATCAATCCTTGAGGGACAGTACTTGGTCCTGCTGTGAAGGCAGGGGACTCAACTCAATAACTTTTCAAGATCCCTTCCAGCTCTATGAGATAGGTATATCCCCATGTTACCTGATAAGATCACATCCTTTGAAAGACTTCTCTTTAGTAGATGCGAGTTGCTGTTGATTATTTAGGGCCAAGAACGTGCTCAGCTCTGTAAAAGACACGAAATACCAATCTCCGGCCAGATTAGCTTGCAATCTAAAACACAAATACATAGGCTGGGCTGGGAATCCTCCTACCTGTGTGAGTCTTTTCTTGGTAACGCCAGTGCAAACTGAAAGCAACTCCAGTGACATCAGAGGTTTAATTCCAGTGTGAATGCAATTAGATTGAGGCCTTGAGTGGTGAGTTATATCATTATTTATGTCACTGCTGAATTTGATCCAGAGAATGGCCTGGGAGTTACACCCTCTTACATTTGGCTGGAGTTTGGCCTATATTATCTACAATAAACCTTAATTAATCAAACAAGAATTAAATGGATACTGTCTATTCTGTGCTATATACAGGGCCGGCTCCAGGCCCCAGCACACCAAGCGTGTGCTTGGGGCGGCATGCCGCAGGGGGCGCTCTGCCGGTCGCCGGGAGGGCGGCAGGCGGCTCCGGTGGACCTCCCGCAGGCATACCTGCGGATGCTCCACCGGAGCCACGGGACCAGCGGACCCTCCGCAGGCACGTCTGTAGGCGGTTCACCGGAGCCGCGGGACTGGCGACCACCAGAGCGCCCCCTGCGGCGTGCCGCCGTGCTTGGGGCGGCGAAATTGCTAGAGCCGCCCCTGGCTATATACCATCGCACAGAACCTGGCACGTTCCTGTGCTTAGCTGCATCCCATTCAAAATCCATCTCTTAGTCTAGGGCACCCCAGTAACAGATGCTAAACATTTCAAGTTTTTCTACAGTTGTCTTGCTGAACTTTCATTCTTTGCAGAAAATATTGCATCTAATATTGCTTTGTCTCACGTTTCACTTCCCTTAGGTGAAAGTCTTTAATAAATGAGTCTCCTAGGCAGTGCACTTTTCAATAATAAAAAAGCATATGCTTTATTAAACAGCATGATTTTGTTCCCCAGGCCAAACCAATGTGTGCTGTGCTGTGTCTAGAAATATAAACGAACCTTAACAGTGGCACATTTAGTTCGAATAGGAAGCATGGACTTGGGGAATAGTCCTGGATTAAGAGCAATCAGTTTTATTGGTTTAAAAAAAGTATTTCTTTTCCTTGAATAAAGATTAGGAACTCCAGGTGATCTTTAAATATTGAATGCTATTTCTTTCTTTCCAAGCCTTGATTTAGATAACCAGTTATTTGGCAAATTAAAAGCGAATGTCAGACTTGTTTTAAGTAGAATAGTTAAGGCCAGTACAGTAGAGTGATCTCTGTGCAACTCTCTGTATAGTAGGATGTCAGCAGGGTATGAGCCTACTGGGTGGTTAGAGAACAGGCTCTCCAGTTCTATGTGCTTGATTGCACCATGCCCCTTTACTCAGGTTTTGTGAGCCATTCATGTGTGCAAACATCACCCTTGCAAAGCTGATCAAGAATTACTAAAATATCAAGAAGCTAGCCTATGGCCTCAGTCTAGTTACCCTGTGGGGCTGGCACTGCTCCCCATTGAAGGCAATGGAAATATTGTCACTTATGTCTATGGAACAGGAGCAAGACCGTGGTGGCAAAGCTTAATTCTCAAAATCCTGAGACTGGCCAGCAGCCTAACCCTGGTCTCAAACACGCATCCACGGAAGGCAGTATTTTCTCCTGGGACAGCTAGTCCATTTGAACGTAACTTCCATTAAATGTCAAGGAGGGGGCGGAATTGTGAAGGGTAGTGAAAGGGGTATATCTAGGAGTGACAGATGAAACTAACAAGGAAAACTGCAGGTATTATCAGGGCAATTGTCCTGATGGTTCCATCCATTGGGCACTAGAATAGTCTCCAAAGGGAAGCTCCATAGTTTGGAACAGCCAAACCCAGACTTTATGACACACTCTGAAACATACGTTAGGGACCCAACCTTCACTGGCAGGAGAATGGAACCCTAGATCAAGGGTTCTCAGCCTTCTGTGGGCTACAGCTTAATGAATGGTTGTACGGGCCACTTCTCCTTCCACTTTTGATCACATGGACCAAATCCTTTCCACCCCCATTTTGATCACATAATACCCCTGTGGCAGCTGTAGTGGTTATGTCTATGGAAAAGCCATGCTGGGAAGGTAAGTAGGTATTGTTAGCTGTCTGCAATGGGACAAGTGTTGTATCCTTTCTGTAAAAAGTTAATTGCACTGCATCCTTTTGCTCGTCTCCTTTAATCTCTCTCCCTCCCAACTCTTGTTTCCCTCTCCCTTTTTCTGTCCCATGGTTCTCTTCTCTCCCTCTGCACATATTCCTTTGTCGCTTGAACCCCTTCTGGCCCTGTATGTGTACTTTACCATTAGAGTCTCTTCTCCACTTAACTGCTGGCCATTCTACGTAACCAACTAGTCGTCTTCTCTATCTCCTGCTCAGGCAGGGTTCTGTCCATGCTTTGTTCACCCCAAGATCAAGGCCTAAGTTTTATCAGGTGAGGTTTTCACAAGTGACTAGTGAGTTTGTGCCTACCTTGAGACTCCTTAAGTTTTTAGGGTGGTTAGTGTTTTCAGGGGGTTTCACTTCCTGAAAATTGGGCCTCTTCTTATGCGCAGAAAACTGAAGCCCCCCTATCACTAGTCACTCCTATAAAAACGTGCATATGGATCCTTTTCCTTGGACAGGAGAAGATTCAAATTCATATCTGGCATGTGTTGTTCTTGACCAACCCTCGCAAAACTCCAAGGCCAAAAGTTGCAGATTGATCATAATATTTTTGATGCTGATTCCTGTCATTTTTTTCTGAGCAAAATGTATTGTGCTGCTTTTTTATGAATACATATTTACTTAATTTCCAGAGTCTGTAATCTACGTCTGTGGCAAATCAATGTTTCAGGAGTCTGTGATTAAACTGGAGGGAACTGCCACTACTTCCATCTCAAAGTCTAACACAAAGCTAAAGTTGACCAGAGGGGCGGGATTAACCTCTCACATCTTGGTGATAGTCTTGGATATTCTCAGAGATTCTCTTTCTCACAAAGGTCCTGAGTCCCCAAAGCACTTCAGTACATGTTAAAACCCCATGTTTAAGTGCTTTACTGAATGGGGCCTAAAAAATCATGCAGACAGCTGAAGGGGAAGCTAAATCAAATTATTGCAAGAAATCCAGGGGTTTTAGATTTGTTACAGACTATGTAGCAGAGGCCTTTTCCATCTCTGATTTATAGGATTCTATGATCCATTGAGGAGTCGTAATGGAAAAGTGCACAATGGAGTATATTTACAATGTGAAAGAATAATTAAAGGGAGCTACTTTTTCCAACAGTCTAAGTGAAAGAAGCATCATTGTTCAATAGTTATTGATCCCTCTCCACCAATTGTACGGCTTTTTTAGAGGTTAAACAGAATCGGTCTAGTCTTCTGCATGGAAAGCAGTGAGGGGAAAAAAGGGAAATGGTCCAATAAATTGAAACCCATGGTGAATTACACAGAGGAAATGAAGGAATTTAAACTACTTTTTGAGGTACAGTAATGCATGAGGAACTACTCTTGTGTTTCACTGGGCTGAGACTAAAAATATTGTCCCCAGCTTGTTCATCTAAGAGCAGGAAGTTATTAAAATGGTGCTTAAGCCCCCGCACATAATCACTTTGCAGGCAGGTGTAAAAATAATCGGAGGTAATATCGTGTAATGGGAGCATTAAAAATGATGAATTAAAAAACCTAAGACAATATTTTGTACACACCGAGTCACAGTGGGTACAGGCAGGGACTTCTGGGAATCCCAGTCAAATCTGTAGAATGTTCTGACTTTCCCTGCCCTGTGCTGATGGGCTGCTTACTCCAACCGTCCCCCTCCCTCCTGAGTCTCTTCACCTCAGGTTCATTCCACACTTATTATATTATTATAATTGGAGATATACCTATCTCCTAGAACTGGAAGGGACCCCAAAAGGTCATTGAGTCCAGCCCCCTGCCTTCACTAGCAGGACCAAGTACTGATTTTCACCCAAGATCCCTATGTGGTCCTCTCAAGGACTGAACTCACAATCCTGGGTTTGGCAGGCCAATGATCAAACCATTGAGTTATCCCTCCCACACTGAGGACTTGCCTCATCCCCATCCCTCTCACCTCCTTTCCCTCCCCTTTCTTTCCATTTAACTGATCCCTTCCTAAGTAACCCCACAAACTACATGCCATTTGCTGCCATCATATTGTTCACTCTGCTGGTACGTTATAGCCCTTCCCCCTGTCTGTTCTGTCTATTCAGACAATATTGTCTCATTGTTTCCTTGTAATGCCCCATCTATCTGTATCTATCTGTTGTCTCTCATAGTTAGCGCTGGGTCTACATTACGGGGGGCCGTCAATCTAAGTTATGCAACTTCAGCTACGTGAATAACATAGCTGAAGTCGACGTACTTACAACTACTTACCGCAAAGTCTTCACTGCAGTGTGTGGACGGGAGACGCTCTCCCGTCAATTCCTCTTGCGTTTCTCGTTAAGGTGGAGTACCGGAGTTGACGCTGGAGTGATCAGTGGTCGGTTTATAGTGTCTATACTAGACAAGATAAATGGACCCTGATCGATCACTGCCTGTCAATCCGGCAGGTAGAGTAGACAAGCCCTTAGATTGCAAGCTCATGGGGGCAGGGACTGTCTTTTTGTTCTGTATTTGTATAGCCCCTAGCACAATGGGGTCCCGGTGCATGACTGGAACTCCTAGGTGCTATGGTAACACAAATAATAAATAATAATGGCTTAAGTAGTGCTGTGACCATAGAAAGTAAAAATATTTTTGGCCCAGGACCCTCTCAGGCTGCTGAGCCTACAGCAGATTACCTAGTCTATTGGTGACAAGGTTAACAAACGGAGAAAATTGCAGGTGTATGTAAGACTCTGTCCAAAGGAGCAGAGTAGAATAAAAAATGGAATTAATATAAAATATTTGATCAAAACTGTTTTCCAACCTGGATCTTGTCCCTTGATTACTGTTTCACTGAACATGAGGACACTAGGCTCATGGTGAAGATATCCCTGCCTTATCTGTAGCTGGTATGGAGAGCTTTTGCTTACCCTGGACAAAAGTTAATCCTTAGTATAATTCTGTTGACATCAGTGGAGTTACATGAAGGATAAATGTGACCCCATATTGCTAGTTCTGCATAATCTTCCCATCAGGAATATATTTTTCAAGGTGGATATTAAAACACAAATGAAGATTCGAGATGAGACTGGGAAATAGGCTGTCCTATGTTTCAAGAGTGAGTCTGCCCCTCTCTGGTCAAGACTGAAAGTTGTAACCGTGGGGCTTAGTGTCTTACCTATGTGGAATGGCTTGGTGGTCTCAGGCCACTACAATTATCACCAGTTGCACTCTTCGCTGAAATGCCAAGGATTGAACAGGCACTGAAAATAAATTTACGCGTTTGGCCCTATAGGTTGTACTTCTATCTTGACCAAGGTTGAAACATGTTAGCAGACTGGCTTGAGGAAGTCTGCTTTGCCGTTGTAGCTGCTTTGTTTCTGGGTGGTTAGAGGACTTTGGGCATTTAGCATATCTTTCACAAGTCAAGAAATGTTTACGCTTGTCCCTATTTTTGTATCGATTCCTTCTATAAAACCTTTTGATTAAAAAAATAAGTACAATGAATTTTCTCCTTAGAATAACCTTGATTTAGATTCAGAATTCAGAATTTGTTTAACTCTTAAAACAAGCTATTTGATGAAAAATGAGTCTGAATTATTTTTATTGGTTTGTTAAGAATTGGAGCTTGGTTTTTTTTAAATCTGAAAGATCTTCAAGGGCATCTCTCTGGATAGAGATGGAGAAAGGCAAAGTCGCAGAGAAACAAACAAGCCACTTTGGCAATGGAGGGTGGGAAAGGCGGTTGGGTGGCTGATTTGCACTAACTTGGGCCCCATTTACACTGGCAAGTTTGTGTGCAGTAAAGCAGCTTTGAGCGCTGTAACTCTGGAAGTTTACACACTACCAAGCCACTTAGTGCGCAGAAACTGCGCAGGTGCACCGCTCTAAAAAACCACCTCAGCGAGAGGCATAGAGCTTTCTGCGCCGGTGCTACAGCACTGCAGTGCCAGTGTAGACACCGTGGTGATTACAGCGCTGCGATTGGCCTCCGTGAGGTGTCCCACAATGCCTGTTCTCGCCTCTCTGGCCATTGGTTTGAACTCTACTGCCCTGCCCTCAGGTGACCAACCGTCAGCCCCACCCTGTACATTCCTTTGCAAATTTGAAAGTCCCCTTTCTGTTTGCTCGGTGATCCATGCAGTGGTCTCAGCACATCTTTCCAGTTGGCCATGCCTTCTCCACGCACCAGGCAATCCCCTGCTTGGAGCAATGCCGAGCTGCTGGACCTCATTGGTATTTGGGGAGAGGAGGCAAGGCAGTGCAGTCACAGCTGCACTCCAGCTGTCGGAATTATGGTACCTATGGACAGATTTCTAGATGCATGATAGAAAAGAGCCATGACCGGGACACATTGCAGTGCAGGGTCAAAGTGAAGGAGCTGCGGATCGCCTACCACAAGCCGCAGGAGGCAAACCGCCGTTCCAGTGCTGCACCCATGAGCTGATAGTTTTACAAAGAGCTGGACACGATACTTGGTTGTGACCTCCACCTCCACTGTGAAGGCCCCTGTGGTTACACGTGCCAGTTGAGAGTGGACCGAGCCAGGAGGAGGCAATCTTGGATGAAGAGAGAGGGGGACCCAGAGGCAGAGGATGGCAGGCTCTTTTCTACCCCAGAGGAGCTTAGCCAGTCACAGCAGTCAGATCTTGGTGAAGCACAAACAGGAGAGGAGGCCCCTGGTAAGTGGATCTGATTTTGGTAACTGCTGAAGCGAGTTGTTGGGGGCAGGAGGGTTGCAGAAAGCAGGCTTGTCTCCCAACTCATGCCTAGTTTGAGCGGCAGAACAGGCTGTTGATACAGTCCCTCACTTCACGGGAATCTCCCTGAGATCTCCAGGAAACTCTCGTGGAGATACTGGGCAATCCGCTGCCGCAGGTTCCTCAGCAGAGCTGCTTTGTTTCTTGCCCCATTAACGGTAACTTTCCCATGCCACTGTGCCATCACGGCAGGGGGGAGGGTGGACACCATTGCTGCACACAGGCTAGCCACATAGGGGCCAGGACGGAAGCTGCAGGCATGGAGAAGACCCTCTCTTGATTCCCTGCTCACCCTCAGCAGCAAGATATCTTCCATAATGATCACCTCCTGTGGAAAGTGTGGGGACAGGAATGATTATCAGGCCCACCTTACAGTGCTGGCTCTCCCCAAGTGCCCAAGAGCCACATGCCCAGTGTACAGCAAGGTCCAGGAACAGTGATTTACCTGCCCCTGCAGCTACTCACCATTTCGGGGGGGTCTTGTGGCTTATGTGTGCTTGCTTGGGGTCAGCCAGTTAGTGATAGGGGTGTGAGTACTGGCTGAGTTTTAAAGCAGTGAAACAGTGTTGTCTGTGTTGCAAACAATACTTCTTCTGTAAAGTGTTGCATTTAAACTTCACGGAGATGACCTTGGGAGCACAGCCTCCCTCTTTGTTATCGGCAGCAGAACGGTTGCGAAGAATTAGGAAGCGGCCAAGAACTAAGGAGGACTTTATGCATGAGGTTATGATGCACTCTGCTGCCTAGAAACAGGAACTGAAGGAGTGGCGGAACAGCGAGAAGAGGGAATGAAAGGAGAATGCGGCACACCAGAAACTAGCCATGGAGCGACTCTTAACAGTTATGGAGTGCCAGGCAGACACGCTCCAGGTGATACTAGCTCTTCAAACCAAGCAGCTCTGCGCCCGCCCTCCCCTGCAGCCACTGTTGCAAAACTCGTTGCCATGTGCCTCCCTCGCCCCGCCAACACACTGTTATCAACCTCCTGGTTCCACTCTCACCCGCAGCATTCCACTCCTCCCTCCTCACAGTCCAGCAGTGTGGACTCCCAATACCCACTGCACTCAACACCCATCCATCTGCAGTTTGGCCCTGCTGGAGTACGGCAGGTGCTGCATCATACTTCAAAGGAGAAGGCTGGGTATGATCCCTGGACATACACAAATCTGTAGCCGTCCCAGGACCCCTCTTCCTCTTGAGACCTTCCATTCCCCCATCCTCCTCCCTGATGATGGGGGCAGAATTGTGTTTGTTTGAAAGCAGTCTTTATTCTATTAAGTGAAAGCAAAAAGAGCCCTGCAAAGCAACATACAATTATGTTAAGGCCCCTTCTTGCATTATGTGCACCAATCACCTCCTAGCATTACAAGCACTGCATTCCCAAGCACAGCAACAAATATTACTGGCTTTCAGCTTCAAATTGCTGCCTCAAAGCATCCCTGATCCTTACGGCCCTGCGCTGTGCCACTCTAATAGCCCTGGTCTCCAGCTTTTCAAACTCAGCCTCCAGGCGTTAAGCCTCTTCAGTCCAGCCCTGAGTGAAGCTTTCACCCTTCTCTTCACAAATATTATCAAGCGTACAGCATGCGGCTATGAGCATAGGAGCTATGAACATACAGGCATCGCCAGCGAGCTTTAAAACAGCCAAATGCACACTCCACAGTGATTCTGAACTTGCTCAGCCTGTTGTTGAACTGCTCCTTGCTGCTGTCAAGTTGCCCCATGTCTGGCTTCATGAGCCACGGCATTAAGGGGTAGGCAGGGTCTCCCAGGATCACAATGGACATTTTGACTTCCCCTACGGTGATCTTATGGTCCAGGAAGAAAGTCCCTGCTTACAGCTTCTTGCATAGTCCAGTGTTCCGAGAGATGTGTGTGTCATGCACCTTTTCGGACTAGCCTGTGTTAATGTCTGTGAAATGCCCACCATGATCCACAAGCGCCTGGAGAACCATTGAGAAATACCCCTTGCGATTAATGTACTAGGTGGCTAGGTGGTCTGGTGCCAGAATTGGAATGTGTATGCCATCTACCTCCCCTCTGCAGTTAGGGAAGCCCATTTGTGCAAAGCCATCCACAATCTCACGCACGTTGCCCAGAGTCGGAGCAGGATGCAATTAATGGCCCTGCACACGTCCATCAACATGACTCCAGTGGTCGACTTTCTCACTCCGAACTGGTTAGTGACCGATCGGTAGCAGTCTGGAGTAGCCAGCTTCCACAGTGCCATCACCACATGCTTCTCTAGCGACAGGACAGCTCTCATTCTTATGTGCTTGCACTGCAGGGCTGGGACGAGCTCATCACACAGTCCCATGAATGTGGCTTTCCTCATGCGAAAGTTCTGCAGCCACCGCTCATCATCCCAGATGTGCATGACGATGTGATCCCACCACTCAGTGCTTGTTTCCCGAGCCCAAAAGCAGCGATCCACTGTGGTTAGCACCTCCGTGAATGCAACAAGCATTCTCATGTCATAGCTACTGTGCTTGACAAGATCAACGTCACACTTCTCTTGCCTTTGTAGTTTAAGGAATAACTCCATTGCCACTCGTGACGTGTTGGTCAGTACGAGCAGCATTCTGGTCAACAGCTCGGGATCCATTCCTGCAGCCAGAAAGAGGCAGGGCAGGGCACGCAGTACACAAACTGTTGAAAGATGGCGCCAAATGCGGATGAAAGCACAAGAAGTGCTGGAATGCGAAGCAATACTTCACGGGGCATTGGGACAGGACCCAGGATGCCCCGTGATCCCTTCCGCCTTTCCACAAGTCTTAGCAGCAAAAGAGAAAGAGGTGCTCTGTGGGATAGCTGTCCAGAGTGCACTGCTCCGAATAGCGCCGCAAGTGTGAACACGCTATTGCGCAGGCAGCTGTCAGTGTGAACACACAACAGCGGTTTTCCTTCTGCGCTCTCTGAGCGGTGCTGTAACTTTGCAAGTGTGGACGTGCCCTCATTAACTTCTGAGATCACAGTTTAGGGCCCACCTGAGCCATCAATTGATAGGTGAGTTGGTTATCTTGATTCGGTCAAGAACTGCTTATTTACAAACTGCTGTAGGGAAATGAAGCAGTGAATCTATTCCTGCACAATGCTGATTGCTCTCAGCTCCCCTGGAGCTGAAGGAGATGCTCACAGGAACCAAGCTATTATTACCAGTTACCACTCAGGAGGTGCTGCGTAAGGGCAGATATTTATTGCCACACAGAAGGCTTAGAGAGCGGTCCCATGGGTTCTCACAGTAGCAAGTGCTACACATGACAGTGTTTGCAGGCTTGAGTCCTGATGTTATCAAAATAAAGAGGCTTCCTTTTGAACAGCATGGTTAAATGGCAGTAACTCAAAACAACTGTAATTAGTTCACTAATCATTAAACAAGCAGATGTAATTAATGAATATACAGTATTTACAGTACAGTCTGCTGATGAATCTCAAACTGACAGCTGAGACTGCTGCATATCCAGACTTTGGCACCTGCAGCAATTAGTGGTATCATTACACATACACATACTGCTTCTATATACTTCATGTGGCAAGCTGAGAACCCCAGTGGGACCTACAGCAAATACTGCAGGGAAGAGGACCTCACTGGGGATCTGCAGCCTACAGAGTGTCACAGGCTGGAAGCAGAATACCGCTGGAGCATATTTCAATAACAAGATAGGGAGAGGAGAGGTGATGGCACCATAAGTGACTTAATTAAATACTATCTAGCCTGAATTGATAATGGCTGATTTGTGCTGCATATTAATGTCGGAGGAATTGTGCCTCTTTTAAACCAGAGAAAATCGAAGCTCTTGAAAGGTGCTTGACTGTTTACATAGGATTTGTGGTGACTGGTGAGAAAGGAGCCAGGCTACTTGATCAAAGCACCGACATTAACATCATTTCCTGAAGCATATGCCAATAATGGAGGCTCTAACAAACCATTTTTCCCCATCCTGCCACAAACGTGTCTCGTCATCTACTCGTCATTTTTCCAGGGAGCTGAAAGCAGCAGAGAATAGGTAAGTCAAAGACAAAAGGACTTGCCATAGCCTTGTCTCAACGCCCACAAATGAACCCTTTAAAGAAATAAGCACTGAAACCGAGGCTACAGATGTGGAACAATTACAGAAAGAGAGACTGTTTCTTCTGTGTGTCCTTCAGTTTTGTTCCCACTTCTCTGCCAGTGCCAAGGTTTATTGGCTTTTATTTGGGTCCTAAATTTGTTTTGTTGGCTCTAACAGTTGTGCCTACAGTATTTTATTCAGAGGATGAAACTTCACCCTTGTGCCAAGGGACAACACAAGTTTCAGTGGGACTTAAGTGTACAGAGCTGGTCCTTGGTGCAGGAACAAATTTCATCCCAATTGCATAATGTCAGTGCTACTGCTACACCTACTACAAATTATATGTAGTGGACCATATTCTGTCTTCAGTTACACCCATATGACTTCAGTGATGTGGCACAAGTGTGCTATGCACACGCATTTTCCATTGACTATGTCAGGTAGCATTTGGCCCATTGTGTGTGTAGGAGTAATTATAGTACCTTCTTTATGCAGAAGGATTCCAGAGTACTTTACCTGCCATTGTAACTGTGGCGTATTGCAAACAATATTGAACTTGTAAGCTGCCACTTAAAATGCTCAGAGGTTTTTCCGGTGCCTATTTGCAGGCTGGGGGCTCTGTATGTGAACTGGGCCTAGCAGCAGCCAGTCTGCAGCCAACCTGCCTAAAGTAAGATGGGTGAGTTGTGCCTCTCTGTTTCAGGGAGGAGTCTGCTTTGTTTTTCTCTGTTTTGAGGTTTGTGCACATTATCATTCTGCATTACAAATGTACCCTTCTGCCAGGTGTTATTGGCAGCAGAAAGGGGTGGGTTCTATTTTCTAGGGGTTTCCTTAAAGTCTACATCAGGGGTCGGCAACCTTTCAGAAGTGGTGTGCCGAGTCTTCATTTATTCACTCTAATTTAAGGTTTCATGTGCCAGTAATACATTTTAACGTTTTCAGAAGGTCTCTTTCTATAAGACTATAATATATAACTAAACTATTGTTGTATGTAAAGTAAATAATGCTTTTAAAATGTTTAAGAAGCTTCATTTAAAATTAAATTAAAATGCAGAGCCCTCCGGACTGGTGGCCAGGACCCGGGCAATGAGAGTGCCACTGAAAAATCAGTTTGCGTGCTGCCTTCAGCACCCGCCATAGGTTGCCTACCCCAGTCTACATTAACACCAGCTCAAGCCCCCACCCAGAAACCTGGGAAACTGTACCTACTAGCCTGGGTGCCCCTGATGGGCAAAACATCCCCACTTGCAAGCATGGAGGCCAGTGCTTAAAACAGAGAGAACTTGACTAAGGGGGGGAAACTGCGTGGGGGAAGACAACAGAATAAATGTAAATAAATATATGGAGATATACCTATCTCAGAGAACTAGAAGGGACCCTGAAAGGTCATTGAGTCCACCCCCTGCCTTCACTAGCAGGACTAAGTACTGATTTTGCTCCAGATCCCTAAGTGGCCCCTCAAGGATTGAGCTCACAATGCTGGGTTTAGGAGGCCAATGCTCAAACTACTGAGCTATCCCTCCCCTCAAGAAAACCAGAAATTAATAAAGCAACAAATTCTGTGAGGTCAGACTCCTGCCCCCTGGATTCCTTAAACATCATTCCAACCTCAGGCCTTCTGGTAACTGTCTGCTGGTGCATGCTAGCTAGTTCCACCTCACCAACTCAGTGCTGCTTGGGGGACTCCACGCTCTGACCCACCTGAGGTGGGTTTAGCTTTAACTGGTCGGTAGGCAGGCCCACACCACAGTCCCTATGGCTTTCTTTGTGGCATCTGCTCAAGCTGTCCTAGCTCTGCTCCAGCTATCGCTGTTCTGTGCTGTCACCTCAAAACTGCCACCACCACTCTGCACTGTCCATTGCCTCAAATCTGCCACCTGTGCTATCTATTTTCCCCAAACCACCCTTAGCTCTGCCCATCTACTCTTCTGTGGCAATCTCAGTGCTTTATAGATGAATCAGGACTATCCTTCAGGGGCCTCATTGCCAGACAGCCAGTCAGACTGGACAATAAAACGCTTTTACTCTCTCTGCTCTGTCCAGGCTCCCTTGCCCAACTGTGCCTGATCACAGTCTCTGCCAAGTTCTAGGCACATTTGATGTCAATGTCTTGTCCGTGTATTTTCCAACAAGGTCAAAAGCACTTTATTTCCCCCAAACTCAAATTAACTGTATTGTAACCAAAATGTCCCCAAACTGTCTCCTAACTGGAAATGCAAATGAAGCCTGGCTCATTCAGTCCATTCCCCTTGCTCTCCAACAGACACCAGCAGAGAGCTTCCTCCCCACTGGAGCCCCTGCTCATCTGCACTTCTTAAGAAACTCTGGGCTGTTCTTCTCCTATTTCACCAACAGATGAGAATAAAGAGCTCTTTACTCTCTAAGGCTTTGGGCCACAGGGCTTACATAAGAAATAACAGTGTCAGAGGAAACTAAAGAACTCTTTTGAACTTCTCTGTGTGTCTGCTGTGAACATAACAGTTACAAGTCTCCTGTCTTTTCTCTCTACTGAAATGCAGCCAAGGTTGGGGGTGACTCATCAGCTGGTTTACAGACCCCCACAAACACTACATGACCGGCAAGGAGCAAAGACTTCCCTTCCACATTAAGGACACTTGGAAAAAAATCCAAACTAGATTGCTGGAAGTGAGGCACCTAAATGGAAGTGTCCTGATTTTCAGAGATGATAACTTGTGGCACTCACGTTTGAAATTCTAAGCCACTATTTCAACTGTGAACTCCTGCTAGGTTCCAGAGACTTGTCTTCTGCGTAAATGTAACATATTGTTAACCACTTGGGGACAAAAAGTCCCCAAGCAGATCCCCATGGGCAAATTCCTCAGCTAGTGTGGAGTCATAGGAAGGTTTTGACTACAGGGACCTAACAGCAGGATGGGGGTTTAAGTGCTTGGTAGGTGGAGGGGGAAATGGATTCTTTCCTAGACTTCCCTATTCCACACATGTACCAACCACATGCTACTCATAAAATGTTAGTCCTCACTCAGTATTTTTAGCTTGTGACCCAATGTTTAATTCATCAAATGTCCTATTTATCTGCAGATTAAAAATTACATGACTATAATCCATACTTCATAAAAACTAAAAATAAAACAAACTGAACCACATTAAGAGGATCTCAGGAAATATCTCCCCTGCCTGAGGCTGATCCCCTGAGTTCTCTGTGCATGGACTTCCCATTGAGGCGAAGGGAGAGTTTCATGTGAAGTGTTTGCAGGATTTGAGCCGTAGTAACTACAAACTAATAAATTGCAGCCAGTTTATACTCCGTGGCTGAAACTGTGCTGCAGTTCTGAGATTTTTATCATGAGCCTTGCAATATTTATTTTTTTTAAAGGCCCAGATGCTGGAATCAAGAGGTTGCATCAGAAAGTCAGCTTTCATTTAACCAAACAAATGTCACCTTCAGAGAAAAGCTTGAACATGACCCATGAGCACCCTAAAGGAACAAAACTCCGGGGCAAATAAAGATCCTCAAATGTATTTATTGATTTTTTTAAATCTCATGATTTTTCTGGGGCCTAGTTCATGGTGTTTCAACATTTGGGGTTGGCAATAGTGTGTATGTGAGAGAGAGAAGATCCCAGTCCCCTGACCACACGCAGAAGGGGTAGAGAAAAGCTGGTCTTAGTGCTGCTACCTGATCATCTAAAAGCGGCTGGATTTCTAATTAGATCATCAATCTGTGCAAGCAAGGGCACATGCCCTCAGTCAAAGGGGCTGATATAGACTTTGCCATGTCCTTTGGTCGTTTCCTCTGACCTTGAGTATTGTCACCACCTCACTCTTGAGCTTTAACCACCATAATTTAACCACCTCCATGTGCTAAGGATGGTTCAATAGGGCACTAGTCTAGGAAATGGGAGGTGTGGATTCAAGTCCCTGCTCTACTGTAGCCTTCCTGTATGACCTTGGGCAAGTCATTTAACCTCTCTGTGCTTCAGCTCCCAGCTCTGAAAGGGGGTAATAGCACTTCTCTTCCTCATAGAGGTGGTATGAAGATAAATACATAAAATATTGTGAAATGCTTTGAGACTTACTGATGGAAAAAGTACTATATAAGCCTAGGTATTATCTCATAACCCTGCTGAGACATCATCAACTACAGTTCCTGGACTGGAAATGTGGGGATATGAAGATGGGTATCATCAGCATAGCAGAGGTGTTCAACTGCAATCTCCTTACTGATCTTCCTCCCAGCTCATACCTTGTGCACAGCATTGCCAAGCCCAGCCATTCAAGAAACCATGAGATTACCTTAAGAATAATGAGATTTTTAAAAATAATAAATGTGAGGTCTTTTTTTGTTTTTCTCCTGGTTTCTGAGCCTTTATGGCTCATAATTCAAGCTTTACTCCATAACCACAAGGCCTAGAAACTTACTCTAAAACAAAAGTTATGTTCTCATAATCATATGATTCCAGGAGCTGGGGCTTTAAGGGAAGCACCAACCATTGTGAGACTAGTACTAAAGTCAGGAGATGTAGTGATACTGGGGATGTGTTGAACAGAAGGAATATTGGAACTGGATCCTGCTGTGCCTACATAAGGGAGCTTGCTTGGGTTGCTTCTCCGAGAGAGAACAAAGCTACCAGAGGGCAACTGCTTTGTCTTACCCCACCTCCCACATCATCTGCCAGTGAGTCGGCATCACCTTGTGATCCCTGGACTCAAAGGTGGCTGATAGATCTAATAAATTAAGCCTGGGTCTTTATCCATCACCAGGAGAGGATCCTGGACCAGTGCAGCAATGGCTGTCTCTGTTACATAACCAGGTTAGACTCCAGATCGACAGGTGACGGAGATGCGTGGCACTATAAGAACATGACAGTTTTCTTGCCGCAACCTTTCCTATGATCTGAACCAGCACTGGCCCTTCTCACCCTGCCCCTCCCCTTGAAGCTAATCCATGCCCGTGTTTCATTGCTATATTGTAGCTGGCCTCTGAGCAAAGCAGAGAAACATCTTTATACATGGCCATTGTTCCACCACTCCCATGTGCCTGTTCATCGTGAAGGGCTGGCCAGGGTCAGATTCAATAAAAGGAGAAGGGGAAAGTACACTACCAGGGGCTGAGACAGCTACTGATCAGCTAGGGCCAGGGAACAGAGAGAGAGTTTAGGGACTGGGATGTGGGAATTCCTTACTTCCCCAGTCCCACCCCAAAAGGGGAGGAGGATCTTGTGGTTAAAGGACAGGACTGGGAGTCAGGACAGCTGGGACCTTCCTAACTATGCCAGAGACTTCCTGTGAGACTCTGGCAAATCACCTACTCTCTCTGCTTCGTTCCCCCTAATCTAACATAAAATCTCTCCAGCTGGCTAGTGGGATCTATATACTAATAGCATCAAAGCACCTTACACCTCCAACATGGGACTGAGGCTACCTCCCTGTGTCCACTCATGGCCAAGTGTCTCAAGGCCCTTGACTGGAAGACTCGGTAGAGAGCAAAACCAGCTCCTGCCACCGGGTCCCTTTGGCCATTCACACTGGTGGAATCAACACCCAATCTGGCTGAGTTGTTTGTTACCCGGGCTGCGAGTTTTTGGGCTTTTCTTCTTCCCTGCAACCGCTGGACAGGGTGACCAGATGTCCCGATTTTATAGGGCCAGTCCCGATTTTGGGGTCTTTTTCTTGTATAGGCTCCTATTACCCCCCATCCCCTGTCCTGATTTTTCACGTTTGCTGTCTGGTCACCCTACCGCTGGCTGGGTTATTTCCCCGGGGGCGGGGGCTGGCTGGTGCCAGGGAAGTCCCAGGAGCTGGTGTAAATGGGAGCGGAACCCGGCCCCTCCCATCCCGAGGCGGTGGGGGGCTCTGGTGGCCGCCCTGGGAAGACAGAGCCGCGCGGCCCGGCGAGGCGAAGGCTCCGCTTGCAGGGCGCCCTGCAGCGCGCGGCGCGGCTCGCGGGGGGGGATAGGGGGCAGCGCGAGCGCAGGTGGCCGCCCCGTGACGGACAGGCCTGCCCTGACGTCAGGCGGTGGGCGGGGCCCCGGGAGGCGTTCTCCCGGGGCAGATGTGCCGGGCTGCCGGGGCTCGGGTTTGGGCTCGCGCTGCGGACGGAGCCAGGCGAGCCCCGTCCGAGGAGGCGCGCTCCCTGCTGGGCTCGCTGCGGGTCTCGCCCCACGGGTAAGTGCCTGTGCCCGGGATGCGCTTCCCCAGCCCAGGTAGCGGGCGGGCTCGGGCTGGGGGGCTGCCCCCACCCGCCTGCCCGCGGGAATGAGCGAGGCGAACCCAGGCAGCCCCTCCAGCCGCGGGAGGGGGGAATCCGCAGGAGCTCGCGCTGTTCCCCAGCACCTGAGGCTCGCTCGCTCGCTCGCTCGCTCGCCTGCTCCTGGAGCCCTTTGGTTCTTGTCCTCGTCGGGTTCGCTGCGAGGTGGGCAGCGGGGGTGGGTCCCCCCGGGACAGGCGTGGAGATGGGGAGAGAGCTAAGCAGGGATGGTGACCCGGGTTTCCCCCCAATACAGCGCTGTAGTCCCTTCCCGGCCCCAATGCAACGGTGGGGTTAGGGGGCTGCTGTATTTATCCCCTGTGCTGCACTGGAGATGGGCTGCTGTCCTGTACTAGGTCTGGCTGTGCGGACAGTGGTCTCCATGGAGAGGTGGACAATAGTCTCCCATTCCCCAGGGAGAAAGGAGTCGCTGCCCACTCCTTAGCCTATGGGGTGCAGTGCAGGAGAGGCTGGACGGGGATGGATGGGGGGAAGTGTGTGATGGGGGCATGGCCTGGCACGTTAGGGGAGAAGGGCACCATCATTTTCACGAGCTCTGTTTGTTCCATGGAAATCCTAAATCTGTTTCTCCTGTCTCTGCTCTAGTTACAAATGCTGCTGCTAACGGAAGGCAGACAGGTAAATGAGGCACCTGTACAATGTTCTGTGGTGGCTAAGGGAGGTGATAAGTGGTGTCTTTAAGCATGTTATCTTGTGAGAGGCATTGTCTTGAGGATGGTTTTTAAAAGGCTTGGCGAGGGATGAGGATGATGAGTCTATTGGCACCACATCCCTGTATTATAACATTTCTTATATTCTGCTTCCAATACTTCTGTGGGCTGTCATCACTTTAAGAGCTCGATTCCTCTCTTCTGTACCTCAGTTAACTCCACTGAAATCAGTGGAGTTACTCCTGACTTTCACTGCTGTAAGTGTGTAGAGAATCAGGCTTTATGTGTTTCCTCGCATACACCAAAGAGCATGAATACTCCTGTTTGCTTCATCGGCAAATGTCTAAATGGTATTTGCATGAATGAACTGTGACTTTGTGAGTGTAGCATCACCTCAGACACTTCATTTGCAGGCAGTTTAATACTTCTCTGGCTGTGTGGGAAAGGCACATTTTAGAGAAACAGATGCTGAACTATGATGTGGTGTAAGTGATCCACCAGCTCGTAGCTGTACACGGTTACTAATACGGCTCTTAATTGCCCCAGTGAAGGAATCAAACTGTCAGTCTTCTGCACCTGAAAGCTGTTGGGTGTCAAGTATTTTCTGTACTCCTGGGAACAGCCTTGCACCGATGGGATGGACTAGATGACCTACTATGATTTATCTATCGCTAATAAAGTCCAGTAGTGGTTCTGGGCTGTGGAGCAAAACATGATTATACCTGTGGCATAATTTTGGCCAATTTGGGTGCTTAAAATTAGATCTCGAAATAAATTGTGTGATTTGTTTTTTATGGGGAGTTACAGGTCCTGACAGTCAGATAAGTGACCTAACTGTAGTGTTGTTTGATAATACTAGGCTTAGTCTTTTACACCTCCTCCTCTTTGCCGTGTCTCTGGATGTGTAAAACTAATCATCGGATCCTCTTAAATAAATCCTCATCAGTGACTTACAACATGCAGCTGATTTCTGCTGCTGCCCTTCATGAAAGAGCCTGGCTGCTTATTAATTATTAGCAGCACTTCACGCTTTCAAAGCAATGTATGAATATCCGTTAGATAACAAGACCCAATGACAGGTCAGTATGACAAACCTCGTTTATGAGGCAGGGACGCTGTGGCTTTGGGGAGACGACGAAGCTTGTTCGAGGCTACATGGCA